>NC_140943.1:39663170-40263170 GCF_014529385.1 Adiantum capillus-veneris | reverse complement strand
CATACTATACCACAATGAGCACGTGCCTACCTTGTACCTGCCCCATCAGGTATTAACACATTTTTCACTTATCCCTCATGCGGTGGAGCTTCTCACATGGCATGCCAACAACCACTCAAATGATGGAATGATGTGTGTCCTGGTTAATTCACTTGCATGGAGGCACATGAAGACTCAATGGCTAGAGCCTCGGCTAGAGCATCCACACTTGAGGCTTGGGCTAGTAAGCAATGGCGTCAATCCCTTTGATACCACAAGTCTACCTCATGGAGTAGTTGGCCTCTAGTGATCATCAACTACAATATTCCACCATGGGATACAACCAAGAAAGGAAATATACTTCTTTGTTTGCTTGTGCAAAGGATGTACAAGGTGGAAAATATTGATGTCTAACTTGCACCCATTTGGATGACTTATGGAGAGGCACCCGTATTGTAGATGTCTCACTTCCAAAGGAGAGGAGAGAGGCCATTGTGAGGGAAATTTTTATATGGACTGTATTGCAGAAAGGAAAATTTTGGTCATTTATGGAGACAACATGATATATGGTCAAGAGTCAAGCGCTACCCCATGGTTTTTGGCTTGAGCCTATCATCTGTGTTACATATGTCTTAAACAAGTGTCCCACTAAATTTTTGTAGTCTATCACTTCATATGAATCTTTATATGACAAGAAGCCATTATTGGTCACTTATATGTCTTTGGTTTCTTGGCATATGCATTGATGCCATTGCAACAACACAAAAAGCTAGATGACAAGGCTATTAAATACATTTTTGTTGATTATAGTGCAAAAAGTAAGGGCTATAGGTTGTATCATCCACAAAGTAAGAGAATCTTGATTTGTCAAGATGTTTTTTTTTTGTGGAAGATGTTGTTCAACCTTTGTTTGTGTGTACCAAGGAGACAAACATTAGGAGATTTCGGAGGTCTTTTGGAGGGCCTTTTGGAAGAGAGAGGAAAATAAGCTCCTCCAATGAGAGAAGAGCCTACGTTACGTAGAAAAATAGATTGATATTAACAAAAATATAAAATGTGTCTCTCTCCTCATTTAATAATCTAGTGGTCCTTGAAGACGATCACTCTCTTTCATTTACTACGAGCACCTTTTTCAGAAGGTAGATGCGGTGCATTTAATACGGCTTACGTCATCACTAGAACTCAAAAAGTCACAAAACTATCAAGTGGTGGAAGATTTTGAAACTTTTGACTGTCAGTGCGTCCGGAACGCCCAAATATCCTAGAAATGAATGTCTAATTGCCTCGCTCCGACATCCGAAGAGGCAAAAAATGTCAAAAATCCCTAAAAGAACATTTTACTAACGGCGCGCGAGGGGGCATTCCAAAATTTTGGAATGCCTCCTCGCACGCCGTTAGTAAAAAGGCCCTTTTTTTCTCTTTTTAGGGAGCTTTTTGAGAGGAAAATGTCAAAAACCCTCTAAACAGGGGCTTTTTTGAAAGATAAGTGTCCAAAAACCACTAAAAAGAGCTTTGTACTAACGGCGCACAGGGGGGGCATTCTAGACTTTTAGAATGTCTCCTCGCGCGCCTTAAGTAAAAAGCCCATTTTTTGGGGTTTTTTGATATTTTTTGCCTCTCCGGATGTCGGAACGAGACAAGTAGACATTCGTTTTTAGGGTATTTTGGCGTTTCGGACACATTGGTGGTGTCAAAAGCCTCAAAATTTAGCACTATTTGATAGTTTTTGACTTTTCAAGTTTCAATGATGACGTAAATTGCATTGAATGCGCCGCACCTGCCTCCTGAAAAAGACGCTTGCATTAAATAAAAAAGTGACCGTTTTCAAGGACGATTGGGAACATAAATCTACTTTTTAGAGTGTCTGGTTGTCCTTTTGGACGTACTCATAAGTGCAAGCATATTTTAAAAAAAGTTTCTAGAGAGAGAAATACAATTTCTTACAAGGCCCTCCAAATGACCTCCGAAATTTTCTAATGTGTGAGCTCACAAATGTTTATGATGTATTGTTGTCTTTGTTTTAAACGGTGATAACATGAATGTAAGTCTTAATGAGACACATGTACAACCTGTGAAGTATCAAATGACATCATGGATAAAGATGTAGATATACAAGATTTACTTGATGAGGGTAGGGTTGAAAATGAGGGAGCTAGAGAGGTATGCCAAACTAGCTACTAATGAAAACTTTGTGGGTGCACCTTTTTCTAGTTGTATTTGGACAAGTTTGCAACATGCCTCTTATGCATCAAATTGTTATGCCTTGGCTATGTCTAGTATGTGTGATGATTAACGGACATTGTCATTTGATGAAGCACAAAATTCAAAAAATTCGTTAGCTATGAAGCAATCTGAGTATGATGCTATTGTGAAAAATGACACTTTGTCTTTATGAGTTTGCCTCCAGGCAAAAAGGCCATTGATACTAAGTGGTTTTCCAAGCTAAAACACAAGCTTGATGGTAGTGTTGATTGTTACAAGGTTAGGCTTGTTTTGCAAAAGGCTATTCTCAAGAAAAGGGGATATACTTTGATGAGACTTTTATTTCTACTTTTTGTATGACTACCATTAGTAGCATGTGTGCATGGGCAGCCGATAATGGTTGAAATATACATCAATTGGATATAAAAACTCCCTTTTTGAACGGTACTTTGCATAAGGTAGTATGTAGCATAACCTTTTAGTTTTGTGCAAAAAGGGTAAGAAAACAAAGTGTGTAAGCTGAAAAATACTTTTTATGGTTTAAATCACGCTCTATATGCTTGGTATGAGAAGATACATGTCTATTTGACCACAAATGGTTTTCAAAAGAGTCCAATTGAGAGCACTTTGTATGTAAAGTGTACGGGTAATGTACATTTGGTCATCGCTCTTTATGTGGATGACATGTTTCTCACTGTACCAAATGAGGGACAGACTGTTGATTTTAAGGCTAACTTGAATGCATCTTTTGAGACGTCACATTTGGGGATTTTGCATCATTACTTGGGTGTATAATTTAAACAATGTGATGGTGATTTTTCTTTGTGTTAGAGTATATTAAAGTATTTTCAGTTGCTCCTCCATACCCAAGGATTTGCAACCTCTGAATACATTGCATCAGCTCTAATCGAGATTCTCCCATTGAAGCCAAACACAAGCGTCTGTAGGGCTTGCATGGCTAGATGTTTTCTAATGAAACCTGGCGGAATCATGACAGTGATAGCCTCCACGACTTGCACGTGTTGTGGCAGTGACTTCTTTAGAGCACTAAAAGCTTGATCTGCTGGCCCATCTTTGACTACCCCATTTCTTTATACCTATGAGCAAGTTCTTTTGTTACCATTTGAGCCGGTGTCTAGCTACTTGTTAGCTTCCTTAAGCTCTTGCTCAAAC
The DNA here is from genome assembly GCF_014529385.1 of Adiantum capillus-veneris. NCBI lineage: Eukaryota > Viridiplantae > Streptophyta > Polypodiopsida > Polypodiales > Pteridaceae > Adiantum > Adiantum capillus-veneris. The sequence goes on along the minus strand of NC_140943.1, from coordinate 40,259,816 downwards.
CAAGTTCTAACATTCTTCACGTTCTCATGGCTTGTAACACATGAAGTCTCAGCAATTGAAAATTCAATGCAAACCTTAGAATCAGGATCCTTCAAGATATTTGCAAATATATTCCTAGTCTCAGAGCTGGAGAACCCGGTGCTACCTTGTTTTTATCTACACAGATCATGCCCTGAGTCTCTCACATGCCTTGAGGGTTTTCACCTCAAAATTGTAACCTTTACAATTTTTTTCAACCATGCTTCCCTTTTTTCGAGCAGAGCGGCCATTTTTAATTGATCCCGCTTCATTAGCCACCGGGGTCAAACCCCTTGTCGAAGCACCACCCCCATGGAGGCTTCATTCGATGGTCGTGACGTTGGCCTATCACCCTCATCCATCGAGATGATTTCTTCATTTGGAAGGATTTTCTTAGCCACGAGTATGTGTGAGAATTTGATAATGTCCTCCTCCATGGGGTGCATGTCCACCTCCATTGTTAGCCACGCTAAAAAGAAGCCCAAAATGCGGTTAAGGGACAAAGGGCTTAGAAGCCGGGGGAACGACCCCTATAGGAGGGGATACAAGCCAAAAAAAAAAAGCATTGAAGCTGAAGTTAAATGCCGCTTAAAAATAAAAAAATGTCGAAGATAGCCTAAGTGTAGCCAGAATGCCACTTAAGATACATAAAATTGGTGCGCCCAAGATAATGTGATGAGGACATGGGCAATTTCGTCAAACTTTAGTGTGAATCTCGAGTCCATGCTGACAAAAGAAACATGAGCTGTTCTGGTCGATTGATGAGCTTGGCACAGCAGGATCCTGCGAGCTGCTTTGGTTGGTACCTTGTAAAATATGCTATACCTGAATGCTTACACTAAGCCACTTCTGTGCTTGGGATTTCTCTTTTTGACTGCCTTAGCAGCATGCAAAGGCCTTAAGGAGTCCGCCTTAAGAGCATGGCCTCAGCCCTCTCTATTGGTCCTCAACTCTTATGCAGATCATCAACTCCCCTGTGAACCCTCAACCCTTTCCATCGCTCAAACCTCGACTAATAATCTTATTATAAGTTTGACTACCACTAGGGAAATTTCAGACTCTCAAATGGGCCCTATAAGGACTTTGACTTTCTCCCTCTTGTCCGCATGGTAAAATTTTTACAAATGAAATCAAATTTTTTTAGACCTTTTGGATTTAGAATGTACTCATCAAGATCTATCCATTGGTATATAGCATGCCATCAGATTCCTTATATTCTAGAAGATTCCATTTTTTGATGTGAGAACTCCGTCGTATAAATGGAATCTCTCCCCACATTTCAGCTTCAGTGGGGAGGCCATAACTTATACAAATCAACTCCAAATTTGTTGGAGTTTGGGGATTTAGAACCTACTTTCGAAGATCTTTCCAATTATATGTTAATTGATAGGGTTTTGACAAAGCATTTATGTACTTCATCGGGTTGCCCACTTCGGGCAAGAAAGGGAAAGTCAAACGTCCTTATACTGTATAGGGCCCCTTTGAGAGTCCAAATTTTCCATAATTCCTTTTACCAATGCATTGTTGAGGAAAACACCTCTTTTCCAAAATCCCTTAACTAATAATATTATCGTGAATTTGTTTGCTCGTGTCAAAAATCCCACAATTGGCATATGTGTCAATCAAAGTATTGTTGAGCGTAACATTCTCATTCAAATCTTTTTAACTAACAATCCCATCATGAATTTTTGTTGCATTATTACCTGCTTGCATGATACCATAAGCATCAAGATTTAGTTCAAAAAGTGACTGCATTCAGCAAGAAGCCCTTGCATTGTATCCAAAACAGGAATCTAGACCTTTGTTACCCTTCCTTGAAGGGGCATACCTTGCAATCAATGGAGCTAAGAGAATGCACCTTGGGAAAAAGATCATCAAATACTTCTTATGCTTTCAAAAGTACAAAAAAATTCACATACATCCACCAAAGGACTGCCAAGTTAAGCTTTAAATTTGACATACTTTTAAAAAAAAATTCTCAAGGCTGCTAAGAGAAAACACGACACTCGTCACTTCTCTACCAAAACCATAGTGAAAACTATTCTTTACAGTGGACATTGGTGGTGGCCAATAATGTAGTCATTTTTTAAGAATCCAATGAGGAGGGTGTTGACTACTATATTTTTTAGTGCACAAAGCTAAAGTTTGTGCTTTATGATTTGACTATCGGTGTCCATGGTGACACCTATGACACTCATATATGGTTGTTTGGATATTACTTTTAGCAAGTGCATTGTCTTGGTTGTTATATTCTCATTTTTGTGCAATATGAGTGGCTAACAATGGCCATACACTACTCCCACTTAGTCCTTCCTCCATGGTCATGAGAACATCATGGAGGCTATGCATAGAACAACAGGATCTACAAATGTACCTGATGAAAATGGTGCTAGTTTTGGTAGTGATACTTGTAATAATGCGACCTAGTGGATACAATTTTATGTTGCATTCATGCTTGAGAATACTTACCTTCTCTTGCCATATGTGTGTACATAAAGTGATTGGATTATTTTTTCTTGCGATGCTAAAACTTTGCAATGCTCTTAGCTAGCTCCATGTGATGTGTGTGTTTGTTCAAAGAGATGTCTATCGTAGCTGGTATAAATTGCATCACATTAGCATATGTATGAAATTGAGAGAGGTAGAGGATAAGAAGCAAGATATTGGCCCTTATATGACTTCTCGCACTCAGATTCTACTCTTTAATTAGGGCTTCTTCTTGATTCCGTTGATGGTTTTCTCTCACTCACAATGCTGCATTTAATATAAAAACCCCATTTTTTGTAAAGACTGTACATATGGTTTGATGTGGGTTTGCCTAATTCTTTTTTAAAAAAATGGAGGTTTCTTAGGACTAATATAATAAGCACATGTACATATAAGGCAAGTCCCTTGTGTATCGCCAGCTACTATGAGGTTACCTTAAGTGCCCATATGTTGGTTATTTTAGCTCTATTTGAGGTGCTATTTCTATACAACAAAAAATCCTCTAAAAAGTGAAAACATTAAAGACCATAAAATTGTAATTTTTTGGTATATGGATCCCCCTTTTTCTCTTTTATTTCATTTTTTTACCCTTAACTAGCCTTCTCTACCTATATGTGTATTATGCACATAGCTACATGTGGGTTACATTTGAAGGATTTGATTACTTTTTTGTACAAATTTAAAATACAATTTGAGGTTTTAAAGCATATATTTGTCTTTTTGGTTTTGTAGTTCGGGTATGTTACCTAGGATCGAGCTTATACTGCACATAGTATGGCAACTTATTGGCAATTTGATGTGGAGAGTCTCGTGGAAGCCTACAAGTGTTGTAACACTTTTTGAATTATGGTTTTAAAGAAGGGTTTTATGCATAAGGAAATTTATTTTCTTAACTATATTTTTATGCATTTTTGTAGTTTTGTGCTAGTACACGTGTTTCCTAGCTTCCATGGTGGTTATTTGGTTGGATGTGTGGTAGTACATTCCCTAAGGATCATGTGCTTTTGTATTTTGGCTTGTCTAAATTTACTTTAATTTATTTTTTAGAGTGGAATTCGATTGTTGAACATTTTGGGGCTATAGAGGTGGTCCAGTTTTTGTTTACCTAATAATAGTTATTTGCAATTGGTGGCCCCAAACAGAGGAACATCCTTGTGTGACCTTGAATTTGTCGGAAAATAGATTCAAGTAGAGACTTCAAAGCTTTGATAATTTGGATAATTATCTCATAGATTGTGAGAAAGTGTTTGAAGATTATGGAATGAAGGATGTCAAGACACAGTGTTTCTTATTGTGGGTGCATGCAAATGCAAAAAGTTTTAGGTCATAAGAGTATTACGAAAGAGAGTGCCAAATGATAGTATCCAAAAAAAATTGGACTATTTGGTTAAAAATAAAATCGTTTTTTGGAATTTTGCAAGAAGCTTGCAATGGGAGATTGTCTATTTGCAGAGAGATATAACATGTTATGAGGATGATTACATTCCATCCAGTAAGAATCATTTGGTATTGAATGTCATGAATTTGACCTTCAAGTTAGATAATTAGAAGCAATTGGTCAATGGTGTTGATGCGAAGAAAGCATGCATGTTGCAATGGAAAGAGCACATGGTTTTGATTGACGATGCAAAATGGAACTTCTATAATTATAATTCATCCCCTTTTGAGGTCTCAACTATGGAAAGACATATCAATGTGGCCGGAAAAATGTATGTATGTGGATTCTCATAGAAGCATTCTTTACGGTCCGAGTGATGATTGCAATCATGTAAGGGGTGAACGTAAGATTTTGGTGGTTGAGCTATGATGAAGGGTCGGATTCCTACCATGATCACTATACCAATGATGAGTGTGTGTGAAAGAGAAAGAATGTCATTTGAAAGAGCATACTCTTGAGGAGGAGATGCATGAAGACAATGTCCCAAAAAGGGATTTTTATGAGCATATGGACTATGAGCATGGTTTTGATCTTTCTTTGGGGATGTCAAAGGGAACAAGGATTCCAAGGATAAAATTCTTTGTATTGTGGTGGTTGGCTTGTCTAGGTTTACCTATGACACGATTTCATACAAGAAACATTAGATAGCATATTATTTCTATTTGGAGAGTTTGAATGAATGACATTCAATATTTCCTCTTGGTTCTATGTAAAATCAACCATAAAAAATCCTCTTGGTTCTATGTAAAATCAATCGCTGGTTTTTGATGCATGGGGGATGTCCTATGGCATTTGGAGACTGCAATTTTTTCACTAAGAGGTGGAGTATTTTTGCGTACTAGTGGCAATACTCAATCGAAATTAGAAATTGGTTGCTATTGGCCCTTGGAAAGGGTGACTTTCCTAATGTTTCTTTAATGGGATTAGGGTTATCCTTAGTCAAAATGCAAGGTGAGTATACCTTGCCACTTTGGCTATCACAAGTTCACAACATGTACACCCCATAGGCAATGTGTGGAGTATTACTAGTTGATATGGTCTTTCTACATAGTTTTGATGAGTGTTATATCTCCCCGGATATTCCCCACTATTTACTGTAACTTAGAGTAGATCCAACCTTTTCTTCAAAGGTTTTGAATTGAGCTAGGATATCCTAACATATGTGGTGAGTTTATGATTTACCTATAAGCTAGAGGTTTGGGATTGAACCAAAGTTTTCAAGGGCAGACATGTCCAAGAAAAACTTGGATTATTTATCCTATATGACATTGGGATAGATCCATGAATGTTGCACCCAAAGTCAAGCTCTTTATCCTAAATTGGTGCAATATTGTTGTGGAGAGATTTCTTGTGGCACTTGGTTCATTTTTGTGTGCGCGTGTATTGGCATTTCGTGGAAGTGCCTCTATGCTGCGCACCTTGCCCTGCCCAACCGGTGTATCCCCTGCTAGGTTTCCCCTCTTGCAGACCCGCTTTGTTCTGAGATTCCATGCGTGCCATACTTGTGTTCTCGAAGACGACTGGAAGTTCTCAAAAATGTTAGCGGCTAGGAAAATTCCGGATCACGATGATCAATATTGGAGTTGGGCTTATCATAGTGCCACTTAATTTTGGCACTTACTTTGGTGTGTATTTTGAGTGTAACAATTTTGGACACTTTGCTAAATATTTCCCCAATAAATCTAATGAGAAGAATGATCCCTCAGTGAAAAACTCAAATGTAAGACTCGACAACCAAGTCGCTGATAATAAAGCAACTACAGAAGATAAGGAGAAACAAATGGAGTGCAACTTAATAACAGGTGGAGTGGAGGAAAAGGAGGCTAGGATGTGCAATAATGGTGCCTCCCAAATACAGGTGAAGCTCATGGAAAAGAGAATCCTCACAATGCAAAGTCCCAAAGGCCCATGCAAGGATAATCCGATTGTCATTCATGCTTCTTCACCTAAACTTATAGTAGTTTCAACTAATTCGATTGTCCAAGGCCCAAGACTAAAGAGGTTCAAAGGGGTGAAGTCAATGGCAAGGGAATCCACATCATAGAAGGTTGCTGGAGCCTTTAAAGGGAAAGTGGCCTCTCCCATCCTGTGCTCAACTGAAGGAGGGGACTCGTGCTCTTTCGCTTCATAATACCTTTGAAGCACTACAGGTTATGGGACGTGGGGTTGCAGGAGAGACCCTTGACAAGGGGTTGCAGGAGAGCCCCTTTGACTCTCCTAGAGTCAAAGACGTAGACATGGGGCTTGGGTCAAGCATGGAGGAATTCGTCCCTCTTTCCCAATGATGGAAGTTCTGGCTTTGCAATCATGGAATGTGAAAGGAATGAAGACCCAAAATAAGCACACCCATTTTTGGAAGAAGTTAGGAAGGACAAAAATGTTAAATGATGGGCCAAGGCCATACAAGAGCATCATCTAGATGCCCGCAACAAAAGAAAACAGGGTGTTGTGTCGAATTTAGCATTTTATGGAGAGGTAGTGGACGGATTCAATGGCATCCTCTCTATTGTTTACAAGGACCTGGAGCCCAACGTGGTACTCAATCACCCCTCTGGGAGAGTATTAGGAGTGAGAGTTGTCTAGGATGATCAACCTATCATCGTAGTGAACATCTATGGTCCCTGTAATGCCAAGGATAGGGCCAAATTGTGGATGCATCTTAGGGACTTCCCTTAATTAGAAGGTGAGTGGCTTCTCATAGGAGACTTTAATATGGTGGATAAGAGCAAGGATAGAACAGGCTCTACCAATTTTTGGCAGGTTCTAAAAATACTTAATGGCTTGGTCTCTGTGAGAAATGGGCTTTGATGGAGGACCTATGGAAGATGGGTCCCTGGAACAATACGCCATACACAAGCCTCCAATATTCCAGCATGGTGTCTCGGCTCGACAGATGCTATTTCTCTCACCAAGTTGCCTGGATCTCGTCGCTACTTGAGATGAAAGTGCTGACAAGGAAGAGCCTCTCAGACCATCTTCCCTTATACTTGGACCGCAGGAATGCCAAAGGGGATGGGAAGGACACCAGTGGGAGTAAAAAGCTGCTAGTCACGGGGGCACATTTTCTCAAAGAACCTTTGTTTAAAAGTCTCGTGAAGAAAGCTATGTGTAAACTCATTAAAGATATTCCTAGAAAAACCTAAAGATTGGGACCTCTTTGCTAAAAGTGTCCAAAAATGATCAAAATCTCAGGACGTCCCTCGGGTGAAAAAGGCCTGTGAAGAGCATGTGAAGTAGCTTAAGAGGAGGTTGATCATCTTACTTCAGAAAAATCTTATGGGCTTGCTTTCGATGAGATCACAAAAGATGGTTGGAAGCTAAAGCCAGCTTGTTTGAGCAACAGCTCGAGGAGATCAGGAGGGCCAGATTGGTATCTAGGGAGATCTTCCTTCAGCTTGAGGTCGCTAATCAAGCAAACTTATTTAGGGCCTTGAAAATCAAGAAAAGTTGGGGTTGTATCTACTCACTCACATACGATAAGGGGGATACTACGCAATATCAAGATGGAATGGCTAGGATGATGCTGGAGCTTTTAAGACAAATCATTGGCTAGCCAGAGACCCGCTCTCAAAAAGTGGATGAGGCCAGAGTGATCTTGCTTGAGAGTATCAATAGGAAAATACACCAACCAGATCCAATCGTCTTGAGCTGGCCTTCTCGGATGATGAGTGAACGCTTGCATTACATGCTCTCAGCAAGGAGAAATCCACTGGCTAGGATGGTCTAACCACTACATTTTTCAAGGAGTTATGGGATGACCTCAAGGGCCTGATCACATATATGGCTAACCAAGATTTTGACAAGGGGGTGGTTGAATCCTTCTGTGAAAAGAGGGATCAAAAAGCCTATCCCTAAGGGTGGGTGTGTTTCTTGCATCTTAAGCACAAGCGCCCTATAACCATGATGTTTGTGGCATATAAAGTCATCGTCAAAGCAGTCGCTCTTAGAATTTCTCCCCTCTTGGATAGGGTAATAGCTCTCCCCATTAGCACGGGTTCATCAAAGGGAGGCTGATATATGACAGTATCTTGGCAACAATGGTTGGCATTGAGTATGAGGCCTTCAAAAAGAAGGAGTGCATCTTGCTTCAGCTCGATCTTGACAAGGCAAATGATAGGATGATGTGGTCCTTCATTGAAGATGTCATGAAATATCTGGGATTTGGGCCTCGCCTATGTCATCTCGTTCACATTGGGCATAGGCGAGCGATTTGAGCTCTTTTCCAATGAAAGAATTGATGGCCCTAGTATATGAAGGTGTTTCTGTGGAAGGTGCTATGGGGGGCCTTGCCGACGGCGTCAAGATTCAAACACGGGGCAAAGGATCCTCAGGGTGCCAAGGGGCTAGCGAAGATCTTGCACACCTTTCCATGGATTGTCTGACTATTAGAGGAATGACGGGGAAGGTGTGAAAGTGAATACAAAGAACGTGGAAGATAGGTTTCTTCAAGAAGGATCTGTGTCTAAGGAGGAAAGAGTTTCAAATTCCTACCCTTCTTGTTTGTACCCAAATTGTTAGATTTTGCTTCTTTTATAATATTTGGAAGTCCAAGAATTGTTGCATCGTTGATAGCAAACCTTCTGTGGCTAGCTTCTCAATGATTGAACAAGAAAGTGAGGAGATTATATATATGATAAGTAAAAGTCACAACTCAGATGACTGGCTCAGCACGACCTGTGCCATTTAGACGAGCCCTTAACAATGCTCTTGATAATAGTTTGTTAACTTGAATCTGATGTAATTTCACTACCTCAAGGCTTGGTATGATCTTGAGGTTGGTCTGTAATTTCTCTATGATGTTTTAATATAATCACTCACAATTGTGAGTTTTGCAACCAAAAAAGAAAGTTAATATACTTTCATAGATGCATATCAAATACTTTATATTTCATGCCAAGGGTAGGACTAGGCAGGGCCTAGGGCCAAGACGGGCATGCAGTCTAGGGGGTCTCTATGTTTAGCAGGCCAAGGGCCTATATAGAGCATGGATGTGTGGAGATTAGTATGTTCCAATCCCCTCTACTTTTCATTGTGTTAGAGCGATGGGAGAAGGAGCTATGGAGGAAGGGAGAAGCTGCACCTTTTGCATGAATTTGCATGCTCTCTCTCTCTCTCTCTCTCTCTCTCTCTCTCTCTCTCTCTCTCTCTCTCTCTCTCTCTCTCTCTCTCTCTCTCTCTCTCTCTCTCTCTCTCTCTCTCTCTCTCTCTCTCTCTCTCTCTGTGGGCGAGCTTGGGTCATGGACAAGGCGTCATGCAAGGCATGGTCGTGGGCAACTGAAGGAGCCGAGGTCAATGTGAGCAGAAGTGGTCGAGGCTAGGCTTGATGGGTGTGCATCAAAAAGACTAGCAAAATCCATTTCTGTGATGACCCCATCCGAGCATTGTGGCGGACTCTGTTGCTCCCCTACTCCTTGACGCATGCAGCAAACGATGCCATGGCTTCATGGAATTCTTCTTTTCACACTTAAACACCCAAGGCCAAGGGCCTTAAGGCTATTAAATTACCTCCAAGGGAGGGTGCCCACGGGCCGACCCCCCTCCCCAATTCACCTCTTGAAGTGTTGGTTTGATTTTGCATTGCCGGCTCTTGACTTCTCTATAGAGCATTGGGAGTGAGAAAGGATGCTGTAGGATGGCCGCCATCATGTTGCCAATGTCTACAGATTTTGCAACCCTCAGTTAAGAGCATCAGCCCACCACAATAGAGTTCCAAAAATTGGGATCTCAATTAAGTGCTGGAAAAAAGCCATACAAAAACCAAAAGACTCGAAAAAGGGCATGCTAGGAGTGCTCAAATGGAGCCAAACCAATACGGAAATAATAGAGAAATTTTCAGTATGATTAAGCCTTCAATATCAAATTATATTGCTTCCATCTGCATGCACGGATATCCAAGGGATAGAATAGGTACCCTCAGCTATGCTCTCTTCATGGATATTCTGACAAGACTTCAGGTGTGCTATGTTTAAGTTTCCACTTCAATTTTGTAATGGTTATGCAATCATTTGATTTTTTTTTGAGGTTTGTGAATTCCAACTTAGGCGCACTAATTGTTGCCCAAGGCATTGGTTAGAATTTATCAAACATGGCTTGATTTCCATCACAACAAGGTTGTTACTAGCTTGGTTAATTCCATGTCTCTGTATGGATTGACACGCATGATTGATTATTTATTTTTAGAATCGCAAGAACATATGGCTTTTGCATATATGATCTTTTGGCCCATTATTTGAGACAAGCACGACTTTGTGTTAAGCTATAGCAAGACTTGGCAATGTCACCAAAAGCATGAATTTTTTTTTTGACCACATGGTGTGCAACAACCACTCACATTCAAGCAAGGCTTGAGTGAGAAATAATTTTGTTTACAAGCAAGGCTTCTTCCCCTACATGGAAAAGGTCATGGCATGGTAGTGCTTGAAAATATCATGAAGATCGGCACAGCCTGTTTTGCTAGCCTTGATGAAGGAGGCACAGGTACTCAGCAAGGCCGACCCCTGCAATCCCAAGAAGTCGTCGAGCAAGTTTCTTGGGCTTGACTTCCAAGCCAGTTGTCTGTCATTAAAAAAATCAGACAACGACATGATCCACCCATTGTCGGCAAGCGTGATCCGATGAGGTTTTCAAGACATCACTGGAACAAGGCTCTGTCTACGTAATCAAATCAAACAGTTACAACACATTGTACAACTCAATAAGGTCGATTCTTTTGAATGCTCGACAATGTCGACTTACTCTTGTTATGCCATTGAAAATTGGCAAGAGTATGTGTTAGCTATGAGCACCATAACAATATATGTGTACTATGTGGAGCAAGGTTTTCCTTTTGGCATTTGGCATAGTGGTTTCCATAGTTTGGAATATGCTATAAGCATACAAACTTAGGGAAACTTGCCAAGATGTCTAGAGGTTCTTTACATCACAAGAGGGTGTATATTATACATACTCTAGCTCACTCAAGAAGTACTTATGGCTATGAGCCGGATTCAAGCAAACTACCAGCAACCTGGCCACAAATGGGCAACATGGTTAGTAAATGTCAAGTTATGTTTGTACTGTCTATTTTTTACTTTCACTTTGCAAAAGATCTCTCTGCTCTGCAAAGAAAAGTGTGTGGGCAGACTCCATATGAAGCCACTGTATAGAGCAAACTGCTTTGCCAAATTTCATGCAAAGAAGAAACGCTTCTCTTATGTGCACAGGTATTTTTGATTGACTTTAGATTAATGATAATGGCACACATCTTTAGCACTACGTGGATATAAGCTCACGGTTTACACAATGACGCATTGTGATGTATCCTGCCAGTGTAATTGTACAAGGCACGTATACCAAAGGCTCACATGGTTGAGACTGTCATTGAAGCCAAGGGCTTATTATTCTATTTTTTTGCTTTGTATGCATGGCATACTAGTATGATGGCCGTATAACACTCATCATTGCATATGCTTCCGCTATATCACTTTCTACTCTCTCAAGGACGAGCTCAATTATTGACATTTTAAAACGTTTTGTGTTTATGTTTATTCATAGGCAAAGTGCTATACATATGCACCCTGATACAGACACGATCACATACAAGGTAAGTGGGTCAAGATGTGACTTATGGTACCCCTCTCTACAAGGGTGTGGTACAAGTACAATGTTGTATGCCTATAGGATAAGCTAAGATACATACATGGTCTGCACTAGATCATATGTAAGGGGCATACAACAAATTCAAATAAGGAGTTTTCCTCAGCCCAGCATTCTCTCTCTCTCTCTCTCTCTCTCTCTCTCTCTCTCTCTCTCTCTCTCTCTCTCTCTCCAACTTCTATGCAGGAAAGGTGAAACTAGGCATGATATTATTGACATCTATCTATGTTAATACGGTAATAGGAAGGCTAAGAGCCAACACGATGGGCTAAGCACCATCTATTGCCACCTCTTTTGGAATGGCTAAGCAGCATCTGTTTGTAATCCATTAGTGTGATTGCTTTCGAGATCGAACAAATCTATTGAGTTTAGTACCCATTGATTTTAATGGACAAGCAAGCGTCTTGTCATTACTAATTTGTTGAGCGTTATTTTAGCACTACACACTTTGAGTATGAGGATCAAGTTGAGTTTTTGAAAGTCTCAAACTCGTAAATGCGTCTCTCTACCAAAGTGTATAGATGAAGCAAGCAATTTAGACAGCACGGCTGCTCACAAAACTCCTAGATTATGGATTTTTGGGTCTAGATAAGATCATGGTGTGAATATGATTCCAACTTGAGTGGATATTCTATGTTATCTATAGCACTAAGAGTGTCTGTACGAGTAAAGTTTTGGGATAAGATGCAGCTTGTGATTACCAAATCACTTATTATGTGATGATGGTTAATTCGTAGAACCTTCACACTTGCACTTTCAAGGAAAGAGGTCCACAAGCTGCCAAAAGGTAGTGGACATTTTTAACTTCCAAAGTTTACTTCAATTACTATTAGCTGCTAGTAATTGAGCATTTTTCCTGAAGAGTCTAACCACGTGGTTTGACAATGTCGATTTTAACCGAGGGGTTTGGATTGCAAAGGCAACACCCAAGGTTACATGTGCAATACTACTTGCATTTCATTATTTTTCAATTACTGTTCCTAGGCCTTTGCAGGCGGGAAAGTTGGGCAGGTGCCTTTCACTATAAATAATTTCACACTATGTTCAACCTCCAGAGATGACAAGGTCAAATAAGATCCAAGACATTTGGGTTGCAGTGTCCAACATAAGTTTCTTCATTATGCAGTTATAGACCCACTTGTAGGGTTTATTTGTCACATGTTATCACATGGGATACAACATGGTCTAGGAACTCAAGCAGTTCAGTTTAGCCAGTGTGGAGTAAGGCTAATGAGGTCCCTCTCACTCCCGTCGTAGAGTGTTTGCAGTTACCTCCAAGCAAAAGTACATCTTGTACTTAAAGATGTTCTTTTTCCAGACACCCTTACATGAGACCTATTCCACATGTGGAGAATATGAGTCTCTTAAACTGACACTGACGCCCACTATTTCAAGTACGTGTCACGACAAAGTACCTAGGTGCTGGTTGAATCCATTTTATAGGCCGTTTTTAGTCTGACGTGTCAGGAACAATTTTAGTGAAAAAAAATTGTTAGATACTCAGAATGACTTATTAAGATACAAGTGTTGCTAAACAACATTAACGGATGGTCGTTTATGCATATAGCAAGGCTATGAGTTGTTAATGAAAACTTAAAAGGTTTCATTGTTTGTCCCTCGACATGATTAATGTTTCAGCTTCTATTATGGCTCAAACATTTTAGCAAGTTTTGCAAATGATTGCAACAAAAAGTATTTAGTTTCTTTTCAGAACTATTTACATTGCTCTTTAATGTGTGCTATGAGCATCACATTCTCCATCAGTATTGGCAAGGATGATCATGGATATACATGTTCTAAATGCATGCACACTAGGCATTATGGTACCTAGTGTTTAGCAAAGGCTCATTTGGAGTGGCATGCATATTCATCACATTAGTGATATGAAGCATTTTGACGTCTATGTGTAGTATTCTATGAGATTATGTTTGGATCTACCAATCACCAATAGAGGTCATGACTTGGTTTGGGTGCTTGTGGATCTTTGAAGTTAACCAAGATGGTTATGAATGTCATTGTTGATTCCTCATCAATATTGTACGACATTGTGATCCCCGTTTACCCACCCATCATCTGGGAAGACTATGTGTAAGCTGGATGGTCGTGTATAGGCAACATTAACGGATGGTCGTTTATGCATATAGCAAGGCTATGAGTTGTTAATGAAAACTTAAAAGGTTTCATTGTTTGTCCCTCGACATGATTAATGTTTCAGCTTCTATTATGGCTCAAACATTTTAGCAAGGCTTGCAAATGATTGCAACAAAAAGTATTTAGTTTCTTTTCAGAACTATTTACATTGCTCTTTAATGTGTGCTATGAGCATCACATTTTCCATCAGTATTGGCAAGGATGATCATGGACATACATGTTCTAAATTCATGCACACTAGGCATTATGGTACCTAGTGTTTAGCAAAGGCTCTTTTGGAGTGGCATGCATATTCATCACATTAGTGCTATGAAGCATTTTGACGTCTATGTGCAGTATTCTATGAGATTATGTTTGAATCTACCAATCACCAATAGAGGTCATGGCTTGGTTTGGGTGCTTGTGGATCTTTGAAGTTAACTAAGATGGTTATGAATGTCATTGTTGATTCCTCATCAATATTGTACGACATTGTGATCCCAGTTTACCCATCATCTGGGAAGACTATGTGTAAGCTGCAGGGAAACACATCTCAATACTGTCTGTATCCAAGGGGCTAGGCAAATTACAAAGTATAATCTTGTGCTAAATGATATGTGAAGTGTGTACGTTAGCACCAAGAAATCCAATTAGAAAGCATTTATGGCTCTACTTGGAGTTTGCTTACTATAAGATAAAGCATGTTTGCAACTAGGTTTAGTCTCTTCATGTTTAAGTTAGGTTCTCAACCTTGAACACTAGTTATGATGGGGTTGTTTACTGATGACTTTTGAGAACAAGTCAAGGACTTAAACTTGGATGATGAGCTATGTAGCAAGTTACTTTCATGCAAAGTGAAAAGAGGTACTCTTTTGGGTACATCTTTGTTGTGATAACTCGTTTAGCATGCTCATATGCATTCTAAATGGAGTCTACACACTATGATTGGATAGGAACTGGTAACACAAGATGGTTGCAAATGGACAACAATGTGAAAAATCAATATGCTACTCTTGGTTTCATTGAACCGTGTTTTGGTCAAGAAAACAGTTGGCTCCATGAAGGATGCCACTATGGAAAACATTAGTGTATCACCACTCTTGTTCTCGAGGACGAAAATGCTTCTCCAAGACGGGAGTAATGCCATGCCATGGGTAGGACTGGTAGGGCCAAGGGCCAGGATGGACAAGCAGTCAAGGGGGTCTCTATGTTTAGCAAGCCAAGGGCCTATAGAAAGCATGGCTGGGTGGAGAGTAGTATGTTCCAATCCCCTCTGCTTTTCATTACAGCGTTTAAAGTATAGTGATATTGAATTTTGTGCTTATAAAAAGTCACTAATATTGAAGTTAGGTTGGTACTAGTTTATAACCTAGTCTCTATGACATGGAGTGCCCTCTATTTACATAATATAGAAGTCAATTGTTGCTATTACTTCATAGAGAATGACATGAGATTATTATATATTCATAACTCTTGGCATTTGTACAATAGTGTGTAGTTATGAATGGGATGCATGTGCTTACTTAACCACACCGTGGGAACCAAAATCAAACCAAAATCATGGTGAAGATGTGGATGGTTGATTTAAGAAATCCATTAAAGAAGGAGAAAATCCTGAAATTTCACATTGCAATGTGCATTACTAACGAGTAGATTATGATGGTTATTGGTAGTTAATGATGAGCTATAAAAGCCATCCGTAGATGAAAAGGAAATGGGCATCTTATATTGTGTTCACTTTATTCATGGTACTTAAGTACACATTCATGCACTCAATTTCTAGGGATTAAGTCTTTGAAGATATCAACTTGAAGTATGTTTATACATACTAGTATGGCCGATGGGATTCGTCTGCACCACTCTCTCTCTCAGTGTGTGTGTGTGTGTGTGTGTGTGTGTGTGTGTGTGTGTGTGTGTGTGCACGGAGGCATAGGGAACACTACCGGATCAACGTGGTTGCACCTACATGTGTGTGTGTGTGTGGGGGGAGGGGGGGGGGGATCCCTCCCCCTTTTATAATTGTACTAGTATGGCTGGCGGCGGAGCCACCTCTCTCTTTTTCTCTCTGAGTGTTGGCTGTAGACAACACCATTGGAGCTGGCCGGAGCAAGGAGAATATGTCACATGTCAAGGGGAGGGAGCCGGAATCCCTCCTCCCATTATAGATAGTATAGATAGATAACTTGTAGACTTGTTGGTGATCCGTTATATCTAGACAGAGATTGGCACTTAGGAACTCAGATAGGTAGTTTTTTCCATTATTGTTAGGAGGGGGAAAAAATACATGCACTTGATAAACTTCACTTAAATACCATAAACAAGTAAAGAGAGGTCCCATGTTATACCTACTAGAGTATAGTATGTATGTATTAAACACTATCTCATTATGTGACATGGGTATATACCTACTAGAGTATAATATGTAAGTAGTAAACACTATCTTGTTATGTGACACATCAAAGTTTCTTGAAAGGACACAAGATAAATACTTTGAAGTATCTATGCACATTGACGGGCAAATGAGGATATGGCCACCATTAGCCAATCTTAGAGGTGGTGTTCTCAAGCCTTTTTTTTTTTCAAAAAAGAGATCCTTCTATTAGTTAGAACACGTACATTGGTGTGTAACACCCCACAAGGGAAAGATTTTAAAATTTTAACAAGGTTATATTGACATAAGGGGTTTTTAATCACTTTTAGAGAAAAATCCATAAGTTTTTTGAAGAAAAAGGGGTCATTTTATTACCTTAAGCATGTAAGTAAAGGTCTTCTTTTAATACCCTTTGAACATACATTAGTGGCCACTGTGCTCCAACCAGCTATCCACTATTGTTGCCCTGTGAGCTACTAGCCACTGAAACATAGTGCCTCTCTTAGGCTGCCGAGTGTCCTAAAGATGTGTCCAAAAGTCGATCAGAAACTCAAATGAGAGGTCCTCCCTCTACCAATGACCCGCTGCTATACAGGAAAGATCTCATGTCGAGCAGTTAAAATGTGATGGCCTAGATAGGTTATATAATGAAAAAAAGGAATCTCATGATAGCCCCTGGAAGTGATTGGATCTCACCAAAACCAATCTCTAGTGTCCCATTGAACACGGGCGCCCATAGTCTCCATCATACTGCCTCTATGATGGTTGGATCAATATCTAGCAAGCATGTTCACACGCTAATGCCGAACATTATGATCCGCTGGAAGCAACACTCTAAAGACTGAGATCTCTATGGCTTTGAATGGACACCATGCAATCTTCCCTTGCTCTAAACCTCAAACAAGTTGCATTGTGTCTGACTGCAATGAGGACCTCCAATCTAGTGAATGCACCCATCGAGTGGGGGGCCATGGCCCCTAAAGGTGTATGTCATGCTGCAAGAATGGCCTTTGAAACATCCTGGCACATACTCAAAGCACCACGCATGCCATGTAGTGTGTGGCACTCTATAGCTCCTTTGGCAGTGATCTGAAGTGAAGCCAATCCCCAAAAGTACTGGTAGGGCCCTCTGCTAAGGCCCCCAAGAAACATCAGCCGACTCTCTGCCATGTGACTCCTCTATGTGCAACCCAAGGGGTTCCAAATCAATGGCTGTCTCAAGCGCTCCTCCAAGCATCTCGTCTCCTGCTACTCGAGGTTCTCTCTGAAATGCTCCCAAGAGTGCAGTATACTATACGGATCTCTGTTGCGTGTCAAAGGGCCCCATGGGCCACCTGTGTGTGGGACTCTATGCTGTATCCTTTGAGGTAATAGCTCCTTCCAGGGCTCTTTCCCTAGGACAAGTCCTCTGACAGTGAGTTTCCCAAGGAGTGCTCTACTCTGTCATGCTGGGTTAATGATCCCGAGGCCTCTCTGGGATCGAGGGAGTGTGATGACCTGCCAAGAGACCTTGGGATGGGCTAACTGTGTATCTTTATATGACCACAAAAAATTTCTGATCAACCATTGAAACTGGTTGATGCAAGAACTTGAGAAGATTGAGTAGGACATGATAAACCACTAAGCTGCCAACAAAACCTGGTTGACAACTACCACCCTACCAACAAGAGAGAGGCATGCAGAGCTCCAATGAACCACCTTCCTCCATACAGAGAGGAGGAGGGGAGTTGTTACTACTCAGGGGATAAATCCAACCCCAGGCGACCAATCAGGTATAGATACAAGACCAATCCAAAAGGAGACAGTTTGATGCCAATTGATCAATGCTCTTGAAGCACAAGAAGTGAGTGCTATCATCTATGCAAGCTGGCCCTCCAAGTCAAACTCAACATCTAGTAACTTCTCACCTCTAATAAGCAGTTGTATGCCCCATAGACCCACCTCCTGTGAAGTAAGAAATCGGCTTCATCACCTCCACAGAGAACAAGAAAAGAAATGGGGCTAGTGGACAACCCTGTCTCACTGAGAGTGAAAGCATAGAACGTGGGCCTTTGTCTCCATCTAGCAAGGCCTGGTTGTGATCCTTAGAGTACAAAGTAGCCACCCCTCTAATCCAATCTGCTGAGAAGCCCATCCTTAGCAAAGTGCCCTCTAGGAAGCTCCAATCCACACAATCATATGCCTTCTGAAAGTCAAGAAGAAGCACTACAAGATCCTCCCCTCGAAGTTTAGCGAGGGTTGTCGCCTCCCAAAAGATAGAGGTATTGTCAAGGATACTACAATCCTCAGCAAAACATGTCCGTTTCTTGTGGCTTCTGTCAAAACTTGTATTCCCAAACATTTTTTCCTTCATGTGCATATGTCTCTGTGTGTGTGTGTGTGTGTGTGTGTGTGTGTGTGTGTGCGCGCGCGCGCGCGCTGTGCATGTTGGGGCGTGTGTGTGTGTGTGTGCGCGTGTGTGCATGCGCGCGCGCGCACACACACACACACACACTTTGAGACTTGAGGGGTGCACACACACACACATTGAGACTTGAGGGGTGTTTAAAGACTGCTAACACCTAACGATGCCAAAGGGGATGGAAGCAAGGGTTGTGATCACACCTCTCAAGATCCACAATGGAGCTTTTCTGTAAACAAAATTATTAAACCATGCCTCCCTCTTGCACTTGAGGTTGAATCCATCACCTCATTTAAAGTATTACTTGTGCATGTCTTTTGTGATGGTATGGTGCCCTTGTTTAGTTTAAAGGTGTAAACATGTCAGGATGCAAAATAATTTCTTTTGTCAACAAGATCTATGGATCCCAATTGAGTCGTGCACCCACTTTTGATAAGGGCCCTTCATTCCTCGCACGTCCTTGTTTTATATATGACAAGGGACAAGATGTGCAATTAACGGCCCACAACATTCCTAGGCACGCAATTGTGATGTGAGATGTGGTATGGTGTGGTCACAACAAGCGTACACTCACATGAGGTGGTTAGACAGATTGTCTTTCACAAACGACATCACAAGGTCCACTCTGTCTAGGTTCTCCGAGTGCAATGCAGCTCAATCTTTTTTGAAAGAAACGGGAAATATATTAAAAAACAAAAATAAAGTACATTGTAGCCTTAAAGGTGGGGAGAGAGGCATCCCATAAGGAATAATCAAACATCCAAACAATTAGACACCATATACATCCTTTCTTTGGAATAAAATTTGAGGAGATGCTCCTTCCAACATTGCCATCTATGGCTTCTATGGAGAGAGTACAAAGGATAGTGGACAACATCTTTAATAGACTTAATACATGAAATGGAAAGATTATAGAGTTGGACCATGAAGGAGGAAATGCCATTATAGGAAGGTTGGAAAATGATTTCATTTCTTCAAGACCAACATGCCCACAAATTGGCAAATCTTCATAGATTCCAGAGTGGAATTCCAATCTGATACAATCTCCTAGTAAGATATCTTGTACAGTGAAAGGCTAAGGGTGAAGCATTAAGAGACAACAAGTTTTGAGAAGTTCAAGTTTGCAGGAGTTGGTTGGGCAGCCATAGAATAAATGAATGATATCCTCTGGTGGCTGGGAGTACCTTTTGCACTTTCCATCACCTATGTTGAGCTTAAAGAGAGCTTAAAAGCCTTCTATGCAATTCAAATCCCTTGATGGATGATTAACCAAGCTAGAAGATTGTGTTTGATAGGTACAACAAAACCACAGATACACTTAAATCTATAGATCCATCGTTTGGAGCTCCAGTTTAGCTTCCATTTTTGATTCAACTTCTTCTTGAGATCTTCATCAAAGTCTGGAAGAGCTGAGGGAAACCTATAGAGATTCTTGGCCACTGTTTTGAGGTCCATCTGCTCAGCAAGACCCCTACAGGAACTTGGAAATAGCCTCTTGGCATCTTCTATCCTGCAAAGAATATTAGAAAGATAGCCAGAAGAAAGATTAAATTTGTCAGTAATCTAAGTGGGTGAAAGCTAGTCCCCCTGAGCTTGAAGATCAACCCAGGTTTTGATTCTAGATTTGAAACATTTATGAGCCTTGATGGATAGCTGGCTCTTACAACTTCTGTCATAAAACCCAATCCATATAGAGTCAAACAAGATCAAAGACATGTTATTATCAGATCCAGTGAGGTAGTGGGGAACTTTTGTCCACCTCACCCATGCATTCCACAAGTTCATAGTCAAGTGAGAGTCAACTAGCTTTATTTTCTAGCTGATGGTGATCAAATCCCATATGGAGAGATTTGACCATGCTTTGTACTCCTGTAAGATGAATTTAGAAATGGTCTGGTGAGAAGACATGCCCAAAAATCATGGCTGGCTACTACCTTGACAATCAACTCACTGGCCATTTTGTCTGCATATTTTCAGTATCCAAGATACCCAGTCCATCTCTAGTTTTGTGTTTGCAGCATGTTTGCCAAGAAACCTTGAACATTTTATGACAATCTCTTGTGCCTCCCAAAGAAATCTTCTAGCCAGTGTTATTGCCTGGTTCAACTGCACTTTATTTGGCATCCAATAGGACATAAAATAAATTAGTGAGGGTAGGAGATCATGGTTCAATACAAAAGTTTTGGATGAGAGAGAAGGTTGCATAGATTTCCACATGAATAACTTTTTCCTAAGTTTCTTGAGGACCCACTCTCACCTTTGTGTCATTGTGACTTTAAAACCCATTGGTATTCCAAGTAATCTATTTTTTGCCTTAATCAAGTCTTACATTTGAGATTAATTTGCACTAATTCTATTCGAGGAAGTCTCATTGAAACTAGTAGAGTGTCTCATAAGACTATAACCCACGTGACTCAAAGACTAAATCATTAATTGAAATTGACACCAAGCTTGATGAAGAGTCTGAATTGAATATTGGCACAAATTTGGAACTAAACATTTGGAGCATAGTAGTACACTGTATGAAAATTTATCCTTGAGTAAAGAGGACATGTATTCAGATCAAAATAGTGATCTTGCACCAGAAGCAACCCGTAATAAAATATTAGACAAGAGAAGTACGAGATATAGGAGGCAATGATATCAAGCAAACGTGATGTTAGGGTGAATGAAAATAGATCCACTACATAATGGCTCTCTTATGTGGGGGCATTGGATGCTCATCAGAAGTTAGTAGAAAATTGTGTTAAATATCTCCAAAGTTTCATGTGGTGTAGTATACAACTTCAGGACATAGCCCAAATAGAGATCAGAAAAAATCAAAAAATTGAGTCATACTGCAAGAAGATGCCAAATCAAGAGTTAGCTCAACAACAAAAGGAAACATAATTAAAAACACAATCCATAGTACAACAAAAGCCCACAGACTTACACCCTACACCTGAGCATTTCAAATCTTATGCCATAGGGGAGCATAAAGTTGTGTACATAAAAGGCCAAATAACACCTAATGATGGAGATAATGGACTCTATGATGGTAAAATGATAGTTACAAAAATAGAATTCGCAGACTCAGGTGAGGAGTCCATGCTCGATTTTATTACATACCACATACCATGACATGAAGGGTGTACCACCTTTTGTGGTACAACGTACTATTCCTATGATTAGCATTGCAAAGCTAGCAAAGATTCTACACAATGAGTCGTAAGTATGCAAACATTATTCAAGATTATCAAATATGGATTCATATACCCTATTGAGCACTCAGAATGGGTTTCTCCAATAGTCATTGTGCCAAAAAATAGTAGGAACCTCAATGTGCGCATGGACCTTAAAAAGGTTAATGTAGCCACTAGGAGAGACCATTATTCCTTGACATATTTGGAATATGTGCTTGAGAGAGTAGCAGACAAGGAGGCTTGTAGCTTTTTAGATGGGTATTATAGATTCAATCAAACCACAATTTCTTTAGAGGACCAAGCTAAAATTGCCTTCATAATAGAATTCAATGTTTCTGCATTTTGTGTGATGAATTTTGGCTTAACGAATGACCCTACTACATTCCAATGACTAATAAACATTGATTTCAAGGAGTATTTAAGGGAGTTTTTTGAAGCTTTCCTAAATAAAATTTGTGTTTATTACCAATTCCCTTGCTACATTCCAACAATTAATAAACATTGGTTTCAAGGATTATTTAAAGGAGTCTTTTGAGGCTTTCCTAGATAACTTTTGTGTTTATTCCTCCTTGAAAGAGAATTTATAATGTCTAAGAATGTGAAAGGTGCAGATTGTATCATATCTCATTAAACCCTTTAAAAATGCTAATTTTGGGTAAACATGGAGTTATTTCAGGGCATATAGTATCCAAGAATGATATTTCTACAAATGAGGGCAAAATTAAAGCAATCTTATAATTGCCACAATACACCCACTATAAGAGAGTTTGAAGCTTCATGGGCCATGTCCATTATTATCGATGATTTATTCTATTTTTTCATGAGATATCTCATCCTTCGTACAAGCTTCTCATTGGATTTAAATAGAACGAGGAATGTGACCAAACCTATGAACTATTGAAACAGGCCCTAGCAAGTGTCCTAGTTTTAAGAGAACCTAATTGGAACATTATCTTCCATGTGCATATTGATGCATCAAAATTTACAATTTGGTGTGTTTAAGTCGACTAGGACATTTATTGGACTACCCGATTAGCTTTGCTAGTCACCAGTTGAATGATGCTTAAAGAAACCACATCACTATGGAGTGAGAATGTTTAGCTATGATTTATGCATTATCAAAATTTTGATATTATCTTCTTACTATAAAAAAAAAAAATTTATGTGGATCATAAAGCGTTGTTCTATCTGACAAACAAACCATGCTCCATGAGAAGAAGTACATGATGGTTATGAATTCTTCTTGAGTTTTACCTCATCGTTTCTGTGAGGGTTGGAAAAAAATTCATGGTTGATCATTTGTCTTGTATACCCCATGGGAAGCTCCTACTAAATTCGATGATATCCTTTTATTTATAGTCAAGACAATGCCTTGGTCGAGTGAGAAGATTGTTAACTTTTAGATTGTTAATGGTTTTTGACCCAAGGAGCTTTGTAAGGATTTTGCTCAAAAGCTACTTAAGGAATGTGAAACCTATTTCCTAATTGCCAAAACTCTCTATAAGCTGGGAAAGGATGATATCCTTAGATGTTGTGCCCGTCAGGATAAGTATTTGTACATTCTGCAAGAAGCACATATCGACATAGCTAGGGGTCATTTTTTGGGAGATTGGATTGCCAGAAAGATGTTACAATCAGGCTAATCGTGGCCACCTTATTTAAGAATATATCATTTTTTGAAAAAGTGTGTGATGATACCCTTATATCCTATTAAAGTAACCCAACCATTTGAAAAGTGGGGCTTAGATATCTTAGGTCCAACTAGCCCTGCAATCCGTAACACTCAATCTTAGTATTATATTATTTCTACCTCTAACTATGTGACAAAGTGGGCTAAAGATAAGGCTTCATGCAAGTCTGAAGGATAACAACTAAATTAATCTTTGAAAACATTATTACACGATTCACAAGTCCTTTTGAAATTTGTGAGTGATAATGGTAACCATTCTATGATTGATTGTTAGGGGTTAACAACCCTAACAGGTATTAAGTGCAAGAAACATGCAATATAAAGGAAAACAACTACATGAGACTGCACATTACACCATGAAAACTGCAAAATGTGGAACACAAGAGACCATGGCTAAGCAAGAGAAAGTATTGTGCTACCCTGTATTCATCATCAACGTCCGTTACATTCCTGAAAACAGCAGTACGACTGCAAGAAGATGCAAACTACAAACTTCATGTTGGTTACATCCAAAACATTGCTACACGCCATGTGACCATTCTGGTATTTCAAACTACCTAGGCATAAAGTACTTGTGTAAACATGATCCTAAGGTTTAAAGCTAAGACCTTAGGTAAAAGTACAAAAAGATAAGTACCCTAACACATCAGGCCCTAACACCTGGCACACCTGGTGGCAATGTTTCTCAAATATTGTGAGGACCCACAATTCCTTGATTAAACTTTCAACATCAACATGATCTTCAACTTCAATCTACTTTGAACTTTTCCATTCTGTTGCAGTTTCCTTACCATCTTCACCAAATCCTGCATCCACTTCAACTTCAGTTGTTTCCTTTGTAATCTTAGTAGTCTCCTTACTGAGTATATCTTCAACGAGTGTGTTTCATTAGATCTTTTGCAATCAAAACCAGTTTTGCAAGATTTTTTATTTTAGAATTAGATCCTTTTCTAATGACACAAAAAAATTAGTCCAAAACAAAGACATCAATATATGATACACACCAAAAAATATCCATTACCTTGCAATAACGTGGCCTAAGATTTAGTCTCTTTTAATTAACGATACACACCAAAAACATGTACAAGTTTCCAAAAGCCCTAGTTGCGAGCTTATACAAACGTCTAGATAGATATTACAAAGCATGCTTCTACAACTAAAAGGGATTCAAAAAAAGTTTCATGTGTCTAGAAAAGATACTCCACAGCTCATACATAAGAGAAATCTTCTTCAATGCATACCTCTAGACAACATTCTTTAAGGTTTAGGTTCACTATACCACAAGCTTTATCTTGCAGGTTTTCCCTAATAAAAATGCAAGGTATGTGGGAGTTAGTGCAGGCTGATGAATGACTATGTTCTCTTTTGGTTGAAGCCCAAGAATATGCACATACACATAGTACATATGCTTACATACCAAAAAAGCTTCATGTGTAGATTATCTCTTCTAAAAATCAGGACAGGTGCAACTAGGTTCTACCTTTATGTGTACATCATAATAACTCTCTGTCAAAACCCAAAAAACTATGTGTTGTTCAATTTCTAGTTTCCTGACCAAGAACGTTTCAACCTACTTGCAACTGACTCCAATCTCTTTTGTGCTTCTTTGGAAATATGATGTCTCCACTTGCACTTCCTGCTATTGTAAGAACAGCATTTGTATTTTCATGCATCGTAGTGGTGTTGCAAAATCTACAAATTGAAATCCACTTTGCACCAAACTGTCACTCTCTTCCTTTGATAAGTTGGTTCCAATATCCACTTGCCAGAAAGCTCGGGGGGTTCACTATGTGTAAAACTACCATATCACGTGCGTTCAAGGCATGTTTTTAAAATCCCTTATCTGTGAAATTTTTAAGGAATAAAATGTACCCTTTTCTTTTAAAATCTGTAAGTTTTTTTCAAAATTGAAAAATAGTGTCCCTTCTGTATATATATTTCTGTTTTTAAGAACTTTAAATACCCTTCTGTTGAACTCACGTGATAGGTTATAGTTTTCTTAGGTGACCTTCCCGGGCCAGAAAGTAGGAACGATAAGTGACAATTTTACTTGCCTTTGTACTTTTTGTGTGTGGCTTACTTCATAATTGCAGAACCATATCCACTTTGCAATTGTGTTGTCTTTAAAAGTTCTTTCGAACCAAAAACATGGAGCAACCATTCCCACTTGACGGCTCTGTAATTTGTTACCACAACTTTTATTCCCTTCCATTCCCAAACATATTCTCATGCAATTGGCTGGCATCCTTTGTAAAGCCCACTCTTCACAGGAAACTTTGACCTCTTGAATACACCTTGCTAAATTCTCCCCTCGCTGCATTGGAGTTCTCTCTCCCACTTCACTATCAATAAAAACATATACCTCTTCATTATCCTCTCTATCAAAATGAATACTCCATGGTCTCCCTCTGGTTTTGCACTGCCTTGCTTCCATTACATATCCAAGTTTATGTGATCTTGTACCGACCGCACTTGTTCCTTCTTCTATCATACAGTCTCTTTGTCACCTTCCATCAGAGGCTCCTCATACAAAGGACTACTAGCAACCAAGCCTGTAGTAGCTGTCATGTTTGATACAGACAGGGAGGAAGAATACTTGAGGGAACGAAAATGACGAAAATAGAAGGCAGAGAATGTGTATAAGGCACAAAGAAAGTGTAAAAGCATGCAGCTGCAAAAAGTCTATGCGTTCATTCTCTCCAAATACGTGCATTTAAAAAATGGACTTAGTATATATTCAATATATGGTATATAGCATAAATAATATATATAGATATATATATAGTATAGAGTATAGTTTTATATTATATTATATACTGTATATACCATAATTATATCATTAGTATACTATACATACTATACTCATACTTAGAGTTATATACTATATAGTTATATTATAATATATATTTGAAACTTATATTATATGTATATATATATACTTAAATATAATAAATATATATCATATTATATATTTATATAGTATATACTTATATTACATAGTTATATATATTTGTATAGTTATATTATATACTATACATGTAATTTTGAAAAATGCAAAAATAGTTATTTGGAATTCTATTTCTCATAGTACACATGTAAAAGTGTGCTTGATCACTTAAATGCATGCTCGTACGAAATGCTTTTCGAGAGCCCAACTTAAGTGTAAACAAAAATCTACGTTTGTGAATCTTAATGAGTGATGTGATATGCAATGAGAGAAAACACATAAGAGATGTTTTCAAAATACAAAAACAATATCTTGAGTGCATCTGAAACGTCCAGAAACCTTAGGATAGCACTTCAAAACGCTGAAATTTGACGTCTCTAGCTCAAGTTATAGCATTATTAAACCTAGGGCCATCAGGTCAGTACCAAGCGAATAGAGGTCTCTAGGACTTCTATTCGCTTGGTACCGATCTCATGGCCTTAGGCTTAAAAATGCTATGTCTTGAGCTAGAGACGTCAAATTTCAGACTTCTATTCGCTTGGTACCGACCTCATGGCCTTAGGCTTAAAAATGCTATGTCTTGAGCTAGAGACGTCAAATCTCAGCGTTTTAAAGTGCTATCCTAAGATTTTCGGACGTTCCGAATGCCTGTGTGGGCTTTAAAATGCTATATCTTAAGCCTAGGGACTCATGAGGTCAGCACCAAGCGAATAGAGATCCCAAAAAGAGACCGTTGAAGGGCCTCTATTCGCTTGGTTCTGACCTCATGAGGCCCTTGGCTTAAAAATGCTATATCTTGAGCTAGAGACGTCAGATTTTAACAGTTTAAAGTGATATCATAAGGTTTTTGGACGTTTTGAATGGCTACATGGGCTTAAAAATGCTATATCTTAATCTTAGGGCCTCATGAGGTCAAAACCAAGCGAATAGAGGTCCCAGAGACCCCTCAAGGGCCTCTATTTGCTTGGTTTTGAATCTTTCATTCTCTTAAATCTATATGTATTTTATAACAGCAGAGTGAGTGCCCTTTACACGTATCAAAAGCTGCGAGATGAAGGCTAAAGTTCAAAACAACAACAACAAGAATAAGAAGCCCCTCTTTGCGCACGATAAAGAGGGAGACAAAATGAGAGAGAGAGAGAGAGAGAGAGAGAGAGAGAGAGAGAGAGAGAGGCCGCCAAAGGCCGTACTAGTAGTACCTATAGAAATGGAGAAAAAAGGGGGGAAAGAGCCTCTCCATCATCCGCACGTGCGCGGATGATGGGGAGGCTCTACCCCTCCCTTTTTTTGCGGTTTTTCGAGTGCATTTGATGGATTAATCTCCATTGCATGTTCTGTATACTGTTAACGGCAGCCCAATCAATGTAATTCTCAAGGAAATTCGTTGCTTAAACTCCAAAAATGGCAAAACAAAGGGGGAAAGAGCCCCTCTATCATCCGTGCGTTGACGACACCTTCAAAACGCAGACAAAAAGGGGGAGATAAAGCTCCCCCATCATCCGTGCCTGCGGATGATGGGGCTACTCTTTCCCCCCTTTTTTTGCCATTTCTATAGTTTAAGCAATGAATTTTCTTGAGAAAATTGAAGTTGAAATAAATCATTGTTGTTGACGACACCTTCAAAACGTAGAAAAAAAGGGGGAGGCAAAGCTCCCCCATCATCCGTGCACGTGCGTGGATGATAGGGCGGCTCTTTCCCCCCTTTTTTGCCATTTTTGGAGTTTAAGCAACGAATTTCCTTGAGAAAATCGAAGTTGAAATACATAATTATCATTGACGACACCTTCAAAATGCAAAAAGAAAGGGGGAGACAGAGCTCCCCCATCATCTGCGTGTGCGAATGATGGGGCGGCTCTTTCCCCCTTTTGTTTTTCATTTTTGGAGTTTAAGCAACGAATTTCCTTGAGAAAATCGAAGTTGAAATACATAATTTCCATTGACGGCACCTTTTAAAATGCACAAAAAAGGGGGAGGCAGAGCTCTCCCATCATCCACGCGCGCGCAGATAATGGGGGAGCTCTGCCTCCCCCTTTTTTTGCGTTTTGAAGGTATTGTTGACGACATTATGAAGTCATGCTTTGCATTTTGAAGCTTATTGTTGCGCATGATTTGCATTTGGTGTATAGTAAATAGTATATTGTATACATAGTATATAGTGTATATAATATATAGAGTATAAAGTAAATATAGTATATATATAATATAGAGTATATAATACATACTATAATATAGAGTGTATAGTATATAGTATATAGAGTATATATATATATATAGTATATAGAATATATAGTATAAAGAGTACATAGTATATAATATATAAAATATAAAATATAAAAAAGAACATATAATATATCATATTATATAAAATATAGTACTATATACAACACACAACGTATAGTTTATATATCGTATATTACATATAGTATATAAACTACATATTACATATATTATATATAATGTATACTACATACAATATATAAACTACATGCTGTAGGTAGTACATATACTGCATACTACATATAGTAATATGTACTACTTACTACATATTAAAGTATACCACATAAAGTGTTATATACTATAGTCTACATTTTATTGTATGTTATGTAAGTATATGTAGTCTACTTTATGTAATATGTACTAAACTCTATATTATTGGTTTTATATAAACTAAGAACTATATAATATGTGTCATGTAGATAATGGCACCTAAGAGGGATAGCAAGCAAAGAAAACGTCTAGTCTCTTTAGTGAGCATGAAGCTTAGATCCCAGTTGTATTCCAAAGGGAACTATCGATCAGGAGGCCTCATCAAGAGTCCGACATTTGGACACTCCACCCAGTAAAAAGAACCGGATTCTCAAAAGGTTTGTTTTATTGATAATGAGGCTCAAGTTGATGAAGACTCCAACAACGTCAAAGATGATGTAGAAATCATAGGTAAATTATTAGTGTATGTTATAAATCTATATTGGTGTGTAGTTTGTATTATAAATTTTGCAAGGGTTGATGGTTAAATGTAATGGAATTTTTTGTTTTGGTTGAGAAAGTTGGGTGAATGGTAATGAGTTCTTCAAGTTTATATTTAGCATTAAATGGGATGAACCTGGCATGCTTAAAATCACTAGAGGTAAGCTCTATTGTTTGACAAGCTCAAAAATCACTTATAAGAGGTAATGAAGTTATTAGTTTCTCATTTGATAATTATGTTCGTGCTATTTTATTTTTCTATATGATGTTCGTGCTATTTCATTTTTTTCTTTATTGTAGATGCAACTAGGGTAGGACTTGTGCTCTTATGTACATGGACTCTCATGTGTAATAAGAAGGCATATTGGCATCCACTCACTAGAGAGGTGGTGAGATAACAAAATTAGTTTCATAATTTAATTTCCTAACTAAAAACATCATTAGGTAGAGGATGGGGTGTAGGAAGGCCTCTTTATTTGTCATGAGCTTATGGAGGTGATTAACATTTTGACAAATTGGTATATGCCATGTGTGCAAGAATGGTGGGTGTGTAGAAGATGCGTAAGAGCGGTAAAAAGGATGCACTTTTTCCCCTAAAAAGGAGGTGGAAAGTTTTATGCTTTTCGGCCTTCCATAACTCCCACATATGATCTCCAATTTGAGCGGAGATCGTAGATCTATAATCTACACGTCGACCTCGTTCCATAGATATGCTACATGATATGGTTTTACCCGGTAGATTTTAAATTTCATTTTGGGGGGAAACGTTGAATTCAAATAAAGTAGCCATTTTTCCTGTTTGAATTCAAAAATTATCCTTTGATTACTTTCTTAATACTAAAGGTTTGACTTCCTTAAACTGCCAAATAAAGAGGCCCTCCTATACCCCATTCTCTTCCTCATTATTTGAGTTATTTATTTATGCAGGTACTTGATCTTACCATGTGTCTTTGGTATTGTGCTAGCCATCCTGCACCACACTATGATAGAGAGGCAGAGGAGAAAATTTCTGAGAGATTGTTTCCAGTAGATTGTAGCTACATGATAGATGATATAGTCTTCCCCATTGAGATTGATGGTGCTATTCTTAGAGACGGGGCAATGCGGTCTTCTTTATTCTTTCGATAAGACTAGTCCAAAGTATGACACTAGTGAATGTTATAGTATATATGTGTTTGCATTAGGTTTCCAATTTACTTTTTATATGGTTAGGTGGTTGCTCAAAACATTTATTGAGCCTCATGACTATGATTTGGACTTGTTTGCAGGGTTTGGTGGTTTGGGCCGAGCTTTTGCGGAAGATATGAGGCATTGCATGTGTCTAGAGCTAGATGATGTGCTCTATGAAAGATGTTTTTCCGGCATTGCATGTGGACCTGTGAAATGTTGATTGAGGATGCACACTTGGTTGAGAAAACTCTATTCTAATAGTACACATCTTGATGCTTTGATTTATGTTTTTATGTACATGGCAACCATATGACATTGACATGGAATTTTGGAATGCTCCATATTAAAATGCCATGAAAAATTTGGATGTTCATTTGTGTTTGTTTTGTACATGATGGCCACATAATATTCTAATCCATAAATTTCATTTGGATGTTTCATTTTTGTTTGTTTTGTACATGATGGCCACATGATATTCTAATGAATTGGATTTGCAGATTTCCTATGTAGCTAGATTATGTTGACACTATTGAGAATGTGTTGAATTTTGTGAGATAACACAATCATCAAAGTGATGGAAATAAGAGTTTATGTGAAGGAAATCCCATGTGGGATCCCAAGAAAGTGTGTACGGTTTTTTGTATGAAGAGGTCTCCATAAAAAGGAGACTCTGGCAAAATTTTAAAAACTCACGTTTTATGTACAAGCTCAAAAATACATACAAATGGTGCTTTTTATAACGTTGAATTTTGCATAAGCATAGACATGCTTCCATATTTCTTGAAGGATTGTACTATGAGGTTTTGAGTTTTTCCACGACACAATGATACTAAAATCAGGATTCAAAATCTTGAAAAAACAGTTTTAATTGTAAAAGCTCGAAACTAAAAGCTCGCAAAAATAGAATCCCCATCTTCAACAATAATCAGTATTGGATCTTTACATTCTGTTGTCCACCTGCACCACTTGCCTCTTCACCTGCAACTTTAATTGTAATTGCATCTGAACTTCAGTGTCAGTTTACTCCAGCATTATAGTATCACTCTGAGTATGGAATTGTTTAGGTTCATGATGTTTTTGTTGCTCCAACTACTTCTGCAATTCCTCATACTGCTGCTTCAGTTCATCATACTTTCTTTGGCACAATAAAAAATTCTCCTCCTTTGCTTCTTCCTGTGTGTCAATACTTACTTCCATCTCAGCTGCAACCTCATCCATTGTATGCTCTTCAATGTTCTTAGCCAACAATTCCTCGACAGTGTTCAATAATGCCTCCCCAAAATGCAAATTCTCTACCTCATTCTCCTATGCTGTGAGACTGGAAATGTATCTTCAATTAATTGCTCTTGAACTTCTTGATCTACATTATCCATCAATATCACTTCACATTCAGAACCCTTTGTTTCAGGTTGGTGATGAACCTAATGTTCCCATTTATACTTCAAGCGTATAAAATGATCTTTCAATTCAGTGAACTTCTTTTGCAACAACACATTTTCCTCCTTAGCCTCTTCTTCAGCAAAGGCCTGGTATGGCTTACTAAACACATTAGCAAGTTCAGATTCAGGTTCAAGTTCAAGGTCAGGTTCAACTTTCTCTTCAAAAATATTGAAGAAAGATTCAAGGTAGGATGAAAACTTTGCAACCATTAGACACTGCTTCTTGAACATATCCAATGTCTCTTCATGTAGATGAAACACTAGGAGACTTGTTTTAGACTTTGTATGCCAAAACCATTGATTTTCCTAAAAATTTTGATTCAGGAAACACCAAAATTGATATGCTTCTTCATCAAATTGATCTGATTCAAGGCTTAAAAATAAGAAGTTGAACTCTCCTTCACACATAGAAAACACCACCAAGATGTCTTGCTCACATCTACTCTCAAAAACATAAAGAAATCCACTTTGTAGCTACAAATCTCTCCAATCAGTGATATCTCGAGGAAATTGAAAAATTTTGACTTCTGCTCCCTGAAAAACTTCCCTTATTTCATCAAGCATGAAGACATAAAACCAATGAGATATAAGAATATCAACATCCATTCCTCCATCAACAACATCACATAGAAATGTAGAACCATCTTTAGGAAAACCCACTTCACCATCATCAAGAACTTGCAAAAGACTTGCATCTCGAGGGTTCATTGTTTAGTACGCCCTATATAACATGCGTTCGTGACATATTTAAAAAACCCCTCTTTTAACATGTCTAAATGAATAAAATGACCCCTTATTTTAGGAAAATTTTTCAAAATTGAATATAAAAACTCCTTATTTTATTGTGTCTCTGTCAATTGCCTAAAATTTTTGTATTTTAAAATCCCTCCTTTTGAACTCACATTATACATTAACATGATTAATAGTGCACTCCCCGAGGCTTGCATAATCATCAGCCAAAACCATCTTCTCAAAATCAACAAAACCATTGCCAATAGGAACTTGGTATATATCATGAAGAATAGCATCACTAAACTAAACTTCCTTGGAAGAAGATGGACTTTAAATCTCCTTGACTGAATTTGTAAAAGCGCGAACATCATAAAGATCACTGATGACAACATCATCATTCAAGACACCTTCTGTAACATCAAGGTTTGAAGAAGAATCCATATTCATGATTTGAGCAAGTGGAAGATTCAAATCCTCAATTTGATTATCCTTATCCAAAATAACTTGCTTAAGAGCATCATGAACTTCATAACAGAAAGAAATATGCAAGTCAAATTCAGCTTGAACCTGAGAAATCTCCACCATCAATGATGCCTTCTCTTCTTGAAGTTGACTGATTTTGGAAACCATTTCATTTGCTGCAACCATATTTGAATACCTTTCATTCTCCAACTCCAAAGAAAGATTATGGATCATCTTAGCTTGAGAAATAACAAGACTTTCTAGTTCAGCAAATTCAAGTACATAACTTCTTTGAAAATCAGTAATCTCAAGATAAGGGACCTGAATTGTGGAACTCGGTAAATCAGGAACCTTCAATATCAAAACTTGCAACTCAGGGACCTGAAATTCAAGATTCTTGTCTTCACAACCTGAATAAATCATATCCAATTCTGGAAATTGTCTTCCAGTCTTCAAGGCTCCACAAAACACTTCTCCATCGACACAAACCTGACTATCACTTGCGGGATACTCCTCATCAAGATACATCAAAAACTAATTCATCACATCATCCTCATCATCAACACACATTATGTCTTATCTATCTTCATTTCTTCCACTGCAATACATTGAAATTTGATCTCTATCTGAATTTCATCCTCTTCAAGATTGATGTCCAAGGTTGGTATATGGGTTTGTATGGGATATTGGTGGCTTATCTTGCTCACCTCCACTTGGATTCCCTTCTTCTCAATCACCGAATCTTCTTTTGGGTAACTCGCTTTCTCTTCCTGCAAAGAGATGAGTCTCTTTGATGTGAGGTTTAGGGATAGCTGGCAGTCCTCTTGGCTCCTTTGGCTCATGAGCTGCTCCTAAATTCCTCCTTCTTCCTTCATCATCTTTTGGACTCCCTTGCATAGAACAACATCTCCTTCTTGAATCAATTTCTTCTCTTCAATAATTTGATTATCTACACCCCCATATTCAAGAACATTAAAATCAGGTTGAAAAATTTCAGGTGTTGAAAAATCAGATTCAGTTTTTGAAACTTTAGGTTTTGAAACTGTAGGTGCCTAAAAAACTTCAGGTTTTGAAACTGCAGATGCCTGAAAAACGGTTGGTAACTGAAAACTAATAACTTAAATTTGTTTTATGTTAGAACCAGTAGTAGGTTGATAAAAAGACAATTGGACATCATCATCACTAATGTAATCATCAAATTCCTCTTCATAGCACTCTGAAATACATTCACACGCTTCTTGCAAGCTTGATATTTGCAGAGCTATAGAGCACGACTTTATCTTCTTACCGAATTGACTATTATGCAAGTTGTGTGCATCATCAAGAAAATCAGAAAACCAATCTAGATCCTCTTGAGCATCAAACATCTCTTGATGACAGATGCATCCTGAAAACTCTGCTTAATTTGATACAACTCCTTCCACAACTTTGGCATGCAATACTTGACACAAACATCCTCTTTTTGATAAGGCTTAAACATATAAGGACATCGCTTTGCAGAGTGCCCATATTTTTGACAAATAGCACACTTTTTCTTCTTCTTTGTCTCCATAAAGAAAAGATCAAAGCAATAGAGAACAATAATAACTGCATATTGAAATAACCTTCAAAAGGCTCCATAAAACTGTGTACTTCATAATCTGCATGCTTTTAAGAAACAAAAACTTTCTGCAATAGCAAACTGGAACTAAACTGCAATTGACTGCACAGAAACTACTTGCACAAAATGTGTCAAGAACCTGCAAACACCTACAACTTGTCAGCAATTATAATTTTGATTTTCCCTAGCAGATTCGGGAAGAAATCCTCCAATAACTTTGTTGCATACTCCTCAGACTCTTCCTGCAAGGTTACCCAATTCAAAAATTTCCTCATGTGGTCGAGGTTGACTAACATGTCAAGAACCTATTGAATTCTTGAGTGCCATATGGTTCAGGCTGAATTCAAACCAATTGCAGGAACCGCTTCACCAATACTCCCAAGATTTCAAAAAATCGTTCCCATCTCTACAAAGAGACACTAGCAAGACCGAGACGACGATGGCTAAAGCACAAGAGAGAAACTACGCAGCGTAACCGACTCACCATTTGCTTTGAGATTATTGGAATTTGCTCCCATGTCCATTAGAGCACACACAGCAGGATTGCCAAAGTGTTAGGGGTTCACAAACCTAACATGTATTAAGCGCAAGAAACATGCAGTATAAAGGAAAACAACTACAAGAGACTGCAGATTACACCATGAAAATTGCAAACTGTGTGAACACAAGAGACCATGGCTAAGAAAGAAAAAGTATTATGCTTTCCTATATTCATGATCACCATCCATTACATTCTCAAAAATAGCAGTAACACTACAGGAAGACTGCAAACTGCCTGTTGGCTACATACAAAAAAATTGCTACATGCCATGTGACCATTCGGGTATTTCAAACTACCTTCAAGTATTTCAAACTACCTAGGCATAAAGTCCTTGTGTAAACATGCTCCTAAGGTTTAAAGCTAAGACCTTAGGTAAAAGTCCAAAAAGATAAGTACCCTGACACATCATTCCCTAACATTGATGATAAGAGAACTCATGTCAAGTTCATGATATATCACCACAAGCCTACACCTCATTATCCACAAGAAAATGGCCAAGCGGAGAGTACCAGCTACAATCTAATCTCTATTTTTACCAAGATAGTAGAGGCCCATTGCACATGTTGGGATTTTAAGCTTACGTCAGCTCTATGGGCTTAACGTACTACTTATAAAGTGGCTATTAATTACACACAATTCAAGATGGTATATGGCCAAGAAGCAGTTATGTCATGGGAGTTTGCCATTCCTTGTCTTCAAGTAGGTTTTCAAGAAGGTGGGTATGGTAACCCATTATTTTTTCATTTATATATCCTTGAGAGGTTGGATTAATACACGCAATTGGTTGTGTAGAATGCCCTTGTGGATAAAACTTCGAGAAAGAAGTGGTTTGACCGCCATTTAAAGGAAAAAATATCATAGTTGGTGATAGAATCCTTATCCATGGAGTGCACAATAAAAAGAAAAAGTTGAAATATGTTGGAAAAGGACTATATATAGTATGTAACTAGGTGGTCCATGTGGCGTGCTGGCATGCAAGGTGGTAGCTTAGGTGGAATGTGACTAGGCGGTCAGGTGGAAGCTAGGTCACACATGGGATGGTTGACCTTTTGGATGGGATGGCATGCCATGTCACTTGCGTGGGGGAAACAAAATGATGTGGCAGGACTATGGCTTGAGTGGCACGGCTAAGAGTTGGTTTCTGTGTTGTGACACCCCCTTTCCCCCAATCAATAGTGCATTTGGTGGCTATCATCCACATGCGTCCTAGGTTTATATTACCCTCCATAGCTCCAACAAGCATGACCAAAACGTCTTGAGCTACAACCCCATTGTCATAACTGACAAAAGTGTGCCAGATTCCAAAAACCGCAGTTTTTTTCTTGTTGACACCCTTGACTTGGATAATACTCTCAGATAGAGGTGGCTTCCCTAACTAACACCACACCCCATATGATAGCAGATTATATTTAGCACCCGTGTCCAATAACGCATTATATAGCACTTTTCCATAGATGCTATTTAGCTCAATAGGGTATCGTAGAGGTGTGTTAGAGTCCAACCAATCCTCCTCGGTTTCAATGTGGAATGCATGTGTAACTCTAAGTTAGCCTCTCGTTTTCGTCTTATGCGTTGTTGTCGCTCCTTAGCCTCAGCTTAAGCTTGTATCTTCTTTAATTCTGTTTGTGCCTTGGCTGCCTTTTTTTGATGGATGGCACGTAGCTCCTCTTGGCTTAAAGAATCATAGTATCTTTTAAATTTTCTCCCATTGAGGAATCCAATGGTTTCAAGTCCATCAAGAGTCTCCACACGAATGGTTCCTTGTGGGGTGATCTCACATAATCTATATGGTCCTTTTCTCGCATATTTCAGCTTTTTCTTTTCGTTACGCACTCCATACATAAGGACTTTATCACCAACATTGATATCTTTGTTCTTTAGATGACAGTCGAACCATTTCTTCCTCCTATCTTTCGCCACAAGTGCATTTTGCACAGCTAATTGCCTCTCTTCATCTAGCCTTTCAAGGATATATAATCGCTCAACTAAGGGGTTACCATCCCAACCTTCTTGAGAAGCTACTCAAAGACTAGGAACGACAAACTCCCATGGCATAACCGCTTCTTGGCCATACACCATCTTACGGGCACAACGTTAATAATATCATCCTTACCTAGCCTGTAGAGAGTTCCTGCAATGAGAGAGTAAGGTTCACATTCTTTTAACAGTTTTCGAGCTATGTCTTTACGAAGCTCTTTGAGTGGAAAACCATTAACTAGAAAGTTCACAATCTTCTCACTCCATTCAGGTATGGTTTTGACTAGGAATAGAGAAGTATCGGGCAACTCATCATCGAATCCAGTAGGGGCTTCACCATTGGGCATGTGAGATAAATGATCCGCCATGACATGTCTTTTAC
Source organism: Adiantum capillus-veneris (assembly GCF_014529385.1). Lineage (NCBI taxonomy): Eukaryota > Viridiplantae > Streptophyta > Polypodiopsida > Polypodiales > Pteridaceae > Adiantum > Adiantum capillus-veneris. The sequence goes on along the minus strand of NC_140943.1, from coordinate 40,222,247 downwards.
CAGGTTTCACCACAACAGTAAAATCAAACTCAAGGAGAATTAACAGCCATCGTGTAATTCTTCCTGTGGAACAAGGTTTATTTACTAGATACAACAAGGCTTGATGATCAACATAGATAACAAACTTATTGGCCAGAAGGTAGTAGCAAAATTTCTTCACTGCATAAATCATACCTAAACCTTCTCGCTCTGTAGTGGTGTAGTTTCTCTCAACATCATTCAATTGACTACTTGCAAAGATAACGGGGTAGTCCAGTTTATGTTCTCCTGGTTGAGCTAGAACACACCCAATAGCAAAGTTCGATGCATCAATATGCACATGGAAAATTACATTCCAATCAGGCACTCGTAGAATAGGAGCGCTAGTCAAGGTCTTTTTCAATGACTCATAAGCATGGTCACACTCCGCGGTCCATTGGAACTCAATAAGAAGCTTGTACAAAGGACGAGCTATCTTGGCAAAGTTTAAAATAAACCGTCGGTAATAACCAACATGCCCATGAACCTTTGCACTCCTTTATAATTTGTAGGAGGCAACAATTCAACAATGGCTTTAATTTTGCTCTCATCTGTGGAAATCCCATTTTTGGACACTATATGCCCTAAAATGACTCCATGTTTAACCCAAAATTGGCATTTGAAAGGGTTTAAGGAGATGCGATACAATCTACACTTCTCAAACACTTTTTCTAAGAATGATAGATGTTCTTTCCAAGAGGAATAAACACAAAGGTCATCTAAGAAAGCTTCACAAAACTCCCTCAAATATTCTCTAAAAGCAGTTTTTATTAATCTTTGAAAAGTAGTAGGGGCATTGGTTAAGCCAAAAGCCATAACTCGAAATGCAAACACTCCAAATTCAGTTATAAAGGCTGTTTTAGCTTGGTCCTCCAGTGCAAGTGTGATTTGATTGTAGCCACAGTACCCATCTAAAAATCTATAAGCTTCCTTCCTTGCAACTCTTTCAAGCACATGTTCTGAATATGGCAAGGGGTAATGGTCCCTCCTAGTGGCGGCATTGACCTTCTTGAGATCCACGCACACTCTGAGTTTTCCATTCTTTTTTGGCACAATCACTATTGGAGACACCCATTCCGAGTGCTCAATAGGGGATATGAATTCGCATTTCACAAGCTTTTCAATCTCTTCTTGAACGATTTTTGCATATTTAGGATTCATTGGGTAGGGTCGTTGCCACGGAAGGTGGAACACCTTTCATATCATGATATATCCAGGCAAATATATCCCTGAATTCCTTGAGAAGTTCTTTAAGTACACACTCCTCACTCTCTGTCAGATCTTGGGCAATGAAAACAGGTTTAGACTCTTCTCTTGGGTCTGCTAACTCTATTTCCTTAACTATCGTTCGACCGTCATAGACTCCATTGCTCCCATCGATAGGTTTTTGCTTTGAGCCTTTGTATACACAACCTTACGTTCCTTTGTGGTATTGTGGGGTCCTGTTGTTCTCTGGATTGTGATTTCACTTCCGATTCCTTTTGTTGTTGAGCTAACTCTCGATTTTGTCGTCTCCTTAAGGTACGACCCAACTTTGTCTTCTCTGTAGCCTCTAGTTGTGCAATGTCAATGGGTTGTGGACTACACCACATAACGCTTTGAAGGTATTCACCCCAGTTATCTACCAACTTCCGATGAGCATCACATGCCCCTATATAATTAAGCCATTCTGCAGTAGATTTCTTTTCATTTATTCTAGCACGCACATTTGCTCGATACCGTCGCCTCTTATATCTCTTACTCCTCTTGTCTAATTTTTTTTTTTACGGCCGATCTCTAGTGAAGAGTCACTAGAGAAATTGCTACTTGTGTCTTCTGCTCCCTTAGATAGATTGTTATCTAGAGTACCACTAGACCCTGAATGGTTTGTCCCCACCTTTGTACTAGGATTTAACTCAGATTCTTTGTCCTCAAAGTCAATTTCAATTGATGATGTTGACCCCAAATCATGTGGGCTATAGTCTTGTGAGGCGCTACTGGTTCCAATGCTAGTCAAACCTTCATCTTGTAGGTCATCAGAAGCTATATGCATTGCTTCTAGCATATTTAAGGGTACGAGTGGTGGCATTTCATCTCCCTCAGGTGTTACCCAGGTCATCCCTTTATTTCCTCAAGTGTCTATGGTTGCTGCTAGGTGGACCCAATCCACATTGTCCGACTCAGTCATCCCAGGTAGTACATCCATATAAGGAGAATCTTCCCCAACATCAGTGTTCGCTTTACACGAGTAACAATACTGCAATGGGGCCGAGTGAAATGTGGTGTCAGATCTATGATCAATTATAAACCTATTTCCTAGAGGATATGCTCGACCAGTTACAAGATCCACTCGAATGACAAAATCTTGGAACTGCAAGTAGACATGGTTTTTAGACCAGTCATGCACCATTTTTGCTTCCCTCATGAAAGGACATCCTAAGATCATCTCCGATGCCATAGTGTGTTTGGAGAAATCCATAACAATGAAGGTAATCCTTATTTTATGTCCAAAGACCTTGATCTTGAGGTCTTCTAGCATCCCAATAGGTTTAATAATAGACCCATTGGCCATCTTCACTACTATGGTTGTGGTCACAAGGTGAGGTCTTCCCATAGTTTCCCAGCAAGTTTTAGTCACAATGCTAACCCCAGCACCACCATCAAGGATTCCCTTCACAGTTAATCCCTTAGTAGTGATTGGTGTGGTCGCATTGGATTCATCACCCTCAAAGTATTGTCCCAACTTGTTAACAGGTATTTCTATAACAAGGTTCTCATCTAGGTTCGGTTGTGGATCTAAGTGTTCCTCCTCTATTGGCATCTCCCGAGTTCCATCCATCTGTGCAAATTGTGGTAGCCCAAACTTTAGTTCTCCATTGAGGAAGGCTCGAAGAGCTGAGACTAGCTCAGGGTCTTTATATAGTTTGGACATGATGGTGGTTCTAACTTCTGAAGACATGAAATCCATCAATTTGGCAATGTTTAACGACACCTTTTGGGCTTCAGTCCCTTGATGTGGGAAAGATGGGATCTCCATTTCTTCGATAGGATCAGGTAGTCCCTCTGTAAACATTCTTTCCATCAAGAAGTGCGTACGCCCACTTTCCCATGACTTTAGGTCACTTTCTTCTTGGATGACACTAGGTATGGCTAAGGGTCTATGGACTTGGTGAGGTTGTTGTTGCGTAGCGAACACGGTGTCTATAATCTGGATCTGCTTAGGTGTTGGTTCTAGATCCCTTTGGGTATCTTCTACCAAACTCCTTAATTGCTTGACTCGCTCGATCTCCTCTGTAGAGTTTGGATAAGTTCCTATCTTCTTCTTGGATCATGGTCATTGTGGCTCATGAAGATCTTCCTTGTTGGTTCTATCTTAGTGGTCGTTTTGGTCTCCATGGTTTCACTTGAATCAGAATCCTCTTCAGTGTCGTTCATATATACAGGGTTGTCACCAGTCCCTATGTTGGTCTTTGAACTGGGGTCTGACTTCGTTGCTTTTTGTGATCTCTTCCTTCGTGTTTTCTTCTTTTTCTGAGATTGGGCAATTGATGCCGTGTCTCTTTTCTCAAGAATATAATTTTGTTTTTGGAGCATCGATCGTGTGAGTACGTTTACTGGTACCACATGTGTACTTTGTGATGGCTCCTCGGTGCATTTGGATTATTTGGACATTGGGCAATCAAATGATATATGCCACATCGATTACACGTGAGTATCGGCATTGTAGACGTGCTCGCTTTATTGGTTTGCATTAGTGTGGCATTCTTTTGTAGCCTAATAGGTTACTCGGCTACAGGATGTGGACCTCCACACTCATAGCATTGAAGAGGTGGTCTCTTAGTAGTGTAATTGATATTTTGGCCTCTTGCAGCAAGAGCAGCTACTTGATAGACAGGTTTGACTTGTCTCCAATAGTCTTCCATGTAGTATTGTGGACTTTCTTCAAGCACATCCATCCCATAGGCAATATTAGGGTCTATATCTTCCTCACAGCCTTCCAAACAAGCAATAGATAACTCACAACCCACTTGATTCACAGAAGTGATTCTCGGATGTGGTGGTTGCGGTCCTAGCACTAGAGGTGGTAAGGTTGTTGTTAGAACAACAGTTTGGGCCCTAGGGACCATGTGTTGTGTTGTTTGTTCAAGAGGTGGGGCTGGCATCAATGCAGGCACTCGAGGTGTGTCTGTCCATGCTAAGGTTGGTCTGTTGGCCATCGCACGCTTCAATACTATGCAATCCTTAGCTTGATGACCATACCTTCCACAGGCATTGCAACTCCCATTGAATTTTACTCTCAAAGTAGGGCATTCATTGTATAGTGCAGTCCATAGCATATTGAGCACCATTGTTGCTCCCTTCTTGGATACATATGATTGTTTTGTGGAGCACGATTGTCTCTAAGACTCTCTTGAATAGCCTTTGTGAGATCTGCTAAAGTCGTCTCAGATATCTTTGGCTCCTTAGCAATAGGCTTTAGGGTCATTGGCTGATGCCCCGATACTTGCGAGCTAATAGATTTAGGCTCAACAGACACTCTTTCTCCTTGAATCATTAAATTATCCTCCAATTGGATCGCATTGGTGGTGACTGCTTCCCAAGTGGTGATACCTCTAATGACTAAGCCATTGTAGATATCCTCATGTCGTAATCCCCTAATTAATCTATCAAGCAATTGATTATTGTTGAAGTGCTCATTTGGATTACAACGAGAATTCAAATGCTTCAAGTGACTAATAAAGTCTCTCACCGAATCTCCTTCCTCTCATTGGGCTTTCTGGAGCTGAGAGGCTACACCCCAAAGCACTCCCTCTCGTATGTATTCTTTTAAGAACGGTCTCCTAAGAGTAGGGTAAATCCTTTTTTCTTCCACTCTTAGGGTTCTATACCAATCCCCTGCCTTCCCACTTAAGGTTAGGCTTAAAGCATTACTCTTATGCAGGTCATTGTGTTCTCCTAGAGAATCACATATTTGTTCAAACACTATCAGGCGTGTTACGCATATTCTCAACAATAGATTGACCAATAGCTTGAGCAAATGTTGCCAAGTCATCTAAATGAGCAGGCACCGTGGGTGAAGGTGCTCCAGAGACTACATGTGGAGTAGGTATTGGCATTGGGATTGGCGTGTAGGAATCCCTTGGGTTCCACGTTGGGTACGATGTTGTGCCATGTGATGACCTAAAGTTCATATGTGTGGCCCTAGGCATAGCAGACGTCGAATGTGACATGCTAATGCTAGCCGGTATAGTCCCATGGAAATAAGAGCTTGGGTGTTGTGGTTGTGGAGCATAGGTAGTTGAAACAATGGGAGGGGTAGGAACTACATGAGTACCAAGATCCATGGGTGTATATGATTGGTACACACTTGTAGGTACTATTGCATGGATTGAGCTACCATGTAGCGGTGCTTTACTAATAAATGAGGTCCATGGCGTGTTTCTCAGCATGCCCATCATTGGGGTAGGCATGGTAGCCGTGGTGTCATCAAGGTAAAGATGAGCTAGACTTGGAAAGGTAAAGCTATCACTTGTGGACTCAGATTGCACTGAGACCCCTGGCGAAACAACATATGGAGGATCCATCGGACTTACCGAGGGAGTTTCCATTTGCGATAAAGTCGGTTGTTTAGCCTTTCCTATATCCAAGAATCTCATGAGACCCGTTGAAGGCATGTTGATCCCCTTGTTCTGTCTCTCTAACTCAATGACCCTATGGATGACCTCACAAACTCTTTGTTGTTGATCCTCCACACTAGTAGAACCATTGTGGATTGTAGGACATCTAACCAACCCACGTGATAGGTGTGACATGTGTATAGGTCGGTTAGAGTTTCCGTTTGTAGTCCGTACTCCCAGTTCTGATTTAAGAACGCTCCATCTAGGATTGAGGTTCTAGGGGTGTCCTTTGAACTAGATGCAATGTTGCTTTCTAGGGGTTGGCCCTTAGCGGTTCCTAAGTCAAGAGCACTCGATTGCTCTCCTAGCAAGGATATTGACATAGGAGCTTTTGATTATAACTCTCTTCCTTGCTCCACCTTGCGTAAGCTCTCGATTTCCTTTTCCCTCGCTAAGGATATACCGCTCAACCTCTTGCACTTCGGCAAGGCTTCTACCATCAGGTAATATAACCTCGGAGGGAAATAGCTCTGAAGAGTCAGGGAGTACAGTGAATGAAGTATTCACGTGCACACTCTCTAAGGGCATAGGGTCTACGTTGGTCATGAATGACGAATTTATTGTAAAGAAAAAAGAGTGAGTGATGCTTACCATGATATGGACAAGATTAAAAGGGAGAGATTAAAAGGAGCGGGGAGGGAGAAACGACACAAAGATGTAAACACTAAATGTGTTTCGCTATATAAAGCTCATCAGTAGTGTTACATCTCTTCAAAAAGTGGAGGGTTATAAATAGGATTTTGGAGGGAGCTCCCCTATCAAAGGGGTACAAGGGGAAGTTAAGAGAGGTACAATGGGGAGATTAAGAGAAAAACTAGGTACAACTAAAGGGTTTAAAGGGAAGTAAATAAGGGGGGTTTATTGGTACCAAAAGTGGAAGAGGGTAGTAAACCTCCTTGAATGTGCCAAAAGAGAGTTTAAAGTGAGGGAAGGGACAAGGTACAAAAATAATAAATTATCATTAGCACTGAAAAGAGGGTGAAACCAAAGTCTAGCACTAGCCATAAGGTGGGTGTAACTAAGGCCAGGAAAGTTAGCCTAAGCACGAAAAGAGATAAAAAAGGATACAAAAATGGTGCTATACATTAGTACCCAAATTTGGAGGTGGGTGAAATCCAAAGTGGAGGAACTACAGGGAGGAGAGGTAGCGCCAAACAATGCGGGCTGGGGAGGGGGGAAGCCGAAGTTAAGGCAAGGCTAATAGTTGTTCGACATTGGGTGAATTAAGCCAACAAACCAAGGGCTTAGGTAGGTGAGAAAGGTCGGGAGTGGTGTGGATGCGACGAGCGAGGGTTTTGATTATGGTGTGTGAGGGATCTAGATTGCGGGTAAAGGGTGTAAAAGGAATTTTTACCACCAAGGGGGCGGCTTTAGATTGAGGTTTGTTAAAAAGGAGAGAAGCTCTATCGTTGAAAGAGACTGCAGAAAAGCAAGATCGAAGGAGAGATTGGGGATAGCCTCTTGCCCTAAGCCTATGGAAGAAAAGGGAGCGGATGGTAAGGAAGCCTTCTAAAGAGGTTTCTCTGACAACATATCTTTTAAGCTCAGAAAAGATAAAGGAGATTTTTTGGTGGGTAGGGTGCCAAGATTGCCAGGGAAGGTAATTGTATCCGTTGAGTTTTTTTTGGAAACAATGAGAGTCCAGAATTCCTGAATGAGAAAAGGAGGGTCCTTTGAAGAAATGAATGTCAAGGATAGAAGCTTCCATGGAGGATATGTGAGAAGAAAAATTTTGATATGCTCTTGGAGAAGAGAGCCATAAAGCTCAAGGATACTATGAGGCTAGGAAGGGAACCATGCCAAATGCCAAAGGCATCGTCTATGATTTTTTTGAAGTAGAGGAGTGAGGGATGGGAGGGAAAGTTAATACTATCTTCTAAGTAACACAGAAAAAGGCAGGCATAGACCATCGCAAAGTTGGAGCCCATAGCAGTACCTTTGATTTGGCGCCAGCATTTACCTTGGAAGGAGAGGTAGTGGTGGTTAAGGACAAGAGAGACTAGAGAGAGGATGAGATTGATTAAGGGGGAAGAAAAATGGTGTTGGATAGAGTTTGAAAGGGCGAGCAGTCCTTGTTGAATAGGAATGCTTGGATATAAAGATTCAACATCAAAGGTGAAGAGAAGAATCTTAGAGGGAAGGAGAAGAGAGATCTTTAATTAAGGAAAAAGAGTCTTTAAGGTGCTTTTTTTTTGAGAGGAGAATAGGGAGGAGCTGAAAGTGAAGCCACTGAGAGGCATGCTCTAAAGTATAACCTTTGTAAGAGCATATGGGGCGACCTACCAAAGAGGGTTTATGGATTTTGGGGAGAAGAAAAAAGGGGCAAGGCTTGGGTTCGAAAGAACGAGAAGCTAAGATGAAATCCCTTTCTTTGGTAGGAAGGAGAGATCATTGGGTGAGAATAGAGGAGAGGAGGGAGAAAATAAAAGAAAAAGGGACTAAGGAGACGGGGGTGTAAGTAGAGGAATCTGAGAGATGTCTAGAGGCTTATTCTCAATACCAAGACTTGGATAAGATAACGGGCCTCAGATTCTTGTCGGCTGGTTTGATGATAATGGAAGGATCATTTTGAAAAGAGAGGAGAGATTTTTTGAAAAAGGTAGGGGGGTGAAGGTAGAATGAGAAGAAGAAGCATGACAAAGAGCGCAAAGTTGAGAAAAGAGAGGGAGGAAAACATTTTTAAGATTAAGAGAGGGAGAATGGGGGGTTACCAAGAAGAGTTGGGGAGGGAGAAGGGCGAAGAAGGAGAAGCTACCTTAAAGAAGAGCTTGAGTTGGTAGCTTCTTTCTAATCAAGAAAAGGAGTGTAAGAGGGAGGAGAGGGGAGGAGGAGAAGGGGGGGGGGAATATATTTTAGGCCTAAACCTAAGAGTTTCTTTTCTGAGTGAGAGAGAGGACGATTAGCAAGATTGTGACAAGCAAGGTTTGTGACCTTATTATCCAAGGCATAAACAGATTGTTTACCTAAAACTAACACCTTAAAAAGAGAGGGGTTAGTAAGAGGGAGCCAATATTTGAACCTCCTTTTAGTCAAATCACAAGGGAAAGAAGAGGAAGGGGCAAGTAAGTAAGGCGGAGAGAAGGGAAGGGTGTGTAAGAAAGGTGGGGAAAAGGGTGGGGAAAAGGGAGGAGGGGTCCAAAAAAGGGGAAAGAGGGGTGGTTTTGAGAAGAGCAAATGGACCCATTGAGTAGGGTGCTCTACACCTACTTCCTCCTCCATTGCAAGTTTTTTGAAAGTCTTGGTTTTTTAGGATGGTTAGAGAGGGGATGGGGAGGTTTAGGGGAGGGTAAAAGAGAGGGAGAGTTTACAAAGGGAACGGAGAGGCGTCGAGGGGGTATTGAGGGGAAATGAGCAAGGGTGGGATAGGCGGAGGAGGACCCAAAGAGGAGGGGTGTTGTGGTTTACCAAGCAAAGGGGGAGAAAGGGTGGGGAAGGGAGAGGAAGAAACGAAAGGTTTTTTGAAGGGTTGACAAGGGTATTTTAAAAAGGAGGCTTGAGTTTTAGCAGTAGGTTTAGAAAGAGGGTTATTACGAACAAAAGGTTTTTTGGAGGGAGGGGCTTTATACATAGACAAAGGTGCTTTTTGGGAGAAAGGTGCTTTTTGGGAGAAGAGTTTGCTCATTTGAGAGGTTACTTCATGATGCACGAGCTCACCCACAGTGTCTTCTTTGGGTAGGGCCATTGCTTCGGCAAAGAGGGTTTCTTGGGACCTTTTTCTAGCACCATGCACCGCCGATTCTAGGGAAGAAGCTAAATGTGTTTGTAGGATGGAGTTTTGAACAAACGAGTCTAGTTCTAAGAGACAAGAATTTCTCCACATAACTAGTTGGTTGGTCCAAGCTACGGGTTGAATTCGAGGGAAGGATATGCGTGCGAGCTTTTTTACAAGATCATCCAAGCGCTCTTCTCCAAGATCATGAAAGAAGTCAAAGATTTTTTGGAGGTTTTCAACAAGAAGGGTTTGAGCTTGAATGTACACATCCGTACGATCAAGTTGGTATTGGATATTAAGGTTGACTAACTTTGCGTTAAGAAGAGCTTGAGCACTAGAATCTTCTAGGGTGAGGCGAGGTGGTTTCATGCAAAGACTATTAGGGGCTTTATTACTAGCATGGAGATTTTGGAGATGGAGAAGGTGAGACTTTGCTTTGGAAAGTTAAAAATTGATGGTTTTAAATTCTTCAAGGGACCCCGACACAATTTTATTGAACTCTTGAGGCATTGCGATGGCGGGAAGGTTGGGAAGGGGGGAGGCGGGGAAAGCGGAGGGGATAGGGTTAAGGGAAGAGGCAGAGGAGAACAAAGCGGAGGAGGAGGTAGAGAACGAGAAGGCAAGGGTACCAAAAGAGAAAGGGGCAATGAGGGGAGGATTGGGGAGCACTCCTTTTTGAGAGGTATGGCCGGTAGGCGCTCCAACGCCAAAGGAAAATTTGGATGAGGGAGGGGAAAAATCGAATTCTTCCAAAGGAAGGTTGGCGGTGAGTTCTTGAAGATCTTCCGGGCTAAAGAGTGCTTTCTTCAAAGAGGGAACGGGGGTGGTGGTGCGAGGTTTGGCAACAAGTGAAAAGGGATTGGTGAGGGCGGAAGCCGAAACAAAACCCGGGAGGATAATAGGAAGCATTGTCGAAGAGGAGAAAGGTGAGGGAAAGGTAAAGGTGGTAGTAGGGGAGGGGGAGCCGATGACGGAAGAAACAATGGAAGAGGATGGAAAAGTAGAGCTTACGGTGGCAAGGACGGTGGTAGAGCTAGATGGCAAGAGGAAGGGAGAGGGCGCGGGATTACTTTGGAGGAGAGTGGGGGTAGAAGAGGATTCCATGTTGTAGCTGGGTGACGGTAATTTTAAAGGGGTAGAAGCTTTAGCCGAAGAACTTTCCAAGCCTTGGGGCGAAGTTGACTGCTCAAAGGGTGGAAGGTGGCTTCTAACGACAAAGATTACAAGCCTTCGTGAAAACGTAGAAACGCAAGTTAATAGCACTATAGACTTAGAACAGAAGCCTTCGAGAAAAAGAACAACAAGTTTATGGCACTGCAGACTTTGCACATAAATTAATTGGCACTGAAGACTTTGAACAGAAAATTACACCCGTCATGTGACACCCGCCTGGAGCGCAAAGGCTAAAACACAATATCACAAAAAGCCTGTAGCAAACGTTGAGGGCCTTATTGTAGCAACTCCCGCTGGCAATGCAAACACTGAACAGACAAAGCTACGGCCGTGGCAAGGAGGCAGACAGCTGGAGGAAGGGGCGCGCAGAGTTGAAGCAAGAGTGGAAGCAAGAGGAAGGGGCGCACTGACTTGAAGCTGCAGTAACAACCTGCCGAAAAAAGGCTGCAGCAGTGGGGGTGAGTCGAGTAGAAGCCGAAGACACCAGAGAAATCCAAAAAGTGGGTTGCAAGAAGCTATTAGCCGGTGGAGGGAGGTGCAGCAGCGCTGTAGACACCTAAGAAGTCCGAGGTGTGGGTTGCAAGAGGCTCTCAGCCGGTGGAGGGAGATGTAACAGCGTTGTAGAGTAGAAGGAGAAATGAGGTTAAAGCTTACCAAGAGGAGAGAGGTGAACCGGCACTGTAGAGTTGCCAGAGAACCAAGGTTTAAGCTGACCCGGTGAAAACCACGCTGAAGAGTTTCAAGAGAAGTGGTGTAAGGCCGTGGGGAGTAGTGAACAAGGGAGGAGCTCGGCCAAAGGATTAGCTCAGAAGCGCCGAAAACCAAGCTGAGGCGTGAAGAGACTTTAACAAGCTTGCACCATCTACTACGCAGCCGCAGGCGGGGAGCTCGACTGTCTACTTTGCAGCCGCCGCAGCCAAGAAGCTCTAATGTCTTCTCTTGGGAGCTCGACTATCTTGAAGCTCGACTATCTTGAAAGCAAAGCACTGCCGCGAATAGCACACCAAGAAAGGCGCCATTGTAGATAGAGAACCGGAGCAACAAGATAGCCAAGAGGCGCTTAGGAGCTAGGTTAGTTTTGAAGTTGGACACACCATTGGGTTAGCCAGTCAGTTAGCGAGTGCTGAGGAGAGACAGGTGCATAGAAGTGGCGACTGTAAGCAAGGTCGGGTGCGAAACTAGAGGAGCGAAGCTTAAGGTGAGAAAATAGTAGCGAGAGCTTCAAACACAGTAAATTGTGCGACGTAGAGAACTCAGCCGCGAACTGTGAGAAAGCAGGTGAAGGTGAGCATTGGAGAGGGTAAGGAGGGTAAAGAAAAAAAGAGAGAGAGCAAAGCGAGGTGAAAGGGTAAGAAAAGTAAAAGGTTTGAGCAAAAGGAGAGTTTTTCGAATGAGAGTTTACCGAGGGAGAGTGTAGGGAAAGGTTAAAGGAAAAGAGGGGGAGAAAGCGGGCTATAATGGCTTTTAAAAAATGGCGTTAAAAAACACGATATTTTTAAAAAGGGGCATTCTTTTTTTTTTAATGCGATTTTTTTAGAAAAGGGGCGTTAAAAAGGCTATAATTATTAAAAGGGCTCGAAAAGACAGAGAGAAAAGAGGTTAACCGAGGTAGAGGGTAAGGCAAGGTTAAAACGGCTCAAAAAAGGGGTCGAAAAAGGAGAGCGAGAGAGATAAGTGCTACGCTAAACATCTAACGGCAAACGAGCCACTAAAATATTGTAAAGAAAAAAGAGCGAGCGATGCTTACCATGATATGGACAAGATTAAAAGGGAGAGATTAAAAGGAGCGGGGAGGGAGAAACGACACAAAGATGTAAACACTAAACACGTGTTACGCATATTCTCAGCAATAGATCGACCAATAGCTTGAGAAAATGTTGCCAAGTCACCTAAGTGAGTAGGCACCGTGGGTGAAGGTGCTCCAGAGACTACATGTGGAGTAGGTATTGGCATTGGGCTTGGCGTGTAGGAAGCCCTTGGGTTCCACATTGGGTACGATGTTGTGCCATGTGGTGACCTAAAGTTCATATGTGTGGCCCTAGGCATAGCAGACGCCGAATGTGACATGCTAATGCTAGCCGTTATAGTCCCATGGAAATAAGAGCTTGGGTGTTGTGGTTGTGGAGCATAGGTAGTTGAAACAATGGGAGGGGTAGGAACTACATAAGTACGAGGATCCATGGGTGTATATGATTGGTACACACTTGTAGGTACTGTTGCATGCATTGAGCTACCATGTAGCGGTGCTTTACTAACAAATGAGGTCCATGGCATGTTTCTCGGCATGCCCATCATTGGGGTAGGCATGGTAGCCGTGGTGTCATCAAGGGAAAGATGAGCTAGACTTGGGAAGGTAAAGCTATCACTTGTGGACTCAGATTGCACTGAGACTCCTGGCAAAACAACATGGAGGATCCATCGGACTTACTGAGGGAGTCTCCATTTGCGATAAGGTCGGTTGTTTAGCCTTTCCTGTATCCAAGAATCTCATGAGACCCGTTGAAGACATGTTGATCCCCTTGTTCTGTCTCTCTAACTCAATGACCCTATGGATGACCTCACAAACTCTTTGTTGTTGATCCTCCACACTAGTAGCACCATTGTGGATTGTAGGACATCTAACCAATCCACGTGATAGGTGTGACCTGCGTATAGGTCGGTTAGAGTTTCCGTTTGTAGTCCATACTCCCAGTTCTAATTTAAGAACACTCTATCCAGGATTGAGGTGCTAGGGGTGTCCTTTGAGCTAGATGCAATGTTTCTTTCTAGGGGTTGGCCCTTAGCAGTTGCTAAGTCAGGAGCACTCGATTTCTCTCCTAGCAAGGATATTGACATAGGAGCTTTTGATTTTAACTCTCTTCGTTGCTCCGCCTTTCGTAAGCTCTTGATTTTCTTTTCCCTCGCTACAAGGATATACCGCTCAACCTCTTGCACTTTGGCAAGGCTTCTACCATCAGGTAATATAACCTCAGAGGGAAATAGCTCTGAAGAGTCAGGGAGTGTAATGAATGAAGTATTCATGTGCACACTCTCTAAGGGCATAGGGTCTACGTTGGTCATGAATGGTGAATTTACTTCCCCACCCCCCTCATTTACATCATTAGCTCCATGTTCGGAGTAAGTGGCTCTACTAAAGGTTTCCTTCAAGCGGCTAAGCATGCTCGGCCCGGATCGCGGGCCCATGGCATGCATGTCTTGGCTTGAGCTTCAAGATTAGGCATTGGGTAACCCTCCATGACATCGTAGTCAGAGGAAGAGTCACTAGCCGCTATGTTTGGGTCTTGGTTTGTACTACCTTGGGTCCCCGCCGAGGGCCCGAAACCTAAGGTAGGTGGATAATGAGAACTCGTGTAAGTCGAAATTCTCTCTAGTTGCTCCGTCTCTAGCACATGACCAGAGCAAAAATGCATGTGCCTTTGGCACCCTACAAGCGTCGACAAATAACCTCGAAGGTTAACCGCTTACTTTTTTAGGCGTCCGTTTTCACTCGTTTTTTGATTTTTTAAAATGTTTTTTAATAATCAATTTTTTGATTAAAGTGTGTGATAGTTCGAAATGAGCGTATCACTCAGAGGGTCGCAGTGTGCTTTACAGCACAACGTTCGGTCACCTGAAGCTCCGCTGGTCCTCAAAAGGATCGATTTTTAGCTACGTGCGATGCTAAAATACGTAATTTTAAAGGGCGACTGAGGCCTGAGCCTGAGCGTGAGCTTGGGCTTGCTGGGAGATATTCCCACTCCCGGTCCTACCTTTTTTTTTGGGTGGGGGATAAGGTCGATGCGGCCTGCACGCGAGCACACGCACACTCTACCTACCTACTTACAACTAATACACCTACCTGTTACTCACTACCACACTTCATTAGCTCTAACAGGTCTACTTCCTACTTATTGTACTTTACATAGACTAACATTATGGATCTACAACCTTAATACTAACACCTTATCACAGAGAAAACACATTACCTTTCAAAACCTCATTAACAAAGAATACACAACAGCAAAACAAACTCCTTCTTCTCAACACACACACCTTTCTTCCCTACCTTTCCTACAATTGAAATTGCACCACAAAGAAGCACCATAATACAACATCCGTTGTAGGTGATAGGAATGTGCATGAGGGTTAATATCCGAGAGCTAATTAGAAACGAAGAATGGCACATTTAATTAGGAATCAATAAGTGCAGAAAAACCCAAGGGATATTTCTTACAAAGAAATGTACTTAATGATTAACTCAAAGCTAGAGAGTCAATGGAGTCTACTATAAGAATTGCGGTGCAATCAACTTCTACAATCCCATTAATGTAGGGTTTCAAATTAGAATGGGTCACAAGCGATACTATTAAACATGAATAATTAATTGGAGAGAGAGAGAGAGAGAGAGAGAGGGAGAGAGATCCAACCTATGAAATCCCCTATCTCTAAACTTTGCTTTGCAAAACACACTAAAGGTAGCGAATAGATGTGTCCCGAACCATGGATGCGCGGGGCTACAAACCTTTCTCAATCGCCAGCTTCTTTGTAAAGCGACAATCAGTATTGCAAATACTTTGGTTTGTTGCTATCTAAATCCAAAGAAGTGACGAGTCCCAAACAAATTGCAGTAGTCAAGAAACGCATATTGCTAATTCTTGCATGCACATGAAAATAGAAAATCCGGTGTACACGGGCTAAAACAAGGCTCGGCATATACACCCCCTTTCCGCCGAAAGGCAGTGCCAACGATATCATCTTTACATCATACATTAGGGTTTGCTATGGGTTGGGCCTGCGTGTCCTCAGAGGTCGGTCCCAGCGTTGGGGGGCCTTTAGGGGACGCTGTGGCAGGGCGAGGCCGATGGCTCTTAACCACAAATAGACTTATTTCTTGGAACATCAGGGGACGGAGGTACTCCCACCTCCTCTCGGGGAGGAGAACGGCCTCCCAGTGCTATTAGGTTTCGGTAAAGTGAGTGGAAGGGTACGACTCAACAGATGACGCATATGGTGGTTCCATTTGCGCTTCGCATGGCCCCTCTCAACTGGTCTGATTTTGGTTGCATTGACGTGACTTGGCTTCACAGAAAGGGCTTGGTCCCCTTAAGGCCTGATGTGTTCGTGTTTTTGAAGTACAAGATAAGGAAGTTTGTGATGTTGGTCTATTTGAGGTGTTGCTATTGGTGTGGTGACAATGCATTGGATGGCTGAGGATGGCATCTATGGTTGTATGCTTCCAGTGTGTAGAGTCATGCATGGTGGTAGCATACAAGTTGGATGTGGATGGCATCTATGGTTCTTCATGTATGTATGCGGCATTGGGGACTTGACTTATTGCTATCTTATAAATTAGATTGGAGAAGACTCGAGGAAATAGAACCAAAAGCAACATTAATTGCAAATGAGCTTGCATATATCTATATGCAACTTCACAAAAGTTGGCATGAGGATCCATATGAGAATGACGACGAAGACAACAGTGCTAACTAAAAACTTAATTAACGTGGTTGTTGTCATGTATACTTTTTAGATTTTGTGAATTGTAAGATATTTTAAATACTCTCTACATTAAATCCAACCGTGTAGGTAACACTTGAATCTTTGACGTTATAAACAATGACGTGTGTCTTTCATGTTCTTTAGAACAATATTTACATTTTGACAACTACATGCTGCCTCTCTTCCCCTCCCCCCCTCTCTCCCCTTCTTTTCTCACATTTTTCTTTCTATCCTTGTGTCGAACTCTTATCTTTTAATTTCCAAATTGTGATGTTGATACCGCTAACCTTCTTTTCCTCCGTCTGCAGATAGCATAAACTTGGTTATATCTCACTATTGCAATGCTTCTTGAAATCATAAATTGCAAAATTCACAAACTAGCCACAGAAATCCATTGAATCTATTAATATAAAGCTGTTTTAAAAAATCTACTACTTCAAATAAATGGCATTCACGAATGTAAACATAACATTGACGAGAAATTTCTTGAAAGATATCCAAAAAATGATAATATTTTCATTGCATACAATTCTTTCTGTCTCAATAATATGGGTCTCTATATCTTGTCACAATTAAACATAGATAACATATCAATAAACATCATAAAATCATTACTTGTAGACACAAAATAGAATGATTCTCAAAATCTAGACAAAATAATAACACTACTACATACAACTCATAACTCACTTCTCTTGAGTATACAAGCCCTAGAAAGCCCTAGAATGATTTTACGTCATGACAAATCAACCTCTTGAAGTAATTATATATACTCACAATGGTGCAAGAAAAATAACTCTAATCATAGAAAATTCTTGTCAAAAAGCATCCATTAAAGAAATATTAATTTTTGAGACACAAGGATGTTTATTTATATATCCTGGAGTAAACTCTTATGCACTTCGAAAAGCATACAAAACATGGACTCCTAAAGAAACAAATATACTGAAGAGCTTACTGGATACCTACACTGATGAAAGCTGCAACTGTATTGCGAAAGAAAAGAAATGACGTTTCTCTAATAAAATTGATGTCATAAGAAAGATCAAGCCCTTGAAGAAAATACAATATATATGTAAAATTGATCAACAATTACAAAATCATAAGCTATCAGCATGTTCTACTCAGACATACTTGGAAGAAATTAGAGATACATGTATAAATATTTGTGTAGTTTGTGAACGATATCAACTCTCTTTCTCAAAGAAGAAAAAAGCTAGTGACAATATGATACCAACTTGTAGTACATGCAAACAAACAAAGAGAAAACAAAGATTTCATGAAGGTCAATGAAAGAAATAGGTTTTAACAATGAGATTGAGCTTATCAAAACATTGAACAAAATAAAAGAAAGACTAATATCTTCACGTATTTAATTTACAAAAATACGTGAATTAACTATGGACTATGTGAAAGCATTATCAACGTACTGGCAGATCTTGGAAAGACTCAAAATATGTTACCTCGTTTCATGGATGAAGAAAACTCTATAATGATAGGGTTGAAACGAAAATTTCAATACGATCATAATTATCTCAGTGGACTTGTCCGTCCACTTTTGATGATGAGAGCAACGGCTGAATTACTGAAAACTTCTCTGTACAAAAAAGAAAATATTTTGGTGACTGCTAATTGGTTAACGCATATAAGAATTCTCAATCTCAAGAATAGAATATTGTATAGAAGACAATGATGATGAAAAAATATACACAGATATCTTGTTACATCAGTTCACAACTGCAAAACAAGTTATTGATTACAACGATAAAATTACTTATATTGCACCGTGTGAAGGAAACCATCCCTTAGGATTATTAAAAGATGAACATTGCAAAGAGCTGAGTTTTCCTACTCTTTTCTATGGAGAACCACACAAATATCATAATTCAACATTAAAAATTATCAAAAAATTGCAAAATGAGAGTTGCTACAAAATGATAGATGTTTTGCTCTTAATATTGAGAAATTATGTTTGATCCATTTGTTAGGAAATAAGACGTAGCTAAATAGATAATTGAGTAGATTACTTAATGGAGAGAGACAGGTTTACATACACGAGATTATAGAGTAGAGAGAGAGAGAGAGAGAGAGAGAGAGAGAGAGAGTACACACGATATACGTGGTTCACCCAATGTGGGCTACGTCCACGGGAAAGCAGCCACTCAATGGCTTTAGTACTTCAAAACAAGAAGTAATTTACAAAGGGATTATACCCTTAATAGAGCTCCCGCCTTGCTTCACTCTCACCACCTCACACCCACCTTGTTGCATCAACTTCACACTATGAAATGTGTGTAGAAATGGCCTCCTTTTATAGGCCAAAAGGGCTGCCCTCTCTTATGAGAGGCAGCAATGTGTAGCCGCCCTTGTGTGCATAAGTCCAAATCGGACCCTCCAATCCGCCCATGTGTGGCCGCCCTTCTGTAGACAAATCCGCTTTTGAATTCGGCCACTGGCCATTGACTTCCGACCACCAGCCACCGGCCATTGATTATCGGCCACCGGCCAGCCGACCGTTTGTTTTCCGACCACTTTCCGGCTACCGTCCGGCCATAATATTCCGGCGAAAAGGAATATTCCGGCGAGGGGAAAAAAAGTCTCTGGGGATTTCGCCCCCGAGGCCCCTAAAGTTTCCCCTGAATTTTGGCTGTGAAAATTTTGGTTTCTGGCGAGTGATTTTCCTTCACGCACGTTGGCTTCTCCTCATAATGGGGGCCTTACAAATGTGCGTTTTTACCACAGAAAATTACAAGGGGTAAATCAAGCTCCATACTTAACAATCTCCCACTTGGAGACTGATCTCCAAACCAAACCTGTGACTGCTTTCCATCCTGGCTTCTTATCCTTGAATGCGGATTGAAGATGAGCAAAAGCTCAACTTCTCCTTGTTGACCACCTTTGTAAACATGTCTGCAGGATTTTCACTTGTATGCACCTTTCCTAGCTTTAGTTGTCCCTCTTCCAAAAGAGTGTGTATGAAGTGATATCTCACCTGCTTTGTCCTTGAATGAAAGGCTGAGTTCTTCGCAAGATGGATAGCGCTTTGGCTATCACTGTACAAGACACAATTGTCTTGTTTGAATCCAAGCTCTTCTACGATTCTGTGAAGCCACATAATTTCTTTGCTTGCCTCCGTCATTGCTACATACTCTGCTTCCGTGGTAGAAAGTGAGACCACTTTCTGTAGCTTTGAAGCCCAGCTTACTGTTGTGCCTCCAATCATGAACACATAGCCAGTAGTGCTCCTTCGAGTATCTTTGTCACCTGCCATATCTGCATCAACATACCCTTCTAGAAAAATATTAGTTCCTCCAAAATACAAAGCATTTTTTGTTGTCCCTTTTAGATACCTAAGTATCCACTTCACAGCTTGCCAATGCTCTTTACCTGGGTTGTCCATGAACCTACTCACAACTCCCACTGCATGTGCAATGTCTGGCCTTGTCCAGACCATAGCATACATTAGAGAACGTACTGTTGCAGCATATGGAACTTTAGACATATAGGCTATCTCCTCTTGTGTCTTTGGACACATATCCTTCGTTAGTTTAAAGTGAGCAGCCAAAGGTGTAGAAACTGGTTTTGCATTTTGCATTGCAAACCTTTCTAGTACCTTCTTGATGTAATCCTCTTGAGATAGCTTTATTGTCTTCTTCGTCCTGTCCCTTGATATTTTCATACCAAGTATCCTCTTTGCAGCACCTAAATCTTTCATTGAAAAAGATTTAGACAACTCCTCTTTTAGGTATTTGATGTCCTGCATGTTAGCACTTGCAATCAACATGTCATCAACATACAACATTAGGATGATAAATTTCCCATCTCCCAAATTCTTTGTGTAGACGCAGTGATCCGAGTTGCATCTTGTGAATCCATGATCCAACATCCATCGATCAAACTTCAAGTACCATTGTCTTGATGCTTGTTTTAAACCATATAAGCTCTTCTTTAATTTGCAAACCATTTTCTCCTTACCTTTTACTTCATACCCCTTTGGTTGAAGCATGTAGATTTCCTCCTCTAAGTCACCATGAGGGAATGCCGTATTTACATCCATTTGCTTGAGATTTAGATCATGAGCAGCCACAAGTCTTAACACAAGCCTAATTGAGTTCATTTTTACAACAGGAGAAAATATTTCATTGAAGTCAATACCTTTCTTTTGAGAAAACCCTTTTACCACAAGCCTAGACTTGTACCTTTTCTTCCCACCTTCTTCTTCCTTCACCTTGTACACCCATTTGTTTTGAAGTGCCCGCTTACCTTTAGGCAACTCAACCAACTCCCATGTTTGGTTGCGATTTAGTGAGTCCATCTCTAGTTGCATGCTCTTCGTCCATTCTTCTTTGGATTCATGTTGCATAGCTTCTTCGTATGATTCTAGCTCTCCAGAATCTGAGATCAAGAGATGGTTGAAGGAAGGCACAAACCTTTCTGGAGGTCTACTTGCTCTTGTAGATCTTCGGGGAATAGGTTGAGGCTCCTCATTTGGTTGACGTTGTTGCACATTGTCACCGTTTGCAGTCCTTGAGTCTTCACCGTCCTCAAGCTCCATGTACTCATCACCTCTTTCTTTTGTTTGTTTTCTTTCCAAGCAATCTTTGTACATATTTTGTTCGTTAAAAATTACATCCCTACTCCTTAAGATTTTACCATCTTCAGGATTCCATAGGCGATACCCAAAGTCACCTTCTCCATAGCCAATGAAGAAACACTTTTTGGACTTTGCATCTAGCTTTGATCTTAGGCTTCTATCTATGTGCATGAAAGCCTCACACCCAAA
Source organism: Adiantum capillus-veneris (assembly GCF_014529385.1). Taxonomy (NCBI): domain Eukaryota; kingdom Viridiplantae; phylum Streptophyta; class Polypodiopsida; order Polypodiales; family Pteridaceae; genus Adiantum; species Adiantum capillus-veneris. Next base: position 40,201,426 of record NC_140943.1, on the reverse strand, counting down.
CACTTTGAGAAATGCATAATTCACCGGTTTACCTGTCCATGCCTCTTCTAGAACTCCCCCATCCAATGCCATTGAGGGTGATCGATTGATTAAGTACACAGACGTACTTACAGCTTCCGCCCAAAGCTCAAGCGGTAGGCCTGCATGTAGCCGCATGCTTCGTGCTCGCTCCATGATTGTCATATTCATCCTTTCCGAAATACCATATTGTTGAGGTGTCCTTGGGGTTGTCCTTTGCCTCCGAATGCCATTGCTAGCACAAAAGCTTTCAAAAGCTTGGCTGCAATATTCACCTCCATTGTCGGATCTGAGGCATTTAACCTTGGTACCTGTTTCATTCTCCACAAAGGCTTTCCACCTTTGAAATATGGAAAATACATCGGATTTATTCTTCATGACATAAACCCATGTTTTTCTAGTCGCATCGTCTATGAATGTTACATAGTACAATGAGCCACCAAGTGATGGTGTACTTGCAGGACCCCAAACATCAGAATGAACCAACTCAAGTTTTTTATTTTTTCTTTCATTTTTTGATTTTTGAAATTTTACCCTCTTTTGTTTACCATAAACACAATCTTCACAGAACTCTAAGTCCACTTCTTTCAAACCTGGTAGAAGCTTCTTTGTTTAAAGGATTTGCATTCCTTTGGCACTCATATGCCCAAGCCAATAGTGCCACACCGCACTATCAACTTCTATAGTTGCTGCACAAGCTCAAGGTTGCATGCTAACAGTACACAAGTAAAGTGTACCGACCTTTTCTCCCTTGGCAACCACCAAAGATCCTTTTAAGATCTTCCACCGTTTGTTTCCGAATGCAATGTTGTGACCTTCATCGTCCAATTGTCCTGTAGAGATCAAATTTTTGTGAAGAGAAGGAACATGCCTAACATCTTTAAGCTTCCATTCATTTCCATTAGCAGTTTTGACAGAAATTGTACCTTTGCCGACAACCTCACAAGATTCATCATCTACCAAGTATACATACCCAAAATTACCTTTGGTGTAATCTTGGAAATGTTGCTTGTGTGGTGTCGCATGGAATGAAGCCCCGGAATTTACTATCCATGAATTAGATACATTGTCTAGTGAGAGAATTAGAGCATCTTGCTCTACTTTACCTGCCACATTGGCCTCCGATGTTGGGTTGTTGTCTTGAGACTCTGTCTCCTTCGTCTTCTTGGACCAGCAATCCTTCTTGACGTGGCCCTTCTTGCCGCAATTCCAACATTCAAGAACTGACTCTGTTCGTGACTTGCTCCGCCTTGAGCTATCACGACCCTTTTGATTTTCGAACCTCTCCTTAGGCCTTCCTCTTGTTTCCACTGACAATGTAGCACTTGATGATTCTTCTGTGCTTCTCCTTCGTATTTCCTCGCTTAGGAGAACACCCACAACATCATCAAACTTAAGAGTATTTGTGCCTGAAATAGAATTACTTACAACCATCACAAGGCTGTCCCAACTATTCGGTAGAGATGATAGTACAAGGAGAGCTCGCACTTCGTCATCGAAATTGATTTTCACCGATCGAAGTTGACTTATGTTTGTGTTAAAGTCATTTAGGTGTTCTGCAACTGAACCATTCTCTGTCATCTTTAGATTGAACAAGCGCTTCATAAGAAATACCTTATTGGATGCCGATGGTTTCTCGTAGAAGTCGTCAAGTGACTTCATCAAGTCCTCCGTGGTCTTCATCTCTGAAACATTGAAGGCCACCGTTGATGCCAAGCTTAGTCGGATTGTTCCCAGTGACTTTCAATTAAGGACAATCCATGCTTCATCTACCATCATTGCGGGCTTGTTTGCAAGACCGCCTAGTGGCAAATAGAGGTCCTTCTGGTAGAGATAGTCTTCAATCTGCATCTTCCAATGTTGGTAGTTTTTTCCATTGAACTTCTCAATCTTGAGCTTCCCTTCCTCCGCCATAACTCCCACTCAATTCAAGGAATCCTTTCCTTGAGATAATTTAGCTTCGAGCAAACCTTTCTCTGATACCAGTTGTTAGGAAATAATACGTAGCTAAATAGATAATTGAGTAGATTACTTAATGGAGAGAGACAGGTTTACATACACGACATTATAGAGTAGAGATAGATAGAGAGAGAGAGAGAGAGTACACACGATATACGTGGTTCACCCAATGTGGGCTACATCCACGGAAAAGCAGCCACTCAATGGCTTTAGTACTTCAAAACAAGAAGTAACTTACAAAGGGATTATACCCTTAATAGAGCTCCCGCCTTACTTCACTCTCACCACCTCACACCCACCTTGTTGCATCAACTTCATTCACACTATGAAATGTGTGTAGAAATGGCCTCCTTTTATAGGCCAAAAGGGTTGTCCTCTCTTATGAGAGGCAACCATGTGTAGCCGCCCTTGTGTGCATAAGTCCAAATCGGACCCTCCAATCCGCCCATGCGTGGCCGCCCTTGTGTAGACAAATCCGCTTTTGAATTCGGCCATCGGCCATTGACTTCCGACCCCATCGGCCACTGGCCATTGACTACCGGCCACCGGCCACCCGACCGGTTGTTTTTCGACCACTTTTCGATTTGCCGTCCGGCCATAATATTCCGGCGAAAAGGAATATTCCGAAGAGGGAAAAAAAAGTCTCTGGGGCTTCCGCCCCCGAGGCCCCTAAAGTTTCCCCTGAATTTTGGCTGTGAAAATTTTGGTTTCTGGCGAGTGATTTTCCTTCACGCACGTTGGCTTCTCCTCATAATGGTGGCCTTCCAAATGTGCATTTTTACCACAGAAAATTACAAGGGGTAAATCAGGCTCCATACTTAACACCATTTGGGTTCGTTTGAGAAAAGAAAAATTAGAGAATCGCTCGCTTTTTGCTAGAGATACAATCAAAGATACCAATATCAAAAAAATACTTAATTCGAGAATAGGTTATAGAGATTATGAATCTTTGCGCACATCTCCAGATTACAAGGAGAAACTAAAGAAGAATGTATTTGCTATGATCAAACAACTAGGCCCTCCTACGTTTTTTGTCACGCTTTCTGCAGCCGAAAAGCGATGGAAAGAATTAATCGAAAGTCTGATCCAACTTTCCAACATACAAAGAGAATGTAATGAAACAAAGAGTGCTTATCTTCGACGACTTATTCGTTCTGATCCAGTTACATGCTCTAGATATTATCTTGATCGATTTCAAGCTCTTAAAAAATTATTGCGTAAAGACCATGATATCTTGGGAGGTAGAGTAATAGATTATTATTTTGTCACGAAATTTCAAAGCCGTCGTAGTCAACATGATCATGGTCTTATTTGGATTGAAAACTCTTTGCAAACTAACAACACAAACAATGAAAAGATAATAAATTTCATCGATAAATGCATCAGTACAAATAGCGCGTTGCTGAATGAAAGCTTACAAGAACTCCAACGGTATGCACAACGAAAAACTTTCTTCAAGAAAAACAAAAAATATCGCTTTGGTTTCCCTCGATATCCAATGCCACATACTTTAATACTCTAACCAATTCATGATAATGAGCATCGTTCTTGAAGGAAAAAAAGAAGATCTAAGAAAATTAAACTTGCGCTCAAATCAACAGACCTGACTTACTTACCTGAATATTTTTTTTGAATGGTTAGTGACTCTTGATCTTTCACTTACACAGTATATCGATGCTATCATATTAAAAATTACATCACAACAGTGATGATTCAACGAAAACCATGTGATATTCACACAAATAACTTCAACATACAGATAACAAATCTATGGCAAATATAGATATTCAATACATAATAAATGCATATGGTGCAACTTCATATTGTACATCATATATAACAAAAATGGAGAGTACACTCATCTCAATAGTAAACAAAGAAATAGATTGTTGCATTGCAACTAACGCAAGCACCATCGAAAGATTGCGGCGTATCGGGAATACAGTCTTAGATATGCAATAACTGAGTGCTCAACAAGCTGTCTATGTTGCCCTCTCTTTACCATTGCACAGTGCAACGAAAAATTTTGTATTTATCAATACAAGCCCTACAAAAACTCGATCACTCTTGTTGTAAAAAAAAGAAACACTTGAACAGCTAGAACTAGATAGCACATACATATTTTTTGATAATGTTATCAATAAATACAAAAAAAGACCTTCCAAATTCCATAATATATGCTTGGCAAAATTTGCTTCTCATTACAAGCAATGCGGATAGAAATTTTTTGCAGTACCAACCCCAAGAATAATAAGTTATGTACGATATAATAAGCATAAAGATCCTTATAACTTTTACCGTGAACAATGCCTCTTATTTTTACCATGGCACAATATTGAAAATCAACGTATACAAAATTTTGAAACTTGAAAAAATGTGCATTCACATTGTAAAGACTTAATAATATACAATGAACAAAAATTTGACAAGAATATTGTTGATAAAACAAACAATTTAATTGTAGTCACAGAAACATCGAGATCTATGTCATCATCATTAAAAAATGATCATGATAACATAACCTCTAATCTCTCATTCACAAAAAACACTAGACAAGCTACAACAAATACGCAAAACATTGTGAAGGAGTACGAGCGGAAGTGCGACGCGAGAGAGAGTGTGCGAGAAGAAGAGCACGACGATATGGTGAACTCGCTCTACTGTAATGTGTAGAGCATAATGAGTTCTTATTAGGTTTCTACAAAAGAATATGTGTACATACCTGGCGGCCCGCCCACTTACCTGGGCAACCACATTGGGCTTTATACCCCAACAACCTCCCACTTAAAGTCCAATGTGGTACTTTAAGTGTGAGAGAAGCTACTATACAAGCTAATATACAAGAGATGTAGAGAAGTGATGTACTACCCTACACCTAACTGCTTGCGAAAATGCACAAAGCTCTCTGAGGGAAGTCCTTTTGTAAGTAGATCAGCAGGATTTTCTGTGGTGTGAACTTTGACAAGCTGAAGTTGCTTATCCTCGAGCATTTCCCTGATGAAATGATACTTCACATCCACATGCTTTGTCTTTGAGTGATAAACTGGATTGCGAGCCAATTGTATAGCACTTTGACTATCACAATATAACACAGGCATCTCTTCTTTGATTCCCAAATCTGTTACTAGTCGATTAAGCCAAATTGATTCTTTGCATGCCTCTGATGCTGCAACATATTCAGCCTCTGTAGTAGACTGAGTAACACAATCTTGTAATCTAGAACGCCATGATACTGCTCCACCAGCCAATGTAAAGACATACCCTGACGTAGACCTTTGGTTGTCTAAGTCACCTGCATAATCTGAGTCTGTAAAACCCTTTACACTTAGCTCCTGACTCCCATAGCATATACGCATACTCTTTGTAGCTTTCAGGTATCTCAATATTCCTTTCACTGCCTCCCAATGTTTCTTGCCTGGGTTTGACATGTATCGACTTACTACTCCCACAGCAAATGCAATGTCTGGGCGAGTAGCAATCATTGCATACATCAAACTACCCACTGCAGACGCATATGGAATCTTATCCATTTCAGCCCGTTCTTCCTCAAACACAGGACAATCTTGTTTGCTAAGTTTCACATATGGTGGCAAGGGAACACTCAGTGCCTTTCCCTTCTCCATATTGAAACGTTGCAAAACCTTGTCAATATACTCTGTTTGAGATAACCAAATCAACTTCTTTGATCTGTCTCTCTCAATGCGCATACCAAGTATATGACTTGCCTCACCCATGTCTTTCATGTCAAACGATTTTGCCATCTTTGACTTCAAAGCTGAAATTTCTTCCAAGTGCTTGCCAGCAATCAACATGTCATCCACATACAAAATAAGGATCAGCCAACTACCATCCTTAGCCTTCTTTGTATATAGACAGTGATCGAACTCACTACGTTTGTAGCCTTGAGAAAGCATAAACTTGTAGAATTTATGGTACCATGCCCTCGGTGATTGTTTTAAGCCATAAATACTCTTTAACAACTGGCATACCCAATCTTCCTTGCCTTTCTCAACAAACCCTTCTGGCTGCTGCATGTAAATTTCCACATCTAAATCACCATGCAAGAACGCTGTCTTGACATCCATTTGGTGCAACACCAAATCTAATATGGCAACCAATGCAAGAAAGCATCTCAATGTAGTCATCTTGACCACCGGAGAGAAGACTTCATCAAAGTCAATGCCTTGTTCTTGCTTAAAGCCCTTGGCAACAAGCCTTGCTTTGTACTTTGGCTGACTATCATGAGCGGTGATCTTATACCTGTAAACCCATTTACAAGGTAGAGCCTTTTTGCCCTGTGGTAATTTAACTAGCTTCCATGTCTTGTTTTTATGCAGAGCTGTCATCTCTGACTGCATGGCCAACTGCCAATTCCCGGAGTCCTTCATTTGCACTGCTTCCTTGTAACATGAAGTCTCATTGCAATCAGTCAACATGACATAGTTCATAGATGGAACAAACCTATCAGGAGGTCGCGTGACACGTCCAGATATACGCACAATAGGTGGCTCAGGCTCAGCCACAACCTGTGGTTCCACTCTATCCTGTCCTTGCTCCTCTTGAGCCCTGACATTTTGTCTTGCACGTGTAGGTCCATATTCTTGGAAGACAACTCTTCTAATCTCCTCAACCCTCTCTAGTTTAGAATGATATTTGGATTCATTAAAGTGAACATCATTGCTGCGGACAACCTTTCTGGATTCGGGATCTCAAAGTCTGTGCCCCATCTCACCAGAATTACCATAGCCTAGAAAGATGCACTTTCTACTCTTTGGCTCAAGTTTGTTCCTAAATTCCTTTGGAACGTGAGTATATGCCTCACAGCCAAAGACTCTGAGATTCTTGTATGAGGGCATTTTGCCTGACCATACCATCTCTGGCATTGAATCCTTCTGCAAAACCTTGCTAGGAGATCTATTTACAAGATGAACAGCTGTTGATACAGCTTCAGCCCAAAACCCATTTGGCAGTTGTGCATTAGACAACATACTTCTGACCTTCTCTTGTATGGTCCTATTCATCCTCTCAGCAACACCATTTCGAGGAGGATTGTAAGGAGCAGTAAGTTCACGTTTTATACCTTTTGACTCACAAAAGTTCGGAAAGGCCTTTGAAACATACTCTCCACCATTGTCAGTGCATAAGCATTTAAGCTTCTTGCCACTCTGATTCTCCACAAGTGTCACAAACGTTTTGAAAACACTAAACGCTTCATCCTTGTGCTTGAGAAAGTAAACCCATACTTTCCTCGAGTAATCATCTATAAATGTCATAAAGTAAGAAGCTCCCCCTAGAGATAGGTTAGGCATAGGTCCACACAAATCACTATGAACAAGTGCCAACTGTGTATCTCTTCTACTGCTTCTATTCTTATGTGGCTGCTGTGTTTGCTTACCATACAGACAATGTTCACAGAATTCAAAATCATTAAATGAAAAGCCAGGCAAATAACCAGAACGAGACAAGATTTCCATTCCCTTCTTGGACATATGTCCTAACCAGCTATGCCACAAAGAAACGTTCGGCTGCTCGGTTACATTGATTACATTTTTAGAGACATTTGATACATAAATCATGTAAACTCCTCCAGACTTTACTCCATGTGCTACTGTCGTAGAAACCTTGGATATCTTCCACATGTTCTGTCCAAAAGTGGTGACGTAGCCAGCATCATCAAGTAAACCTGTGTTGATCAAGCTCTTTGTAATTTCGGGAACATGTCTCACATTCTTCAGCGTGAAAGAAGAGCCATTCTGAAACTTCAATTGAACATCTCCAACACCTAAGATCTCACATGTCTGCCCATTGCCTAGCCGAACATGATCTTTAGTGGTCACATAAGAGGTAAACCACTCCTTGTTTGGAGACACATGAAGTGATGCCCCTGAGTCTATAATCCAGTCACTCAGTGCATTTCCATCAGATGCTGTAAGAAGAGCTGAGTCCATTGTATTCTTCAAGAAGTAGATGTCTCCTGACACTAGACTGTCATCCTCTGCAAGAGTGTTTGTCACATTTATTTCTTGAATCTTTACTGAGGACTTGTTCTTCTCACCATGGTCTTCAGCTTTCTCTTTGCCTTTTTCTGCTTTCCATTCTCTGCAGTCTCTTTTCATGTGACCCTTCTTGCCACAATGGTAGCATTCTATGTCACTCTTGCCTTTAGCACTGCGGGACTTGCTACGAGACTGATTCCTCTTTCCACCTTTGTACTTTTCTTTGGTCCTTCCCCTGACAACTAAGGCTGTTCCTTTGCCTTTGTCCATTGTCTTTCTATTGGTTTCTTCAGTAAGCAGACTTCCTTCTACACCTGCTATGTTCAAACCATCTGGAGGTGCAGAATTACTCAAAGCTGTGCGAAAAGTGTCCCAACTTTCCGGCAATGTGATCAACAAGAACATAGCTCTAACAGGTTCATGAAACTTGACACATTGAGCTGACAACTGACTATAGATTATGTTGAATTCATTCAGATGATTGGACATAGGTGTCCCTTCTTTCATCTTCAAGTCAACAAGCTTCTTAAGCCAGTATACCTGTGAAGCTGCACTCTGCTTCTCATAAAGATCACTCAGCTTTAACCATGCTTGATAAGCCGACATCTCGTCTGCTACATTGAAGTAAACGCTTTCTGCCAAAGTCAACATAATGGTAGAAAGTGCCAATTCATCCATTTCGCTCCATTCATCTTCGTCCATATCTTCTGGTTTTATCCCCTTGAGCTTTATAGGTTTTATCTGCTTCTTTTGTACCAACACGTGCCAAATCTGCTTCTTCCACAATGGGAAATTGGTTCCATCCAGCTTCTTGATATTGTAAAGAGCAGTGTCTTGTGATCCAGCCATAGCTACGCTTCACAGTAGTTTACTTTCCTGGGAAAAATTCGGCAGAGTTTCCCCTGTAAACTGACCTCTGAACCAATATCAACCTGTCAAATGAACCAAGAAAGCTTCAGATTCTGCATAAATTTTGGCAGAGTCTCCTTTGTAAAATGTCTCTGGTGTACTAAAAACAGACCAAAAAACAGCTCAAAAAATCACTGTCTCTCTAACACTGTAAACTGTGGGTAAACCTGTCCTGCACCTGTACTGTCTCTGATTGTCCTGTCACTGTCCTGTAAGCATAGACTGCGACAATGCCTCAACGGCAGTAAAGCAAAGATGCAATCCCAACTGTCTAACTCACAGTCAATACATCCTAGCTGCCTATCTAAGGGTGCTCGAGGGATCGCTCCAAGACCTGTATCACCGAAAGGATCTCAACATTCGAGAATCCCCCAGCTCAATAAAACCTCACTCGACCCTCAACAAAGGCTGCAGTAAATCTGACAGTACATAGACTTCACACAAAGTCATACATCCACAAATTTCCCACTGTATACTGTAACCGCTGCGGCGGTTGTTTGCTGCGTGACTCACAGCCAGCAAACCCTCAACAGACATACATCATCTCTGACAATACATCCCATGTGGAAGTAGCTGCAATGTCAGGATGAAATCTGGAATATCAAGCAGCAAACACAAGCTACCTGATGAACTAATGGATGTCGCCTATAGTCTGTGTAGATGCGCCCGTGTCGTATGTGACACGCCTCCAAGAACTGTGAGCCGTCCTTCGATGTGTAGACAACCACAAATCAACACTCTGGGAGTGTCGATATCCTCAGCATCTGCAATCGTAGGCCGAAAACCCTAAATTTGCAGAGTCGGATCTGCACCCGCTGAGACCATGTAGTCGAAAATGGCCCGCACAGAACTTTGTCGAAGCCGAACGGTGACCGAGATGACCTCAGAATGAAATTCCGAGCACACCAAGCCCTACGGGCTTTCCACAAGATTTGGGGCCGTGTCTTTGCCTGTCGAATTTCACTCCAATCTGAGCTGGTGACTCTAGCCTCCTGCAGTGCTGCCCCGAGCCTCTATCTGAGCTCTGATACCAGTTGAAGGAGTACGAGCGGAAGTGCGACGCGAGAGAGAGTGTGCGAGAAGAAGAGCACGACGATATGGTGAACTCGCTCTACTGTAATGTGTAGATCATAATGAGTTCTTATTAGGTTTTTACAAAAGAATATGTGTACATACCTGGCGGCCCGCCCACTTACCTGGGCGACCACATTGGGCTTTATACCCCAACACATTGTAATTCCAAATAATGAATATTATCAACGATTACATATGCTTAACGATGAACAAACACGCTTGCTTGACGACATCATGCTTAGAAAACGTATTTCTCCACACGAACCATTGCACTTGTTCTTAACAGGAGACGCTGAGACAAGGAGGACGTTTTTATTGTTATTATTGGTTCAAGCTCTGTTGCACTTTTACAACTTCCAATTCCCAGGAAATATTGAAAACATAAAAATCTTATTGACGGCATATACAGGAAAAGCAGCATTTAATATCGATGGAATAACTTTACACTCTACATTACATCTTCCTTTGATCACCACTAATCTGACTTCTTTGAGTGCTGAAAAACTTGATGAGTTATCATTACATTACATAGATCTACAACTGATTGTCATCGACGAAATATCTCTTGTCGGACAAAGCGTTTTTGAACAAATTAACACAAGATTGCGTGCCATAAAACATATAATGATAGACCGTTCGATGGATTGGATATTATAGTTTGCGGCGATCTCTGTCAAGCAAGTCTTGCTTGAGATAAATGGATTCTTTTAAAAGAACAAATATATTAGAAACCATAAATCCTTCGTTTTGGCTTTCAAGTCTAAAATGTTATGAATTACAACTAAAACTGCGCCAAGATAAAAATATATATATCGATATTCTAAACAAAATTCGAGAGAGCAAACATACAAACGAATACATGGCTTTCTTAAATCAAAACTATTGTTGTTCTGTGTCAAAAGAAATGCAAATTTCTTATTTATTTTATGATAATAAAACCAAAGACAAAAATAACAAGCATATATTCGACACCATGGATGACAAACCGGAAACTTTTGTAGCCACTGACAAGAAATAAAAAAAACTGTAATAAGACCATAAGAATTCCTGAAGACCCAAAACAATGTGGTGGCTTGCACAAAATTTTATGCTTGAAACCAAACCTTGTGATAGAACTTTGCGCAAGTGATCTAAACATAATAGACGGCCTTGTCAATGGGACAGACGAAATCTATAAATATTACTCACATTATTTCGAAGATATCATTCTCTTGATACAATTTTACAATAAAGAAATCGAAAAACATACAAGATATGAAAACAGGCATTTATTCACAAATTCTATTTCAAAAGATTGGACACCTATCCATAAAATTACAAGAGAGTTTCAAGTTGGTAAAAACGTACTTAATATGATATCTAGAACACAGTTTTCTATTCAACCTGCATGAGCACATACAATTGATAAATCACAAGGATTAACGCTTCATGCATTGGCTTTCGATCCCTCAAATATCAGAAGCCATGGATTAATATACACTGCACCTTCAAGAATAAATAATTTATATCTCCTACAAAACATCAAACATGAACAAGGTAAAACAGGCACGATAGTACTGACAAAAATTCAACGTCTTAAAGAAGAAGCAAAGGGGATAACAATAAACCACAACCTATGTGACTTGAACAATGATAGCATTATTATACAATCATTCAACACAATGTCACTCAATGCACCTTGAACATAAAAAGGGATTCAAATTTGATATCATCAGATATTTTGTTTATCCAAGAAACACATTTCAAAAATAGTACATGCTTGCTTCCAGATTTTTCTTGTACTTCATCGCAAGGTGATTCCGGGATCATGATGATGTACAAGAAAAATCACCACTTGAACAGTACAAAAATAATAGTGGCAGACGGTATTGAGCTTATTGCGATGAACTTAACACTTTTCCCTCATCACACAATGAACATAATTTCTCTATATCGACATCCTTCCTCACCCTTATCATCACTAAAGAAAAAATTGGATACAATCTTTAATGACCTTGAAAAAAATACACCGACTATTATTGCAGGAGACTTTAACGTGAATGCTACTCTGAAAAACACTCATTACACATATCTCACCGACTTTATGAACACTAACAACTTAACACAAATTATCGTGCAACCATTAACGATACACCATTCAATATAAGACCATATTTGGATTACAAGAAATATTTCAAGATTTACATCCGAAACAAACTATTGTTACTAGTCAGATCATTCCATAACTTACATAACTCTACCCAAAACATAACAAAGAAACTAAAGTGATCAAAATTCACGTCAACATTTTGAAAGTACAAAACAAAAGAAAGCTGAGAAGCTGCGAAATGAAGAGACCTAACAATTGACAAACCAAATTAAAAAATAATTCTCGCTTATCCATGTCCATGAGAAGAGCTCATAAAAATAATGAAATTTCAGATATGTGTCATGAAGAGAAGACGGAGAAGAGAAATTGATGAAGCTATGTTGCAACTTCAAATTTATGTTGTGAATCAACACTATCATGAAAAGTTATCTTCACCCGATTTGTGGCAGGCCTCAGTGAAGCGTGCCTTCACTTATCGACTTGTTTTCAATATACTCCATCCTAGTGTCAACCGACATCCTCATCCTCTCGCAGCCTCCAAGGTTTGGGAGAGGATAATGAAATAAAGTAATAAGCTACGAGAAAGGAGTGGCGGTGACGGGCGCGTGATGGGGGTGCATGTGGTGCTGCTCCCTTGGACATCGCAGGGGCACATTACGCCCGTGGTGCAGCTGGGAGAGGTGCTCGCAACCAGAAGCGAGGGCTTCAGAGTAACCCTGGTGGTGACGGCCAGAGTTAAGGCCCGCTTCGACAGAACCGCCTCGCCCCTTCTGTATCACCCCCTTATCATCCTCCAAGTCATCGACGATGGCCTCAACCCCGACCCCTCTTACACCCCCTCTTTCCCTGAGGTCATTGCCTCCCTCCCCACCCAGCAGCAGAGCTTGGAATCCCTCCTCCTCGCCCTTGCGGCCTCCCCGCACCCCGCCACTTGCCTCATCTCCGGCTCCTTCTGCTCCTGGTCGAAAAGCGTTGCTGTGAAGGTTGGCATCCCTCGTGCTGAGCTCTGGTCGTCCCCTGCTTTCATCTACTGCATTGGGTTCTACCACCATTGTCTCTTATCCTCCGGCCTCATCCCTTTTAAAGGTATTTAACTCTCTGCTAAGCACCATTGTTGATTGCACTTGCTTAGAATGAGCTCTTTTATGGTCGGCATCAATTCCCTTCCATGCAGAATGCCACCATCCTTGAATTTTTGTTCTACCATACCTGAGCCTCATAGCTTCATTTTTGCATGTCAAGGGAAACTCGAGGACACATGGATCACATGCATCCCCGGATTGCCACCCATTCGTGGAACCGACTTCGTCAAAGAATTCTTGCAAAGGCAAGAGGACTTTGAAGAAGATCCCGAGAGGTTTCAAAGGGTGTGTCAGTATATCAAGGACACCTATGGCAATGCAAACGAACAATACAGGATACTTGTAAACAGCGTTTATGAACTTGACAGTGAAGCCCTTGACACTCTTTGCGCGGACGGAGTGCAAGCTCTCGCCATTGGGCCCTTATTTCTACACAATACTCCCAACAAGGGAACAGAAAAGCCTGTCAATCCACTGGGCATAAGTGCCTATGAAGAGGACCGTTCATGCTTGCAATGGCTAGATGGAAAAGAAAAGGCATCTGTGCTGTACATCGCCTTTGGAAGTGAAGCGAAGATCGCAAAAGATGAGATGCAAGAGCTTGCCCACGCGCTAGAGGCAAGCGAGCAGAGATTTTTGTGGGTCATTAGGCCTGAGTCGGTGGTGGATGAGACTTCAATAGACAGCATTCTGCCAGAAGGGTTTCAAGAGAGGGTAACAGAAAGAGGGAAAATTGTGTCGTGGGCACCTCAAATGGATGTGCTTGCTCATCCGTCGATTGTAGCTTTTTTGAGTCATTGTGGGTGGAACTCTACATTAGAGACTCTTTGGCTTGGGGTTCCTATACTAGCTTGGCCACAAAGGGCTGACCAAGGTGTCAACAAAAGGTTTATTGAGGAGCACTGGAAGGTGGGTATTGCTGTGGAGAAACATGAAGGCAAAGCTACAAGAGCTTCCATTGGAATAGCCATAAGAGAGCTGATGCAAGAAGAGCGAGGTGCCATTGCTAGGGAAAGAGTAAAGGAATATCAGGAATTGTTGAAAAAGACCGTCCAAGAGGGAGGCTCGTCCCGAAGGAACCTTGATAAGTTTATACATGATCTCTGTAGCCTTGCTGATCAAAAAGCGGAGTCGTCAGTTTAGTTTGTATTACTACTTGTGATTACATTTCCTCTTGTTTGTATTACTACTTGTGTAACAAGAGTATTCTTTCAATGCTGTAATGCTATGTTCACTTTGAAGTTGCCTTTAATATACTGATTTGCTAATTGTAGTTTTAATGTGGTGTTCTTCATGAGCTGCCGTCTACATTTGCAGGACAGAATACATGATGAGGAAATTGCAAGCAATATTTGAATCATGCAAACATATCCAACTATATAAGGTGCCAAGCTCGAAGTGTGATTTCTCTCTCTAGCTTGCAGTCCATTTTTCAGCCGTTTAGAAACTAATGAAGATTAATATCTTGATCAAATTCTTCTTGCATTTCGATTGATTCCAATGTTCTCACAATGTGCGATTGGGCTCGGACAATCCGTCACCTGCATGTGTGCACTCACAGGCAATTGAAATATGTCTTTGAAGTGAAGTCAGCTAGTACTTCAGCACCAGAGTCCGCATTGTTGCCTCCATGGGACAAAGAGTCTCTCTGTTCCCTACATGGGCGTAAACGGCTGTGCTTCAATATATCCCCTATGTTCACTTCTCATTACCTTCTATGGTCGCGTCCTCGAGCCATGCAGTGTTTGCAACTGTTCAATTTGGCTTAATCCAACTCAAGGCTCTCTACTTGAGCTGCCTTTAATTGTACCTGAGAGTTGTGCTTCTTTATAGAGGAAAAGTTAGCAACTTAGTAGTGCTCAACTCCTCTGTGGAATAAATTATGTGGAGCACCTTTAAACCTCTGCTTATTTCCGATTTGGGTGAGCTTTGGTGGACACGAGCAGGTCAATAAATACTCTTGGTATGCTTGAGCTCGGTGTGCTCAAAATTTTGACGCGGGTTTCTTGCGTTTGCATTACGCGTAGTATTGTGCAAACAATTTCGTCCTTAAGTGAATAATTTTTGTCAATGCAATTTTTTGTAGAACGAGTCTCTTACAATCCTCTTCGGATTGTGCTATATGGCATGTTTTGGTCCCATTTGGTTTTTCCTTTTTTGGGGTAGTTCTCGCATCAGGTGCAATCGCTCACCATGGCTGACAATGTGGGCTTACGTGATGATGCATGCTCCTGTGTCAAAGGACGTGTGGAATGGTATAGAGGGCATTGATGTATGTCTACCTTCAGTGGATATAGCCGTGTTTAGGATGTTGCAGGTTCTAACATATTTGATGCTACTAGAGTTGTTTTCCCAATAGCTGAGCACCTCATTGGGATGTTAGAGATGCGTAGCCTTAGGCATGTAGCCTCATGCATTGATTGAATTATCTGTGAAGTGTAGTATTACTCCTTACATTCACTAAACAAAAACAGCTTAAGATACGGTGGCTAGTCTTTATACAAGTCGTAATGAGACTAAAATTGCATTACTACGTAAAGAGCTAGAGTCAGATTATGCAAGAAGTTGACATGGACACTTTTCTTGCTGGTATCAAGGATATTAATGAGCAACTCGTATCTATAAGTGAAGTTATTTTTGAAAGTTTACTTTTATAGAATATTTTCGATGCATTACCAGACTCTTATCAGACTGTTGTGAGTCCTTGGAAACTTATGACCCAAGGAAATCCTCAAGCTATCAAGTTTGATGCATTATGCACATTACTGTTACACGAGTCACTTTAAAGAAAGAACAAGGCTAAACAACGTGCAATTGAACATGCTTTTTTTGCTGCTTAAAGAAGAGGTAGCAATAGCAATGCATCCACTTCTCGTGGTTCTTCAATGAGTAGCAAACCACGTGTGTAGTGTTTCTATTGGTAGCCACTCATTTATGAATTCTAGTGAAAAAGGCAAGAAGAAGACACATTGTCATTATCGAAAGGCTAATGAGCACTTGATGAAGCAATGTCCTAAGCTGAAGGCAAAAGAAGCCAAGAAGAAGAGGTTGAACCTACCACCATTGCAGCTATTGTAGAATCTTCCATATATGGAGATTGTAATGTTGATATAGATGCAGAGTGGGCATTTAGTATGGAGAGTGTATTTATGATCTTTCTATCCATGATATATGTATGCTAGTTGTTGTAGAGTCATATGTTTGGTACTTTGATAGTGGTGCTACAAAGCAAATTACTTCGCATTGTGACTTGTTTGCCTCTCTTGAGATTGTCCCTCATGAGAATACGATCACTTATGCCAACAAAGCCTCTTATCCGATCAAAGGAGTTCGAAAGATTATGCTAACCGCAGCAGTTCTTTCACACTTGTTGATGCACTTTATGTACCAGGGATAAAAAAGAACCTTTTGTCTGTATCTACACTTGCAAGACTTGGTTTTGTTGTCAAATTTGTGGAAGACACATGTATAGTTCACGATCTCAGTTTTGGTGATGAAATTGTTCCATCTGGTATTTTGTGTCGTGGTTGTATAAGCTCACTTTGTATGACAAGTGTGGTAGAATTTGCAAATGTAGTTGCGGATTCAACGGCTATTTCAGATGCCAAACTTTGGTATGCACATTTTGGGTATTTGATTTTCTTTTTAGTTTGCCGAGTTTGTAAAAAATCTGATATAGTCACTTCTTTGGGCCTTTTGAAGCACTTTCTAAGCATGTTTATGAAGGATGTATTTTGGGTAAGATGTAGTGTTCAAAGTATCCAAAGGATAGTTCAGTAAGGACTACTTGCAGGTTACAACAACTTATGCATAGTGATGCTAGTGGGTTTATGCAAACTTCATCCTTGGGTAATTACTTGTACTTCATGAATTTCATTGATGATTACTCTAGGTATGCATGGGTGTATCTGCTTAAAGCTAAGTCCAAAGTGTTTTAAACAATTTTTGGTTTTAGGCTGAAAATGTCTCTAAATATACTATGGACAGCCACGCTCCGTTTAAATTCAGGGGGGAAGTATATGTCTCATGAATTAAATGCATTTTTGGCTAGTCATGGGATAAAACACCAATGTACAATGCCACATACCGCATCTTAACAAAATGGTGTTGCTGAAAGAAAAAACAGGTCCCTTATGGAGATGGAAAGTTGTATGGTCAAGAGTCAAGCGTTACCATATTTATAATTGTCATGTGTGCTACTTATGTACTTAGTAGGTCTCATACCAATTCCTTGCAGCCGATGACTCCTTATGAAGCATGGAATGATAAAAATCCATCTATTGATTATATGTTTTAGCTTATGCTTTGGTGCCACAAAAGCAGCACAAAAAATTGGATGATAAGAGTGTCAAATGCATTTTTGTTGGTTATAGTTTTGAAAGCAAAGGTTACAACATGTTATACATATGAAAATAAAACGCAGCTTGGTTTCACAAGATATTGTATTTGTGGAAGATTTTGTTCACCTTTGTTATCATGTACCAAAGATAACAATGTAAGCTCACAACACATTTATGACACTTTGTTGCCTCTTTTTAATGGTGAAAACTTGAATATTTGAATATAAGTTCCAATGAGGCAAATGTGTGGCCTATGGGGGTTTTTGAGAGAGTTATAGATCAGCCTATTATGGATGCAGATGTACATGATGTGGATAGGGAAGAGGCTAGGGGTATGTCAGAATGGCTAGTGCATACTTTGTGTGATAGTAAATTGGATACACGTATGTCTACTCGTACTTTTTTAGGTTCTCGAGGGGTTTATTGGACAAACGTAAATTGGAATGTTCATGCCTATGTAAAAAATTGCTCCCAATGTAAAAAGAGAGCAGTTATACCTCATGCTACTTTATTCCAGATATTTGTTGCACCAAAGTGGAGAAAGTATTTGGTGGAGTATCTGACAAACCAAAAATTTCCTAAAGATATGAGTAAATTCCACCAAGATGAATCAAAATGGAGGCTATGAATTACACCATAATAGACCAACAACTATACCAAAGAGGAAAGGATCAACAACTAAGACTATGTGCTAATGAAGACGAATGCATTCCTATCTTGGAAGAGGAACATGGTGGTCTAGTAGGGGGTCATTTCTCTCATGAAACCACAACTAGAGCAATTTTGATGGCTCACATATGGTGGAAAATATATATTTTCTTACTAAAGAATCTGTCAAAATATGTGACTCTTTCCCAAGAGCTAAAATGCCAACCAAAATGGATAGCATGCCATTGCAACCAATGATGGGAGCAAGAGCATTTGATAAGTGGGGTATTGAATTTTTTAGTCCTATACAACCACATGCTTATAAGACTCAATTGAGCACAATATATCATTGTAGCCATAGATTATCTGACCAAGTGGGATGAAGCGAGAGCCACTAGGAAGAATGATGCATGAACTATGGTTGCATTCTTGTATGAATATATATTCATGAGCTATGGACTTGCTATTGAGCTTGTGAGCGATTGAAAAATGCATTTCCTCAAAGAGGTGACCAAAAATTTGCTAAACAAGTTTATGCATATCCATAACAAATACGCACCATATCATCCTCAAGCAAATGGCCAAGCAGAACACATGAACAAAATCCTTAGCTTTGTGCTTACAAAGATTGTGAGCTCTAGATGTACTGACTGGGAGATGAATCTCCATTCATCTCTTTGGGCTTATAGGATTTTTTACAAAACAACTTTGAATGCTACTTCTTTCGTCAGCGTGCCTACTAGACTTGATGCAATCCTACCAATGGAATCTGACTTCCAACAATCAAAGTTGCACAAGGCTTAGAGTGGAAGGGTAAAATGAAATGTCTAAACAGTTAGAGAATCTTGAACAATTAGTGAGCAAAGGTTGGTAGCCATTGCACACATCTATGCTCAAAAGATGAAATAGAAACAGTTCTTTGACTCTCACCTGTTAACTAAAATTTTCAAATAAGGAGATCTCAAGGATTGATAATGAGCGAGCTTTTAGCAAGCTTCGAAGTGAGCTTTTTCCAAATATTCCCTAGACTACATATTTTACAAAAAACCTCACTCGTAAAGTAATTGAAGTTATTAGAGAAATTTTGTTGAGGAGAGATTTTGTCAATTGTTATGTAGCTCTCTCTCTATCTCTATCTCTCTCTTTCTTGCTCTCTTTCTCTCTCTCTCTCTCTCTCTCTCTATCTATCTATCTATCTATCTATCTATCTGTCTTTCTCGTCTTATCTCTCTCTCCCTTCCTCTCTCGCCCCCCATCTCTAACTATATGAGCATATTTCTATATGTCTCCCCCCTTCACTCTCTCACTCTCTCTCCATCCCTCTCTCTTTCCATCTCTATCTATGTCCATATATATAGCTCATCTCCTCTCTATGCCCCCCATATGTCTCCCTCCCTCCCTCTCTCTCTCTCTCTCTCTCTGTAGACGGCGAAGATGGTCTCAACAGGTGGCAATCATCTCCAAGAAGCCAAACAACGGACCATCCAGTAATTACCATGGCGGTTACCACAGTAACCTCAAGAAGCTATAAATAGGGCCCATTACATTGTAATCGGGCTGATTGTACTTTGGGTTGTTTGCACTCTTTGACTTCTTACTTCTAGTCTTTTGGTTCTAGTCTTCGAAGTTGGCTTGAGCGACAATATCTTCACTTGTAACTCTATTCTGTAATCATTAATACAATGGTCCTTTAAGCTTCAGTCTGTAATACCTTGTATTCGTAAACTCTGAATCTGAATCTGAAACACTTTTCCAGTCATTCTATCTATTCCTAATTCCAGTAGAGTATTTCAATTCAGTAACTATTCCAGCTCAGTTTCTATACTCCATTTCAATCTCATTAAATGAACTGACGACTTCCAGTAGTTGTAAATTCTAACACTAGAATCAGCTATCTGAAGAGATCAGATCCAATTCCATTTTGGGGATCACGGTGGCTAGAGCTGTTTGCTCATTGACCAAACCACTTCTCCAGTTTGAATTTTCAGCTCAAGATATGGCACCCAAAACCAGTCATGGTCGAAAACCATCCTACTGCGTTGACCCTATTCCTGAGGAGTCAGAAAGAGATTATGATCCTAAGACTGAACCGGGGACTGCGACTGAGGCTCCAGAGGAGCACACTCAAGCTGATGAGGCTAAGGGCTCTCAGCACTCCAGTCAGTCCAGACGAAGGAGGGCTGAAAGGGAAGAACGCAAGGCCGGGAGTTCTCTGACCACACATGGGGATGAAGGAGCCAAAGGCAGTAAAGGTAGTCGGCACAGTTCCAGTAGAAAAGCTAGGGAAGAGACAGAAATCGAGACTGCAAAAGAAATTGACTAGGATGCAGATACAGATCATTACAAGAAATCTTCAAAAAGGAGTCAGGTTCCTAAGATGAGAAGAGGCCGAAACGATGCTGATCGACATGATTACACCTCTTCATCGAAAATTTCTTTTCTAGTATTTAAGGGTGGGAAGAAAGATGACCCAGATGTTCATATCCAAGCCTTTGAACAGTATGCTGAGTTGAAAAACATTGATGAAGATGACTGGGGGGAATACTTTCCTCAGACATTGAGGAAGCCAGGAAATGGTACTACCATTACCTAGCTTTCCAACTCAAATCATATAATAAACGACTCAAAGCTTTTCGACTGGAATATTCAGACAACCGAGAAGATGAGGATATCCTCTGTGGACTGGATAAGATAAAGAAAAGGATATTATCAGGGAGAAGCTATGTTGAGAAAATCAAGGAACTGACAAGGCAGCTACAAGAACCACCATCAGAAAAACGATTGCGGGCATGGTTTTTAAATGGTGTCCGAAGTAAGAAGCTTAGGGAACAAGAGGTGCCTGCACCAACCAAGAAATTTAATGATCTGGTGCAGCGAGCCCTGAAGCTAGAGCAACAGGCTAAGAAGGAAAGAAGTCATAAGAAGAGGAGGTCCAATGATAGCAGTACTTCTACTGAGAACTATGATTCCAGTAAGACCTCCAGTAGTTCTGAAAGTAGCTTAGATGAGAAAATCAAGGACAAGACTAAGAAGGGGTCTTGGTCTAGGAAGATTGATGAGATGGCCCGGCAGATTGCTGAAATCAGCCAGACCAGACAACCAGTAAGAAGAGTGGAAACTTGGTGTTCAAAGTGTAAATCCAAAGACCATGTTTCCAATGAATGTCCACAGTGTACTTACTGCAAAGCTTATGACTATCTATGGAACAACTGCAGCATTCGCATTCAACATTTTAAGAAGGGGGAAAGATCTATCGGTGGTGGCATTTACTAATGCCAAACCAATAAAAGTGGAGACTACCAGTGTACCCCAAGAAGAGAAATTAGGTATCAGTGGTGCTGGTACAGCGCGCAGCAGATACCGGGGAGTACTGGCCAGGGCCGGGGTCGTGGTAATTTCCAAAGTCGAAGTCTGAATTGCTATACTTGTGGCAAGTATGGGAATTTCGTGGCTCAGTGTCTAGAAACACCTGTTACTGCGGCTATTGAGGCGAAAGCCCTAGAACCAGTTCCTGTACGAGCGGTTACACGCAGCAAAGGGTAGTGATTGAAGAAACCCCAAAAATTCCAGCAAAACCAGTTAATCCTGAAAGTAGCAAATGGGCCAACAGAGAGAGGTGTGGAAAGCCAAGGGTAAAGAGAAGGTGGTTGATGAATGGCAGGAGCAGAGAGAATTGGCGGCAAAAATCACAGAGGATTTAGCCAAGAAGCTGCCAGGGCAGCTGGAGAATTCTGATGCTCATGTCATTCAGAAGATACCAGCAAAGTCTTCTGAGAAAGCACAACCACATCAGTCAGGGTCTGGAACACATGAGACCATGTTGGCTGCAATTCAAGGATTGATGGAAGAATTAGGGACTGACAAGGGAGCTGAAAGCACTAGAACAAAGGAATGGTATTGTGCAGATACTACCAATTCTTCAAGTTTTGATAGCAACTCCGATCATGAGAAGGAGGAAATTCATATCAAAATTTGTGACAGAATTCAGAAACTCACGGTAGAGTTAGAGGACACTAGAAAAACTTTGCTTGAAGCTGCGAATTTCATCAGACAACAAAGGAAGGTTGAGGCGGAAGCCACAACGATTGACTTGGCTGCTGTCAGAGATGATGAAGTGCCAGTGATCCGGGTAGATTATAAAGTTAGGAACCAGTGGGAGCCACTATCTGGTGTCATACTAGATGGCGGAGCAGGGGTAAACATCCTGGGGGCACATCTTCAGCAAAGGATGGGAATTACAAATTTGAAACCTGCACCTTTCAAAGTTTGAATGGCGGACCATCGGGTAGTGCAGGCAACTGGTATGATAGAAGGCATGCAGATAAGAGTGGGCAAGGAAAAGTTCAAAACTAGCTTCCTAGTATTAGACGTGCAAGGTGCATATGGAATGCTATTAGGGTGCCCATGGTTACGAACGGCACAGGTTGTTCACGACTATGCTAATCAGACACTGACAATACAAGGTGCCAGCAACAGAATTCAGATTCGGATGAACAACACTAGGAGCTAGAAAAAGGAGCTGAGACCTGAAGAGCTTTGCCAGAAGTATAAGGTGAAGAAAATTGAGAGAATGCTGGCAGCAATGAATATTTTTCCATTAGCCGAGATAGATCTCAACGCAGTGTTACTAGACAAAGATCAAACTGAAAAGCAAAAGAAGCAATTCCCAGACCAGTTCATTGAGCAAAACTTTGGAGAAAGGCCAGTTCAGCTAAGTGAAAGACAAGAAGAACCAGTTAATTCCAGTATACTAGTGGATTCTGAACACTTGGAAGAAGTACTGAGAATCAAAATGGTAGTTCAGAACAAAATGGCAATTCAAAAATCAGAGGACCATCTTGGGATTATGCTGAGGAATCAACCAAGAGAAAAGGCGGAGGGCCTAACTGGTTACTTCCAGATGACCAGGAAATAGAGGAATGGAATTTAGGTTCTGAGGAAAATCCTAGATTGATCAAAGTTAACTAGCATCTGAATTCTAAGATGAAAGAGAAGGCCCAACATATGTTCCAGTAGTACAAGGATGTGTTTGCATGGGAACATACTGATCTTAAAGGAGTAGATCTAGAGGTATGTCAACATCGAATACCATTGAAACCAGATGCGAGACCAGTATGGTTGCAACGATACCGAATGAATCCAAATTACACCAAGAAGGTCAAGGAAGAGATTGATAACCTTCTAAAGGTTGGGTTCATTATTACTGAAGTAGCTAGTAGTGACTCGTTGTTCCCTATTATGGTGGTACCCAAGAAAAATGGCAAGCTCAGAGTGTGTGTGGAGTATAGGAAGCTGAACGCTCAAACAATTAAGGATCCATTTCCATTACCATTTACGGATATGTTGCTTGATGAAATCGCAGAATATGAAATGTATAGCTTTATGGATGGTTATAGTGGCTATAACCAGTAACGCACCAGCCACTTTTCAACAATGTATGATGGAAATATTCAGTGAATTCCTTCACCGATTCCTTGCCATATTTATGGATGATTTTACTATATATTCAACGGAGGAGAAGCATTTACTTTTTCTCAAAATGGTTTTCTAGCGCTGCCAGGAAAAGAGGATTTGTTTAAATCCATTCAAATTTGTTTTCTTAGTCTGGAAAGGACAGTTACAGGGACACATAGTGTCCAGGAATGGTATAGAAATGGCCAATGACAAGATCCAGTGTGTCCAACAGGCCAAGGCACCTCAGAATGTGTCAGAGTTAAGCTCTTCTAGGATATATCAATTTTTATCGACGATTTGTGCACAAGCTTGCTTCCCAGGCATTACCTTTTTATGAACTTACAAAGAAGACCGGACTTCATTTTTCATGTACATGTCGATGCTTCAGGACTGGCGATGGGAGCAATACTGGCTCAAACCGAAGGTAGAATCGATTATCGAGGATACTTTGCCAGTCGCAGGTTCAATCAAGTTGAACAGGGGTATACAACTACTGAAAGAGAAGCCTTAGGGATGATTTTTAGTGCTACTAAATTCAGGCATTATTTGTTGGACAAGCTATTTCATTTTTATGTGGATCATCAGGCCTTATTATTTTTTATCAATAAAGTCATTATTCAAGGCAGACTGATACGCTGGATGATGTTCTTGATGGAATTTGAATTTCGTATCTTCCATAAGCCCGGCAAGAACCATTGTGGTGTTGATTTCCTGTCCAGAAGTACGGATGGATACTCTGAGGTGTCTTTAAGAGACGAGCTAGTAGATGCAGAACTATTCCAGTTAATAGCGGCAAAATCAACTGATCCAAAACTGTGTGAGGTATATCAGTTTCTTTCTAAAGGAGGATTCCCAGATAACTGGACTCAGAATCAGAAGAAGGCTATGATTATTAAGAGTCTGAAGTTCACCATCATTGGAGGATCACTTTACAGATTGGGAGTTGATGGGGTTCTTCTTAGATGTGTGTCCATGGAGGGACGAATGCAAGTCATTTCGGAGGCACATAATGGGAATTTTGGAGGACATTTTTCTACTAATATTACTTCCAAAAAGATTCCGCAGGCTGGTTTGTGGTGACAGACTTTAATATCTCATGTCAGAAGCTTTTGTAAAACTTGTGATATATGCCAAACAATGGGCAGACCCATGGTAGCAGATATGACTCCTCTCACACCAGTTCAACCACTGGGTGTTTTTATGAAGTGGGGTCTAGATTTTATGGGTCCCTTCAAGAAAATTACTTCAAGGAAGAATAGGTATATATTGATGGCTACTTGTTGTGTGACCAAATGGGTAGAAGCTAAGGCTCTTCTCGACAACACGTTAAAATCTACTACTATGTTTCTATTTGAAAATATTTTTTGCCGATACGGATGTCCTGTGGAGATTGTGTCAGATCAGGGTACACATTTTATCAATGACACTATGGATATTCTCATGGATATGCTTTCAGTCAAGCATCAAAAATCCACACCATATTATCCTAGATGCAATGGGCAAGCCAAAAGCAGTAACAAGACTGTCAAGACTATTCTCACTAAGATTGTGCAAAAAGAGCCACATCAGTGGGACTTGAAACTTCAAACATCTCTATGGGCATATCAGACAGCTTATAAGGTCACCATGGGATTGACACCATTTAGAATGGTGTATGGCACCGAAGCTGTTGTGCCTATGGAGTTTGTCATACCCAGTCTCAAGATGGCAGTCAAGTATGGGTTAGATTTTAATCACAATCTAAGTTGGATGAGTTAAGGCAGAGGGCTATGCTGGAACAAGAAATTGTTCAATAAAGAAGGAAACACTAGCATGACAGACGAATCAGAGTAAGGGAGTTCCAGAAAGGAGATTTGGTTATGTTATATCAGTCAAAGCTAGGCCCTAAGAAACCGAACTTACAAACAGCTTGGACAGGTCCATACGAAATTGATCGGGTGTTCTCCAATGGCATAGTTACATTAAAAGATTTATCAGGATTACTGTTGCCAGGACTATATAATGGGGCTAAAATCAAGCTTTATTATTCAGAAGACAGAGAGAATTCTAGAAATAAGAGTACTGGTAATCTGGAAACTGAGGACCAAGAAATTCTAGAATCAGCTATTTTAAGCCTTTTCCATGTATAGTCTCTTCCAGAACCAGTCAAAAGGCCAGGAAAATCTCAGCATGATAACACCATGGCAGTATTAGAATCAGTAAAGTGTCAAAATCAATTTCAGCCTTTATGGGGAAAAGGGTCGGTTGGACTAATAGTAGTAATCATTTCAGAGAAGATAGAGAGAGCTAGCCAATGCATGTGTGCCATGTCATTTGCGGTGCACAGGACTCTAGGAACGGTAAGTAGTGGAGCTTTTATGGTGCAGACGCGTATAACAATAAGGCGCGTGGGTATTTTTCCTCGTAAATCTCCTACGCGACGTCTGCCTATTGTTATCCATTCGCCATTGCCAAGCTCTGAAGTTTCGTCACTACAACCACAAACTTCTCCGTCTGAGGAAACTGCTGATTACTGTCTATCTTTACCAGCTACACCGGGATACACATTTGAAGCTTCAAGCAAGTCTTCTTCTTCTTACTCTAGTGAGTCATCGTCTTCACGATGTATGGGTAGGAAGAAAATGTCGGAAAGAATGCAAGAAATTGTAGAGGAAACCCAGGCACTTATTGCTGTTGCAAAAGCTTCTCTTCCACTTATTCCTCACAGTAAAATACAGCGATATGTGTTCACTAAGTAAGCCGAAGCGTTACTCCGACTATGGGACTTGCATGTGGTTGTGCAAGCCACAAGGATTGAGTTTGACACAACTATCATTAGACAGGTCCTTGATACTTTTGATGTGGAGGATGGAAGTGCTATCGTCTATGGTAGAAAGGTGTTGGTAACACCTGAGAATATTGCTTTTGCATTCAAAGTGCCAAATGAGCCAAAGCCAGCTGTAGCAACAAGATTGAGTTTGACACAGCCATCATTAGACAGGTCCTTGATACTTTCGATGTGGAGGATGGAAGTGCTATGGTCTATGGTAGAAAGGTGTCGGTAACACCTGAGAATATTGCTTTTGCATTCAAAATGCCAAATGAGCCAAAGCCAACTGTAGCAACATCAGAACAGATCAGTGCAGCGCTGAAAGAAGATGAGGCTGCCAAGAAGAAATGTAAAGCAAGCGTGCAAGGGGTTCCCAGTAGAGCAGGTCTGGACATTCCTGCTGCTTACCGCTTTGTAGCTGAAGCTGTGAGTCTCAAAAACAACCCAACTTATGTGTCAAAAAAATTGTTTGCTATGTTACTAGCAAAAAGATTGGACGCCATAGTTCCAATCAATTTATGTCAGATTCTGTCACATAATGTACTTCAGCAGATTGCTAAATTGAAGTCTCAAAATGTGTTCAAAGCCTGGTATGTTTGGCAGCTCCTTTACTGGGTGACTTCTCCGAATGCTCATGACCAAGTAAGGATGGCTTGGAGCCAGAAGCCCTTTCCAATAACTAACAATGTGGAATTGTCATCAGATGAAGAAGTCCCAGATAACCAGTTGTCCATCACTGGGCAAAAGAGGAAAGCCACGCAAGAGGAGACTGGCAGTTCCACAAGGCCAAAAACTACATTAGCCAAAAGCAGTGCTTTCCTCAGGTAGCTGGAAAGTCAAGTCAAAACAGTGTCTGCTGAAAAGACTCTAGCAGACCAGACTTCAATTGGTCAGTCTCAGAACAACCCCTTGTCCAGACCACTGGTGGAACTAGCCAGACAACAGGGCAAGTTTCAGCAACCACTAGTGCAGGAAAAGACCAGTCAGATAGGACTAGTGCTGAACAGAGCTAAGGGAAAAGGACCAGCGGTACCTTCGAGTCCACTGGGTAAGGTTTTCATTCCTTACAGTGAGGCGGCTCTGCATTTAACCAAGAAGGACCGATTACAAAAACTGCAGACTCATCCTCTCAAAGGACGTCTACTCCTGCACAAATCTGATTACACTACACTACCATATATGGCTCCTGTATCAGTTTATGAGCCACTTGCCTATGACCCAACCATAGTGAATGATGGATGTTCTGTACTTATTCAGTCATCCTGGAACACTATTGTGAATGCCATAGGCCCCAAATTTTGGATGCCTCAGTGTCAAATGATGAAGTGACCAAGATGAAAGCTGAACTGAGGGAGACTGAGCAGCAAGTTGAAAAGTTGGAGCAGGAGAGAGGAACTCAGTCCCTGCGGCACAGTGTCCCTTGAAAATCAATCAGCTAGGACCATTCAACACTTAGAAGAAAAGTTGTCTAAGATGGATTCTGAGATGCGGACGCTTCGAGAAGAAAAGGCAGAGGCTGAAAGAGTTTCTGACACATTCGAAACTATTCTGAGAATAAAGAGAATTGATTTCAACTCATTGTTGACTAGTCACACTGCCTTGAAAGCCACTTTAACTGAGAGATATATCTATAATAATTTGGCTGAGATATTTGAATCCAGAGGGGAATGTTGTTTTCAATATAGGTAATCTAAGAGCACTCATGGAAACAATGCAGAGTGATTTGCAGGATAAACTCTCTGAATACAACAATGCTTTGGCAAATCAAGCTATCTTAGATTATATTGAGCAGCAGAACAACCTTGATGAGGATGATGATAAGGCATCAGAAGAGGACGAGAAGTAGGATGAACCGGAAGAAAGGCATGATGATGATGACTCTCCTCCATCTCCACCTTCAAGATCTGGTGTTGGTGGAGCAGGGGCCACAAGAGGAAATCAGTATACAGACCAGCCAGACTAGTATGAAGGTCAGCAGTCGGGTAATCAGCAAGCTGGAGATCAGCAACCCAGCAACACTGGAAATTCACCAGTGCACCAGTCACAACACAGTACGGATGAGAAAGGAAAAGGCAAATCTGTGACTGAGGTCCTAAAAGGTGATAAGCAACATTCATTGCAGCTCATCACATTGAACAGGAGACTAAGACATCAGTAAGCTCCTTTAACCAGGAGGTATCTAGAGGATGATGATCTTTTGTCTGATTTGGAATGGTTTGAGCGACTATATGTTGGATCCAGAGAATGGTCCAACATTGGAAATCAGTTGCTTTCCATGACCAAGAAGTGTGCCAACTACCTGAGCATCCTAGCAGAATTCAATTGCTAGAAAGAGTACCTGAATGAATACTAAGCTCTGATGACAAAATAGTTAATCCACATTGGCAGAGGCAGTCAACTGCGGACTGTTATTCACTAGCCATTGAATTAGAGCTCCTGTTGGGGAACAAGACAACCTATAAATGTATGAAGGATGTCAGAGGTCAATTAAAAGAGGTTTTACTGCAAATGCAAATTTCCATGAGAGTTCTGGATCAGAGGGTCCAGGCTATTCTTGAAGATCAGGCTACCACCAGTAAAGGACCTTCAACTCAAATGACAGTAGGAGAACAAGCAACTACTCTCCGAAGACTGTTTCAGCTGATCAGAGTAACTAGAAAGATAATGCAGCAGGAGAATCAGGCTGTCCTTAATTTTCTAGAATTTGTACCCGATTCTCCAGTCCTCCTGTATGCCTTACCAGCCAGAGAAGCTGAGCTGTCTAGGTTTTTCCCAGCACTATATCCTCAACATCCAGAACCAGTAGATTGGCTCACATACTACAATATTCCTGATGATCTTCGGGATTGGTATGAGCGATCTACTATCGATTGGAAAACCTGGCAAACACTGTTCAATGATGCTCTTCAATTAAATGATCCTGGGGAACTAAAGGAGGAGATACAGAGGATTAAGCTATGTATGGGACAATGGAAAATCCAGCTTAAAGGTCTCACCAAGATCACAAACCAGCTGCTGTTGCAACTTACTGTGGAGTCCTCTAAAATCCCTGAAAAGGATGTTACGGCTAAACCAGGCCTAGGACCACAGTACAAAGGGATGGCTGAGATTCTCTTTGAAGCTAGGATTAAAACAAATTAGCCTCTCCCAGAAGGATGGATCCATACAGCTTTGCATTGTCACAAATTGGCCAGAACTCGTCTAACAAAAGGCAAATGCACGCTCTATGATCTCGACACCAAAACCTATCATCCTCTCACGCCTTATGAAGTAGAAATGACCACAGAAAGGCGGGATCAGCTTGAGCAGGAGGCCATTTACGGACTTATCTAGAAGGACAATGCTGGCACTGGGACTTCTGAAACACCAACACGATCGAAGGTCAAGAGGAAGCGGGTTAAGTGGAAGGATACTGCATAGTTCCATCTCAAAATTCGATGGTGGATTTTTCCAGCCATCCTCAGAATCAAACGGTGGATTTTTCCAGCCAATTTTAGAATCAGACGGTGGATTTTTCAGTAAGGTGTTGGCGTTTCTTTGGCTAGACACCCATGGAATTACAACTATAGGGGGTGTCAAGCACTCAACAAGCATGAAGTATGGTAAAGCTAGCAATACCAGGAGAGCTAGACACTTCAGAAGAACACTATCATGAGGAACATAGGCCGACTCATGAGGAACATTGGCCAACTGAGCAAGCAGGCAAAGAGGTTCCTCAACACCTCAGAAGGACCACACGGTGGATTTTTTTCAGAAATTTTGGAGTGTTACCGAAATTCAAGAAAGGAGGGAAGGATGTAGACTGCGGAGATAGTCTCAATAGGTGGGAATCATCTCCAGGAAGTTGAACAATGGACCAACCACTAATTACCATGGTGGTTACCACAGTAACCTCAAGAAGCTATAAATAGGACCTATTACATTGTAATCAGGCTGATTGTACTTTGGGTTGTTTTCACTCTTTGACTTCTTACTTCTAGTCTTTTGGTTCTAGTCTTCGAAGCTGTCCTGAGTGACAATCTCTTCACTTGTAACTCTACTCTGTAATCATTAATACAGTGGTCCTTTAAGCTTCAGTATGTAATACCTTGTATCCGTAAACTCTGAATCTCAATCTGAAACACTTTTCCAGTCATTCATTATGTTCCTAACTCCAGTAGAGTATTTCAGTTCAGTAACTATTCCAGCTCAGTTTCTATACTCCATTCAATCTCATTAACTGAACTGAAGACTTCCAGTAGTTGTAAATTCTAACACTAGAATCAGCTATCTGAAGAGATTAGCTCCAATTCCACTCTCTCTCTCTCTCTCTCTCTCTCTCTCTCTCTCGCACGGGATGGATGCAAGACATAAAGAAGTGGTTTGGGAGATGGGATGCATTACACTTGCTACATGACGCTTCAATTGACTCCCAAGTGAATGAAGCTTTTCTACAACGCCAATGTATAACGGATTGGGAGAAATCCGATGGGTCACTCTTCATACATTACACCACCCAAATCTCTCTCTCTCTCTCTCTCTCTCTCTCTCTATCTTTATCTCTATCTCTCTGAGGAGGGAGAGGGTGATGGTGAAGGAGAGAATGGATGAGAGAGAGAGAGAGAGAATTGGGAAAATAGCTCTCTCTTCAACAACATATTCGGTACAAGTTCGTTATCAACCACCCATGATTGTTGGTTCAACATCAAACTGAGTCAACTCGGCAGTTGCAATGGAGGCTAAGATAGTGGGTCACACTGTTGTTAAGACTACTTTACATGAAAAATTTGTGGCGAGAACCTCTACTTTACAGGTTCAAGGGGACTCTTTTGAATTTCACATCGCAAACATTCTCTAATTTTTACGTGGAGACTTCACAGATTGCATAGTATAGAAAAAACCATACATGGCTTGCAAGCACATTTACTTTCTCTTCCTTCACTACTTTGGACTCGATGTAAACCATAACATGTTTACCCATCAAAGAAATTTCTCCAATGAGGATTTGCTTTGAGTGTTCGCGTGTCGTTGACAGACAGGGTGGTCGAGTATTGTGTGCTGCCATTATCTCTTGTTTCCCACATACAGTCAGACCATGTTCTATGATTATATCTTGTAATACTGCATTGGATAATTGACACATTTTTTTCATTCATTGTCTTTATGTGTCAATGCTCAATTGGTTTTGCTTCTATTCTTTGTACAATGTGACACGTCAAAATGACCTGCTTATGTGCTTGGACACACACACACACACACACACACACACACACACACAGTCTTAAGCATTCATTTGATTTTGATTGATTGCTTTAAAAATGCTCAATAAATTGATTTTAATTCTCTTAAGCATTCATTTGATTTTGATTTTGCTGAAGAAAATTGCTTTAAAAATGCTCAATAAATTGATTCCAAGTGCCTCTCTCTCTCTCTCTCTCTCTCTCTCTCTCTCTCTCTCTCTCTCTCTCTCTCTCTCTAGCACCTAGTTGTTGGGGGGGAGAGAGAGAGAGATATATATTTCTTTTTCATTGCTTTTGAAAATGCTTTTAAAATTCTTATATAAGAGACAACTAAGATTAATTATAGGCATATATGTTGCTGGAGGAATTAGCACTTTGCTATTTTCCCAATTCTCTCTCTCTCTCTCATCCATTCTCTGCTTCACCATCACCTCTCCCTCCTCCTCCTTGTGTTAAATAAGTGGGTGATCAGAGAGAGAGAGAGAGAGAGAGAGAGAGAGAGAGAGAGAGAGAGAGAGAGAGAGAGAGAGAGAGAGAGAGAGAGAGAGAGAGAGAGAGAGAATGGGCAATAGATAGAGAGAGAGAGAATCTGTTTTTTAGTTGCTTTAGTGAACTCATTATTTAATGCAATTCATGCTCAAGCTTGGGAGACTATGCTCTCCCACTTGCTCTCTCTCTCTCTCTCTCTCTCTCTCCCTCTCGTTTTTCTTAAATGAGAGAGAGAGAGAGAGAGAGGGGGGGGGGGGGGGGGGGGGGGGGGAAGGTTGATTATAGGCATGTGTTGCTAGAGAAATGAGCACACACAGTAGGTACTTGTTCTCGTCTTTTCTCTCAGGGGGTTCATTGAAAAATATGTACAATAGCATATGAGTTCAACGAAAGGGGTTAATATCTCTTATGAACTTACAAAAAATATACATATATAAGGGTGTTATAAAATGGAAAAGTGAAAATTTTGTACATACGGGGCCTTTTTATTTAAGAAAAATGGTACATAAAGGGTCTTATATACATCAAAAAATGTAGAATAAGGGGTTTCATAAATACCTCTTGAATGCACGTGCTTTACAAGATCTCTATATAGTGAACCCCCCGAAACTTTGCTATCACCCCATCTCTCTCTCTCTCTCTCTCTCTCTCTCTCTCTCTCTCTCTCTCTCTCTCTCATGATAAACGTCCACTTATCTTGGGGGGAGAGAGAGAGAGAGCGAGAGAGAGAGAGAGAGAGAGAGAGAGAGAGAGAGAGAGAGAGAGAGAGAGAGAGAGAGAGAGAGAGAGAGAGAGATAGGTAGGGAGAGGGAGATATAGAGAGAGGGGGGGAGGGGGTTGCTAGAGATAGGTTGGAGAGAGAGACAGAGGGGGGGAGCACAGGGACAACTTGTGAAGACTTTGATATATGAGGTGATCGAGATAAGTAGAGGAAAAAAGACAGAGCATCTTATCTCCTCGGTCTAATAAAATCTTCTTTGTAGTTATAGCACCTGCCCTCTTCCACCTATAGATTTATATAAGTGGGATCCTAGCTCCCTTTTACAAAGCTTTGTGAGAGGTAGAAAGTGAGTGTGAGATATAGAGGATAGACAATGAGGGAAAAAGAGTCAGGGAGGGAGGAGACGGAGTGAGAGGGTTCTTTAGAGAGACAGATAGAGAAACTTATAATGATACTAGACATTGCTGCTATTGTTAAATTTTGTAGGTTCAATTTTGAAGAGATTTGCAATGGCCCCTAGAAAGAGAGATGGTGTTGGTGAATATGTCAATTTCATTTACGACGGTGATGCAATTGGGCAAAGACAAATTGAAAAGACGTCCAACTTAGCCCACTTACATGGGCAAAAATTCCCTTCTATTTGTTATGTTGTTTTTGTGATTGAGGTGTATGACGGCAAAGACACTCCTCTCTCTCATATTCCTCCCTTCCATTGATACAAAGACTACTCCCTTAAAGAAGGTAAAGGGTACAATCATTGCATGGCCCAAAAACAATTTGGTGAGAATTTGTATCCCTAAGGTTTAGCAATTTTTCCAGATGTCACTAACCAACTAACAATCAAGAATTGTACTAAATTTTTCCTGCAAATCTCAAAGAGGGCAAGAAAAGACAATATACAAATCAATTTGTCTCCAACATCTAGTGTTTCAATTCCACAAGCCACACATGTGAGTAGTGTGCCCGCACCACCCACTTACATGGATGATCTTTGTGTGTACTTCACAAAACAAGAGAGTCACTTCAAACATTTACTATGTGTCTTTGAGAAATGTTGTCTATATAGGATTTGTTTAAATCCTAAAAAATATGTTTTTATGGTTAGACAAGGAAACATTCTTGGGCACGTTGTATCAAAAAATGGTATAGCCATAGACATGGAAAAGGTGTCAGTGATTGTTGAAATGGCTAGACCAACATCAACCAAAGAAGTCCAGGCATTTATGGGACGTTGTGGTTACTATCGTAGATTTATCTACATGTATACAGTAATCACTAAACCCATTTATAGCCTTATCACTCATTTTGAATAGAACAATGAATGTGAGGAATCATTTCAAAATCTTAAGAAAGATTTGACCACAACACCAATATGAAAGCTCCAGACTAGAGCAAAGTGTTGCATGTGCATGTTGATGCTTCGAGTTTTGCTATTGGCTGCATCTTAGCTCAGCCAAGAGAGGGAACCATGGATTTTCTAATCTCCTATGATAGTTGACAATTAAACCTGGCGGAAAAGAACTACACAACCATTGAAAGAGAAGGTCTTGGTATGGTGTATTCAGTCAAGAAACTTTGACACTACTTAGCTAAGAGGTTTTTCGTTTTTGTCAACCATCAAGCCTTACTCTATATGGTGAATAAGCCGTACAATACAAGAAGGATGGTGAGACGGTTCATCATCTTACTTGAATTTGACTTCATAGTGGTTGTGAAAAAAGGCACCACACACCAGAGAGCAGATTATCTATCAAGACTCACCACAGGGGAAGCTCCCAATGGAGTAGATGATTTACCAGATGTGTATCTATTCTCTATAGAAATGATTCCAAGATGTTCGGAAGATCTCACGTCCTTAATGACCATAGCACAAGTAGATTCCCAAATACCAATCCCCATTACACCATGATTGATTGAGCAATCTGTCCTATATCAATTTTTGGCTGGAATATTGTATCGTAAAAACAAGGATGGAGTTCTTCTTTTGTGCATTTATTTTGAGGAACAAAAATTACTTGAGTCAAGCTCATACCACAATAGTAGGTTTGCATTTTTCATGAGATCAAAACTTATGATGGTTGACTTGGTTAGGTGTTTACTGGCCTACCATGAAAAGAGACGTTTATAATGCATTACACGTGTGATTGCTCTCAATGTAAAGAAAGAGGTCCGCAATACCCATGCCATGTTATTTCCGAATTCAGTGACACCATAGTGGAGTAGATAACTGGTCAAATATCTGACTAAGAGACATGTGTAAAAGACAAAGAAGGGCAATAGAGATTGAAGCAGCCAACTATACAATGATTGGGAAATCAACTCTATCAAAGAGGAAAAGACCAACAGCTTAAACTGTGCACCAATGAAGAGAATTATCTTCCTATCTTAGAGCAAGCACACGGAGGTCTATCGGGGGGTCATTTCTCTCATGAAACCACAACCAAGGCTATATTGATGGAAGGCATTTGATTGCCAATGAGAAAGAATTTGTTCGACTATGCGATGCATGTCAACGAGCAAAAATGCCCACGAGAATTGATAGTATGCCACTACGACCTATGATGGGAGCGTGCACATTTTCTAAGTGGGGTATAAACTTTGTGGGTCCAATACAACCATCGGCATACAAAACTCAGGTGCAATATATTATTATGGCCATAGATTACTTGACCAAATGGGCCGAGGCACATGCCACTAGGAAGAACAATGCTAGAACTACCACTGTGTTCCTATATGAATGCATATTTACAAGGTATGGACTTCCTATTTAACTTGTAAGTGATCACGGATCACATTTCCTCAATGAGGTGATAGAACACCTACTAATTGAGTTTATGGTAATCCATAACAAATTTGCACCCTATCATCCTTAAACAAATCGTCAAGCAGAACGTACAAACAAAATCCTAATTTCTGTACTAACTAAGATAGTTAGTTCAGGCAGAACGGACTGGGAGATGCATCTTCATTCAGCCTTATGGGCTTATCAAGTTTCATCCAAAACAGTCTTGAACACAAATCCTTTTAATTTGGTCTATGGCTTGGATGCGATATTTCCAATGGAGTTCGTACTACCCACTCTCAGAGCTGCACGTGAGTTGGAATGGAACGGGCATGAGTGGTGAGAACAACTCAAGGACTTACAACAATTAGATAAACAATGATTAGCGGCCATACACAAAAACAAAAACAAAAATAGTTCTTTGACTCACATTTGCTGACCAAAGTTTTCAAACCAGGGGATTTGGTTCTAGTGTACTCCTTGAAGTAGCATATACCCAAGTTCAAGAATAAAGGACATGGTCATTTTGTCATTGAAGATGTTTCACCGGGTGGTATAGTCAAACGCCACCTTAGATGGGGAAATAATGGAAAATTGGATCAGCGGATGTCAACTCGGCAAATACAACCTTCCCTTGACTAATGATCTTTTGCAAAGAATGCATGGAGCAAAGGAAAGAAATCTTAACTGGGACGAAACAATTCAATTTCAATATGTCTAACAGGAAGGAAAGGAAAAACCTTGGATACGTTAGGTACCATTTCTAAAAGGTTAGAGTCACTTAGGGAGCAAAGATTGTTTGGAATTCCTTGACAGCCTCAAGTGTTGCACTATCTTTGCAAAATATTCCACCAGTTTGAGGAATAGATGGGGCAGTAGGGACATTGATAAAATATGGATTGAGCCCACACAATGTTTTCAAAAAGTTAGATAATCCTGCTCCTGAAGAAGAAAATAAGGCAAGCTCTTGCTGATATTGATTAGAAAGTATAGGAAATTGGGCTATGTACTGGCAAAATCATATTCACCACATCTTTGGAGTCCTTGTCCAAGGTAGCCAGAATCTTGACCCAATCATCAAAGGACAGCATGTGTAAGATAGACAGCTTTTTTTTCAGAAGATAGAGCCGAGTCATACATTTATTAAGAAGCATCCAAACTGCCAATACATCTCAGGACAAGAGAGGTAGCCACATATAGGGGCTCAAAAGATAGTTCCAGGCCTTCCGAGAGAGCAAGGGTCTGCAATAGACAAAATTAGTTAGTAAGTCATGGATTATTTGTGGTAGTAAGTACACAAAAGTAAATTGGCCCGTCTAGCCAAAAAAGGTCTAGTTCTAACAACTAGGGCATTTTTAGGAGACTGGTCCTTTAGGTAAATTCTAATTTGTTCTAAAATCCTTGTATGTTTCTCCGGGTCGTGGTTTGCCCTCATGTGAGCTATCACTTAAAATGCTTTTGATCTTGAAAGAAAGTATATATAAAATTAGTCCATTAGTTTGGGCATGCAATCCTTAAACCGGCAAGGTCAAAGACCATGAAATCCATGAGGAGGAAACCAAAATCTTAGCCTATGTAGCACCACCTAACACCAAGCAACCAATCAAGGATTTAAAGACAATTGGTCAAACATAAAACCAAGATTCAAGAAAGTTTCTAAAGCCAATGTCCCGATTTTTTCAAAAAGGCAATGAAAAAACCTTATGTATAGGACGTGTGTGTAGCTGTTTTAACTTATATAATAAGACATAAATGAACTTTACCCATTTATAGCTTGTCTAAAAAAGAAAAAACCCATATTTGTTTTACCATTCTTACAGCGTCATTCTATATAAGACAATGTGCAAGACTATTAGCCAGTATAACAATCCCAAAAGATGGCATAAGGGAAGAGAAAACCCCATTTACATAACATAGTAATATGCAAAATTTTCCACGCGTCAAATACAGAGTAACAAAGACACCTCTTTAGGTTGTGTATGGTTGACCAGCAAAACTTTAGTATCAATTACCAAAAGATCCCAAACATTTTTTTTCTGGTCTCATTACTGCAAACCAAGCACCACTACTCTAATTATGTATGGGTTCAACCATCATGAATTTAGGGTACCATACAAGTTATCAAAAGCCCTTTGTTATAAGAAGCCAACATCCTACAAAAAAATCCCTTGAAAAACCAAGCAGTAATCAGCGTGATTAAAAAAAAAATCTTTAAACCCATCAATATGTATCTCTAGTTTCAACAAAAAGGACATGTCTCCCCGACCAAAGTGTTTATGCACAGTATGGAGTTACGGCAAAGTTTTCAACAAGAGTTTATTAGTTTATGCACAATATGCAGTTATGACAGAGTTCCCAATAAGAAAACTAGGTTAAGCCAGACAATACTTGTGCCACAATTAATAAATAAGTATTCATGGAGTATGTACAACACCATTAATCAAGGTACCCGTGCCAAGGAGAATACCAACCTGTGATGGTAGTTCCATGACTTCCATAGTTGCACGATGTTAAATCCCTCACTCCTTTCTTTGAAATACACACACAAAGAAAGAAACACCCATAGACTAAGTGAGGGGCCAAAGAACCCTCACCTTATATAGTGCATCCAGCTAGTTGAATGGTGAGAAGACGGGCCACGATCTGTTACTCATTGGCTATGATCTCCCAAGCCGCCTCTATGGCCACTCTTGCTTGCATACGGAGAGTTGAGAGGGCGAGAGAGCAAGTGTATAGCGTACTCCATGTTGTAGTATAACCAAGGGGGACAGAGAGAACTAGCGGGCATGAGGTTTTAGGGTAATAAAGGCCACGATCCTTACAAAATCTTCTAAGGGGTGGGTACCCATGAGGTATTAGGAGGGGGGTTACCCCCTTAAAAAAAACCTTACCGACTTAGTTCGATAGTTTAGGTTTTCAAATTAGGAAAAATACACAAGGTAAATAGTGATCCGTGTATCTAAAAATACGTTTTTTTTATATAAACAGCCAGTTGTAAAGGTATACATGTGTGTGTGTGTGTGTGTGTGTGTGTGTACTCGCCCTATCCCAGGCACCATACACAATGTGTCAACAATAGGCTTATTGCATATGGGCCTACTGCCTAATTAAAGAGATGAGATTAGTAAAATTAATTCTTAAGCCAAGCCAGTTTTTGAGTGAAATAGCTTCAATGATAACATTAATTAGGTCGTTTCTTTTGAAGCAGTTGAGGAAAAATTTGTGAATGAGATGCTTGATATCTTCCCATGCCAAGAAGAAGTTAGAAGAAGAATATAGGATCATGTACAAAAGACTAATACACGTGTTTAGTGACGCTTGATGTGG
The DNA here is from genome assembly GCF_014529385.1 of Adiantum capillus-veneris. Lineage (NCBI taxonomy): Eukaryota > Viridiplantae > Streptophyta > Polypodiopsida > Polypodiales > Pteridaceae > Adiantum > Adiantum capillus-veneris. Next base: position 40,162,510 of record NC_140943.1, on the reverse strand, counting down.
TTGGTTACTCATCTTTTTGATAAATTCTACAAAAGAGATTTCAAGATTTTCTCTTTTCCAGATGAATCAAAAATCAAATTTTCCATTACAAGGATTGTGAAGCAAAATTGAGAAGTTAAAGGAATTGTATGGAGATGGAAAATAATCCAAAAGACGTATCAAAACCATTTTCATAAGTTGGCTCTATTTTAAGATAGTTTGGGTAAATCAATCTGATCTCATCAAAGAAAGTTATGTTATTGAGGCCAAGGATATTGTCCATGTATCTGTAGGTATGATTAAACAAAGAAAGTTTATGATTGGTATTTTTATTCTTCATGATCTCAAGAAACCTTTTATATTCAAAAAAGGCTAGGTATAAGTTGCACATAAGGGGTGAGCAGGAAAAGCCCATTGGAATACCAAGGCTTTGGTTATAGAAATGGCTAACAAAGTGTACTGAACAATTATCAAGAATCCATGAAATGGCATCATCAAGTTTACTCTCATCAAAGTGGGAAGTATGTGATGAGTTAGATTTCTTAATCCATCTAGGTTTATTGATGAGAGAAATGTGGGAAAACCCTCTTAGCCGAGCATGGCTAAATGCAATCTTAGTAATTTTTTTTCAGTTAATTCTTCAGTCCTGCATCCCCATTAAGGGGAATGTTTTCGTAGCATTGAGTGATGATGTCAGTAGCTGTAAAAAGATGAAAGATCTGACTAGGGAGATTGAGAGCGACTTCTGTGAAGTTTTTAACAAGCCAAAAGGAATTATAATGGTTTTTGAGAAAATCTAAACATATATTTTGTTTTGACGCACAAATTGACTCAAACTCAATTAATATAAGGTCAATCATAAAGTAATGTCTTTAGTAATATCCGTAAAGATTCCATTTGAGGCACCAAAAATCCATCAAAACTTGTGCTTGTGATGTTTATAGGTGGCAAAGAAAACAAGTAATTTGACTGTCCTAGGAGAATATCCAAGATCACTACATGTCAAGGAGGTGACAAATGCCCGATGGATGGGTGTGTTTCTTCCTCTCCCTCTAGTAAAGCTACGGGATTTACCCCTATTGAATCTAGAAGAGGTACTGTTACCATATACATGTGGTAGTGATGTGTGTGAACACACTTAGGACTGCCGGGGCATTTTTTCCCTCACTAGGAGGTTTTTTTTCCCCGCGCATTGCATATACGCCCATTATTCTAGGGCTAGATATCTTTCCATTGCACACTAAGTAATACACTCTGTGTTGTGTGCCTTGAGCTTCCTTCATCGTTTCCAAGCTGTGTGTGTTTTCTTGCAACCCTAATTCCAACATTTGGTATCAGAGCAAGTTGTGTCCTCTCCCGGGCCTTGTCGCCAACAGCTCCAGCACACACTTGCTCACTTTCTTCAATTTCTCTGAGCTTTGGAGAGCGTTCGCAGGTCGACAAAATTTTTGGGAATACTCGTAGAGCTCAGGCTGCTCAGATTTTTGATTTGGACTCATTTCGGCATCCGTTTCCACTACAAGTAGTACTGCAGAGGATATTTCGTCATTTTGTGCAGAATTTTTGTTAGTGTCGTTTTTTGCATAAGCAGGTCCCTTATAGTATTCTATGGTTTGTGCTATATAGCACGTGTTGTTCCCGCTTCATTTCTCCTCTTTTTGGGCAGTTTTCACATCAAGTGCAGCATTTACCATGGTTGACAACAACGCAAATGTGTTCAAGATGTTTGCTTCTGAGAACAGATTGGATGGGGACAATTATCCTATGTTGGCTTACATGATGCAACATGTTCTTGTGTCAAAGAGCATTTGGAATATTGTGCAGGGCATTGATGTGCATCCTGGTTCTGAGGATGTAGGCGATGTTAAGGATGTTGCAGGTCTTGCTACAAGGATTGCTGCTATTAGAGTTGTTTTGCCTACAACAGAACAAGCTCGTTAGGATGTAAAGGATGCGCAGTCTCATGCGTTGATTGCGTTGTCTATGAAGCACACGATTACTCCTCACATTCGTTCAGCAAAATCTACAAAACAAGCTTGAGATATTCTAGTTGGTCTTTATGCAAGCCACAATGAGGCAAAAATTACATTGCTGCGTAAAGATGGAGACGAAGATTATTCATGAGGAAGATTATATGGACACTTTGCTTGCTGGTGTCAAGGATATCAATGAGAAACTTATTTTTGCAGGTGAAGTCATTTCAGACAGTTCCCTGGTGTGCAAACTGTTCTTGATGCCTTGCCAGACTCTTACCAGACTTTTGCTAGTACTTAGAGACTTATGACCCAAGGAAATCGTGAAGTTGTCAAGTTTGATGCATTGTACACATTGTTGTTGCAAGAGTCACTTTCTAGAAAGAACAGGACTAGACAGTGTGCAATTGAACAGGCTTTTATTGCTCAAAGAAAGGGTGGTAATAGCAATGCAGCCACTTCTTATGGTTCTTCTCCGAGTGGAAAATCACATGTTTCTAATGCTTCTGCTGGCAACAATTCATCTGGAAATTCTGGTGATAAGGGTAAAAAGAAGATGCGTTGCCATTATTGTAGAGCTAATGATCACTTGATCAAGCAGCGTCCTAAGTTGAAGGCCAAAGAGGCTAAGAAGAAAGAGGGTGGTTTCACTGTAAATGCTGGTTCCACTACAAATGCAGCTATTGTTGAGTCTTCTGTGAAAGGAGACTGTGATGCTGATGTTGATACAGAACGGGCTTTTAGTGCAGAGTGTACCTATAATCATGTTGTCCATGATGCATGCATGTCAGTTGCTACAGATTCACATGTGTGGTATTTGAACAATGGTGCTACAAAGCACATCACCTCACATCATGATTTGTTCACCTCTCTTGAGTTTGTCCCTCATGGGAATTCACTTACTTGTGCCAACAATATCTTATCCGGTTCATGGAGTTGGAAAGATTGTGCTTACTCCTGCACATGGCAGTTGTTTCACATTTGTTGATGGACTTTATGTACCTAAGAATCTTTTTTCAATATCTGCACTTGCTAGACTTGGTCTTGTAGTCAAATTTGTGGATGACAAATGTACAATACATGATCTCAGTTTCGGTGATGAAATTGTTGCATCTAGCATTTTATGTTTGGGGTTGTATAAGTCCACTTTGTATGACAAGTGTGGGCATAAATTTGCAAATGTAGTTTTGGATTCAAAGGCTAGTTCATATGTAAAACTTTGGCATGCACAGTTTGGTTATCTTAATTTTTCCAGTTTGCTGCAATTGCAGAAATTTGATATGGATGCTTCTTTGCCACCTCTTGAAGCACCCGTCAAACACGTTTGTGAAGACTGTATTTTGGGTAAGATGCATCGTTTTAAGTTTCCAAAGGATGGTTCACTTAGGGCCACATGCAAGCTGCAGCTTGTGCATAGTGATGTTTGTGGGCCCATGCAAACTCCGTCCTTGGGCAATTACCTTTACTTCATGACTTCCATTGATGATTACTCGAGGCATGCATGGGTATTTCCACTTAAAGCAAAGTCCGAAGTATTTATGTGCTTCAAACAATTTCTAGCTATGGCTAAAAATATCTCGAAATGTACTATGGGCACCCTCCGTTCAGATCAGGGGAAGGGGGGGGGTATATGTCTCATGATTTTAATGGATTTTTGGCTAGTCGTGGGATAAAACACCAATGTACAATGCCATATACGCCTCAACAAAATGGTGTTGCTGAGAGGAAAAACATGTCACTTACGAAAATGGCACGATGTATGGTCAAAAGTCAAGCTTTGCTACATTCTTTTTGGCTTGAGGCCATCATGTGTGCCACTTATGTACTAAACAGGTGTCTTACAAAATCTTTGCAGTCTATTACTCCATATGAAGCATGGCATGATAGAAAGCCTTTGAGCACGTGTGCATTTTTTGTTGTTTGGCATATGCTTTGGTGCCACAAACACAACGCAAAAAATTGGATGATAAGGCTATCAAATGTATTTTTGTTGGTTATAGTGCTGAAAGAAAAGGTTACAGGTTGTATCATCCACAAACAAGTGTATTTTGGTTCCACGGGATGTTAAGTTTGTGGAAGATTCTGTTCAGTCCTTGCTGTCATGAACTAGAGACAATCATGTAAGCTCACAGAACATTTATGACACTTTGTTGCCTCTTTTCAGTGGTGGAAGTTTGAATGTAAATTCCAATGAGGCAAATGTATAGCCTATGGGGGTTTCTGAAAATGCTATAGATCAACCTATAACTGATGCAGATGTACATGATGTACTTGATGAGGAAAGGGTTGAGAATGAGCAAGCTAGAGCTATGCCTAAATGGTTGGTGCATACCTTGCGTGACAGTAAATTGGATGCACCTTTGTTGTTGTTTTCGTTCAGGTTCTTGCCATGCATCTTATGCATCAGATTGTTATGCTTTGGCTGTGTCTAGCTTACATGATGTAGAGGAACCTCTATCTTTTGATGAAGCACAGAATTTAGAAAATTGGATGGCTGCCATGCAATCAAAATATGATGTACTTATAGAAGATGACATATGGAATTTATGTGATTTGCCTCCTAGCAAAAAGGCCATTGGCACGAAGTGGGTTTACAAGTTGAAACGCAAGTCGGATGGTGAGATTGATCGCTATAAGACTCGACTTGTTGCAAAGGGTTATGCACAGCAAAAAGGCATAGATTATGAAGAGACTTTTTCTCCCACTTGTCGTATGACTATTGTGTGTTTTCTATGTGCATTGCCATCTCATTTTAGTTGGGATGTACATCAGTCAGACATTGTTACTACTTTCTTGAATGGTGACATATTTAAAGAAGTTTATGTAACGCACCCTCGCGGTTTTGTAAGAAAAGGACAAGAGGATAAGGTGTGCAAATGTAACAAAGTTTTGTATGGGTTGAAGCAATCTCCTCGTGCTTGGTATGAGAAGCCTGACACTTATTTGGTCAAACGTGGCTTTCGTAACAATCCAATAGAAAGCACATTACATGTAAAGCGTGAGGGTGATGTACTTCTCATTGTGGTTCTTTATGTAGATGATTTGTTGGTCACTGGACCAAATGAGAGACATATTGTTGAATTTAAGGCTGATTTGAATGCTACTTTCAAGATGAAAGATCTAGGGTTGTTGCATCATTACTTGGATATACAATTTAAGCAGTGTGATGGTGGTATTGCCTTGTGTCAGAAAAGTTACATAGAGACATTGATATGTAAGTTTGGACTTCAGGATTGCAAACCTATTGCCAGTCCCATGGAAACAAGTTTGAAATTGAGTCTTCATGATGCTGGTGATCCTACAGATGTCACTCTTTACCAAACTGTTGTTGAATGCCTCATTTATGTATGCAACACGAGGCCGGATATTCAGTTTGCAGTCTCACACTTCAGCTAATATATGCATAGCACAGGGTCTAAGCATTGGCAGGCTATCAAGAGAATTTTCCGCTACTTGAGTGGCACATTACATCGTGGCTTGTTTTATCCCAAGGGGGATTCATTGCCGCAAGACTTACATGCTTTTTTGGACTCAGATTGGGCTGGTTGTTTCAACACGCGAGTGTCCACAAGTGGTTTTTGTTTCATGCTTGGTAGTTCATGTATATCATGGTTGAGCAAGAAGCAACCTACTGTGGCCACTTCTAGTTGTGAGGCTGAGTACAGGGCAGTTTTCACAGCTACGGTTGAGTGTGTATGGCTCAGACGCCTTATGGCTGATTTGGGTGTTGGACAAGAAACTGCCAACACTATCTACACTTACAGTCAGAGCGCATTGACAGTTGCGAGGAACCCAGTTTTTCATGCTCGCACAAAGCACATTGAGATGCATTACCACTATGTCAGGGAGAGGCTCTCAGCAGGAGAGATTAGCTTGGCTTATGTGCCAACACAAGACAACCTTGCAAATCTTTTCACAAAGGCATTGCCTTGTGAGAAGTTCGAAGCTTTTCGCAAAGCTTTGGGCTTACTCCCCTTTGTGGACTGATCATGTCCTCAGGGCATGGCACTTTACTTATGTGCCAGCTCTCGTTCACCGCATCACTCCAGGGGGGATTTGTTACCATATACATGTGGTAGTGATCTGTGTGAACACACTTAGGACTGTCGGGGCATTTTTTCCCTCACTAGGAGGTTTTTCCCCCCGCACATTGTATATACGTCCATCATTCTAGGACTATCTATCTTTCCATTACACACTAAGTAATACACTCTCTATTGTGTGCCTTGATCTTTATTCGTCTTCTCCAAGCTGTGTGTATTTTCCTGCTACCCTAATTCCACTCCCAATACATTGTCCAATTATGTGTACTTGCTTTATAATACAACCAAGAGTTGGCTCAGTTCTCTTTTTCAGGTGGGAAACTATCCAATTTTCTTAAGAAATTATGCGGCCTCAACCCCGCTTTTACTAGTACCCCTACTACACTTGTTATCCCACAATTTGGTGGCATCTTCTACAGAGACAATGCTACTTTAGAAGCAGTCAAAGAATTTCAAAACAACCCGTGTTCCCTCAGTGAATCTAACCTGGTAGAAATGGTTCCCAAAGTTTCAAAGTCTTTTCTTTTTTGCCAATCAAATAAATAGAGGTTGAATCCTTTGGTGTTCGACCATCAACTTTGATTCCTTCCCAACATATCATTTTTGGCACCTATCATAAGTGAAACATGGGTATACCTTACCAACCTCCCTCCTTCCACTGTAGAGGATTGCTGACTCAAAGTTCTTAAAGGGGGACAGTTCTTGGACAAAGGGGAACTCAATAAGGCTCCTTGTAGCCTCAATTTTATTGACCACTCCAAGTGTTTGTCTAATGTGTTATTTTAGTTGTAGCCAAGTGTAATCTTATATCCCCCTCCTCCTCCCCCCTCCCCCCCCCTCTCTCTCTCTCTCTCTCTCTCTCTCTCTCTCTCTCTCTCTCTTCTTTTTTAAATTTGAAAATTTTATACAATATTCTTTAATTTTTATCGAGAGGAGGGAAACACCAAAATTTGAAGGGTAGGGTTGGGGGGGGGAGGGGGGTTAAGCCAGAATTTGAAAGTTTAGGCGCTAAATTTTATTGTCGGATATAACAACGGTAATCTACGTGGTAATAATAGCAAAAACAGTCGCGGCAATATTTTAAACACAAAAAACCCCCGCCCTCCTCTCTCTTGTTTCTCTATTTGAATTTGCAGCTTCTCTCTACAAAACGCGATAAAACAGCGCGATAAACACTTGGAGATTTTAATAGTGCATGTAGATTTGCAAGAGTATCAGCTAGGAAGGATGGATACAACATCATGAGAGAGAGAGAGAGAGAACACATTAAAGAGAAGAAAATGATAAAAGGAAAATAAAGGAAAAGAGAAACACAAATATACCAATGCACCTTTTTATATGGACACAAAAGGTCTTTTGACTTTCGACCTTCAAATGTCTTTGGACTTTTCACCTTCATCTATTTTTTCATTTCATAAACTCACCCTTCACTTAGACACTTAATATGTTTTGAAAGAATTTTTATTTTTCAGAGATTAGGAGACCTCTGGTTCATTTTCATATCCCCCTATCAATGAGAATCTATGTGGATTCCATTTACTTGCTTAGGGAGTTATCATTCTCAAAAATCAGAGACATGTCACACTCGAACCCAAGTGGACGCATGCTCAAGATTCTTCAAGTGCTAGCCTAAGTAGGCATGTGAACGCCCTGCTTACTCAATAGCCAACACATTAATCTATCCGCCTGTAGTGTCCGACTGCCCTCACATGTTGCTTCCAGCTACCAGCCTCGTACTGCATCCAACTGCCTTGCTCGTGTCAACTCCTTCCTCCTCTTTGCCTTGTTGCTTTCATTCCCCTTCCCAAGGCTCATCTTTGGAGATACTCGCTAATTAACCTCAGTGCAAATTCGTGCCCACCTAGTAGAGGTCTACTACAAGGGAAGTTTATTCCATATTTTTGCTTGTTCTTTGTCATGCCCCGGAGATGAGGATTAGCATCAAACCTTAGCTGTTCTAGTAACGACTATTATATAACCAAGGAGAGAGAAGATTTGAATGGACCAATTCAATGGTTCATGTCTACAATCTTTTTGCTCTTTTGTTTTGACCAAACTCACAATAGTAAGTGGATAATTGTATTAAAAAAAAGCCAAAAAAGTTACAATGACAGCCATGTCTACAATCTTTTTTTTTTTTTGGCCAAACTCACCTACTGTGAATGATTATATTAGAAACAATAGATTACACTTACGGCTCCATGCACAGCCAGTGCCATGGAGCGCCATCACCACCAATAGTGTCAACAAAACGGGGTTTTACAGAGACCCCAAAGAGTACATACCAAAGTCGCAAGGGCTTTTACAAGGAGCCCTCCAACCCGCAGTACAACATAACCTAAACAAAACTAAAGCCCTCTGGATGGCTGCCACTGGATCCTAACCTCCTGCCAAAAGATCAGGATCCACCCATATAGAGGTAAGCACCATAGGGCCGAACATCCAAAACTACCATTGAACCCGAGTGGGACATCAATTCCCCAATGCCGCATACATCCATGAGGAACCATAGATGCCATCCATAGCCAACTAGTACACTACCACCACACATGACTCTACACATTGGAAGCATACATAACCATAGATCCCCAGCCATCCAATGCACTGTCACCACAGCAATAGCAAGACCTCAAATAGACCAACATCACAAACTTCCTTATCTTGTACTTCAAAAACACGAACACGTCAGGCCTTAAGGGGGCCAAGCCCTTTCTGTGAAGCCAAGTCCAGTCAATGCAACCAAAACTAGACTGGCCGAGAGGGGCCATGCTAAGAGCAAATGGAACCAGCATATCCGTCACCAGTTGAGTCGCACCCTTCCACTCACTTTGCCAAAACCCAATAGCACTGGGAGGCCGTTCTCCTCCCCGAGAGGAGGTGGGAGGACCTCCATCCTCCGATGTTCCAAAAAAAGGGGCTATCTGTGGTTGGGAGCCATCGGCCTCGCCATGCCACAACGTCCCCTAAGGGCCCCCCAACCCTGGGACCGACCTCGCAAGCTGTAAGGACGCGCATACCCAACCCACAACAAACCCTAATGTATGATGTAAAGACGATATTGTTAATCAACGTCAGCGACTAGCCATCTATACTATATATAATTGAGCTTAAAATTTTCAAGGAAGAGAGGGCATCCATGTGTCACTCTCTCTTTAGTTTCAAGAACCTTAAGAAACATTTGGTTTGAAATGCAAAAGTGAAGGGTAGCTGAGAAGTCATTTGGTTTGAAATGTAAAAGTGAAAGGGTAAGTAGGGGGGCCTCCACATTGGGGTAAGTCGGGGGGCCTCCACATTGGAGGGGGTTGGCTGTTATTGGGCCACCCCATTTTACCCCCTCCAAAAAGTTCCCCTTTTGGATTACCCCCCTCTCTCTCAAATTGGATGCAACCACACACAAAGGCAGTTGAGAAATTAAAACATTAAAATATTTAGTTTGTGTGTTGAGAGAGAGAAGAGAGAAAACGTGTAGAGTTTTTCACTAGGGAAAGAGAAGAATTTCAAAAAGGCTCCAAATCAAATCAATTGTCAGAGCTTATAAAATGAAAGGAAAAAGGAAAGCTTACACTTCAACAATAAAATAAATAAATTATTCATTTCCTTGGGAGGAGTGGAAAGTGAAAGTTGCACATAAAACCAAGTGTCGATCACCTAGAGCTGGAAAATCAAGGAGAAGTTCACTTTTTCCTATGCCATGTAGAGGATCCCAAGAGAGAGAGTTAATTTTGACAGCAAGGGGGTGAGCCAACTACACCCTTTTGAGGTGCAGTTGCTCTACCCTCCTTTTCAAATAACAATAACTATTCTAATGTCGTGTGGCCATGACATTATGTTGTTAGATTCACCCAAATAACAAATTACCCCCCTACATGCGGGGGGTACCTAGCAAGTAATGTGATGGTAGAAAATGAAAAGACTTAGTTTTGACTTTTCAGTTTTGTCAAAAAGTCACAGTACTTAGTACTATATATATATATATATATTTATTTATTTATTTGTTTATATTTATATTATTTAAACTCTTTAGCAAGGCCATGGAATTTCACTCCAACCTTCAATTTTGAAGAGTGATTAATTCTGTTTTTATAAAGGGTGGTTCTACTTCGCACCTTGGGACAATAACGAGCAACAAGATGTGCCACGCGTCGATAAGTTGGTCTGCCTCGAACATGTGTGTGTGTGTGTGTGTGTGTGCGTGTGTGTGTGTGTGTGTGTGTGTGAGAGAGAGAGAGAGAGAGAGAGAGAGAGAGAGAGAGAGAGAGAGAGAGATTTGGCACATCACAGGTCTGAGAGAGAGAGATCGGGTTTCATTTTCTATGGCATGTACACCTTCTCAAATGTTGCCGCAACAGGACTCATGTAGTATCCTCTATCAACACCCCTGGCAATCAACAGCTGATCTGCCCCACGAGCCCCACACCCTTATACAACCTCAATCCTCTACTGGCCAGGACATCAAGACTCTGGATCCAATACATGTCCCACTCGCCACAAGTGCTTGCTAAGCCACCTACTCCTCTACCGCTGCATGTCCGCCGCCCTTGATCCCGACGAGCTCCTTTTTTGCCTAGCTACGGCCCTCCACACAACGAGAGAGAGAGAGAGAGAGAGAGAGAGAGAGAGAGAGAGAGAGAGAGTCCCACACTTTCTTCATCTTTTTTTTGGCCCGTGAATGGATGCTACAATGTTGAGAGCTCCAACGTGACCATCTAGGATTTTAAGCTTTCCCAAATTTTTACATCTTGAACTCCTTACATAGGCAAGAAAAAAGGGGTTCTGCAAGGGAACAGGTGGCATTGCCTGCTGCTACAGTGCTCATGGCAACGGTCGTGCAAGGCGGGTCTTCGATTGAGTGTTTAGGAAAAATGTGTCTCAGCTTAATATCATGTTGTTTTCAATTTCAAAAATGTCGGTTGTTGAGGGCAAGGGGAAAAGGAGAAATCGCCCCAAAATAGAGAAAAATAGTGTAAAAACCTACAAAATAAACCTAATTTTCTAAATTTTCGCTTGCAAAATTAAAGGAAAGCAATTTTGTATGTTTAAAAAAATAATTTTTCCAGAACACTGATGTGATTGCATTGGAGGATGATCATTGCCAGTCGAGGGTATTGGCCTTGGTCTCGGAGTTAGCAATCCTTTGCTCATTTGGATCCTCCTTGGTGTTGCATACCTAATGCGGGCCCTTTGCCTCCCCCTAGAAATGATGACTCGATCTCTGATAGTAGGGCTACCTCCATGCATGTGCCTCCATTGTAGGACTGCCTCCATGTCATTTTGCTTACATTTAGAGCCTGATCACTTTTTTCGAACGGCTAAATAGCCTTCTAGTTTTGTTTACAAATCAAGAAAACCGGTGGCTTCATAGATAAATGCTTGATTTGACTGAGTGATGTGATAGATCTTGAGCAGGTTCCTGCTAACCGAGAGAGCCTCAAAATCCAACCATGTGAAACGCTATGCCCGTTTCGAGGCTCTTAACTAGCACGATTAGATAGGTAGAGAGAGAAGAGTCGGCTCGTGCTCGGACAGAAAGCAGACTCGCTGGTACACACGACCAGGCTCTTAGCCTCTCACATGCTACATTTTGATACTACAAACTAGACATGCAGCCTGTGTGTGTGTGTGTGTGTGTGTGTGTGTGAGAGTGAGTGAGAGAGAGAGAGAGAGAGAGAGGGAGAGAGAGACAGAGAGAGACGTTTTTCTTCCTACTAACATGGTTTGAAACCCGTTAATCTTGAGATCAACTAATCTCGACTCTCAACTTAGGCAAACTTTATCCAATCCAAACATTGTTGGCAACAAGTCGTCATGTTGCATAGCAAGTTAGGGGAGAGAGAGAGAGAGAGAGAGAGAGAGAGAGAGAGAGAGAGAGAGAGAGAGAGAGAGAGAGATAGATAGATTTTATTATCGTCCTCGGAGATCAAATATGACCTATGGGACCAAAGTTACATGTGATGTAGTATGTGTATGGCTGATGAGTGACTCTTGATGCTCCAAAATTGTAGTGATGAGAGTCGCAATGGAGAGCCCACACTTTGGCTGGGAGAGGAAAGTGTGTAGGTCTAAGTTATGGCTCAAAATGTGAGAGAAGCAAGTTCGGATGTGATCAAAAGCTGAGCACTCTAGTAGTGTGTGGTACTCAGACTCTCGAACTTGCAGTGAGCATAATGTGCACAATCGATTTGACTCTTCTCCATTGCCCCAACACCCTATCTCGCATCGAAGGAAATGGGAGCTAAGCCGAATTGCTGCGATAGTGCGTATCGCGGACAAGGGAATAGGCTCAAGCATGTAAGTGTGAGTACGGTTTCCTCTCTCAGCGAAGAACATGGTTTTGTAGTTGGGGGCAATATAGGTGGTGTAATGTATGAAGCGCGACCCACCGGATTTCTCCCAAGCCGTAATACATTGGCGTTGTAGAAAAGCTTCATTCACTTGAGAGTCAATTGAAGCATCATGTAGCAAGTGTAATGCATCCCATCTCCCAAACCACTTCTTTATGTCTTGCATCCATCCCGTGCTCAAGATCTTGCTTTTATGCGTCTTTTGAACTTTTTTGCTTGCTTCCCATGCAATTGTAGGAAGTCGATGTGAGGGGTTTTGACGCATCTTTATCATGTACTCCACAACCTTTTCCATGCCCATAACCTCAATTGGAAGAGATCCCGACTCAAGAAGTAGGGGCATATATGGTGTTTGTGTCTTAACTTGGAGAAAGTTTGTAAGAAAACGCTTTTGGACATTCTCAAACTCTTTCCAAGTAGACTTTGAGATGCTCCCGCCCCACACTTCAACTCCATAAAGAAGAACCGGTGTCACCAATGCATCAAAAAGATACTTCTTGAGAACCCAACACTTGATGTTTCCCGCATTACACATGTTCTCAAATGCATAATATGCTTTCTTTCCCGCTTCCAAACGACGAATAGCACATTCATGCCACTTGTGATTGGATGGAACCTCAAGGCCAAGGTACTTAAAGCTCTCAACACCTTCAAGTGTCTCGTTGTTGTACACAATGCATGGCTTCTCCTTATGGTTGGTTTTCACAAGCATAACCTTTGTTTTGGATTCATTTACAATCAGCCCACTATGCAACCAAAAGTTCTCAAGGACAACCATAAGCTTTTGTGCATCTTCTAAAGTGTGTGCTAGAAGCACTACATCATCCGCATACAACAAAAGCATGATTACCGCATTGCAAATAGTGACCTCTTCAATGCCTTCTTCTTGCATAAAGTCAAGTACCATTTGTTCCAATTGATCAATGCATAGACCAAAGAGAGTTGGTGACAATGGACATCCTTGTTTAACCCCAATAGTGCTTACAAAAATTTCTGAAATTTCTCTTCCCATGCGCAATTGACAAATCACCTTCTCATAGATTCGAGAAACCGCAAGCATAAACTCACTTGGCACTTGAAGTTCTTCCATCCTTCTCCACAAATTGTTGCGTGGAATCATATCAAAGGCTTTCTTAAAGTCCACAAAACAACAATACAATCGCTTGCCTTTCAACCGACTTTCTTCCATGAGAACACGAAGAGTGACAAGATGATCAATGGTGCTATGGCATCGACGAAAACCCGCTTGTCCCTTTGCACGCTTGTCATTCTCTTCAGCCCAATCACTCAATTTCATCTCCATTATGCACCCAAACAACTTTGCCATAAGAGACCCAATCATTATAGTCCGGTAGTTGCTTACATTCTTTACATCCCCTCCTTTATGCAAAGGCTTAACCCAATTAGTACTCCAATCATAAGGCATACCATGTTGAAGTGCAAGGTTGAACATATCACACATCCACTCATGGATAAAATCTCCCGTCCATTTGATCATCTCCGGCTTGATACCTTCAAGATCTCCCGCTTTGCGAGTGGCCAACTTTTCAAGCCCACCGCATACATCCTCAATAGTAAAAAAAGACGGCATACATGGGAGTGAACCATAAAATGGCATTTTTTCAGTATTTGCTTGCTCATATAATTGCCTACAATGTGTGTACATATCCACTAGACTCAAGTTACCAAAATTCTCAACCCGCTTGCCTCTCAAGTTTCTCCAAAATCTTTCACATGCATGTGCCTTTTCTTGGACTTGAAATTCTTGTTGCTTTACTTCCCATCGTCTTCTATTCTTTTGAATCAATGCCTTGTATGTATGCAAATGACTTTGATAGTTGTCTTTGTCCATAGTTGCATCAAGCTTTATCAAGGACTTTCGAGCATCTTGACATTCTTTATCAAACCACCTTTTGCGTGATCTATCTTTTTTGATACCATGGAGATGCTTTATGGCAAAGCATTCTTCCGCACAAGAACAAATAGCTTTCTTGAAAGCTTCCCATTTAGTTTCCAATGGTGCATCATATTGAAGCTTTGTCATCCATAATTTTTGCTCAACCATTTCAATGTACATTGGTGCCCGTTTGAAATCCATACATAGTGATAACTTCTCTTTCCTTTGGCTGAGATTATCATGCTTAGTTGCTTCTCCACATGAAAGGTCAATACCAAACATAAAACTCTTTATGCGATACATGATGGCTTCAGAGAGTAGCATATAGTCAATCACACTATCCCCATTATGTCTCCTACATGTAAATCCATTGGTTCCACTCCACAAAGATACACCATTGGCAATGAGCATACCCGTGCTATTACACATGTGTAAAAGTAACTTTCCATAGTGATCCGGCTCTTTCTCATCCATTGAAGTACGATCATACAAGTGAACTTCCTCCAACTCCCTTGAAATATATGGCATATCAAATTGTTGAGTATCATGTTGCAATGTTTTTGTGCGAGCATTCATATCCCCAAATACAATAACATCACCTTCACCTTTGAAATAAGCAATGTCCTCTTCCAAATCAGAAAATGGTTGATCTCTATCCATGCAAGCATAAAAGGGTGAATCATGATGAGGAATGTAGCAAACGGCTACAAAAATGGGTGTTCTTTTTGGTGTCATAATTTTCAGCCATACATAACGTTTGTACTTGTCATCTTTCACAATTGATACAAAATCTTCCAATCCTTTCTTAACCATACATGCTAACCCTCCTTGTCCTGTTCGTTGCTTGAGATTCTTTGACCACATCAATGAATGTACATTGTAATCCTCCAAGCCGTTAATCCTTTGTGTATCATGCTCCCAAGTTTCAACAAGAAGTACAACATCGGCTTTGCTTGTTAGTTCATCAATGCCAACCCCCGCATTCCATGGGTATCCATTACAATTCCAAAAGCATATTTTCAATTGTAACTCGGTCTCATAGGTCACACATCCCTATTTGCTTGAGAGACTTGCCTCCTCCTTGGGCACATTTTCTTAATGAGAGATCTCCTTGTTTTTATTATTCTTTTCCTCATATGCCTTGCGACGCATATTTTGTTGCTTAATAGTGCGATCTTCACATACAAAACATTTTGTATCCCTCAAATAGATCCAACTATTATCAAGGATAATCTTTCGCTTGGTCTCATCCGGCATGGTGCATACAATTGGCCGTTCTCCCAATCGAGGAGCTCCTTGCTTCCCCACTCTATGTGCTCCATAGACCATAACTCCGGACATGACAAAGTGGGTTTTGAAGAAATCTTCAATAACAATGGCAAGAGAAGGAGGTGTCTCTAACTTCTCTTTGGGAATTCCACGAATAACAATGTTCTTGGAACGTCGCTCCCGTTCCTTCAACTCCTCCACATCCACATTCTCAACATTCTTTGTTTGAACCATAGCTTGCATGAGTGAGGAATTAGAAACCACATTGCTACCACATACATCAGCCCAAGACTTGTTTGGGCATACATTTTTCATGTCGCATACATCCCGGCTTATAGTGTCAAATTTCTCCTCTTTCAATACATGGTCATGCTCTACTTTGCTCATTCGCTCCTTCAAAGCATTCAAGTCCACAAGAGAGCGTTTACATTCCTTGACTTCCACTTCAAGTTGCATCAAACGTGTTGTTTGCATCTCAAGTGTCCTCTTGAGATTCTCATTCTCAACCACAAGTACCCTTAGTGTGCCATTCTCCATTGCAAGTGCTCGTAAGTCTTTGCCTTGTTTGTTTACGGTCTCTTGCAATGATACCAAGTACGCCATGATCATGGTTTCCGATGTCGTTGGTTGGGTGGTTGTGTTGCTATCTCCACACTTAGGAGATTTTGGATCATTTTCCACAATGGTTGTGGACCTTGTTGAAGAAGAAGAACCCTTGCGAGTGCCGGAAGACATTGTATGTAAAATAGGAGATGAGAATCAATTTTGTTGAACCTGTTCACTTCGGATGAACCTAAACATTTTAGCCGATGAACGTCGATTCTTGAACTCAAGGGCTTGGATGCTCACATACTTATACAAGGAGAGGGGGGCATAACTTTTAACATCATAGAAACAATGTGACCTCAAAGGTTAACGAGAACACGAGAGAGAGAGAGAGAGAGAGAGAGAGAGAGAGAGAGAGAGAGAGAGAGAGAGAGAAAGATCAAATTGACCTATGGGACCGAGTACAACATGTAACATGCTTGAAGACTATGGATATAAGGGTGGCCACTGACAAGTTGAATCTATGAGGTGACTAGGAGAGAAAGGAATGTAGGCCATGGTATGGGCTAAAATGTGGGTAAAGAAAGTTTGATGTAATCAAATCTGAGCACTCATGTAGGGTATGATGATCACACTCTCAAATTGTTAAGGGATATAATTCACATACAAAAAGAGACTCTACTCCATGTAGTGCCTCAATGCTCTGTCTCACATTTAAGGGACTGGGAACTAAGCCAAATGGCTGCTATGATATAAAATATGGGTAAGGGCAAGCATGAGAATGGTTGAATACAGTCTTCTATCTCAAAGAAGAACATGCATGTGTGTGTGTGTGTGTGTGTGTGTATTTTGCAGCACGCCCTTTCTTTTAGCATGATGCCCAAAACTCTTGCAAAGAGAAACAATTGAGTGAACTTTTTTGCTTTCATTGCCCTCACATTTTAAGGTGCCAATGGTGCCCAAATGTACACAAACAAACAATATGCGCCTTATATTACTAACCTACTTATGGTAAATTGCAAGAGACCTTAACATCCATGCGACGAGTCTTGGTAGATGCAAGTGTACATTCTAGCTAAATTGAGTGCAATGCAACTTGTAAATTTTGAAATTTATCCACACATAGAGACAGAGTAGCTATAGCCATGCAATCACCCCTAGGTCACACACCCATCATGAATACTGCCTTTGAGAAGAAACCGACACACTGCTACTATGTGGTGTAATGTTGGCATGTTGGGTCATGTGGCTGGTACATGCATCCTAAGTGCCAACAAATAGCAGTTGATGACTTAGTCGACTGTGATGCCCCAAATGCAAGACCAAAACTACATGAGAGAAGCATGGGAGAGTTGTTATCATGACCAATGCCTTGATTGGTAAGGATGGTGAGAGGGGATGCTAATGCATCTAAAAAATTCATCATTCAATGCAAACACTATATCCAAAGAAGGATACCAGCTCTCTATTAGTCTATTTAGAGGGCCACTACCACTCACTTGGGTCCCATATCAATTGTGTGAGGGGGCATCTGTAGCCTAATTGGAAATTCGATGCCTCCTTCGAGAGAAACATAGGATGTTAAGACAAGACATCATGCGAAGGAAGCCCATTACTTAATTCATTCCCAAAAGACCTCAAATTGACCTGATAATTCTTGAACTCAACACACACATAGATAGAGAGAAAGGGGGGCGGGGGTGTGCTGGTAGGGGGGGAGGGACAAACTTGCCATGATTAGGAGGAGTATGTTGGAGCTTGGCATGACCAACTAGAAGGAGATTTGTCATTGGTCAATCCACAAGAATGTGGAGAGTAACTACGCTTCATTGATTGTTTGATCTTACACTCAAAAAGGTTGACATAGTGTTGATCCAAAAGATAGATTTGTGCTTGGTTAATGTGAATGTGGAGGGAACTTAGACCTTGTGTGCTGTCATACATTGTCATTTAGAAAGTAGTTAAAGTGGTGATTGATGCACAAGTGTATTAAAGAGCTATAAAAGCTCACATGAGAATCATAGGCATTTGTCCACATTTGCCCTCCACGTGTGAAGGGAAGGAGAACAATGGTTGCTTCAATTGACGCACATGTAACCGCAGCAACGTGTGGGTCACATACTAGCATCTACAATCTTGGATGTGCACCGATAACAATTTTTTTATTTTTTTTGGGGCAAAACCCACAATATGTGGGTGAATATATCTAAGAAAAACAAAAAAATTACATGGAAATCCATGCTCATACCGAGCCACGTATGCCAACCATTACCATCGCATACATAGACTGAGCATCGACTCCACCATAGGTCGCCACCGAACTTGCATAGACTGCCACCCCACACGAAGGTCATCTCCATGAAGCATCGACTCATAATAGGAAACATTACATCGGCTATTCTAAGGGTCACCCGACCCAAGAAAATATCACAAAAGACCTAAAGGAGAATAAGTACTTGCCACCAGCAAGCCACATGCCAAGAGAAAGCCTCTAAAGCCAGGCGCAAGCCAAGCGAAACTGGATCCAACCATCGCTCAACACCATCATCAAGGACCAGCATGACTCCAAAGAAGAAGAAGAGACTCCAGGCTTTTACGGAGAGCCACTTCTCATGAGCAAATCTGAGCAAGACCAGGCTCCATAGGCCACAATCGCCATCATACCACCCGACCGAAACGGAATACTTCCCTCTTGAGCGCCAAACCTCGAAGGCACAAATTTGAAGGGTGTGGAAGGATCCCAAGAGGTCGGGCATAGGTCACCAAGGGTCCCCCCTCCCGAGAACGACTCGGACTATCAGCTTGAGGACTAAGTAACACGGGGTCTTCAATGCAGACCCCATCATGGGATCCACGATGAGCAGCTACGCGCCCAAAACACGAGGTAGGCTCGGCCGTCCGATTTTAAACGGACGTGTCCGAGTTTACTTTTTCTATCTTAGTTTACTTTTCCCGGTAGAAGTTTAAGTTATACAGTTTATTTCTTGCCTTGTTGACGCCGAAATGCACGCGCATGCGTGGTTAGCTCACCATGCTGCCGTGGCCAAGGTGGTGGGTTCGAACCGTCGGGAGAGCGTTGACTTGCATTTTTTATTGGACGTCCATCTCCCTGGAGATTTGCGCGTGCCACATCTATCGTCGATCCCATGACGGGGTCTTTATTAAAGACCCCGTGTTCTTTAGTCACGTGGGACTACCAACGCACTAGGCCCCGACCCCCAAGAAAACAAAGACACCGCGCCCATCCTGACTCCTCAACCTAGCTCCTGCAGTCCATCCTGCCCCCTTTAAACAATTCCTTTAAAAAAACTTTAATTATAGTCAACTTTCCTCTCAAATTTTCCTTTTCCAAGTTTTTGTTTTTTTGCATGGCATCTTTGCACATGCAATTTGCAAAGTTTTAGACTAATGTATCTTCAATAATTCCCGTCCCCTTTAAACAATTCCTATAAAAAACTTAAATTACAGTGAACTTTCCTCTTAAATATTCGTTTTCCAAGTTTTTGTTTTTTGCATGGCATCTTTGCACATGCAATTTGCAAAGTTTTAGACTAATGTATCCAAATTATTGAAGAGCACAATTCTTGTCGTTTCTTATGTCTTGAAACAAAAACTTTTTAAAGTCTAGAAACGGAATCCCCTTTCCCTTTCCATTCTGTGGAATCTTGACAGATTCCCTCTCAACTGAACCCACCGTTGTGGATCCCTATCAAAACCGTCGACACAAGTAGGCGTGGAGCTATCCAACTCATCCAAGCAGTCTATTTCAATACATCTAGTGGCTCCTCTTTCAAGGATTCCAAGGTATAAAAACAAGGTGAAAGTTCACTCTGGCCTACATAAGGCTATAATAAAAATTTAATAATAAAAGTTTTTTTAAAGAGAACAAAAAAGTGATTAATTTTTTAGAACATTTGTTATCACAATAAATTTGTTTTTTGAAAAAAGTAAAACAATAAACTATTTAGATTATAATATATTTCAAAAATATAAAAAATAGTGTTTGAAAAACCACTTGAAAGCATTGTAGCAAATTGAGAGAATAAAGGTAAAAAAAGAAAAAAAAGATTACGTTTGACCCAATTTTCAATGACCTTCTTTAAAGAGAGAGTTACACAAATGTCAACACGTTTTACAAAAAATAGAAAAAATATATTTTATATATTTTTTGCTATGTGGCATTAATTAGCAAACTTTATCCAATGGTCCACAATTGCACCAAAAAACCAACGCTTCACTAAGGACTCCGTATATAGTCCAAAAATTAGGCTATGCACCTCTCCCCTCAACTTTCTGACGGCACGTCCCTCACCCCATAGACATCCTCGTCACCATCCAGTTTCTGTCTCGGGTTCTGATGAGAAGATGCAAATGTTGCCGCCCCCCCCCCCCCCCCCCCTCGGAGCCTTCAGCATGAATTCTCTCACCCATGTCATCATTGTGCACAAGGAGGCTCTCCCTAGCAATTTCACCCTCGTGTATTCTCTACACTTGCTCCAAGGACGATCCCTTTCTAATGGATTCTCTCACCCATGTCAACGCCTTACGCAAGGCCACACGCCTTCAAGGTGATTTCATATGAAGACAAGCCTACCTTTTGATGACGGGTGAACTACCATGCATGAGAGAGAGAGAGAGAGAGAGAGAGAGAGAGAGAGAGAGAGAGAGAGAGATGTCAAATTTGCATGCCTTCTACGCAATTCACAACCATTTTCAGTTGGAGTTCACAGACGTTTTTGTGATTTGATGCCTCATTTTTTGACGTGTTCACAGATTGCATGAGGAGAATCTATGTTGATTCTCCTCTTTTGAAAATCACATCACCTACTATCACATTTTGGTGCCTAGTTGGTAACCGTTTATTATTATAATAAGGTCTTCCGGAAACATCCCCTCCACACGTCCTCCTCCTATTGCCACATGGGCGTCTGCATGCCACCGTTCGTTTGTCTCCCTTCCCTTGCTTCCCATTCTGTGCTTGCCTTGCACGCAACCTGGCATCCATGCTCCCTTGTCGTCTCCATGGCCACCACCTGGCCTGCCCATTGCCTCCATGACTCTTTTCCTACCAGCGGCATCTGCCTTTGCCCCATGTTATCAATTTACCAGACCACCATGGCCTCATTGTGTCATTTCCCTGTCCTACTTGTGGCTCTCACTCTCCTCCCTTAACCTCTCCTCCGATCAAACAACCTTAAAGAAAACTTCCCTAGGTGATCGCTCCACGATAACTTCTCTAGGATGTTCTCTTGCCACCTTAACAACACAAAAAATAGGCCACATTAACAACATAATTATTCTTCCACATCCTCTCCTCCCTATGATTGCTTCACAACAACATTTCTAGGATGCTCTCGTCCCTGTTGAGGTTGCTTGGTGTTGATTGTGGGCGACCCGCCCAGGGGTATAGAGCACAATCAATCCACCAAGGGGTATAGAGTTCCAAGT
Organism: Adiantum capillus-veneris; assembly: GCF_014529385.1. Lineage (NCBI taxonomy): Eukaryota > Viridiplantae > Streptophyta > Polypodiopsida > Polypodiales > Pteridaceae > Adiantum > Adiantum capillus-veneris. The sequence goes on along the minus strand of NC_140943.1, from coordinate 40,141,014 downwards.
CCCATCATATAGACACTCAATCAAGCAAAGACAGGGAGCTGATTGCAAATGATGCATGTTTTACACTCTGTTTGCAACAAGCTGAAGATCTGAAAGCATGTAGACAATATAGCCGTTTGCATGTGTGCGTGTGCGTGTGTGTGGGTGTTTGCATGTGTGTGTGTGTGTGTGTGTGTGTGTGTGTGTGTGTGTGTGTGTGTGTGTGTGTGTGTGTGTGTGTGTGTGTGTGTGTGTGTGTGTGTGTGTGTGAGAGAGAGAGAGAGAGAGAGAGAGAGAGAGAGAGAGAGAGAGAGAGAGAGAGAGAGAGTGAGAGTGTGTGTGTGTGAGAGGCGGTGCCTCTTTGCCTCTCGAGTCCCATCTGGAGGTTCTTCACTTCCCGTTCATCTCCCGTAGGCTAGCTCTCATTGAAGAATCCCATCTCTTCTTGAGCTTGTTTTTGTGCCACATGGAGTCCAATGTCCCATCATATAAACACTTGATCAAGCAAATACAAGGAGTTGATTGCAAGTGATGCACACTCTACAGTCTGATTGCAAGCTGCAAAACTGAAATCTGCGTGAAGACAATATAACTCTCTCTCTCTCTCTCTCTCTCTCTCTCTCTCTCTCTCTCTCTCTCTCTCTCTCTCTCTCTCTCTCTCTCTCTCTCTCTCTCTCTCTCTCTCTCAGGCTCTCTCAGGCGGTGCCTCTTTGCCTCCCGAGTCCCACCCGCAGGCTCTTCAACTTCCCGCTCATCTCTTGAAAGTTGGCTCTCGCTCACAAATCTCATCTATCTATACTATATATAATGCACCTTAGAATTTTCAAGCAAGGAGAGTGCATCCATGTGTCATGCATTGGTTGAGACTGCCATCTGAATGTTTCTAAGGAAGGCAAAGAGGACACAACTGTGCAGGCACAAGCGACCGCACTCAAAGAAGCTACAGTATCCAACATGGATGTTGAAGCTGCAAAGCAAGGAGAAGATGAGAGAAGCAAGGATAATGAAGTACTCGAGTCCAACAAGATGGCCACCCATAAGGACACTCCCCATTAGCATTTGAGTGCTAAACCAGGTATCAACAGCCAAGCCTCACCAAGCTTACAGCTCGCTGCATTCCCTAGTATCAAACTTCCCATGAAGCCGCGTCAAAAGTTTGTCTTGCCCACAGTCCTTTAGTCGAGACAAGGGCTGGCAACAAGTCTCCGTGATTAAGTGCAAGCAAGTGAAAACATTGGCGTGGAACAACTTCCACCCCAAGGAGAATCCTCCATATCGTCAAGAAGCCCCCATCAATCTAGTCAACGTCTTTGAGGTGCTTGAGGATAGAAATCTGAAGTGCTTTCTTACCTCAAATTTTTCCGCCTCTCACTTAAATGGGGTAGGAGAGGATAGCGCAGGAGAGGCGGTGAAGTATGGTTCTTCAAACATGGAGGAGTTTGTCCCATTCTCCCTCTAATGAGAGTTACATATTCAGTCATGGAATGTGAAAGGCATAAAGTCTACGAAGAAAAGCACTCTCTTCTGGGAGGAGGTTAGAAAAGTTGCTAAACATTGTTGGCTAATTCAGGAACACCACCTTGACACTTCTTGCTTTAGGAAGCAAGGCATAGAAAATAAGTTGGTGTTCAATGGAGATGGCGCTCTGGGGTTTAGTGGGGTGCTCTCCATTTTTGACAGGGAGTTGGAGCGCCTCAGGTAGAGTCCTTGGGGTAAGGATCAAGTGGGCAGGCTTGTCTACCATTATCAAACTCTATGCTCCCTGTGATGCTAAGTGGAGAGCCAAAATTTGGGTGGATCTCAAGGATCAACCTATCGAAGGTGACTGGTGCATCATGGGAGACTTCAACATGGTTGAAACTTGCAAGGACAAGACGAGATTGGCTAGTCTCCTGGCTGTTTCTTAAAAATCCAAATGGTAGGCACTCTGTGACATTAGGAGAAAGTTGGACTCACTTTTGGGCCCTGTAAGAAGTGCCACATCGGCTTAGAGAGAGAAAATGAAAATGTTAAATTGTGCATTTTATGTGATACTTTTCTACGCAACAAAAAGCCAAAATGACATTCTTTGATAGGTAGCCGCCGTCTTTATCATTCTTATCCTTCGTTCTCTTGTCAGGAATCCAACTAATTGTATGACTAATGATTTGAAATGCCAACTTACAAGCGTTCCCTCCAGAAACATAAGCCACACGAAGTCTATCAACTCTAAACTTGAGAATATGGCCTTCCCTCCCAAAACCTGAGATATTTCTCCGTCTTCTTCTCTATCAACTCTAGGAATGGAGAACGCATCTTTTCCTGATGAAAACACTAATTTGAACTTACAATCCTCAGCCCCTTCATCTTTAACACTTACCCAAAGAAAGAACACAGATCATCTTCATATTGATGTATTACAAGAGTACGCACCGTTGCAGAAACGTAGGAGGGAGTCTTTCTTATCTCAACGGGAGAAAGAACTTAGAAGGACAAACAAGGAACATCATTTGGATTTGTGGACCGATGGGTCTATTTATCCAAAGGATCCTACGACAAATGCGCCACCTCCCTTTGCTAATATCACTAACCTCTTACATTTCACATGTGATGGCAAGGATGGGCTTTGGGATGCACCGAACATTTGGAAATGAGAGGATTGAATGCGGAAAGGCAAAGAAACTTCCTGGCAATGGAGAACATGCAGCAGAATAAACTTAATGAAGCATGCTCTCAAAAGATTTCATCAAACAGAGAGACAATCCAAGGCCTTTAGAATAAGATCACAAGTTTGCGAGAGAAAGACACCATGCTTGGTAGTCGGAAAAGAAAAACGAGATCTGTGCAACATTGAGAACATGAAGGTTGGTAGTGGTGATCTGAAAAAACGATTACGAGCTTTAAGGTGACTCGAAGTTTGTTTCTTCAATGTGCTTCATTAAGAAATGGATACACTTACTTTCCTATACATGATCATAACGCATGGTGCTTTTTTGGCAGGTCTTTACTGCATCCAAACTCGAACAGTGCAAGCCTCAATGCCGGAATGCATTACAGCCGTCTAGTTCCAAAAGAAGTAGTTGAAGAGATGATAACTCAGAAAAAATTTTGTAAGTTGAAAGGGAGGCTACTTACCTCCTTCATGAACGAGAATCCGCTGGAACCAATGGAAGTGCAAGCAATACTTGATGAGAGTGGCATCTCGCAAATGGGATACAGGGCACTCTTCAAAGCATTAGCTAAAAAGTCTCAAAATAAACTATAGAGAGGATCATTTCTGCCAAAGCCATCACATGTAAAGGCTGCTCGCCGGCACGTAAACAATGAGGTGTTTGAGAAACTTGGGTCACCATTCTATATTGAAGCAATTTTCTTAGGCAAGGGCGGCAGAGAGGTACAGTTTAACGAGCACAACAACCTCTTCGTTGATCTTGAAGCATTGCAAAGGTATGCAGTTCACTTCTTTGACATCAGTCGAGACGAGTGCGGTGGGGTTCTCAAGTTTGTTTTGAAGCTCGACGAGTGCGAGGTCCTGAAGAACAAGAAGCTGGAAAGAATCACCATTACCCTCATGAACAGAGCTCTGGATCCATCAATAACGAAAGAGGATCCACGATACTTCAGCGTGCAATCAGAAAACAACATTTTAACTCTACGATCATTTCAGGTATACTTCGTTCACTCTATGATAAAATATTGATTATTTGGTTGTTGATTTTGTGTTTTCGTTTTTCACTCAAGAAATCCTCGATTGGGTTTTTAGTCAAACCCAAATTCCTTCTATCATCGGTGAACAAAGAAACAGAGTCGTTCTTTCAGTGGAAGGATTTGGTGACTACACAGTGGAATGGCACATGGCAGGTGACTTAAAGACTCTTAAGTGTACGTACAACATAACACACGCAGCAACTGTGGAAAATCCATGCTTATATTGCATGGCTGATGCACAATCACTTGAGAGTGTGCAATGGAATAGAGCTCCCAACAGACATCTTCAAGATAAAACTTTTAAACCAGTGCTTGATATTCCTCTGAGTACAGTTCGCTTCTGTACACTTCATGCACTCTGTCGAATAATTGAAAAGGTGGTTCATTTGTACATAGGTTTTGCATGGACATTAAAGCCAGAGAGTGAGTCAAAAAGAGTGCTCAAAGCATTAGAGGGAGTGCTCTCAGACATTGGTTTGCATGGAGACAATGTCAAAATCGAAGAGGACCCTAAGATGTCTCAAAGTCGGAAAGGTACCGAGGAAAGCATCGATAGGCGGAGTGAAGGCAAGAAGGTTTCTTGGGTTTAGCCTCAAAGATTCAGATAGAGAAGAAAGGAGAAACCTGTTCAACAAATGGAAACAATTACATAAAGTGGTTAAAGACAATGCTGGTGGTGGGGCAATCCAGAATCACAAGGCGAACGTGTGGAAATCACTAGATAAAATTTTCCATTACGTTCAGTAGCATTCTTGGGACCAAAGTAAGCTCACATCATTTCAAGCAGCCTTGCTGGATTGGAAAAAGGCTTACCTTACAGGGTAGGGTGGGCAACATATCACACATTACATGGTGGGTTGGCATTCTACATATACAAAACAAAATTTTAAATTGTACTCTACTGACCATTTTGTTTTATTTCAATGCAGCACATACTGTTCAACCATGGTCCATATTTTGCCAAGACATACGGCTCACTATCAATATGGTCCACACAAGGCATGGAAAAAACCCACTACATGGCAAGAACAGGTTATTTTAAGCACACTAGACATGGGGGAGGAAAAGAAAAGACCAATAGCCTATTAGAGTTACACCAATGGACTTATTGACGACTAATACATAGTGCAAGGCAGAAGGAACTTCTTAAGAGTTCAGAAATTACACGGTCTTTACAACACATCCACAAAGAGAAGAAACAGATGGCTTGGGGAGCTTCAAATGCGGCGGAGCGCCATGCGAGGTGGCGACGGTCACGAGTCAGGAGCGGGAGAAGATGGACCTGAGCCCGTTGTTTTTATCCTCTTCGATGCACCTCCTTCTTCCTCACTTTGTACCTCTTCGATGTGCAGGCTCTGTAGACGAGCTCGTTCCTCTGTTGATGGCAGCATCCCCAGGGGCATCAGGCGTCTTCTTTTCCTCAGAAACAACAGCTTGTTGTATGGATCTAAGCTTTCCGTGACTTCAACCCGTGCAGCCAGATCCTGAGCTATGTAGGACATGAAATAGGGGGCTCTGAGTGCTTGGCACCCATACCCAATGCCAAATACGCGTAGAGCAAACTATTTCTCAATCAGAATTAGTCTTTTTGCGTTTAGTGGGAGGGGGTTCCCACCACACAATCTTGCAATAACTTTCATTGCAAACAGTGGGAACTTTGCATTTCAACGGAGTATTCCTTGTGGTATATTATGATCTACATAAAAATTGTAATGAATTTATGGGCCGTAAGTGAAATGAGTACAATCGCCAAGTACTTAAATTGTTTCTACAAACCTTTTTGTGGTTGAAACGTCCGATGTAGTGAGACAACACCTCATCCTTGCCTTGGACTCCAATGACAAGCTCATCTGTTGGCAAATTGGCCTCTGTGGACTTCGCTTCATTGAACGTATCTTTGATCAGTTGCCACCCTGAAGTGAACTGTGAGTCGCGAACAGTTGTGTCAGCAATAAGATGTTGGTCCACTCCATCATCATCCACAAACCCCATGTCTGCCTCACAAAAATATACAATTGCCGCTAGGCAGTAGTCCTCCCGTATATTGAGCTCATGCATGATATCTATGAGCAGAACATAGTGGGTGTCGCCCGCCATAGCAAAGCTGGGAGCACAATTCAGAGGCAATGTCACTTCCTTACTTGGACTTTCTTGCTTGCACCCTATTGCTGCATCCGCAAGAGAAACAAGAGTTAAGCCCACATCAAATGGTTCCTGCAGGGCTTGGCGGCTACCCTCCTTCCTACGGGCCCATACTAGTTCTCAATGGTTGATGGAAGTGGTTGTTGTTTCATGAGGGTTTCTGGGAGGTATTTGAAACTGCAAGGCAAGCATGCGGAGGTGGATGTGACGGATGAGCTCTGGCTTGAAAGCTCTGGTTCTTCTCTCGGATTGTCTTGCTATCGGTTGTGGCGGTTTAGGATGGTGGCTCGGTGGTTGCAGGTTGTGTGCTCCTACGGGATGGTCTGTGTTGCTTGGTTTGGTGGACTTGATGTATGCGGCTCTAGCAGTGGTGTTGATTGGCTTGGTGGACAGCTCATGCGGGGTGTCATCTTGTCTGATCCGGTGGGAACCCCAGTCGGTATGTGTTGATTTCTTGGATGGGTGTTAGCCTCTACTTATGTGTCATGGTGGCTCCCTTGTCAGCTTGTCGAGTCCTCAGATTGGGTGGTTCCCGGATCAGTCGATGTTTGTTGTCGATTCCTTGGTCTGATGATCTTGGTGCCCTGGCTCGGCTTGTGAGCAGGGTCGGTCATGTATTCCTTTTTGGATTTTATTAATATAAACACCACTCACTATTGTGAGTTCTACCCAAAAGAAAAAAATCATATTTACCTTTTAGCATCATATGCTTAATACACCAAATGACATATAACTATATTTCTACACTGCACTTGTATTTATTGATAGTTTTAAGCATATAGAAATATCTCTAAAGTGCCAATTCAGTAATTGCAACGAGTGATGATACTTATTTTGTATGTAAAAAAGTATCAATTTACTAACAAAACAAGTTTAATGTGAAAATCTAAAATAAAAAAATGAGTTCTTTTATCTTTGGATCAAAAGGAAGAAAAACCCTTAATGAAAAAAACCTTCCACCTGAGAAGAGGAAGCGTCAAAGATCTCATTCTCGGTACGTTTTTCCTCCATGAGAGTAGTTGTATTGAAAATCTTGTAGACAAATGGTATTGAGAACGTGTGTACTGTTGATTTTCCGGCTTACTTCTAGACCTTTGAGGATTCGTCCTTCAAAAATATGTGTAGTTCGATATAAGTAGTATGGATTTAGTGCAATGGAAAACATTGCTTGTGCAGAGGTGTAGGCTTTCAAAACTTGATTGAGAAAGAAGGCTTATAGTGTAGCCATTAGACAGGAGGCACATCTTGTTGTATGTGTTAAGAAATAAGCACACAATAGAATTCAGCTCCGCAAAATTGCATTTAAATAGCAGTTGCAAGTGTGTGCTTGTGTGTGTGTGTGTGTGTGTGTGTGTGTGCGCGCGCTATAGAGAGAGAGAGATAGATAGAGAGAGAGACAGATATCGTTGAAATCCGTTTCATGGCACCAGGCTATTCCGTTATCTCCAACTCAAATCTCTAGTCGGGTTGTGTGTGTGTGTGTGTGCGTGCGTGCGTGTGTGCGTGCGTGTGTGTGTGTGTGTGTGTGTGTGTGTGTGTGTGTGTGTGTGTGTGTGTGTGTGTGTGTGTGTGTGTGTGTGTGTGGTGCTTAGTCGAATCACTGTGGGAGTCTTTTGCTTTTTGCGATGGTTGCAAACTCGCCAAAATGGTCTTGCAAAGAATCAAATTATATATATATATATATATATATATTTGAAGTGTTACATAAAAATTAGGTGTTGTTCCCGCTGTCAAGACACAGTAAAAAAATCATAATAAGGCTGTTCACGCAGCAAGCCCAGGTAATAAATGTGGCCTTTACCTTTTGAGGTAAGGAGAGCTAACCACTTTACTCAAAATGATGGTCGAGAGTCAAAAAAATAAAGATAGTATCTGTATGAATGTCTAGGTGCTGGATGTGTGTATTTCCCTCCAAGCTTAGAGTTCATGGCAATAGGACAAACCCAAGACTATGTTTCTCTGTGCAAGGTTTTTTCTAGGCAGGAAAAACAACCTTGAAGTTTTCCCTTTCTTTAAAATAAAAATCTTTAAAAAAAAACCCACTAGAAACTATTTTTCATTTGTTTGAAAAAACTTACGAACTCCATATATCTAGAGCTTTGACCTTGGCAAGATAATAGTGCCAAGGTGGGAATTTAGTGGGAGGAGTAATTTGATTGTAACATAGCCGGACAAGGCAAGTAATTCATCTCCCTAACTTAGTTTCCTCAATCAATATGAGGCAATAGGAGTTATTACTTTGTTCATGAACAATTTGTGTGTGTGTGTGTGTGTGTGTGTGTTTAGGCTCGGAGTCCATAGCCAAATGTGGTAGTAAGAGCTACTACAATATTTAGTCAATGACTAATGTGTGTGTGTGTGTGTTCCCACCCAAACCCAAGCATACCTCATGAGAGTGATGATAGTATTTGTGTTGGCTTTAGTTCCAAGCCATTCACCTTTATTAAGAGAATTAATAATGGAATTCATTATTTTAGGCTTTAGAAACCCATTGTGCATAAATTTGTTTACCAATTTAGAGAGTCCTTCAAATGCTATGAAGGAATCACTCGAAGAGTACATAATAAGGTAGATAATTCCTAAGCAAGTATTAATTGCATTTTTATACGGGCAATTACTTTTTTCTTTGATAAATTCAATTGTAGTAAATTGATTTCCAATTGTATCTTGTTGTAAAGTCTCCTGTATATGGTCCAAGTTACGTGATTTTAATTCTAAGATAAGTTGTACTAGTCATAAAGGGCTCTCCCTTTAATGAAATACTGGTGTCATAAGTATCTTCTATTTTAAGCACATCTAAGGGGTAAATACTAATAAGTTGTTCTTTTTTAAAAAAATTGTTTAAGCTAAGAATATCATCCATATCTTGTAGTATTATGTACAAATTGTGTGAGTCTTTTCTATGTCTCAGAGTTATGTAATTGTTTAAAATACCATTTATATTCAAATGCCAAGTAAAGATTACAAAGTATAGGAGAATCCCATAAGAATCCCTTTTTGTTGTTTAAAACAGTTCGTTCCAAGTTGAATAAAGCTAATGTTGAGTAGCCAATGAAAGTGAATTATAAATCCCATTTGGTTAAAATGAAGAGGGGAAGTGTGCGTATATTTCTTAACCCATGTTGGTTCTTTGATGAGGAAAATAGCAAAGTAATGGTTTTTTGCTCTATTTTTAAAGGCAAGATCAATCAGTTCTTGTAAGATAGAGAGTAAACCATAAGGTCCAAAAATGGGAATGTTTTCGTAGCAATATGTAATGTCTGTCGTATAGACATGTGTAATATGTTATGGGAGGTTAAAAATAGTTTAGTACTAATCTTAATATCTAAAATGGATTGTAATTGATCTCAAAAAACTCACGAGTGGTTTTTTGTTTAGTTTCACAGCGGAGTTCTAGTGCAATTAGAATTAAATTAAGACACTTGGTCATGCAGTTTGTGATATCTTTATAGAAACTATTAAAGGCGTCCGAGATCCATCTAAATTTATATTTATGTGATTTGTAAGTGGAAAAAAGTACAGGTAGTTTTTTGTTATAAAGATGGGAACCTATTTCTTGAAGTTGAGATGTAAGTAGATTCCAGATATCAATTGGGCTAAGGGCAGAAATGGAGAATTTCATCTACATTCAATCTTTCAAGTGCAGCTAAATGCACCAATTCTTTACAAACAATTGAAGCTGTATTTCCAACCCCGTTCCACAATGAAGAATTTAGATGCTAGATCTTTGATTTTTGTGAGTATATAAAGAGTAAACCAAGAAGCGTCTGACTAAGCCATTGTGGGTTCAAATTTACTACTTTGTTTGAAAAGTTGTGAAAAAGTAGTTGAGAAAGGGTGTGGATCACCTCTGACTCCAGCTGGAGTTTATTAACCAAGTCGATTAAGCAGTTAAGTAGGGCAGCAAAAGTTAAGTGAGGATTAAGTGATGGGAGGGGAATATGATTTAATCCTTTGATCAGTAATGCGCAAATCTCATTATCCTCGCAAATGTCTAAGCTTGAAGTACAAATGTGTAAGCCAAATTTATCAAATTGTGATGTAAACTCTATATAATCAGTGCACAAACAGGTAGGAGTGATGTATAATCTTAAAAATTCAGTATTGTAAAACCAACTTTTTAGTGGATATGTAATGGAAATGGCCAATGAACTTTGACAGTAGCGGAATTAGGAAATTAGATGAAGCACTTTTGTGAAATTACTTTGTGAGCATAGCGCATGAACTTTATTGATGGTAGCAACATAAACATGGTACTTAGTTAACTTGGCATGAACAATATTTTTTGCAAGAGAGAGAGTTTAGAGAACATGACAACAGTTGAGGATCGGATTCATACGGAGCCGGTCACCCCTCCAATAGGCATTCATATTATAGTTTCTCCCATCAAGAGAGACTTGGTACAATACAATCTTTGTGTTCCTTGTGACCTAGGTGATGCAATGAAAATGGAAAGCTTCATACATCACAAGCATAACATAAACTTTGTAGAAAGAATTAACTATCCCAAGCCTCAGTCCCAAGGCCTGAAACACCTTCGAAGGTGGAGAGAGCTAGCGGGGCATGAGGATAGGGAAGAGAAAGTAGAAACATTCCATAGGAGAAAGAAATAGTTCCTCACTTATCATCACTCTTCTTGCTAGCATACGTAATAGCATAGTAATGAATATGGAGAAGATGCAAGCTTAAGCATTGAAGCATGGCTCTTGGTTGGATTTGCATTACATAGCCAAGAGTGTTGGTGTAGGCTCTCACTTCTCACAATCTTGGAGAAGGAGGTGGAGTTCCTCTACTTTCACCAAGTGAGAATGAATCCACAAAATGAGAGAGAGAGAGAGAGAGAGAGAGAGAGAGAGAGAGAGAGAGAGTGTGTGTGTGGTGTATACCCCGCAACACACCCCTTGCTTGCTTGATCCGAGTTTTACCTTTTTCTTATGCCTCAACCTCATTGGACCCCTCTCCCCCTAGCCAATCACATGCAGCAGGCATTTCAAGTACATGGGTAGTCTTTGGACAAGTGTCCTCCTTACCCCTTAGAGAGAGAGAGCGTGAAAATATCTAGATATTTGTTGGATGGAACTAGAAGCTCATTGGACCCCTCTTTAGACCAACTAATAGCATTCAAGCACACCATGTGGCTAAGCATAGGGAGAGTCTGACATGTGTCCCAGGTGTCCCTTTAGAAAAGGGGTGCCTTTTGGGTGAGTGGGAGGTTGAGTCAAAGATTTCCCTAACTTTGGGGCTTTCCCCCTCCTTTGTAGGGTCTCTTTTTGACTCAAGCACCTTACCCCCCATGCACGGGAAGCTTCTCGAGCACCTTCCTCATTAAGCATGACAAGAACCTCAAGCACCTTATTCAAGAACCTCAAGAACCTCAAAGATTTCCCTAACTTTGGGGCTTTCCTCCTCCTTTGTAGGGTCTCTTTTTGACTCAAGCACCTTACCCCCCATGCATGGGAAGATTCTCGAGCACCTTCCTCATTAAGCATGAAAATAACCTCAAGCACCTTATTCATCAAGCACGACAAGCACCTCAAGCTTAGGTCGGGTTCCCACCTCAAGCTCAGCCCTACCTGGCCTAGCTTGCCTAAGGTCAAGCACGACAAGCGCCTCAAGCTTAGGTCGGGTTCCCACCTGAAGCTCAGCCCTAGCTTGCCTAAGGTCAAAGGACTTTTAACACTAACTATGGGAGGTCTTTAATGAAGCTAACCCTAAGGTTTTTTAAGCTCCATTAGATGCATGTTGCTCTTTGATAGACTACCTCCTTTTGGACCCGTATTGAGATGTAACCATCTCCTCTTGGTCCCCTGTTGACATAAGTCTAGAAGCACTTATTGCACATTGCTCTTTGGTAGACCATCTCCTTTTGGACCCGTATTGAGATGCAACCATCTCTCCTTTTGGTCCCCTGTTGAGATAGGTCTAGAAGCACATGTCTCAATTCTAACTCTTGTTCCCATTTAGTCTCCCACATCAAATGATCAGTTTAATATGAGGAAATCATTTGTGTAAGCTAGATATTAGATTTTATGACATTACCTCTCTCTTGAAATCATAGTCGTCCTCGACTATGAGGTAGAGAAGATAAAGCCTAGCCATTAGTCCATGTTTCTTAGCGGGTAGAGGATCCCTGTTAACCCTATGACATCATTCCAAGATGGATGACTAATCCATTTGGTGCTTGGGAGACGTAGCTACCGCAAGCATGTCTCCTCTTTAGTCCATATCATACTTCCAAAGTAGAGTGACAAGTTCTACTTGGTGTTTGGGAGACGTCGTCACCACAAACATGATCCTATGAATACTACTTCTTAAATTTGTGCACAATAAAGAGAACTAGTCTTATAAGACAAAAACATTGTTCATTTAAAATGCATTTCCATATGCTTATTGTAAGGCATCATTGTAAGCATTGACAAGGTTCATATTATCCTTAAGCTAGGTTCTTTGCGTCCATCTAGCATCTTTAAAAGAATAATTCTTAAAATTAATAAGATATCGTCAGATAATCTTACCGTTTCTTAATACCTTATCTTCATGTCATAGGATGGACTCAGATTGAAGTACTTGATCTCCAATTTTTGGAGGGTCTGCAACTATTGCTTCTTTTGATGGCGCTCCTTTGTAAGGCTTACATAGGCTGTCATGGAAAACATGGTGCATGAGCCAATGGTTAGGGCAACTTTAATTGATAAGCCATCTCATTGATTGGCTTAAGAATTTAAAAAGGAACATAGTATCTTTTTGTTAGTTTAGCATAATACTCTTGGTGGCTCATAGAATTCTTGTCTGTAGTATGCCTTAGATGAGCCTTGAGAAACTTTTGCAAAACCCTAATCATTTTACTTAAAGGCTAAGGTTCTTTTGTGCTTATTAGCAGCAACCCTTTTTGCCTTTGCTTTGAGATGGATATAACCTCTTTAATATTTGGAAAATATTCTTGTGAGTCTCGGCTATATTCATTAGTAGCGAAGATCTTCCCATGTACTTTAAGTAGTAAGGGACTTTTGGATCTTCCCTCTTTAACTTCGAAAGGTGCTTTCCCCATAGAAGTATGTACAATGTCATTGTACGCATACTCTATAATAGGTAGGTTTTTCTCTCATTGTGAACGTTGATCTACTTCCATGACATAGGCTTTTAGTAGATCAAGAATTGTTAGATTAGTTATTTCACTTTGGTCATCCGTTTGTGGATGATAGGTTGAAAGAGAAATTTAATCTACTTCCTAGATTCTAAAAGATGCCCTTCTAGAAATTATTTTTCATTCTATGATCTTTGTCCGACATTATGGATGTTGGAAAGCCATGATGCTTGAAATTTTGAGATCTGAAGAGGGTTGCCATTTGATGTGCCTTAATAGTCTTTTTGACAGGCATAGAGTGTGTTTTCTTGTTAAGCATATCGAATGAAACAATCCAAGTTGCTTCCCTCGATCAAATTTCAACTTTTGGTATACCACGCATTTTGAAACATACTCATGTATGTTTACTTTTCATGGTAGATCAACAGAAATACATTTCTACTCCTTGAAGAGTAGATTATGGATTCCCTTTTTGCCCCGCATAAGGAGATGTATGGGATTCATACATGACTTTCTTATTGTATGGGTGAGTAACACATAGCCTATTTTCGTTTGGAACCATCCTTCAAGGTGAATGGTTCTTTTCTCTTTCCTAATGCAAAGGTTGTAATTACATACTTAAAGTCTCGGTCAGTAGCATACTCATCTATCATAAAAGACAGATCATTGTGAGTTGCTATAGACACCACAATTACCCTTGGTCGTTGTGAAAGTGCATCGACCACTTGATTGTGCTTGCCAACAATGTGAGAAAATATGAATTTTAAATTGTAAAAGAAAATTTTCCCTCCTCATTTGTTTGTTGGACATCTTGGTTTGCATCATGAAGTTCTTGAGGCTTTGTGATCCATTCGTAGGATGAATGGAATCCCCAAGAGATAGTGTTTCCACCTGTTTGGGGCATATATGTTGAGATGTCGAGCTCTGCATCTTGAGTTGGAATCCACTACGGGTCTTGGCCGCTTACGGCATTTACTCACTGGCGTGTTAGGTGACCGACACGGAGGATCTCTACCAGTGACTCTACAGCTGGACTACACTTATAGTGCCAGCCTAGTACGCTTCTAGCGAGTTCACACTTAGTGACCGCATGTACATATGTGCTACTTTTCAGCTTTAGCAGTTACTCATTTTGTACTCTCTTTTCTTAGCAAAGAAGAAGAAGAATCTTTCAATCTCTGTGTGGTTAGTGCTTGTCTTGTGTAGCTCTCTTGCATCCTCATTCTTTACATGGTATCAAAGCTTGGTGTAGGCAAGAGGGGCCAAGAGAGCAAGAGCATCACAATCTCTTCGTTCACAATCCACGTACCAGTTTCTGAACAGGTCTCCAAAGTGCAGTATACAGAGATTTATTGTACAAGTACAGTGGTTGTATGTACGCTTGATTGTGGACACTCGTTGAGTGTAGAAAGTGTTACAGGTACCACGATAGCAGGTTCAGCAGATTTTCAGGTGTGCGCTCCTTGCCGCACTGTCGAAGCAAGGGACTTGCCTAATACTGTGTGCGAGCCACAGACGGCTCCAAGTACACAACTAGCTTAACTAGTAAGCTCAAAAGAGGGCAATGGTATGTCATTCACCGCTCTATGCTCCTGCCGTGGAGGATTCCTCGCCGTGAAGAAGAAGGAGACGCCGCTACGTCGCGCTCAACCGCTTCACCGCCGTCGTGCCACCGCAATGCTCGATCACACACACACTCTCTCTCTCTCTCTCAAGTACACACTCACACACACACACACTAGTACACAAGGAGATGGAGCAAGAGCACTCTTCTTGCATTGCACAAATGAGAGAATGACAGGATTTTAGGTTTAGTTGACTTTTATATGAGCTCGCCCCATTCACACTTGGGCGCCCATGCTTAGCCAACTAATCCCTTGAATGTTCCAGTTAGAGTGCGCCTCTCATCGGCGATCACTCTTACCCTTTTCCTATTGGACCGACAAGCCCGGTACCTGACTCTACCAAATAAATAATCCAATGTCCGCCGTAGGTTACAACGTCCGTCGTAGGTGATAGGGTGTCCGTGAGCCGTGAGGGTTAACATGCCCCCCTTCCTGATGTAGATTCCGTCCTCGGAAGCTATTGAGTTGAAGCTCGTTCGTCGAGGTGGAAGAGCATTTAAAATGAATGTCCTTAGCCTTCTTCAGTCACTGCAAAATCAAACAACATTGGCACAGTAATTGCATTCTCATAAGCGATTAAAAAGCATATGTAGTTTTAGGCAGACAAATTGATTGGTAACAAAATTTTAAACAATTTGTCAGCAATAAACATTAAATTGCAATGTAATCAAATGCATAAACAGATGTAAAGGTAAAAGATTAAACAAGTCTGGGGTCGCTAATTTAGCGGTCGAAAGGCACTAGAGATCGACTATTAATACCATGGGTAAGCTTCTTAATTTTCTCTGGTTAATTAAGTTGTTTAATCGCGAGAGCCAAGTATTTCATGTTCGAGGGGTGACTAGAGGCTATACCTAGAGGACCTTGTAGTTAAGCTACGATAAAAGGAATTTCTCATGAAATCATCGCCTGACTTAATACCTTTGCTTTGACCCCCCAAAGTCTTTTCATAGTGATTCAATTTTGATGTGTGTGCTTATTTTGTATGCCTTGGGTTTTTCTCTTTTTAAGGAAAAGCGCCCACACTGGGAACCTCTAGGGCTCTAGTACCATAGGCGATACATGTGAGTGGAGTACCAATTTAAGCAGGGATTTCTCTTCCAGCTTAAAATTTTACATTGTGGCACTTTGATTTTTTTTGTTTTGTTTGTTTTCATCATTTTAATTTTGTAGCTTTGGGGGGTCATATAACACTGATACACCTCCCCAGGCTCATCACACTAGTAAACTCCCTTTATAATACTTAAGCTAAAGGTCAATAGGGTCAAGCCCACTAGAAAGCCCTAGTACATTTCACACAATGCTGCCTAAATCGGATTAAGAACCTAAGTAACCATTGCTTATTAGGAAGGCATTCCCCATGGTATTAAGAGAAGATTTCTAACACCTAGCTTGGTCAAACTAGCTTAGTCGAACTAGCTTAGTCGGACTGCTTGATTTTTAAACCTAGACAAGTGATTATGACAAAAAATTACATTGAATTAAATGTTTGATACTAAGCAAATGCGGTGAATATTAGGCTACCAATCACAATTAAAGCAGACAAACATGGATGCAAAATAGATAGGGGCAATGCTAATGGATAAAAAACACCTGTTTGTGTTGATGGTCGCATTTGATCTGAAGTGTGAACGAGAGAAAGGTTCCATGAAGGTCCAAATCCTATCAATAGCAACACGCTCCTGTACACACTAGGAAACAAAAGGAATACCTCCAAGAGGCACATTAGTGGGAAAAGGTACCAACACTTATTGAACACAACAAAAAACATAAGGAACCCTAACCTAATTATTTTCACTCCCCCTAGAGAGTCAAGGGAATAGGATATTGTAGAGGTTGGGGGGAAACCCTAAGGCTAAACCCCTATCCTCGTCGTAGAGATAAACAAAGTCATCATCCATGAGACCATATGTGCCATCCGTGTAGTCCTGTAAATTTTCTTCTTCATCATAGGTGCCCATGTTTACTAAGAAGGTCACTAGACACCTATAGTCATCTTCGTCAAAAGGGTAGGCTTGTGCAATGGGAGAAACGCTCTCTACTAAGTATGGATCAGACGTGGTCAAGAGACGTATCAGCCATTCTAACTCCTCAAAATTCCTCTCACATGCTAGCGTACCTATCAAATCCCATTCACATGCAAGCATTGGAAAGACCATGTGAAATATTTGTGAAAAGTAACGAGGGTACCTCTCACCCAAGGCAGGAGTGGATGACTCTAGCATACTAGCCATATCTGTACACGCAAATAGATGATGGTTAGAGTGCAAATATTACAAGGGTCATGTTCTTGTGCATAATTTGTTTTTATGATTTTGTGTTATGGCTCTTGCTCTTTTACTTTTTTATCTTGTTTTTGTGAGTATAATGCTTTATATATACATTCCCTAAGATTGGAGATTAAGAGGTCAGGGAGAAAGGTTTAGTGGGAAGCAAGTGAATAATGGATGTCCATAAACACTCCCCCCTTCCTTGGGTAGATCATACCGTTTGAAATGATGTCGTCACCCTTTGAAACCAATTGTTCCAAGTTGTTATAGGTGAAGATTTTTGCCAATAGTTTTCTATTACCTTAGGAGCCTCGTCGAGTTGCAAGGGTGGTAAGGTACTCCCAGGATCGAACTTGAAGTGGTTCATCAGGTGATTCTTAAACACTGGAAGGTGTGGACTCCTTTGTAGCTTCATGGAGGTCCACTATTATAGGTGGAGGCTGTGTAGAAGCTTTTACCTCTATGGATGTATTACATGAGGAGCTAGATGCTTCATGGAACTCCCCCCTTCCTGAGCTAGGTGGAATAAATTGGTTTTTCCTTGGAGCCCAAACTAGCTCTGAACTAGGTGTGTAGCATTATGTGATCTTTCCCTTCCCACGGTCTTCCATTGGCTTTAGCGTTACACTATTTGACTCATATGGGTTTTTTGTCGATAGGGAAGGACACATTTTACGTTTAGGTACCCAAATTTGCTCATTTCCATCATAGTAGCCTTGGGCTTCTAATAGTCGTTTTGGAATCCATCGTGATTTGGTCTTGACTCTCCTAGAGCGCGCTCTTGGTTTTCCAAGGAAATTTTTTCTTGAAATGGATGGGAGGGTTGAGGTGGTTGGAAGTAAGGCCTTGGGGACCCATTGATATGTACTCTTAGGTCGTGCAGGTTGAGTACTTGCAATATTACTGCTTGCTGCAACTACAAGTGTTGAAGTGCTAGGTTCATGGGTAGCCGGCAAAGACGAGTTAACCACCTTGGCTTGTGAATGTTAGCTATCCTTCAACTTTGCTAGAGTTTGCAACGTAGGTGACTTTGCTCGAATGATAGGGGTAAGAGTCGGTGGTCGCGTCGTGACACTACCAGTATCCCAATCAATAGTGCATTTGGTTGCCAACATCCACGTGCGTCCCAGGTGTACGTTGCCTTCCATAGCTCCCGCGGGCATGACTAGAAACCTCTGCACTATGCTTCCATTGTCATAGACAACAGGGGTCTGAAGGACTCCAAGAATAGCAGTTTTCTTTTTATTAATGCCCTTGACTTGCATCATACTCGGGGATAGGGTCGGTTTCCCTAATTGACACCAAACTCCATAGGATAACAAATTGTGTTTAGCTCCCGTATCTAATAAGGCATTGTATAGTACTTTCCCATAGGGGCTATTTAGCTCAATTGGGTATCGTAGGGGTGGCTCAGATTCTAATGAGTCGTCATCTATGTCCTCGAAAATTTCTTGCGTGATTCCCAGATTAGCCTCTCGTTGGCGTCTAAGACGTTGTTGTCGTTCTCGAGCCTCAACTCTTGCTTGGATTTTTCTAAGCTCTGCTTGTTCCTTGGCAGCCTTCTTTTGATGGATGGCTTGCAACTCTTCCTGGCTTAGAGGATCATAATATCTTTTGAATTTACTCCCATTAAGGAATCCAATGGTTTCAACTCCATCTAGAGTCTCCACACGAATGGTACCTTGCGGGGTAATTTCACACACTCGATATGGTCCCTTACTAGCGTATTTCAATTTCTTCTTTTCATTACGTACCCCGTACATAAGAACTTTATCACCAACCTTGATGTATTTATCCTTTAAATGGCTATCAAACCACTTCTTTCTCCTATCCTTCTCCACTAGAGCATTTCTCACAGCTAATTGCCTCTCTTCATCTAGCCTTTCCAGGATATATAATCGCTCAACTAAGGGGTTACCATCCCAACCTTCTTGAGAAGCTACTCGAAGACTAGGAATGACAAACTCCCATGGCATAATTGCTTCTTGGCCATACACCATCTTAAAAGGTGTGCAATTAATAGCAACTTTATACGCAGTAGGATAAGCCCATAAAGCTGATGTAAGCTTTAGGTCCCAATTAGTGCGATGAGCCTCAAGTGTCTTTGTCAAAATGGAGATGAGAGTTTTGTTGGTACTCTCAGCTTGGCCATTTGCTTGGGGATAATAGGGTGTAGACTTGTGGTGAGATATCATGAAGTTTGATGTGAGTTCTTTTATTACTTCATTTATAAAATGAGTTCCATTGTCACTCACAA
Source organism: Adiantum capillus-veneris (assembly GCF_014529385.1). Taxonomy (NCBI): domain Eukaryota; kingdom Viridiplantae; phylum Streptophyta; class Polypodiopsida; order Polypodiales; family Pteridaceae; genus Adiantum; species Adiantum capillus-veneris. The sequence continues at coordinate 40,121,970 of NC_140943.1, read as the reverse complement.
GTTCAAAGGGGCATCCAAAACGTGTGATAATGTTCTCAAAGAGGAACTTAGCTGCTGTCTTTACATCCGTCTTTCGTGTTGCTTTTGCTTCAACCCATTTGGTAACATAGTCGGTAGCCACAATGATATATCGTGATTGCGTGTTACGTGCAGCCGGACTAATCGGTCCTACAAAGTCTAAGCCCCACTTTTCAAATGGTTGGGTTACCTTGATGGGATGTAGAGGCATCCTATCCCTTCTTTGTGGCTTCTTGAAGCGTTGGCATTCATCACATCCCTTTGCAAAAAGTGATGCATCCTTAAACAGAGTGGGCCACCAATAGCCTGACTGTAAGATCTTTCGGGCAGTCAACTTTCCTGAAAAGTGACCACCAGCTACGCCCATGTGTGCCTCTTGTAGAATATATAAATACTCATCCTCGCGGGCACAGCGTCTAAGAACATCATCTTTTCCTCTCTTATAGAGAGTTCCAGCCAGTAAGCAATAGGGTTCGCATTCCTTGATTAATTTTCGAGCTATATCTTTTCGCAGCTCTTTGGGTGGAAAACCATTAACTAAGAAGTTAACAATCTTTTCACTCCATTCAGGCATTGTCTCAACAATGAACAAAGGAGTATCAGGCAATTCATCATCAACCCCTGTAGGAGCTTCGCCATTAGGGATACAAGATAAATGATCCGCCATGACATGTTTCCTCCCAGGCCTCACAACAACAGTGAAGTCAAACTCAAGAAGAATTAACAACCATCGTGTAATTCAACCTGTGGAACACAGCTTGTTTACCAAATATAGCAATGCTTCATGATCAACATAAAACACAAACTTGGTAGCAAGAAGGTAATAGCGAAATTTCTTTACTGCGTAAATCATAGCTAGACCTTCGCGCTCTATAGTAGTGTAGTTCATCTCGGCATCATTTAATTGGCGACTTGCAAAGCTAATAGGGTAGTCCAATTTATGTTCTCCTGGTTGAGTTAGAACACACCCAATAGCAAAGTTTGATTCATCAATATGCACATGACAAGGTACATTCCAATCAGGTGTTCGCAGGATTGGAGCACTTTTTAGGGCCTTCTTTAATAACTCATAAGATTGATGACATTCTTCCGTCCAGTGAAACTCGATAAGAAGCTTGTACAATGGACGCGCTATCTCGGAAAAGTTTAAAATAAACCTTCGGTAATAACCAACATGGCCCATAAATCTTTGAACTCCTTTATAGTTCGTAGGTGGTGGCAAATCGGCAATGTCTTTAATCTTACTCTCATTTGTGGATATCCCGTTCTTGGACACTATATGCCCTAGAATGACTCCATGCTTAACCCAAAATTGGCATTTGAAAGGGTTCAATGAGATGCGATAAAATCTGCACCTTTCAACTATTTTTCGTAGATATAACAAATGTTTCTCCCAAGAAGAATAAACACAAAGGTCGTCTAGGAAAGCTTCACAAAACTCCCTTAGAAATTCTTTAAACGCAGTGTTTATTAATCGTTGGAATGTAGCAGGGGCATTTGTTAAGCCAAAAGCCATAACACGAAATGCAAACACTCCAAACTCTGTGATAAAAGCAGTTTTAGCTTGGTCCTCTAATGCAATTGTGATTTGATTGTAACCAGAGTACCCATCTAAAAATCTATAAGCTTCCTTGCCCGCAACTCTTTCAAGCACATGTTCTGAATATGGCAAGGGATAATGATCTCTCCTAGTGGCTGCATTAACTTTCTTGAGGTCCACGCACACTCTTAGTTTCCCATTCTTTTTTGGCACAATGACTATTGGAGAAACCCATTCTGAGTGCTCAATAGGGTATATGAATCCACATTGGATAAGTTTTTCAATCTCCTCTTGTACAATTTTGGCGTACTTAGGATTCATTAGATAGGGTCGTTGCTGGACGGGTTTAGCAATGTTGATCATGGGAATTGTATGTTGCACCACAGAAGGTGGAACGTCCTTCATGTCATGATATGTCCAAGCAAAGATATCCTTGTATTCCTTGAGGATCTCCTTAAGTACATCCTCTTCAGTTTCGGTAAGGTCTTGAGCAATAAAGACTGGTTTAGACTCCTCACCTGGTTCTGCTAATTCTATCTCTTTAACTACCGCTGGACCATCATAGACTCCACTGCTTCCATTGGTAGGTATTCTTTGGGCTTTGGCATACACAACCTTTCGCTCCCCCGTGGTATAATATTTAAAGTTTTCAGGAGCCGTATGTAAGTCAGCAGGCTCTTGTCCTGACAGAGACCTTTCTTTTAGTTTTGCCTCCTTTTGTTGTTGTGCTAACTCTCGGTTTTGATGTCTTCTTATAGTTCGACTCAATTTCGTCTCTATAACCTCCAATTGAGCGAGGTCAATGGGTCGCGGGCTGCACCACATGACACTCTGGAGATGTTCACCCCAATTGTCTACTAGCTTTCGATGAGCATCACATGCCCCTAGATAGCTAAGCCATTCTGCAGTAGATCTTTCCTTGTTTATCCTAGCTCTCACATTTGCTCGATATCGTCGTCTCTTATATGACCTTTGTTTCTTGTTAAGGTTTTGATTTTGGTAAATGTTTGAACTCGACTCGCCTAATAGGTCTTCGCTTGTATCCTCTTCACTCTCATATAAATTACCATAGACGGTTGTACTAGGCCTTGAGTGTTTAGTTTCTATACTTGGTTCACTCAATGTTTCCTCAGGTTCTGAATCCATTTCTCCCTGAGATTCCGTTTCTGATGTGTATTGGCCTGAAGCCTTTGAGGAATCATCAGTTTCACTCTCAGGTAGGTGTGCCTCTTTCCTATCATCGGATGTTACATGCGCTACACCTAACATGTTTACTGGTGCAATGTGTGGTATCTCTTCCCCATCTGGTGTTACCCAGGTTGTTCCTCTAGCTCCCCATGTATCTATAGTTGCCGCTAGGTGTACCCAATCGACATTGTCTGACTCAGCCATTCCGTGTTGAGATGTCGAGCTCTACACCTTGAGCTGGCATCCACTACGGGTCTTGGCCGCTTACGGCATTTACTCACTGGCACGTTAGGTGACCGACACAGAGGATCTCTGCCAGTGATTCTACAGCTGGACTACACTTATAGTGCCAGCCTAGTACGCTTCTAGCGAGTTCACACTTAGTGACCGCATGTACATATGTGCTACTTTTCAGTTTTCGCACGTAGTCATTTTGTACTCTCTTTTCTGTGAGAAGAAGAAGAAGCTTTCCATCTCTGTGTGCTTTGTGCTTGTCTTGTGTAGCTCTCTTGACATCCTCATTCTTTGCATGGTATCAGAGCCTGGTGCAGGCAAGAGAGGCTAAGAGAGCAAGCGCATCACAATCCCTTCGCTTGCAATCCACGACCAGATGCCGAAGTTTCTGAACAGGTCTCCAAAGTGCAGTATACAGAGATTTACTGTACAAGTACAGTGGTTGTATGTACGCTTGATTGTGGACACTCGTTGAGTGTAGAAAGCGTTACAGGTACCACGATAGCAGGTTCAGCAGATTTGCAAGTTTTTGCAGATTGCAGCTATTTTGTCTTAGTGCTTCAAGATGTCTGATGGTTTCAGTCAGATTGTTACTGAGAAGCTTGAGAAAAATAACTACCCTGCATGGAAGTTCAGAATAACAAATTTCCTAAAAGGAAAAGGTTATTGGGACTATGTAGAAGGAGACAATGAAAAGGAACCAGAGATTCCCGAGGCAAATGCTACAGCACAACAAAGGAAAGCTTTGAGGGACTGGCAACAAGGCCAGAGCAAAGTGATGTATTGGCTTTCTATGAGCATCACAGATGGCATGATGGGCTATCTACAGGATGTTGAAACCCCCGCCATTGCATGGAGAAACTTAGGCAGAGTGTTCGAGGTGAACACCAAGGCCAGGAAGCTTCAACTAAAGTCGGAGCTAAATAAGGTTAAGAGGAAAAACCTCTCAATCAATGATTATGCCTTGAAGATCAAGAGTATCATTGAGGCTCTTGGATCTATTAAAGTCTCAGTGGAAGACGATGACATTGTCCGTGCATGCTTGGATGGTCTAGGAGATGAGTATGTACATTTTAGGTCTTCCATGAATACAACAGACGACATCCCCGTGTTCCAAGATTTGATTTCTATGCTTATTCTTGAGGAGAAGAACCTTGACACATCTTCTTCTCATGGCAGAAATAATTCTGAACAGGCCTTCTATTCTAACTCCAACAGAGGTAGAGCTAGAGGTCGTGGTCAAGGCCCAAGGGGTTGCAGGGGCTAATTTCTGGAAGGTCAATCAAATCAAAACAATACAGGACATTCTACAATACAGGTGGCAGGGGGAGTCAAAGAGGTCGTGGTGCAGGATCAAGTAGGCAGCAACATACTCCAGATAGCAGAGAATGTTGGACTCGTGGTGAAAGAGGTCACATGTCACGTGACTGTCCAAAGGGAAAAGCAAGTGGAAAGAGAGAACAGGGCAACTATGCATCTACTAGCAGAGATGCAGATGACAGCAAAAACGAGTGCATGTTTGTTATGCAGCAGGTAATGAATACAATGGCTGCAGAGAATTCCACCCAAGATGATGTTTGGTATGTGGATTCAGGTGCCTCTAATCACATGACTTCTCGTGGAGAGTGGTTTAGAGATATGCGCAAACCAGATGTGTCAGGCTATGTGCAGACATGAGATGACACAACTCACCCCATTGCTCATGTAGGGGACATACCTCTAAATACGAAGAGTGGGAAATCAAAGTACTTAGCAGATGTACTTCATGTCCCAAACATTACAAAGAATCTTGTTTCTGTTGGACAAATGGTTGAGTAGGGTTTGCAGGTTCACTTCAATCCAAATGGCTGTTATGTAGAAGATTTCCAGAATGGCTGTAAGCTGATCACAAAGGGCAAATGTGTGGGCAGAATGTTTACGCTAAATGTAGACATGCCTGAGGTAAAAGCTGCATTATTTGCACAGGGCACAGGTGTTGTGGCTGATGTTGACATTTGGCACAAACGCATTGGCCATGTCAATGAGCAAAGATTGCGCAGCATGCAATCAAAATAGATTGTAAAAGGTTTGCCCAAATTCAAGGTGGATGGTATGCATAAAGTGTGTGCAGCATGCCAGTTTGGAAAACAGTCAAAGGGCTCATTTCCACATGAGCTCAATGTATGTAAAAAGCCACTTGAGGTGGTGCACACAGATGTTTGGGGTCCAACCGATACTGCAAGTATACATGGTTGCAGATATTATGTCTCTTTCATTGATGACCATACAAGGAAAGTATGGGTCTACTTCATGCGTAACAAAAGTGAAGTGTTTGGTCACTTTCAAGACTTCAAAGTCATGATTGAGAAGGAGACAGATATGCAAATCAAAACATTGAGGTCAGATGGAGGGGGAGAGTACTTCTCTAATGATTTTTCAGATTTTTTGCGAATGCATGGTATACGCAGGCAGTTTACATGCAGATATACTCCACAACAGAATGGGGTCGCAGAAAGGAAAAACAGGCACATTGCAGAGGTTGCACGTGCATTGATGAATGAGAAGAACATGCCTCATCATTTCTGGGCTGAAGTCATAAATACAACTGTGTACATTATGAACAGGACACCTACAGCTGCGGTGCATGATGTAACACCTGAGGAAAAGTTTACAGGTACAAAGCCTTATTTGGCACACTTGAAAGTGTTTGGCTGCATAGCTTACGTGCATGTACCAGATGAGTTGCGTAGGAAATTGGATCCTAAAGTTGAGAAATGTATTCTTGTGGGATATTCCCTTGAACAAAAGGGGTACAGGTGCTACAATCCTACTACACGAGAATTACGAGTGAGTAGAGATGTAGTCTTTGATGAGATGAGCAGCTGGTACAGTAATGCACATGGCACTATTGGGGCTGATGTACAAGATAATGTGGTTGTACAAAATGTGAGGCCACAGTCACAGGTTTTGAGTGGACCACAAGAGTCCTCTTCTCGTGGCTCTGTTGAGAAACCATGGAATGGTAGACTACGTACGTAGGTTACTCCACCAACAGGTACAGGGAATGTATCACGAAAAGGAAAGGAAAAGGTAGAGCTGTCATAGTAGTGGCTGCATCTAGAGGATGGATTATGCATCAAATGGATGTAAAGAATTCCTTCTTGAATGGTGAGTTGCAAGAGGAAGTGTATATGGATCAGCCACCTGGTTATGTCGATCTAGGTTACCCAGATTATGTATGCAGACTTCTCAAAGCTTTGTATGGTTTGAAGCAGGGCTCTAGAGCATGGTATGACAGGATTGCCAAGTATCTTGTCAGTATTGGTTTTAGGAGAGCTCATGCTGATCATTCACTCTATGTACGTGAGAGTGATGTGGGGATTGTGGTCATTACCATATATGTAGATGACCTTATTATTGTTGGTGACAATGCTATGGAGATTGACCATGTGAAGGGTCTTCTCAAACAGGAGTTTGAAATGAAAGATTTAGGCAAGTTGCGCTACTTTCTTGGCATTGAGGTGATCAGGACTCCAGAGGGTGTATGGCTATCACAGAGACAGTATGCTTTGGACATGTTGTCAAAGTATGGTATGGCTGATTGTAAGCCAATTTCTATTCCCTTGGATGTGAATGCAAAGCTGAGTGCAGAGAAGGGTGATGTTGTTGAGGATGTCAACATGTACAGGAAGATGGTGGGTAGTCTAATCTACTTGACTATCACATGCCAGACTTGAGCTACACAGTAGGCTTGGAGAGTCAATTCATGCAGCTTCCGAGGAAGCCACATTTGGATGGAGTACGACGCACACTTAGGTATGAGCAAGGGACTCTTGACTACGCATTGTTCTATGCAGCAAATGCACCATTAGCATTGTATGGGTATACAGATGCAGATTGGGCAGGTAGCATTGTTGATAGGAGATCTACGAGTGGCTTCACGTTCTCTTTTGGGAGTGCTGATGTTACTTGGAGCAGCAAAAAGCAGCCTACGATTTCTTTGTCGAGCACAGAGGCCGAGTACAGAGGTGCAACAATTACGGCGTGCGAGGTAGCTTGGCTACGCACATTACTTGAGGACTTGGGAGTGCAGGTGGACCAGCAGATTGTCATCCATTGTGACAACCTCAGCAGCATGCAGTTGGCTAGGGAACCCAGTGTTCCATGCAAGGACCAAACACATAGAGGTCCATTACCACTACGTTCGAGAGAGAGTGTTGGCGGGCGACATCGACTTGGTCTATGTCAGCACAGAGGAGTAGATAGCGGATATCTTTACCAAGGCCCTCGGAGCTGAGAAGCTTCGACGTTTCCGGACTATGCTTGGACTCTGCGACATGCTGAGCTCGAGGGGGAGTGTTGAGATGTCGAGCTCTACACCTTGAGCTAGCATCCACTACGGGTCTTGGCCGCTTACGGCATTTACTCACTGGCGCGTTAGGTGATCGACACGGAGGATCTCTGCCAGTGATTCTACAGCTGGACTACACTTATAGTGCCAGCCTAGTACGCTTCTAGCGAGTTCACACTTAGTGACTGCATGTACATATGTGCTACTTTTCAATTTTCGCACTTAGTCATTTTGTACTCTCTTTTCTGTGAGAAGAAGAAGAAGCTTTCCATGTCTGTGTGCTTTGTGCTTTGTGCTTGTCCCCTTTACAGTTAATCCTTTAGTAGTGATTGGTAGAGTAGCATTAGATTCATCACCTTCAAAGTATTGCCCCAACTTGTTAACAGGTATTTCTATAACAAGGTTCTCATCTAGGTTGGGTTGTGGATCTATGTGTTCCTCCTCTATTGGCATCTCCGCAGGTCCATCCATCTGTGCAAATTGTGGTAGCCCAAACTTTAGTTCTCCATTGAGGAAGGCTCGAAGAGCTGAGACTAGCTCAGGGTCTTTATATAGTTTGGACATGATGGTGGTTCTAACTTCTGAAGACATGAAATCCATCAATTTTGCAATGTTTAACGGCACCTTTTGGCCTTGAGTCCCTTGACATGGGGAAGATGGGATCTCCATTTCTTCGATAGGATCAGGTAGTCCCTCTGTAAACATTCTTTCCATCAAGAAGTGAGTACGCCCACTTTCCCATGACTTTAAGTCACTTTCTTCTTGGATGACACTAGGCATGTCCAAGGGTCTATGGACTTGGTGAGGTTGTTGTTGTGTAGGGAACACGGTGTCTGTAATCTGGATCTTCCTAGGTGCTGGTTCTAGATCCCTTTAGGTATCTTCTACCAAACTCCTTAAATGCTTGACTCGCTCAATCTCCTCTGTAGGGTTTGGGTAAGTTCCTATCTTCTTTTTGGATCCTGGCCATTGTGGCTCATGAAGATATTCCTTGTTGGTTTCTATGTTAGTGGTCGTTTTGGTCTCCATGGTTTCACCTGAATCAGAATCTTCTTTAGTGTCGTTCATATATACGGGGTCATCACCAGTCCCTATGTTGGTCTTTGAGCTGGGGTCTGACTTCGCTGCTTTTTGCGATCTCTTTCTTCGTGTTTTCTTCTTTTTCTGAGATTGGGCAATTGATGCCGTGTCTCTTTCCTCAAGAATATAATTTTGTTTTTGGAGCATCGATCGTGTGAGTGCGTTTACTGGTACTATGTTTATAGTTGGTGGTGTCCCATCAACAATCTCTATTAAGTTCAATGGTGTGATTTTCGGTGCGTTTGGATTGTTAGGACACTGTGCGATCAAATGATCTATGCCACAATGATTACAAGTGAGTATTGGCATTGCCAATGCACTCCCTTGACTTGTTTGCATTAGTGCAGCATTCTTTTGCATTCTAATGGGCCACTCAGCTACTCGATGTGGTCCACCACATTCGTAGCACAGAAGAGGTGGTCTCTTAGCAGTGTAGTTGATATTTTGGCCTCTTGCCGCAAGAGCAGCTACTTGATATACAGGTTTTACTTGTCCCCAATGGTCTTCCATATAGTACATGGGACACTCCTCAAGCATGTCGACTCCATAGGTGATACTAGAGTCTATGTCCTCTTCGCAATCTACATAAGTACTAGATGACTCACAACCTATTTGGTTCATAGGTGTAACTCTTGGATGAGGGGGTTGCGGTCCTAGCACTGGAGGTGGCAACGATGTGGTTTGGACCACATTTTGGGTTCTAGGGACGATGTGGTGTAATGGCAACTGTTGCTCCATGGGTGGGGTAGGCATCAATGCAGGAACTCGAGGTGAGTCTGCCCAAGCTATAGGCGGTCTATTTTCCATGATGCGTTTAAGCATTAGGCAATCCTTCGCTTGATGGCCATACCTACCACGCGCGTTACAAGTCCCGTTAAACTTTACTCTGAAAGTAGAGCATTCACTCGTAGTATGTGGGCCCAAGCAAATTGAGCACCATTGTTGCTCCCTTCTTGGATACATATGAGTGTTTTGTGGAGCACGATTACCCCTAAGGCTTTCTTGGATGGCCTTGGTGAGATCTGCCAAAGTCATCTCAGATATCGTTTGCTCTTTCACGATTGGCTTTATCTTCATTGACTCATGCCCTGACGCTTGCGAGCTACTAGACTTCGGCTCGGCAGACACTCTTTCTCCTGCAATCATTAAATTATCCTCCAATTGGATTGCATTCATGGTGACTGCTTCCCAAGTAGTGATACCTCTAATGACTAGGCCATTATAGATACTTTCATGTCGTAGTACCCTAATGAATCTATCGAGCAATTGGTTGTTGTTGAATCGCTCGTTTGGATTGCATCGAGAATTCAAATTCTTTAGGCGACTAATGAAGTCTCTCACGGATTCACCTTCTTCTCGTTGGGCTTTCTGGAGCTGAGAGGCTACACCCCAAAGTACTCCCTCTCGTATGTTCTCTTTCAAGAACAATCTCCTAAGAGTAGAGTAGATCGTTTTCTCTTCTACTCTTAAGGTTCTATACCAATCTCCAGCCTTTCCGCTTAGGGTCAAACTCAAAGCCTTACACTTATGTAGCTCATTTTGCTCTTCCAAGGAATCGCACACATGTTCAAAGACTTCCATATGCTTTCTAGCATCTCCGTCTCCATTGAATTTCTGTGTGAGCTTAGCTACTTGAACTACCTTGCTCCTAGGCTCTCTATCAGGTGCACTACGCATGTTTTCCGCAATAGAGCGACCGATAGTTTGAGCAAATGCTGCCAAATCTCCTATTTGAGCAAGTATAATGGGTGTATGTGCTCCTGGAACGACATGTGAGATGGGAGTTGGCCTTGGCCTTGGCATACACACGGCTCTTGGGTCCCATATTTCGTATGGTGGTGTACCAGACGGTGGTCCAAAGTTTACAGGCGTGGCCCTAGGCATAGGGGGTGCCTGATATGGCATGTTATTATTAAATGGCATGGCTCCACTTGTATAAGAGCTTGGATAATGCCATTGTGGATTGTAAGCTCTTGGAATAATTGGAGGTGTAGGAGCTACATGAGGCTGAGGTACGACAGGTGCACATGATTGATACATACATGTAGGTATAGTTGGGGGCACTGTGCTACTAGGCATCGGCGCAGTATTAACAAATGAACTCCATGGTGTACTTCTTGTCATGCTCACCACTGGGATATGCATGGTAGCCGTAGTGTCATTAAGAGAAAGATGAGCTAGATCTGGGAAGGTAAAGCTGCCACTTGTGGGCTCAGATTGTACTGAGGCTCCTGGAGAAACAACATATGGAGGGTCAATGGGGCTCACTGAGGGAGTCTCCATTTGTGATAGGGTTGGTTGGTTGGCCTTTCCCATATCCAAGAATCTCATTAGGCCTGTTGAAGGCATGTTGATCCCTGTGTTCTGTCTTTCTAACTCGACAATCCTATGGAGGACATCACAGACTTTCTGTTGTTGCTCATCTATGCTAGTAGCACCCGATGTGGATTGTAGAACATCTAACCAACCCACATGATAGGTGTGTCCTGTGTACCGATCAGTTAAAGCTTCTGCTTGTAGGTCATACTCCCCTCCGTGACTGCTACCTTGGGAGCACTCGGTTGCTCGGCTGCCATGATTGTTGTCATAGGAGCCTTTGCTTTCACGGCTCGACTTTGTTCTAGCCTTCGTAGGTTCTCAATTTCCCTCTCCCTTGTTGCTTGCATATAGTGTTCGATCTCTTGTACTTCGGCAAGACTCCTACCATCGGGTAGTAAAACCTCAGAGGGAGATAGTCCTAAAGGATCAGGAGGTGCAGTGGATGTAACATTCACATGCACACTCTCAAGAAGCATAGGGTCCATTTTAGGCATGAATGACGAATTTACTTCCCCACTCCCTTCATTTATTTAATTAACCGCATGTTCGGAGCGAGTAACTCTACTAAGGGTCTCTTTTAAGCGGCTAAACACGCTGGACCCGGGCCGTGGGCCCAAGGCATGCATGTCTTGACTTGAACTATCAGGGTTTGGTGTAGGATACCCCTCCATGACTTCGTAGTCAGAGAAAGAATCACTAGACGCGATATGAGGATCATTAGAAAATTTCGGAGGTCATTTGGAGGGCCTTGTAAGAAATTGTATTTCTCTCTCTAGAAACTTTTTTTAAAATGCACTTGTACCTTGTGAGTACGTCCAAAAGGACAACCAGCCACTTTAAAAAGTAGATTTATATTCCCAATTGTCCTTGAAAACGGTCACTTTTTTATTTAATGTGAGCGTCTTTTTCAGGAGGCAAGTGCGGCGCATTCAAGGCAGCTTACGTCATCACTGAAAGTTGAAAAGTCACAAACTATCAAATAGTGATAGATTTTGAGGCTTTTGACACCACCAATGCGTCCGGAACGCCAAAATACCTTAAAAACGAATGTCTACTTGTCTCATTCCGACATCCGGAGAGGCAAAAAATGTCAAAAAACCCAAAACAATGGGCTTTTTACTTAAGGCGCGCTAGGAGGCATTCTAAAATGCTAGAATGCCCCTCTGCGCGCCGTTAGTACAAAGCTCCTTTTAGTGATTTTTGGACAATTATCTTTCAAGAAAGCCTACCCATGTTTCTCTATTGCACTTTTGCACCATGCTCTCTCTCTCTCTCTCTCTCTCTCTCTCTCTCTCTCTCCTTTCTATAGCTTAGCATATTTAAAGAGAGAGAGAGTGAGAGACTCCCATTACTAACGGCACGCGTGGAGCATGTTTTGACCTCAAAAAACACCTCCTCGCGCCGTTAGTATAAGGTAACAGAAAGACTCTCTCTCTCTCTCTCTTTCCCCCGCCTTACTTCCTCTCTCTATAACACTCACACATACACACATAAACACATACACTGGTGGATGCACAGTACTAAAGGTGCGCATAGAGACATGCACACCGGTTGTGCCTCTCTACGCGCGCCTATAGTATAGAGAGAGAGAGAGAGAGAGAGAGAGAGAGAGAGAGAGAGAGAGAGAGAGAGAGAGAGAGAGAGAGGCTCTTTGAGTTTGTGTGTGTGTGTGTGTATGTTATATTTGTGTGTTTGTGTGTTTGTGAGTGTGTGTGTCTCTGTGTGTGTCTGTCTGTGTGTGTGTATGTTATATTTGTGTCTCTGTGTGTTTGTGTGTATGTTATATTTGTCTGTCTGTGTGTGTGTGTGTGTGTGTGATCAAAATGCACTTTGTAGAATTGTAACAATGGGTGTGCGTGCTCACTCTTATAGACCCGAAATTATGATCTCTAAGGCTAAGATGATGAAGAAAAAACCTATGTGATAGATGGAGGCCTTTTTAGAGTTTTTTTGACATTTTCCTCTCAAAAAGCTCTCTAAAAGAGGAAAAAAGGGGCTTTTTACTAACGGCGCGCGATGAGGCATTCCAAAATTTTGGAATGCCCCCTCGCGTGCCGTTAGTAAAATGTTCTTTTAGGGGTTTTTGACATTCTTTGCCTCTTTGGATGTTGGAGCTAGGCAATTGGACATTCATTTCTAGGATATTGGGGCGTTCCGGACGCATTGACAGTATCAAAAGTTTCAAAATCTTCCACCACTTAATAGTTTTGTAACTTTTTGAATTCTAGTGATGACGTAAGCCGTATCAAATACACCGCCTCTACCTTCTGAAAAAGGTGCTCGCATTAAATGAAAGAGAGTGATCGTCTTCAAGGACCACTAGATTATTAAATGAGGAGAGGGACACCTTTTATATTTTTGTTAATATCAATCTATTTTTCTACGTAACGTAGGCTGTTCTCTCATTGGAGGAGCTTATTTTCCTCTCTCTTCCAAAAGGCCCTCCAAAAGACCTCCGAAATCTCCTAATGCTTGGGTCGCGCTACCTTGAGTCCCGGTCGAAGGTCCAGAACCTAGGGTGGAGGAATAATGGGTGCCCGCGTAAATGGAGGCACTACCAATATGCTCGTGCTCTAACACTCGCCCAGAGCGTAGGTTCATATGACTTTGATCCCCTAGAAGTGTCAGTGAGTTTCCGTGAAGGCTGCTCACCTAGTATTTTTGGGTGTTTTGCAACCCAAGTCTTTTCTTTAATTTTTTTAATTTTTTATTTTTTGGTCCTTTTTTTCTGACCCAGCTATAGAATAGAACGTATTATAGCTCAAAACGAGCGTCTCGGTCAGAGGGACGTGCCGTGCTTTACAACCCTCCGTTTGGTCACTTTATGCCCTCGGAATCCCTAAAACCGTCAATTTCTAGTAGGGAACTAGGCCCAAATTAGAAAGTCTAAGGGTGCAAGTGGGAAGAGAAGGGAGGAGAGTGGAGGACTTGCCCCACATGCTCTCATTCGCTCTTGAGGGGGTAGGGTATATATATAAGAGTGAGTCTAGTATATATCATAGGACTGAGGCCTGAGGCCTGGGCTTGGGCTTGGGCTTGGGGATATGATCCCGATCCCGATCAAAATTTTAGTGTAGCCCCCCAGTCACTCACGCTTAAATATTTTTGGATTTTTTACTTTTTTACTTTTTTTTTTTTAAAAAAAAGGCGACGACCGCGCGCGGTTTTGGTGACCCTTTCTTGGCCACACACACTGTCAACACCTACCTAACCTCTCTGTTAACAGCTCACACCTCACTACCTTATCTACTTACTAGCAGTGATGCTAACAGTGATGCTAACCACTAAATAATCTACTAACTAATCTGTTAACCACTCTGCTAATTGCTTACTGACAGTGAGATAACTGTCCACCTACTTCCTCTCTCACTACCTTACTGTGCAAAGATTGTGTGCAGGCAAACCTTAACAGAAAACTGTGTACAGACTGTGTGCAAACAGAAATTGCTAACAGTCTACCTACTTACTCATTCACTGCGAACAAGCTAACGACTACTAATTGTGCAAAGACTGTGTGCAAACAGAAAACACAAGATTATGCAGAAATCACAAAACTTGCAGAGAATACAAAAATTAACAACTTGCAGAAAAATAACTCATTCCTCTTCCTCTTCCTCTTCTTTCCTACTACAAACAACTCATAGAAGAAGCACAAAGTGCCTCTTGGGCTTAGTGCAGGGCGATTCCCTAGCACTGTCGAAGCAAGGGACTTGCCTAACAATGTGTGCAAGCCACAGACGGCTCCAAGCACACAACACTGGATAACGCACCCTCTCTGATCTTCTCAACTGTGGTGCACTCTTCTCTTCAACTCTTGCATATGGGGGTACATATTTCTCAATATGATTACTGCCAGGTGTCCTCAAATGTGGTAAACCATGCTCTTCATCGAGGCTTTCATCTCTAGAACTCTCTTCAACCACTTTCTTCTTGCCTTTCTCGTCTTGCTTCTTATCTCGCAAACGACCGCTCCATGGGTTGACACTTACTGTACTCTCCTCTGCCATATGTGGTCCTGAAATAGTTCTTGTTGATGGTCCTGGCTTATCAACAACATGACGCACATTCTCTTGCTCTTCATACTCATCTTCTATCATCACTGGCTTTGGTTTATACCATGGTTCATGCTCACAAAATCTGACATCTCTACTGACATAAACTTGTCTTGTCGTAGGATAGCACTTGTAACCTTTCTTTTCAACTGGGTAGCCCAAGAATATACACTTCACTGCCTTTGGCTCCATCTTCTTTCTTGCTTCATTTGGCACATGAACATAGCAAACACATCCAAAAAATTTCATGTAGGAAACTGTTGGCTTGATCCCATAAAGTCTCTCATAAGGTGAAATTTCATGAATGGCAGCTGTGGTGTTCGATTCATAATGTGTACTACTGTATGAACTGCTTCAGCCCAATATGTTAATGGCATATTCATCTCATTCATCATGGCTCTTGCAATCTCTGCTATGACTCTATTCTTTCTCTCAGCAACTCCATTTTGTTGTGGTGTGTATCTGCAAGTAATCTGTCTTCTTATGCCTTTTTCACGTAAGTAATCATCAAAACTGTGTGACATGTACTCTCCCCCTCCATCTGTACGTAGGCATTTAATTTGACAACCATTCTCTTTTTCAACCATAACTTTGAACTCAAAAAATACCTCAAATGCCTCTGACTTTGCCTTTAGAAAGTAAACCCATGTCATTCTGCTGTAATCATCCGTAAATGTGATAAAATATCGACAACCATTTGGCGTAGCATGATCACAAGGTCCCCAAATATCTGAATGAACAATTTCCAAAGGACTTTGGCTAATTCTCCCCCTCGTTGGAAATGGTAAACGAGATTGCTTTCCAAATTGACAAGCTTCACAAACATGATCAAAATTCAATCTGCCAAACTTTGGTAATCCACGTACAATTTGATTTGATTGCATATGCTTTAGTCTTCTAAAATTGACATGACCAATCCTCTTATGCCATAACTCTGCCCAATTATCTTGAGTGGCTGATTTGTTTGCATACATACCACTGTGTAAACATGGATCTCCAGCTTCCAATGAGAACAAGCGACCTTTCTTTCTTCCACGTGCCAATATCTTGCCTAGTCTGCCTTTGTGAAACTCCTCTATGAAGCATCCATAACGATTAAAACGGACTTGCAACCCTTGATCTGTCATTTGTCCAACTGATGCTAAATTCTTTGTGATTGAAGGCACATATAGAACATCTCCCAATGTGTTGTATGTCCCGTCTTTTTCTAGCAATGGAACTGAACCAACATGTGTAATCCGATGCATAGTATCATCACCTGTAGCGACAAACTCATCCTCTTCTAACTTCTCTTTTCTGTCAAACCATTCACCATGATATGTCATATGATTTGTGGCACCACTATCTAAATACCAATCATCTGTATGATGTGGCTCCACCATGCTTCCAACAACATGCTCCATAGGAAATAAATGTCCACTCAACCTATTGTCATATATATTTTGATCATGAGGATTGTATCCAACAAAGTTTCCTCCATGTCTGCCATAACCTCGGCCTCTTCCACCACGATCACGATTTTGATTTAGCCTTGTGTAACATTCTCTTTCAAAGTGACCATAAATGCCACATCTGTTACAATATCCATCTCTTTGAGGATGTACAAATCGTCCACCTCCACGTCCACGAGTTCGGGCTCTCCCCCTGTCTCTTTGGCTATAATCGTTGTAACTTTGACTTTGTTGGTTTTGCCATTGACCTCTTCCAACATTGTTTCCACGACCATAGTTTCCTCTTTCACCTCTATTGTTTCCACGACCTCTAGAGTAAAAAACCTGATCTCTGGAATTGTTATTTGATGTAGAAGGACCTGACTTGCCTAACTTCACCTCTTCTTGCAAACAAAGGTTTACTAACTCTTCAAAATCAGGCATGTGTCCTCGAACAGATATAGATGTATCCAATGACTTGTATTCTGGTCCCAAACCATTCAATGTCACTGAAACTAAGTCATCATCTGGAACTTCAACATTAATGCTCGCAAGATCTTCCTGTATTTGCTTTATCTCGGTCACATAATCTGATATGGATCTTTTTCCTCGCCATACACAATGTAACCTTTGCTTCAAGTGAACTTTTCGTGGTGTCGTATTGGAGCTATTCATTCTTGCTAGTATCTCTCATGCTTCCTTTGGAGATTGAGCCTTCTTCACATGTGGTATAAAGAAGTCACTAATGCATAGTGAAATCCAATGCATCACTTTCCTTGAATCCTCGATCCACTTCTTGTAAGCTTCTACTCCTGCTTGCCAAGTTTTATGTGCTTCAACATTCTCTCTATTTGGTTCCAAACCAACCTCGGGACACTCTTGTTCACCTGTAATATAGTCCCATAAACCTTTGCCCATGATAAAGTTCTCCATCCTGTAAGACCATATGCTGTAGTTCTCTCTGGTCAGCTTCTCTCCAACAATCTGTGTGACTTGCGTTGAACTTTCTGCCATCTTCACTCGCTCAATTTCTTTCAAAGGATTTTGATAAAATTTCGGCAAAGTTTCGTTTGTATTTGGACAATATCTCAAGTGAAAATCTTAACCAAAGTTCTCATAAACACTGACAGAAAATCTCTCACTGCCAAGGGAAAATCCACTGACTCACTTTGCCACAGACTGACTCAGTACTATGCATAAATACTCTAAAAAAATTGTCCACATGGACCTGTATGCAAATGCAATCCATACGTTGTCCTGTACCACATATCCATACATCCACCTTCTTCCCATAGTCGTAAACGACATATGAGGTCTTTTGCGGGGCTAGTCGGGGGTTCGCTCCAGTACCCAATCCACCTTTCCAAGGTACCAAATCTCCCAAGGCAAGGCTTCAAAAAACCTCACTCGACCCTCACAAAGGCTGCAGTTTTCCAAAATACATTGACCGCATATCCATACATAACCACAAAGTACTCAATCTGACAATATAACCGCCTCAACTTCTTCCCACAACCTTTCTTACATAGGCGGCTGTCCATAATGGACCCACAACAACCAAACATAATCTTCCATAACACAATATCATGATGCAAAAGCTCTATGTCGCTCTCCAAAACCTGTGTAAATGCTGAATTCTTCACCTATAACCTGTAAATCTACTGCCGAGGCAAAACTGGACATCTCCTATGCTTGTGTGAGTTGGCTGTTTGCTGCAAAAAATTGCATATTTTGGCAAATCTGAGTATGCCAATACGTCCGAAATGCCCAAAAACATAAAGATAGACTCCTGGATCACTGTATTCCGAGTTCGGGTGAGGGAGTTATGACCAAAAAACCTCTCTTTTTTGCTGTTTTCCAAAGCTACGGAAACCTGTGTATTGACTGTAGCTCCTCAAACTGAGCTCTGATACCACTTTGTAGAGTGCGCAGGTGATGGAGAAGGTAGGAAAGAAGACTACACACACACACAAACACACATCGAGACACACACACACAATCGTTACCCTACAGCAGCCATTCAACGAGCTGCTCTTCTCTTTTGAACTATTATCCAAAGTATATTTACAACATAGTATAGTCATTGTCCAGCCGCCCATAGCACAATGGGCATATTCTTTAACATCATATTCTTTAACACTCTATGTACGTGAGAGTGATATGGGGATTGTGGTCATTACCATAAATGTAGATGACCTTATTATTATGGGTGACAATGCTATAGATTGACCATGTGAAGGGTCTTCTCAAACAGGAGTTTGAAATGAAAGATTTGGGCGAGTTGCGCTACTTTATTGGCATTGAGGTGATCAGGACTCGAGAGGGTGTATGCCTGTCACAGAGACAGTATGCTTTGGACATGTTGTCAAAGTATGGTATGGATGATTGTAAGCCAATTTCTATTCCCTTGGATGTGAATGCAAAGCTGAGTGCAGAGAAGGGTGATGTTGTTGAGGATGTCAAGATGTACAGGAAGATTGTGGGTAGTCTAATCTACTTAACTATCACAAGGCCAGACTTGAGCTACACAGTAGGCTTGGAGAGTTAGTTCATGTAGCTTCCGAGGAAGCCACATTTGGATGGAGTACGACGCACACTTCGATATGTGCAAGGGACTCTTGACTACGCATTGTTCTATGCAGCAGATGTACCATTAGCATTGTATGGGTATACAAATGCAGATTGGGCAGGTAGCATTGTTGATAGGAGATCTACGAGTGGCTTCACGTTCTCTTTTGGGAGTGCTGTTGTTAAATTTGGAGCAGCAAAAAGCAGCCTACGGTTGCTTTGTCGAGCACAGAGGCCGAGTACAGAGGTGCAGCAGTTGCGGCGTGCGAGGTAGCTTGGCTACGCACATTACTTGAGGACTTGGGAGTGCAGGTGGACCAACAGATTGTCATCCATTGTGACAACCTCAGCAGCATGCAGTTGGCTAGGAACCCAGTGTTCCATGCAAGGACCAAACACATAGAGGTCCATTACCACTACGTTCGAGAGCGAGTGTTGGCGGGCGACATCAACTTGGTCTACGTCAGCACAGAGGAGCAGATAGTGGATATCTTTACCAAGGCCCTTGGAGCTGAGAAGCTTCGACGTTTCTGGACTATTCTTGGACTCTGCGACATGCAGAGCTCGAGGGGGAGTGTTGAGATGTCGAGCTCTACATCTTGAGCTGGCATCCACTACGGGTCTTGGCCGCTTACGGAATTTACTCACTAGCGCGTTAGGTGACTGACACGGAGGATCTCTGCCAGTGATTCTACAGTTGGACTACACTTATAGTGCCAGCCTAGTACGCTTCTAGCGAGTTCACACTTAGTGACCACATGTACATATGTGCTACTTTTCAGCTTTAGCACTTAGTCATTTTGTACTCTCTTTTCGTAGCGAAGAAGAAGAAGAAGCTTTCAATCTCTGTTTGGTTAGTGCTTGTCTTGTTAGCTCTCTTGCATCCTCATTCTTTACAATATAGAATAGCTAGTAGATCTTTTTCGTATTTTCCTAATACTCACTTATCGAAGTTGAGTCTTTGACTCTCATATGCTATGGCATGCCCTTCTGAAGCAAAATAGCTCCAAGGCAATTACCACAAGCATCGCATTGGACCTCAAATGCCTTTGAGAGATCTAGTAGTGTGAGCACACATTGAGAGATAAGATTCTCCTTACGCTTCTTTAAAAGCTTCTTGCACTTTTGGAGTCCATGAATATTTAACATTCTTTTTTGTTAAGTCATGTGATGGGCTTGCTACTAGCGAGATTTTTCTTTGAATGAAGCATCTATAGTATGCACACATACCTATGAAGCTTCGTACCTCATGTAGATTCCATGGATTAGCCATCCTTTTATTATCTCTAACTTTGTTGGATCCATATGGGTGCCATCTTTAGAGATAATGTGACCTAAATATTAAATCTCTTGAAGAAAAATTTCACTTTTCTTTTGATGAATGAAAAGTTTATTCTCTCTCACAACTTGAAAGATTACCTGGAGGTGTTGCTTGTACTCCTCAAGAGAATATGAATGGCCTGAAGATTTTTGTTCATCATGAGTTTGAATGCGTCTGGAGCATTTGTCAGGCCAAAACTTGTAAATTATCAAATAGATCTTCTACCTGCGGCACGAGAAATCTATTTCTGATAGTAATCTTATTTAGTGCTCCATAGTCGACACACATGTGATATGTGTCGTCTTTCTTTTGTACTAAAATCAATGGTGAACAAAATGGAGAGGAGCTAGACCTCACCATCCCTTTTTCTACCAATTCATGCACTTGCCTCGTGATCTCCTCTTGTTGAGTTTGTGAAACTCGATAAGGAGGCTTGTTAGGCAATGAGCTTCCTGGTAGGAGCTCAATTGCATGGTCATCATCCCTCATTTTAGAGGTAGCTCACTAGGGATTTCATCAATGAAAACATCTTGGGATCCATTTAGGAAATTAGACAACTGTCCTCTTGATTCCCTTTATTGCAAGGATATGGTGTTCCCCAACTCATTAGCATCTATGTACATGCTCTCTTCCCTGTAGGTGAAGTAGTTTCTCCCTTCAAGGAACTTCATGTTGGAAACCATGCGTTTAAACCATGGTGCCCCAACGATAACATTCTCATGTTTGAGAGGGGATATGAAGAAATCCTTTTTGTCTACATCTTTGGACATGAAGCCTTAATTTTCCAATTGTGCGCTCCTTACAGCACTGTCGAAGCAAGGGACTTGCCGATACACCGTGTGCGAGCCACAAATGGCTCCAAGCACACAACAAGACTAATCTAGCAAGCTCAAAAGAGGGCAATGGTGTGTCACTCACCGCTCTATGCTCCTGCCGTGGAGGATTCCTCGCCGCGATGAAGAAGAAGCTGCAGTCGTGCCGCGCTCAACTGCTTCGCCGCCGTCGTGCCTTCGTAATGCTCGATCGCACACACACTCTCCCTCTCTCTCTCTCTCTCTCTCTCTCTCTCTCTCTCTCTCTCTCTCTCTCTCTCACACACACACACACACACACACACACACACACACACACACACACACATACACACACACACGAGGAGGTGAAGAAGAAGAAGATGGAGATGGAGATGGAGATGGAGCAAGAGCACTCTTCTATTGCACAAATGAGAGAATGAGTGAATTTTAGGTTTAGTTGGCTTTTATATGAGCTCACCCCATTCACACTTGGGCGCCCATGCTTGCCAACTAATCCCTTGAATGTCCCAGTTAGAGTGCGCCTCTCATCGGCGATCACTCTTACCCTTTTCGTATTGGTCCGACAAGCCCGGTACCTGACTCTACCAAATACATAATACACGTCCGTCGTAGGTGATGGGGTGTCCGTGAGCCATGAGGGTTAACATACCCCCCTTCCTGATGTAGATTCCGTCCTCGGAAGCTATTGAGTTGAAGCTCGTTCGTCGAGGTGGAAGAGCATTTGAGACGAATTTCCTTAGCCTTCTTCAGTCACTGCAAAATCAAACAACATTGGCACAGTAATTGCATTCTCATAAGTGATTAAAAAGCATATGCAGTTTTAGGTAGACAAATTGATTGGTAAAAGAATTTCAAACAGTTTGTCAGCAATGAACATTAAATTGCAATGTAATCAAATGCATAAACAGATGTAAAGGTAAAAAATTAAACAAGTCTGGGGTCGCTAATTTGACGGTTGAAAGGCACTAGAGATCGAATATTAATACCATGGGTAAGCTTCTTAATTTTCTGTGGTCAATTAAGTTGTTTAATCGCGAGAGCCAAGTATTCATGTTCGAGGGCTGCCTAGAGGCTATATCTAGAAGACCTTGTAGTTAAGCTACCATAAAAGTAATTTCTCATGAAATCATCGCCTGACTGATTACTTTTTCTTTGACCCCCCAAAGTCTTTTCACAGTGATTCAATTTTGATGTGTGTGCTTATTTTGTATGCCTTGGGTTTTTTGCTTTTCAAGTAAAACGCCCATACTGGGAACCTCTAGGGCTCTAGTACCATAGGCAATACATGTGAGTGAAGTACCAAATCAAGCTGAGATTTCTCTTCCAGCTTAAGATTTTACAGTGTGGCACTTTGATTTTGTGTTTGTTCATTTTCAACATTTTAATTTTGTAACTTTGGGGGGTCATATAACACTGATACACCTCCCCAGGCTCATCACACTAGTAAACTCCCTTTATAATACTTAAGCTAAAGGTCAATAGGGTCAAGCCCACTAGAAAGCCCTAGTACATTTCACACCATGCTGCCTAAATCGGATTAAGAACCTAAGTAACCATTAATTATTAGGAAGGCATTCCCCATGGTATTAAGAGAAGATTTCTAACACCTAACTTGGTCAAACTAGTTTGTCGGACTGCTTGATTTTTAAACCTAGACAAGTGATTATGACAAAAAATTACATTGAATTAAATGTTTGATACTAAGCAAATGCGGTGAATATTAGGCTACCAATCACAATTAAAGCTGACAATCATAGATGCAAAAAAGATAAGGGGCAATGCTAATGGACAAGAAACACCTGTTTGTGTCAATGGTCGCGCTTGATTTGAAGAGTGAGTTGAGATAAAGATTCCATGAAGGTCCAAATCCTACCAATAGGAACACGCTCCTGTACACACTAGGAAACAAAAGGAATACCTCCAGGAGGCACATTAGTGGAAAAAGGTACCAACACTTATTGAACACAACAAAAAACATAAGGAACCCTAACCTAATTATTTGCACTCCCCCTAGAGAGTCAAGGGAATAGGATATTGTAGAGGTTGGGGGGAAACCCTAAGGCTAAACCCCTATCCTCGTCGTCGAGATAAACAAAGTCATCATCCATGAGACCATATGTGCCATCCGTGTAGTCGTGTAAATTTTCTTCTTCATCATAGGTGCCCATGTTTACTAAGAAGGTCACTAGACGCCTATAGTCATCTTGGTCAAAAGGGTAGGCTTGTGCAATGGGAGAAACGCTCTCTACTAAGTATGGATCAGACGTGGTCAAGAGACGTATCAGCCATTCTAACTCCTCAAAATTCCTCTCACATGCTAGCGTACCTATCAAATCCCATTCACATGCAAGCACTGGAAAGACCATGTGAAATATTTGTGAAAAGTAACGAGGGTACCTCTCACCCAAGGCAGGAGTGGATAACTCTAGCGCACTAGCCATATCTGTACACGCAAATAGATGATGGTTAGAGTGCAAATATTACAAGGGTCGTGTTCTTGTGCATAATTTGTTTTTATGATTTGTGTTATGGCTCTTGCTCTTTTACTTTTTTATCTTGTTTATGTGAGTATAAGGCTTTATATATACATTCCATAAGATCGGAGATTAAGAGGTCAGGGAGAAAGGTTGAGAGGGAAGCAAGTGAATGATGGATGTCCACAAACACTCCCCCCTTCCTTGGGTAGATCATACCGTTTGAAATGATGTCGTCATCCTTTGAAACCAATTGTTCCAGTTGGTAATAGGTGAGGATTTTTGCCAGTAGTTTTCTATTACCCTAGGTGCCTCGTCAAGTTGCAAGGGTGGTAAGGTACTCTCCCAGGATCGAACTTGAAGTGGTTCATCAGGTGATTCTTGAACACTAGGAGGTGTGGATTCTTTTGTAGCTTCATGGAGGTCCATTACTATAGATGGAGGCTGTGTAGAAGCTTTTACCTCTATGGATGTATTACATGAGGAGCTAGAAGCTTCATGGAACTCCCCCCTTCCTGAGCTAGTTGGAATAAATTGGTTTTGCCTTGGAGCCCAAACTAGCTCTGGACTAGGTGTGTAGCATTCTGTGATCTTTCCCTTCCCACGGTCTGCCATTGGCTTTAGCGTTACACTGTTTGACTCATATGGGTTTGTTGTCGATAGGGAAGGACACATTTTACGTTTAGGTACCCAAATTTGCTCATTTCCATCATAGTAGCCTTGGGCTTCTAATAGTTGTTTTGGAATCCATCGTGATTTGGTCTTGACTCTCCTAGGGTGCGCTCTTGGTTTTCCCAGGAAATTTTTTCTTAGAATGGATGGGAGCGTTGAGGTAGTTGGAAGTAAGGCCTTGGGGACCCATTGATATGTACTCTTAAGTCGTGGATGAGTACTTGCAATATTACTGCTTGCTGCAACTACAAGTGTTGAAGTGCTAGGTTCATGGGTAGCTGGCAAAGACGAGTTAACCACCTTGGCTTGTGAATGTTGGCTATCCTTCAACTTTGCTAGAGTTTACAACGTAGGTGACTTTGCTTGAATGATAGGGGTAAGATTAGGTGGTCGCGTTGTGACACTAACAGTATCCCAATCAATAGTGCATTTGGTTGCCAACATCGACGTGCGTCCCAGGTTTACGTTGCCTTCCATAGCTCCCGTGGGCATGACTAGAAACCTCTGCACTATGCTTCCATTGTCATAGACAACAGGGGTCTCAAGGACTCCAAGAATAGCAGTTTTCTTTTTATTAATGCCCTTGACTTGCATCGTACTCGGGGATAGGGTCGGTTTCCCTAATTGACACCAAACTCCATAGGATAACAAATTGTGTTTAGCTCCCGTATCTAATAAGGCATTGTATAGTACTTTCCCATAGGGGCTATTTAGCTCAATTGGGTATCGTAGGGGTGGCTCAGATTCTAATGAGTCGTCATTTGTGTCCTCGAAAAATGATTGCGTGATTCCCAGAGTAGCCTCTGATTGGCGTCTAAGACGTTGTTGTCGTTCTCGAGCCTCAACCCTTGCTTGGATTTTTTTAAGCTCTGCTTGTTCCTTGGCAACCTTCTTTTGATGGATGGCTTGCAACTCTTCCTGGCTTAGAGGATCATAATATCTTTTGAATTTACTCCCATTAAGGAATCCAATGGTTTCAACTCCATCTAGAGTCTCCACACGAATGGTACCTTGCGGGGTAATTTCACACACTCGATATGGCCCCTTACCAGCGTATTTCAATTTCTTCTTTTCATTAAGTATTCCGTACATTAGAACTTTATCACCAACCTTGATGTCTTTATCCTTTAAATGGCTATCAAACCACTTCTTTCTCCTATCCTTCTCCACTAGAGCATTTCGCACAGCTAATTGCCTCTCTTCATCTAGCCTTTCCAGGATATATAATCGTTCCACTAAGGGGTTACCATCCCAACCTTCTTGAGAAGCTACTCGAAGACTAGGAATGACAAACTCCCATGGCATAACTGTATCTTGGCCATACACCATCTTAAACGGTGTGCACTTAATAGCAACTTTATACGCAGTACGATAAGCCCATAAAGCTGATGTAAGCTTTAGGTCCCAATCAGTGCGATGAGCCTCAACTGTCTTTGTCAAAATGGAGATGAGAGTTTTGTTGGTACTCTTAGCTTGGCCATTTGCTTGGGGATAATAGGGTGTAGACTTGTGGTGAGATATCATGAAGTTTGATGTGAGTTCTTTTACTACTTCATTTATAAAATGAGTTCCATTGTCACTCACAAGTTCAAAGGGGCATCCAAAACGTGTGATAATGTTCTCAAAGAGGAACTTAGCTGTTGTTTTTGCATCGGCCTTTTGTGTTGCTTTTGCTTCAGCCCATTTGGTTACATAGTCGGTAGCCACAATGATATATCGTGATTGCGTGTTACGTGCAGCCGGACTAATCGGTCCTACAAAGTCTAAGCCCCACTTTTCAAATGGTTGGGTTACCTTGATGGGATGTAGAGGCATCCTATCCCTTCTTTGTGGCTTCTTGAAGCGTTGGCATTCATCACATCCCTTTGCAAAAAGTGATGCATCCTTAAACAGAGTGGGCCACCAATAGCCTCATTGTAAGATCTTTCGGGCAGTCAACTTTCCTGAAAAGTGACCACCAGCTACGCCCATGTGTGCCTCTTGTAGAATATATAAATACTCATCCTCGCGGGCACAGCGTTTAAGAACCTCATCTTTTCCTCTCTTATAGAGAGTTCCAGCCAGTAAGCAATAGCGTTCGCATTCCTTGATTAATTTTCGAGCTATATCTTTTCGCAGTTCTTTGGGTGGAAAACCATTAACTAAGAAGTTACAAATCTTTTCACTCCATTCAGGCATTGTCTCAACAATGAACAAAGGAGTATCAGGCAATTCATCATCAACCCCCGTAGGAGCTTCGCCATTAGGGATACGAGATAAATGATCTGCCATGACATGTTTCCTCCCAGGCCTCACAACAACGGTGAAGTCAAACTCAAGAAGAATTAACAACCATCGTGTAATTCGACCTATGGAACACGGCTTGTTTACCAAATATAGCAATGCTAGATGATCAACATAAAACACAAACTTGGTAGCAAGAAGGTAATAGCGAAACTTCTTTACTGCGTAAATCATAGCTAGACCTTCGCGCTCTGTAGTAGTGTAGTTCATCTCGGCATCATTTAATTGGCGACTTGCAAAGCTAATAGGGTAGTCCAATTTATGTTCTCTTGGTTGAGTTAGAACACACCCAATAGCAAAATTTGATGCATCAATATGCACATGAAAAGGTACATTCCAATCGGGTGTTCGCAGGATTGGAGCACTTGTTAGGGCCTTCTTTAATAACTCATAAGATTGATGACATTCTTCCGTCCAGTGAAACTCGATAAGAAGCTTGTACAATGGACGCGCTATCTCGGCAAAGTTTAAAATAAATCTTCGATAATAACCAACATGGCCCATAAATCTTTGAACTCCTTTATAGTTCGTAGGTGGTGGCAAATCGGCAATGGCTTTAATCTTACTCTCATCTGTGGATATCCCGTTCTTGGACACTATATGCCCTAGAATGACTCCATGCTTAACCCAAAATTGGCATTTGCAAGGGTTCAATGAGATGCGATAAAATCTACACCTTTCAAATATTTTTCGTACATATAACAAATGCTTCTCCCAAGAAGAATAAACACAAAGGTCGTCTAGGAAAGCTTCACAAAACTCCCTTAGAAATTCTTTAAACGCAGTGTTTATTAATCGTTGGAATGTAGCAGGGGCATTCGTTAAGCCAAAAGCCATAACACGAAATGCAAACACTCCAAACTCTGTGATAAAAGCAGTTTTAGCTTGGTCCTCTAATGCAATTGTGATTTGATTGTAACCAGAGTACCCATCTAAAAATCTATAAGCTTCCTTGCCCACAACTCTTTCAAGCACATGTTCTGAATATGGCAAGGGATAATGATCTCTCCTAGTAGCTGCATTAACTTTCTTGAGGTCCACGCACACTCTTAGTTTCCCATTCTTTTTTGGCACAATGACTATTGGAGAAACCCATTCTGAGTGCTCAATAGGGTATATGAATCCACATTGGATAAGTTTTTCAATCTCCTCTTGTACAATTTTGGCGTACTTAGGATTCATTGGATAGGGTCGTTGCTGGACGGGTTTAGCAGTGTTGATCATGGGAATTGTATGTTGCACCACAGAAGGTGGAACGCCCTTCATGTCATGATATGTCCAAGAAAAGATATCCTTGTATTCCTTGAGGACCTCCTTAAGTACAGCCTCTTTAGTTTCGGTAAGGTCTTGAGCAATAAAGACTAGTTTAGACTCCTCACCTGGTTCTGCTAATTCTATCTCTTTAACTACCGCTGGACCATCATAGACTCCACTGCTTTCATTGGTAGGTATTCGTTGGGCCTTGGCATACACAACCTTTTGCTCCCCCGTGGTATAAGATTTAAAATGTTCAGGAGCCGTATGTAAGTCAGCAGGCTCTTGTCCTGACGGAGACCTTTCTTTTAGTTCTGCCTCCTTTTGTTGTTGTGCTAACTCTCGGTTTTGACGTCTTCTTATAGTTCGACTCAATTTCGGCTCTGTAACCTCCAATTGAGCGAGGTCAATGGGTCGCGGGCTGCACCACATGACACTCTGGAGATGTTCACCCCAATTATCTACTAGCTTTCGATGAGCATCACATGCAT
This sequence comes from Adiantum capillus-veneris, assembly GCF_014529385.1. NCBI lineage: Eukaryota > Viridiplantae > Streptophyta > Polypodiopsida > Polypodiales > Pteridaceae > Adiantum > Adiantum capillus-veneris. The sequence continues at coordinate 40,093,901 of NC_140943.1, read as the reverse complement.
GCGCCTAGATAGCTAAGCCATTCTGTAGTAGATCTTTCCTTGTTCATCCTAGCTCTCACATTTGCTCGATATCGTCGTCTCTTATATGACCTTTGTTTCTTGTTAAGGTTTTGATTTTGGTAAATGCTTGAACTCGACTCGCTTGATAGGTCTTCGCTTGTATCTTCTTCACTCTCATATAAATTACCATAGATGGTTGTACTAGACCTTGAGTGTTCAGTTTCTATACTTGGCTCACTCGATGTTTCCTCAGGTTCTGAATCCATTTCTCCCTGAGATTCCGTTTCTGATGTGTATTGGCCTGAAGCCTTTGAGGAATTATCGGTTTCACTCTCAGGTAGGTGTGCCTCTTTCTTATCATCGGATGTTACATGCGCTACACCTAACATGTTTACTGGTGCAATGTGTGGTATCTCTTCCCCATCTGGTGTTACCCAGGTTGTTCCTCTAACTCCCCATGTATCTATAGTTGCCGCTAGGTGTATCCAATCGACATTGTCTGACTCAGCCATTCCGGGTAGGATATCCATATAAGGAGAGTTCTCCCCAATATCCGTGTCTTCGTTACACGTGTAACAATACTGTAATGGAGTTGAGTGAATTGTTGTGTCTGATCGATTATCAATGATGAATTTATTTCCTAGAGGATGCGTTCGACCACTTAAAAGATCAACTCGAATGACAGAGTCTTGGAACTATAAGTAGACGTGGTTTTTGGACCAGTCATGCACCATTTTTGCTTCCCTCATGAATGAACGCCCTAAGATCATCTCAAATGACATAGGATGCTTGGAAAAACCCATAACAATGAGAGTCTGCCTTACCTTGTGTCCCAAGACCTTGATCCTGAGATCCTTAAGCATTCCAATAGGCGTAACAATAGATCCATTAGCCATTTTTACCACTACGCTTGTGGCTTCAAGGTGAGGTCTCCCCATAGACTCCCAACAACTCGTTGTCACCATGCTGACTCCCGCACCACCGTGAAGGACTCCCTTTACAGTTAATCCTTTAGTAGTGATTGGCAGAGTAGCATTAGATTCATCACCTTCAAAGTATTGCCCCAACTTGTTAACGGGTACTTCAATTACAGATTCATGTCCCGCTAGGTCAGATGGTCGTGCTAAATGTTCCTCATCATTCATTACCGAGTCAGGTTTGTTCATATGTGCAAACTGTGGTAATCCGGCCTGTAATTCTCCATTGAGGAAGGCTCGAAGAGCTGAGACTAGCTCGGGGTCTTTATATAGTTTGGACATGATGGTGGTTCTAACTTCTGAAGACATGAAATCCATCAATTTGGCAACATTTAATGGCATCTTGTGGGACGTAGGACCCTGACAAGAGAATGGTGAAGATGGAATCTCCACTTCCTCAAGGGGGTCGGGCATTCCCTCACCAAACATTCTCTCTAGTAGGAAAGGTGTGTGTCCACTTTCAGATGTCCTACCCTCACTCTCTTCCCGAATGATACTGGGTATAGCTAACGGCCTGTAGTTCTTGTGAGGTTGAACTTGTGTGGGAAACACTGTGTCCGACATCTGGATGTGTTTGGGTTCAGGTTCTAATGTTCGTTGAGTTTCTTCCACCAAACCCCTCAGTTGTTGGACTCGTTCAATTTCCACTGTTGGGTTTGGATAGGTTACAATCTTTCTCTTGCAATCCTCTTTTTTTGTCTCTCGTGGCTTATCTTGGGGGTTCGCAACTGGATAGTTTAACTTTGAATACTCTTTTGGTGCTCGTCGTAATTCCCTCTCGTGATCCTCCTCACTGGCTTTTTCCTTTGTAGTAATAGTTTTGGTCTCCGTGGTCTCTATCGAATCTGAGTCATCCTCAGGGTCATTCATATACACGGGATCCTCTCCTGTCCCTATGTCAGTCTTTGAACTAGGTTTTGAGCTAGAAGCATTAAGGGATTTCTTTCTTCGTGTTTTCTTCTTTCTCGCTCGGCCAATGGATGCAACATCTCTCTCTTCGAGGATGTAATTTTGCTTTTGGAGCATCGACCGTGTGAGTGCATTCACTGGTGCTATGTTTATAGTTGGTGGTGTCCCATCAACAATCTCTATTATGTTCAATGGTGTGATTTTCGGTGCGTTTGGATTGTTAGGACACTGTGCGATCAAATGATCTATTCCACAACGATTACAAGTGAGTATTAGCATTGCCAATGCACTCCCTTGACTTGTTTGCATTAGTACGGAATTCTTTTGCATTCTAATGGGGAACTCAGCTACTCGATGTGGTCCACCACATTCGTAGCACTGACGAGGTGGTCTCTTGGTAAAACTATTAATGTTTTGGCCTCTTGTTGCTAGCACAGTAGCTTGATATACTGGTTTGATTTGTCCCCAATGGTCTTCCATATAGTACATGGGACACTCCTCAAGCATGTCGACTCCATAGGTGATACTAGAGTCTATGTCCTCTTTGCAATCTACATAAGTATTAGATGACTCGCAACCTATTTGGTTCATAGGTGTAACTCTTGGATGAGGGGGTTTGGACCACATTTTGGGTTATGGGGACCATGTGTTGTAATGGAAACTGTTGCTCCATGGGTGGGGTAGGCATCAATGTAGGAACTCGAGGTGAGTCTGCCCAAGCTATAGGCGGTCTATTTTCCATGATGCGTTTAAGCATTAGGCAATCCTTCGCTTGATGGCCATACCTACCACACGCGTTACAAGTCCCATTAAACTTTACTCTGAAAGTAGGGCATTCACTCGTAGTATGTGGGCCCAAGCAAATTGAGCACCATTGTTGCTCCCTTCTTGGATACATATGAGTGTTTTGTGGAGCATGATTACCCCTAAGGCTTTCTTGGATGGCCTTTGTGAGATCTGCCAAAGTCACCTCAGATATCGTTTGCTCTTTCACGATTGGCTTTATCTTCATTGGCTCATGCCCGGATGCTTGCGAGCTACTAGACTTCGGCTCGGCAGACACTCTTTCTCCTGCAATCATTAAATTATCCTCCAATTGGATTGCATTCATGGTGACTGCTTCCCAAGTAGTGATACCTCTAATGACTAGGCCATTATAAATACTTTTATGTCGCAGTCCCCTAATGAATCTATCGAGCAATTGGTTGTTGTTGAATCGCTCGTTTGGATTGCATTGAGAATTCAAATTCTTTAGGCGACTAATGAAGTCTCTCACGGATTCACCTTCTTCTCATTGGGCTTTCTGGAGCTGAGAGGCTACACCCCAAAGTACTCCCTCTTGTATGTATTCTTTTAAGAACAGTCTCCTAAGAGTAGAGTAGATCGTTTTTTCTTCTACTCTTAAGGTTCTATACCAATCTCCAGCCTTTCCGCTTAGGGTCAAACTCAAAGCCTTACACTTATGTAGCTCATTGTTCTCTTCCAAGGAATCGCACACATGTTCAAAGACTTCCATATGCTTTCTAGCATCTCTGTCTCCATTGAATTTCTGTGTGAGCTTAGCTACTTGAACTGCCTTTCTCCTAGGCTCTCTATCAAGTGCACTACGCATATTTTCCGCAATAGAGCGACCGATAGTTCGAGCAAATGCTGCCAAATCTCCTATTTGAGCAGGTATAATGGGTGTATGTGCTCCTGGAACCACATGTGAGATGGGAGTTGGCCTTGGCCTTGGCATACGCATGGCTCTTGGGTCCCAAATTTCGTATGGTGGTGTACCAGACGGTGGTCCAAAGTTTACAGGCGTGGCCCTAGGCATAGGGGGTGCCTGATATGGCATGTTATTATTAAATGGCATGGCTCCACTTGTATAAGAGCTTGGATAATTCCATTGTGGATTGTAAGCTCTTGGAATAATCGGAGGTGTAGGAGCTACATGAGGCTGAGGTACGACAGGTGCACATGATTGATACATACATGTAGGTATAGTTGGGGGCACTGTGCTACTAGGCATCGGCGCAGTATTAACAAATGAACTCCATGGTGTACTTCTTGTCATGCTCACCACTGGGATATGCATGGTAGCCGTAGTGTCATTAAGAGAAAGATGAGCTAGATCTGAAAAGGTAAAGCTACCACTTGTGGGCTCAGATTGTACTGAGGCTCCGGACGAAACAACATATGGAGGATCAATGGGGCTCACTGAGGGGGTCTCCATTTGTGACAGGGTTGGTTGGTTGGCCTTTCTCGTATCCAAGAATCTCATTAGGCTTGTTGAAGGCATGTTGATCCCTGTGTTCTGTCTTTCTAACTCGACAATCCTATGGAGGACATCACAGACTTTCTGTTGTTGCTCATCTATGCTAGTAGCACCCGATGTGGATTGTAGAACATCTAACCAACCCACATGATAGGTGTGTCCTGTGTACCGATCAGTTAAAGCTTCTGCTTGTAGGTCATACTCCCAATTTTCGTTTAGGAATATCCCATCTAGGCGTGGAGTGCTGGAGGTTTCTCTTGAGGTGGAAGCATTATTGCTCCCCATCGCTTGCCCCTCCGTGACTGCTACCTTGGGAGCACTCGGTTGCTCGGCTGGCATGATTGTTGTCATAGGAGCCTTTGCTTTCAAGGCTCGACTTTGTTCTAGCCCTCGCAGGTTCTCAATTTCCCTCTCCCTTGTTGCTTGCATATAGCGTTCGATCTCTTGCACTTCGGCAAGACTCCTACCATCGGGTAGTAAAACCTCAGAGGGAGATAGTCCTAAAGGATCAAGAGATGCAGTGGATGGAACATTCACATGCACACTCTCAAGAAGCATAGGGTCCATTTTAGGCATGGATGACGAATTTACTTCCCCACTCCCTTCATTTATTTCATTAACCGCATGTTCGGAGCGAGTAGCTCTACTAAGGGTCTCTTTTAAGCGGCTAAACACGCTGGACCCGGGCCGTGGACCCATGGCATGCATGTCTTGACTTGAACTATCAGGGTTTGGTCTAGGATACCACTCCATGACTTCGTAGTCAGAGGAAGAATCACTAGACGCGATATGAGGATCTTGGGTCGCTCTACCTTGAGTCCCGGCCGAAGGTCCAGAACCTAGGGTGGAGGAATATTGGATGCCCGCGTAAATGGAGGCACTACCAATATGCTCGTGCTCTAACACTCGTCCAGAGCGTAGGTTCATATGACTTGGATCCCCTAGAAGTGTCAGTGAGGGCCCGTGAAGGCTACTCACCTAGTAATTTTGGGTGTTTTGCAACCCAAGTCTTTTCTTATTTATTTATTTTTTGATTTTTTGGTCCTTTTTTTTTTACCCAGCTATAGAATAGAACGTATGATAGCTCAAAACAAGTGTCTCGGTCAGAGGGACATGCCGTGCTTTACAGCCCTCCGTTTGGTCACTTTATGCCCTCGGAATCCCTAAAATCGTCAATTTCTAGTGGGGAACTAAGCCCAAATTTGAAAGTCTAAGGGTGCAAGTGGGAAGAGAAGGGAGGAGAGTGGAGGACTTGCCCCACATGCTCTCATTCCCTCTTGAGGGGGTAGGGTATATATATAAGAGTGAGTCTAGTATATATCATAGGACTGAGGCCTGGGTTTGGTGGGCTTGGGCTTGGGCTTGGGCTTGGCGAAATGATCCCGATCCCGATCAAAATTTTAGTGTGGCCCCCCAGTCACTCACGCTTAAAGATTTTCGGTTTGTTTTAAAAAAATATAATTTTTTTTTATTTTTTTATTATTATTTTTTATTTTTTATTTTTTTTGGGCGACGACCGCGCGCGGTTTTGGTGACCCTTTCTTGGCCACACACACTATCACCTACCTAACCTCTCTGTCAACAGCTCACAGACAGCTCACTACCTTATCTACTTACTAACAGTGCTGCTAACCACTGACTAATCTACTAACTAATCTGGTAACCACTCTACTAACTGCTTACAGACAGTGGGCTAACTGTCCACCTACTTCCTCTCTCACTACCTTCTGTGCAAAGACTGTGTGCAACCAAACCTTGACAGAAAACTTTGTACAGACTGTGTGCAAACAGAAATTGCTAACTGCCTTCCTACTTATTCATTCACTGCAAACAAGCTAACGACTACTAATTGTGCAAAGACTGTGTGCAAACAGAAAACACAACATTATGCAGAAATCACAGAACTTGCAGACAACACAGAAATTAACAACTTACAGAAAAACAACTCATTCCTCTTCCTCTTCCTCTTCTTTCCTACTACAAACAACTCATAGGAGAAGCACAAAGTGCCTCTTGGGCTTAGTGCAGGGCGATTCCCCGGCAGCGGCGCCAAAAATGTGCACTCCTTACCGCACTGTCGAAGCAAGGGACTTGCGGATACACCGTGTGCGAGCCACAAATGGCTCCAAGCACACAACAAGACTAATCTAGCAAGCTCAAAAGAGGGCAATGGTGTATCACTCACCGCTCTATGCTCCTGCCGTGGAGGATTCCTCGCCGCGATGAAGAAGAAGCTGCAGTCGTGCCGCGCTCAACTGCTTCGCCGCCGTCGTGCCTTCGTAATGCTCGATCGCACACACACTCTCCCTCTCTCTCTCTCTCTCTCTCTCTCTCTCTCTCTCTCTCTCTCTCACATACACACACACACGAGGAGGTGAAGAAGAAGAAGATGGAGATGGAGCAAGAGCACTCTTCTATTGCACAAATGAGAGAATGAGTGAATTTTAGGTTTAGTTGGCTTTTATATGAGCTCACCCCATTCACACTTGGGTGCCCATGCTTAGCCAACTAATCCCTTGAATGTCGCAGTTAGAGTGCGCCTCTCATCGGCGATCACTCTTACCCTTTTCCTATTGGTCCGACAAGCCCGGTACCTGACTCTACCAAATACATAATACATGTCCGTCGTAGGTGATGGGGTGTCCGTGAGCCGTGAGGGTTAACACCAATTAAAGAAGTAACTGAGACGTTTGTCACTTGAGAGCTCCGCTTTCAATGCATCTCCCATCTTGTGGGCTTGTATGCCTAGCTTAGTGGTCAACTCCGTGGATATGAAGTTATGCATTGAACAAGGATCAAACAAAATAAAGGCATCATGCTCTTCCATCTTTCCCCAAGCATAGGAAAGGAGAAATCCTTGGCAATGAGCATCCTCTTTTGGAGCCTCAAACATAGAGGCTCTAGGAGTCTCACTGCGGGAAATTCTCTTGGGGCAAGGATGATAACCATGGCCTTGATCCCCACACTTAAAACATTTGTGGTCCTTACAAAAAGCTTCTAGCTCTTTAGGAGAGATTTTATATTTACCTTTGTAAACTCCCTTCTCCTTGGACCAATTGTTGTTGTTGTTTGAATAGCCTTGGTTAGAATTTTGGGCATTGGTTTTCCTCTTGGCATCACCTTTGTCTTTATTTTCCATGGGCTTGACATTCCATCTAGCCCCTTGTTGGAAATTGATGCTCGAAGCAACCACGGTGTAGTGGATTATTACGATGATAGAACCAGGCCGTTGAGAATTGACATACTCGTCCATCTCTTTGGGTGATCCCGCACAGAATTGTTGCTTTTGCTCGGCGAAGTCTATCTTTTGAAAGACAATAGCCTTGAGATATAAATCCCAAAACTTGTCCACATATTTGTGGATAGACTCATGAGAGAGATACCTCAAACTCTGCCATTCGGAGAGTACTTTCTCCTTTGCATCGCTTGCAAGAAATTGCTTCATGACGGAAACTCGTAGAGTTTTCCATGTCTTTGGGGCTTTGTCATTGCCATGAAGGCTAGCCCACCATTGACGAGCAGATTTTTGGAAATGCATAGCTACATGGCATAGCTTGGAGGACTCTGTGAAGTCCTCATCTCCAAAGGCCGCATCAAAATGTTGGATGGAGGCCAATACTTTGTCGGTAGCACCAAAGGTGCCATCATAGGTGAGAAAAGAGATACTCTTTCCTCCCTCTTTGAACTTGTTTAGCTTTTGTGACCTTCACCATGCAGGCTAAGATTTGCGATGTCCCCCCCCCCCCCCCCCCCCTTGTATTCTCTAGGAGAATAGACATAGCTTTCATCGGTAGAGGAGGAAGGTGAAGAAGAAGGAGAAGAGGGTGACCTCTTTCTTGCCCTTTTCTTCCTTTGTTTCCTCTCTTCCCATTTGGAGTGACGAGGAGAAGGACTATGGGTTAACCGCTTCCTCTTGGAAGGAGTTGGCGATCGTTTAGTCCGCCGTCTTCGTGGAGCCACATCTTCAAAGGAACCTAGGGATTCATTACCTTCTTGATCTTTGGATTCCTCCTCTCGTATGGGAGAGAGTCTTCTTTTGGGGGGTCTCATCAAGAGGCCTCCTAAGCTCTCTCTCCTCTTGGAGAGGAAAGGAAATCCCATAAGCACGAAGTTGTTGAGTAACTTCGGCTTGCAAATGGGGGTTGCCCATAACTTGTTGCAACATAATAATAAGATAATTAACAAAAATGGGGGCATCATCATTAGCACCTTCATGTGCACAATCAAAGTTATCAATGTTCATTCTACTCTCTTGGTTATTATCATCCATGTTAATTAAATGTATGTGTTTACTTAGTGTATGCTTTGGCAATTCGAAACCTTAGTTGCTAGTCCTCTTAACCTTTGAAAATAGGCACTTAAGTATCTACACCCACGGATCAAATTGGTTAATTATAGAGAGTATTGGAGTGGGTCTAACATAGCGAAGTTTTCGAGGGATAGCTCCTTTCGGACTTCTTATGGCTCAATTATGGTAAAGCCATAGGCAAGTCTAAGAAGACTCCATTATTAAGAACAAAGCTCCCAATTAACAAAATCAACCATTAATAGGCTACTTAAGTACCCCTCTTCTTGAGCAAGAAAAGAGAAACCAAATTCTTTGATACTAATGTAATGGAAATGGCCTATGAACTTTGAGAGTAGCGAAAATAGGAAATTAAATGAAGCACTTTTGTGAGATTACTTTGTGAGCATAGCGGCTGAAATTAATTGATGGTAGCAACATAAACATGGTACTTAGTTAACTTGGAATGAACAATATTTTTGCAAGAGAGAGAGTTTAGAGAACATGACAACAGTTCACGACCGGATTCATACGGAGCCGGTCACCCCTCCAATAGGCATTTGTATTATAGTTTCTCCCATCAAGAGAGACTTGGTGCAATACAATCTTTGTGTTCCTTGTGACCTAGGTGACGCAATGAAGATGGAAAGCTTCATGCATCACAAGCATAACATAAACTTTGTAGAAAGCATTAACTATCCCAAGGCCTCAAACACCTTCGAAGGTGGAGAGAGCTAGTGGGGAATGAGGATTGGGAAGAGATAGAAGAAACATTCCATAGGAGAAAGAAATAGTTCCTCACTTATCATCACCCTTCTTGCTAGCATACATAATAGCATAGTAATGAATATGGAGAAGATGGCAAGCTTAAGCATTGAAGCATGGCTCTTGGTTGGATTTGCATTCCATAGCCATGAGTATTGGTGTAGGCTCTCACTTCTCACAAGCTTGGATATGGAGCTGGAGTTCCTTTATTTTCACCAAGTGAGAATGAATCCACAAAATGAGTGTGTGTGTGTGTGTGTGTGTATGTGTTTACTTAGTGTATGCTTTGGCAATTCGAAACCTTAGTTGCTAGTCCTCTTAACCTTTGAAAATAGGCACTTAAGTATCTACACCCACGGATCAAATTGGTTAATTATAGAGAGTATTGGAGTGGGTCTAACATAGCGAAGTTTTCGAGGGATAGCTCCTTTCGGACTTCTTATGGCTCAATTATGGTAAAGCCATAGGCAAGTCTAAGAAGACTCCATTATTAAGAACAAAGCTCCCAATTAACAAAATCAACCATTAATAGGCTACTTAAGTACCCCTCTTCTTGAGCAAGAAAAGAGAAACCAAATTCTTTGATACTAATGTAATGGAAATGGCCTATGAACTTTGAGAGTAGCGAAAATAGGAAATTAAATGAAGCACTTTTGTGAGATTACTTTGTGAGCATAGCGGCTGAAATTAATTGATGGTAGCAACATAAACATGGTACTTAGTTAACTTGGAATGAACAATATTTTTGCAAGAGAGAGAGTTTAGAGAACATGACAACAGTTCACGACCGGATTCATACGGAGCCGGTCACCCCTCCAATAGGCATTTGTATTATAGTTTCTCCCATCAAGAGAGACTTGGTGCAATACAATCTTTGTGTTCCTTGTGACCTAGGTGACGCAATGAAGATGGAAAGCTTCATGCATCACAAGCATAACATAAACTTTGTAGAAAGCATTAACTATCCCAAGGCCTCAAACACCTTCGAAGGTGGAGAGAGCTAGTGGGGAATGAGGATTGGGAAGAGATAGAAGAAACATTCCATAGGAGAAAGAAATAGTTCCTCACTTATCATCACCCTTCTTGCTAGCATACATAATAGCATAGTAATGAATATGGAGAAGATGGCAAGCTTAAGCATTGAAGCATGGCTCTTGGTTGGATTTGCATTCCATAGCCATGAGTATTGGTGTAGGCTCTCACTTCTCACAAGCTTGGATAAGGAGCTGGAGTTCCTTTATTTTCACCAAGTGAGAATGAATCCACAAAATGAGTGTGTGTGTGTGTGTGGTATATACCCCCCCGCCCCCCCCCCAGAACACCCCTTGCTTGCTTAGCATGAATTTTTCCTTTTTGTGCCTCAAGCTCATTGGACCCCTCTCCCCCTAGCCAATCACATGCAGCAGGCATTTCAAGTACATGGGTAGTCTTTGGACAAGTGTCCTCCTTACCCCTTAGAGAGAGAGCTTGAAAATATCTAGATATTTGTTGGATGGAACTACAAGCTCATTGGACCCCTCTTTAGCCCAACCAATAGCATTCAAGCACACCATGTAGCTAAGCATAGGGAGAGTCTGACATGTGTCCCATGTGTCCCTTTAAAAAAGGGGTGCCCTTTGGGTGAGTGGGAGGTTAATTCAAAGATTCCCCTAACTTTGGGGCTTTCTCCATCCTTTGTAGGGTCTCTTTTTGACTCAAGCACCTTACCCCCCATGCATGGGAAGCTTCTCAAGCACCTTCCTCATTAAGCATGACAAGTACCTCAAGCACCTTAGTCATCAAGCACGACAAGCACCTCAAGCTTAGTTCGGGTTCCCACGTCAAGCTCAGCCCTAGCTTGCCTAAGGTCAAAGGACTTTTAACACTAACTATTGGAGGTCTTTAATGAAGCTAACCTAAGGTCTTTTAAGCTCCATTAGATGCATGTTTCTCTTTGATAGACTACCTCCTTTTGGACCCGTATTGAGATGTAACCATCTCTCCTCTTGGTCCCCTGCTGAGATAAGTCTAGAAGCACTTATTGCACATTTCTCTTGGTAGACCATCTCCTTTTGGACCCGCATTGAGATGCAACCATCTCTCCTTTTGGTCCCCTGTTGAGATAGGTCTAGAAGCATATGTCTCAATTCTAACTCTTGTTCCCGTTTATTCTCCCACATTAAATGATCAGTTTAATATGAGAAAATCATTTGGGTAAGTTAGATATTAGATTTTATGACACGATATGTGTATTTTCAGCTGAACATAACAGAATTAAGTAGTGAAGTATTACAAAAATATTTTCATAAAAATAGATTTAGGTGGGTATAATTTAAGAATTTTTCTAACAAAAAGACAATGCACAAATCTAGTTCTGAGCCTCCTTCTATTTATTCAAGATCTTCTTGCCCGCCAAATTGGTAATAAACTGAAATATATTACAATCACATATCAAGAAGATGTTTTACATAAAGATTTTTGACTCTCCCTCTACTAGTGTAGCTTTTAGTTTTACCTTTACCAAAATTAGAACTAGAATTAATTGAGGGAGTCAAAAAAGAAATAAGAAAATTAGGATGTTAGTTAAAGAAATAGGTCTTTTTAGGGATGGGGTAGATTCTTCCTTCGTATTGGGCTTAAGCAGACTAAGAAGAGTCTTCACTCCTTTGTAATTGCCATAGGATGTCAAAAAAGTTCCAGGCTCATCTTCTTTAAGCTCTTTGAGAACTTCATCATCATGTTGCGGAATTGAATAAACGCAATCTGACCTAGAACCAAGTTACGAGCTTGTCTACCCAGCCACAAACCTATTAATGATAAGTGAATCTCTACAGCTTTGTCTGGGAATAATTATTCCAAGTGATTAAGAATATACTAGACTGCATGCTCAAACCAAATGATGCTTGACTCACATGCCGCTTTGTTGTCCAGGAACTTGTAGGCACATTTGATATAGGGCATGTAAATATTCCAAATAGAATCTAAATAGTAGTCTGTGTTGGGGTATAAAGCCCAATGTGGTCGCCCAGGTAAGTGGGCGGGCCGCCAGGTATGTACACATATTCTTTTGTTAAAACCTAATAAGAACTCACTATGCTCTACACATTACAGTAGAGCGAGTTCACCATATCGTCGTGCTCTTCTTCTCGCACTCTCTCTCGCATCGCACTTCCGCTCATACTCCTTCAACTGGTATCAGAGCTCAGATCGAGGCTCGGGGCAGCATTGCAGGAGGCTAGAGTCACCAGGCGAAGACACGGACCCAAATCCTGTGGGAGAGGGCGAAGGGCTTGGTGTTCTCAGAATTTCATTCTGAGGTCATCTCGGCCACCGTTCGGCTTCGACAAAGGTCTACGCAGGCCATTTTTGACTACGTGGTCTCGACGGGTGCAGATCCGACTCTGCAAATTTGGGGTTTTCGGCCTACGACTGCAGGTGCTGAGGATATATGCACTTCCATAGTGCTGATTTGTGGTTGTCTACACATCAAAGGACGGCTCACAGTTCTTGGAGACGTGTCACATACGACACGGGCGCATCTACACACAGACTGTAGGCGACATCCACTAGTTCATCAGGTAGCTTGTGTTTGCTGCTTGATATTCCAGATTTCATCCTGACATTGCAGGTACTTCCACATGGGATGTATTGTCAGAGATGATGTATGTCTGTTGAGGGTTTGTTGGCTGTGAGTCACGCAGCAAACAACCGCTGCAGCGGTTACAGCATACAGTGGGAAATTTGTGGATGTATGACTTTGTGGGAAGTCTATGTACTGTCAGATTTACTGCAGCCTTTGTTGAGGGTCGAGTGAGGTTTTGTTGAGCTGGGGGATTCTCGAATGTTGAGATCCTTTCGGTGATACAGGTCTTGGAGCGATCCCTCAAGCACCCTTAGATAGGCAGCTAGGATGTATTAATTGTGAGTTAGACAGTTGGGATGCATCTTTGCTTTACTGCCGTTGAGGCATTGTCGCAGTCTATGCTTACATTGTCGCAGTCAGAGATAGTACAGGTGCAGGACAGGTTTACCCACAGCTTACAGTGTTAGAGAGACAGTGTTTTTTGAGCTGTTTTTTTGGTCTATTTTTTACTACACTAGAGCCATTTTACAAAGGAGACTCTGCCGAAATTTATGCAGAATCTGAAGCTTTCTTGGTTCATTTGACAGGTTGATATTGGTTCAGAGGTCAGTTTACAGGGGAAACTCTGCCGAATTTTTCCCAGGAAAGTAAACTACTGTGAAGCGTAGCTATGGCTGGATCACAAGACACTGCTCTTTACAATATCAAGAAGCTGGATGGACCCAATTTCCCATTGTCGAACAAGCAGATTTGGCACGTGTTGGTACAAAAGAAGCAGATAAAACCTATAAAGCTCAAAGGGATAAAACCAGAAGATATGGACGAAGATGAATGGAGCGAAATGGATGAATTGGCACTTTCTACCATTATGCTGACTTTGGCAGAAAGCGTTTACTTCAATGTAGCAGAGGAGATGTCGGCTTATCAAGCATGGTTAAAGCTGAGTGATCTTTATGAGAAGCAAAGTGCAGCTTCACAGGTATACTGGCTTAAGAAGCTTGTTGACTTCAAGATGAAAGAAGGGACACCTATGTCCAATCATCTGAATGAATTCAACACAATCTATAGTCAGTTGTCAGCTCAAGGTGTCAAGTTTGATGAACCTGTTAGAGCTATGTTCCTGTTGATCACATTGCCGAAAAGTTGGGACACTTTTCGCACAGCTTTGAGTAATTCTGCACCTCCAGATGGTTTGAACATAGCAGGTGTAGAAGGAAGTCTGCTTACTGAAGAAACCAATAGAAAGACAATGGACAAAGGCAAAGGAACAGCCTTAGTTGTCAGGGGAAGGACCAAAGAAAAGTACAAAGGTGGAAAGAGGAATCAGTCTCGTAGCAAGTCCCGCAGTGCTAAAGGCAAGAGTGACATAGAATGCTACCATTGTGGCAAGAAGGGTCACATGAAAAGAGACTGCAGAGAATGGAAAGCAGAAAAAGGCAAAGAGAAAGCTGAAGAGCATGGTGAGAAGAACAAGTCCTCCGTGAAGATTCAAGAAATAAATGTGACAAACACTGTTGCAGAGGATGACAGTCTAGTGTCAGGAGACATCTACTTCTTGAAGAATACAATGGACTCAGCTCTTCTTACAGCATCTGATGGAAATGCACTGAGTGACTGGATTATAGACTCAGGAGCATCACTTCATGTGTCTCCAAACAAGGAGTGGTTTACTTCTTATGTGACCACTAAAGATCATGTTCGGCTAGGCAATGGACAGACATGTGAGATCTTAGGTGTTGGAGATGTTCAATTGAAGTTTCAGAATGGCTCTTCTTTCACGCTGAAGAATGTGAGACATGTTCCCGCAATTACAAAGAGCTTGATCAGCACAGGTTTACTTGATGATGCTGGCTACGTCACCACTTTTGGACAGAACATGTGGAAGATATCCAAAGGTTCTATGACAGTAGCACATGGAGTAAAGTCTGGAGGACTTTACATGATTTATGTATCAAATGTCTCTAAAAATGTAATCAATGTAACCGAGCAGCCGAACGTTTCTTTGTGGCATAGCCGGTTAGGACATATGTCCAAGAAGGGAATGGAAATCTTGTCTCGTTCTGGTTATTTGCCTGGCTTTTCATTTAATGATTTTGAATTCTGTGAACATTGTCTGTATGGTAAGCAAACACAGCAGCCACATAAGCATAGAAGCAATAGAAGAAATACACAGTTGGCACTTGTTCATAGTGATTTGTGTGGACCTATGCCTAACCTATCTCTAGGGGGAGCTTCTTACTTTATGACATTTATAGATGATTACTCGAGGAAAGTATGGGTTTACTTTCTCAAGCACAAGGATGAAGCGTTTAGTGTTTTCAAAACGTTTGTGACACTTGTGGAGAATCAGAGCGGCAAGAAGCTTAAATGCTTACGCACTGACAATGGTGGAGAGTATGTTTCAAAGGCCTTTCAGGACTTTTGTGAGTCAAAAGGTATATAACGTGAACTTACTGCTCCTTACAATCCTCCTCAAAATGGTGTTGCTGAGAGGATGAATAGGACCATACAAGAGAAGGTGAGAAGTATGTTGTCTAATGCACAGCTGCCAAATGGGTTTTGGGATGAAGCTGTATCAACAGTTGTTCATCTTGTAAATAGATCTCCTAGCAAGGTTTTGCAGAAGGATTTAGCGCCAGAGATGGTATGGTCAGGCAAAATGCCCTCATACAAGCATCTCAGAGTCTTTGGCTGTGAGGCATATACTCACGTTCCAAAGGAATTTAGGAACAAACTTGAGCCAAAGAGTAGAAAGTGCGTCTTTCTAGGCTATGGTAATTCTGGTGAGATGGGGTAAAGACTTTGGGATCCCGAATCTGGAAAGGTTGTCCGCAGCAATGATGTTCACTTTAATGAATCCAAATATCATTCTAAACCAGAGAGGGTTGAGGAGCTTAGAAGAGTTGTCTTCCAAGAAGATGGACCTGCACGTGCAACACAAAATGTCAGGGCTCAAGAGGAGCAAGGACAGGATAGATTGGAACCACAGGTTGTGGCTGAGCCTGAGCCACCTATTGTACCTAGATCTGGACGTGTCACGCGACCTCCTGATAGGTTTGTTCCATCTATGAACTATGTCATGTTGGCTGATTGCAATGAGCCTTCATGTTACAAGGAAGCAGTGCAAATGAAGGACTCCGGGAATTGGCAATTGGCCATGCAGTCAGAGATGACAGCTCTGCATAAAAACAAGACATGGAAGCTAGTTAAATTACCACAGGGCAAAAAGGCTCTACCTTGTAAATGGGTTTACAGGTATAAGATCACCGCTCATGATAGTCAGCCAAAGTACAAAGCAAGGCTTGTTGCCAAGGGCATTAAGCAAGAACAAGGCATTGACTTTGATGAAGTCTTCTCTCCGGTGGTCAAGATGACTACATTGAGATTCTTTCTTGCATTGGTTGCCATATTAGATTTGGTGTTGCACCAAATGGATGTCAAGACAGCGTTCTTGCATGGTGATTTAGATGTGGAAATTTACATGCAGCAGCCAGAAGGGTTTGTTGAGAAAGGCAAGGAAGATTGGGTATTAAAGAGTCTTTATGGCTTAAAACAATCACCGAGGGCATGGTACCATAAATTCCACAAGTTTATGCTTTCTCAAGGCTACAAACGTAGTGAGTTCGATCACTGTCTATATACAAAGAAGGCTAAGGATGGTAGTTGGCTGATCCTTATTTTGTATGTGGATGACATGTTGATTGCTGGCAAGCACTGGGAAGAAATTTCAGCTTTGAAGTCAAAGATGGCCAAATCGTTTGACATGAAAGACATGGGTGAGGCAAGTCATATACTTGGTATGTGCATTGAGAGAGACAGATCAAAGAAGTTGATTTGGTTATCTCAAAAAGAGTATATTGACAAGGTTTTGCAACGTTTCAATATGGAGAAGGGAAAGGCACTGAGTGTTCCATTGCCACCATATGTGAAACTTAGCAAACACGATTGTCCTGTGTCTGAGGAAGAACATGCTGAAATGGATAAGATTCCATATGCGTCTGCAGTGGGTAGTTTGATGTATGCAATGATTGCTACTCGCCCAGACATTGCATTTGCAGTGGGAGTAGTAAGTCGATACATGTCAAACCCAGGCAAGAAACATTGGGAGGCAGTGAAAGGAATATTGAGATACCTGAAAGCTACAAAGAGTATGCGTATATGCTATGGGAGTCAGGAGCTAAGTGTAAAGGGTTTTACAGACTCAGATTATGCAGGTGACTTAGACAACCGAAGGTCTACGTCAGGGTATGTCTTTACATTGGCTGGTGGAGCAGTATCATGGCGTTCTAGATTACAAGATTGTGTTACTCAGTCTACTACAGAGGCTGAATATGTTGCAGCATCAGAGGCATGCAAAGAATCAATTTGGCTTAATCGACTAGTAACAGATTTGGGAATCAAAGAAGAGATGTCTGTGTTATATTGTGATAGTCAAAGTTCTATACAATTGGCTCGCAATCCAGTTTATCACTCAAAGACAAAGCATGTGGATGTGAAGTATCATTTCATCAGGGAAATGCTCGAGGATAAGCAACTTCAGCTCGTCAAAGTTCACACCACAGAAAATCCTGCTGATCTACTTACAAAAGGACTTCCCTCGGAGAGCTTTGCGCATTTTCGCAAGCAGTTAGGTGTAGGGCAGTACATCACTTCTCTACATCTCTTGTATATTAGCTTGTATAGTAGCTTCTCTCACACTTAAAGTACCACATTGGACTTTAAGTGGGAGGTTGTTGGGGTATAAAGCCCAATGTGGTCGCCCAGGTAAGTGGGCGGGCCGCCAGGTATGTACACATATTCTTTTGTTAAAACCTAATAAGAACTCACTATGCTCTACACATTACAGTAGAGCGAGCTCACCATATCGTCGTGCTCTTCTTCTCGCACTCTCTCTCGCGTCGCACTTCCGCTCGTACTCCTTCAGTCTGCATTTGCTTAGAGAAAGACATGATTCCTTTTGTGCGTCCATAAATCTTAGTATTAGTTTTTGGTAGGATCCAAAAACTTCATGGCAAAGGGAGCATAATTAATTCTCCTTTATCCAAGGATTGAATATGAACCTTACATTCATCCTTGTAGGCAGCAGGCAAGTTGGCTAAGAAAATCCAAGATTGCTGCCAAAAAACCTTTGTTGGGAAGGGTCCAATGTTGATTGTCCACACTTGCCCCTTCTACCTCAACTTGCTTTGGAGGAAGAAATGGGAAACATTTTGACACTTTGGGAACCATTTCCAAAAGAGAGGACTCACTAAGCTAGCATAAGTCATGTTGGAAATTCTTAACTGCCTCAAGTACCACCGGATTGCAACTAAAGATACTGCTTGTCACATTGACAGAAGGAGCAGTTGGTGTAGTAATGAAGGTCGGGTTAAGTCCACATAACTTTTTAAGAAAATTTGTTAAGTCTGCACAAGAGGAGGAAAAGGTAGCCAGTGGACTGTGTGTGAATTTTCTAAAGCAAAGTAAGTTGTTTTAATTCCTCTTCTAAGAATTTAAGTCCTTCTTTCTTGTTTTTTACCAGAGCTCTCAAGAGCTTGATGCAATCGTTAAAAGAAAGAAGTTGCAGTAAAGAACCATGAGGATGATACTCTAAATTTGTTGATCCAATAATAAGTTTAGATGCAGTTGCATCCTCAATGCAACATAAAACATAGATGATAGCTTTAGAAGAAGTGAGCTTAACAGGGAATTCCATCCTGAGGGCAAAGAGTCAGTCTAAAAATAGAGAGATTAACATAAATTAGAGAAAAGGAAGGAAATACAACCAAAAATTTACTTTTTTTTGGCAGCTCTAGCAAGGAAAGGTCTGTATCTATTGGTAGGGTACATCAAAGGACGCCTAAGGGTATGTTTGTACAATTGGCATGATCCATTCTCAATGTTTTATTGATAGCTTCTATATTATTTGGGGTATTAGGATCCATATTCAGGTAGTGTATTTGTAGTGTTGAGATACTTGACAAAAAGTAAACGAAAAAAATTAAGATGGTATTATATACAAACTTTAAACCAGTCTATCCGAGGATCTTATGACTATGTGTATGTATCCCAATTAGACAACTAGGTCAAAACCTAATAATCTAATTTTTATGTATCTTTGTTATTCTCGTGGTCATAAATTGATAGATCAACTTAAGTCCTTGTGTCTATGTGTGTGTGTGTGTGTGTGTTGGAGTATTAATCCATATACCTTATTCACAATTTGAACATACATTCAAAAAGAGAATTGACAGAGATGATTAAAAGTGAGTTTATACATTTTAAACATATGTACATTTAAAATAGAATTTTGACGTTTTATTACATTTAAGAACTAAAAATAAAATAGCAACAGTAGAAGTTTCCCTACAAAAATTGGTCGAACAACATTTGAATTCAAGGATAAAAAAATTCAGAATTCTTACCTGCAACCATCATGCAAACAAAAAAAATCATTAGCAATTTTGTTTAAACATAGAATGCAGATATAGGGCAGATCCGATAGTTGTCATCCATGTCCCTCTAATCCAAGCAAACAAGAGATTTTGTCCAAATCTATGTATGAAAAGGGCAACCATGAGTAATTACTCTGGACTTGAAGGTGAATGTTAAATCAAGATTTTCATCGTACAAAACTAATCATGGAAAAGGAGTTGGAAAAGAGTTTATAAGGACCGTACAAAGCTAAATGAAGATTAAAAATAAGTTCTAGCATTCAAAATCATGGAACTGACCTTCGAGCATAGAATTTACTTCCAGCTTATTGTTTAGCACATTAGGAGCTTAAATTGACATTAGTTTGTATGGTTATGGAAAAGGAAATTAAACGCTTACATATTAGCATTGAAAAATGCATGAGGCTTGATACTAAGTACAAGGAAAAGTACCTCCTTTGCACCTTAGAGTCTCTTAAGATTCATATTTACCTAAACAAGTGTGGTAGCGTGCCCTGTCTCCCAGAGTTCCCTATTTTGTCGCCACGAAATGCCTCCGGAGATTGCGTCCATGTCGCCTCTCTGAGCTTTGGTGAAGAGAAAATTTATATGAACCCATTACAAAGTCCTATTGATTAAGAAACTTGAGGGGCTAGTCAGAAGTGTGACTCTTAATACATGCGCCTCTCGCCTCGCAGCTCTGTTTAAGAAGGAGAAGAAAACAGAAGAGGATGTTGCTTGCCTACTGGATCTGGTGAACCTGCAGATGCATTGCGTGAAAGAGAGAGAGAGAGAGAGAGAGTACTCTGAGTCTGGCTTGCCTACTGCCGCATCGGGGGCTGGAGAGAGAGAGAGAGGTGAAGCCGTGTAGGACTAGGCGACTCTCCCAAGCTTGACGCGGCCTCCGGCCACCTCGCTGAACAGAAGGCTTGTTAATAATTTCAATGTTTGGTACATAATAATCGTGATGATTTTCTTTGCTCGCTGCCCTAGCAAATTATCGTTGGTTTTTTTGCTTTGCTTTAGTTGACATTAGTCTTGAGAACCAACCCTTTTTTGGAACTTATGCTTTAACATTCCACTATACCACTCTTTATTGCTTTTGGAAGGGGAGATTATTGCTCTTTCTTTTTGTGAGCCACTTGGTAATGGAACCCAAAGTTTTAGTAGTAGGCGAAGATATTATAAAAGTTTCACAGATGTTAGCGGCGGGTAAATTACCCAAAATGGAGTTAGAAGTGCCGATGGATGAAGGCAACGGTTTGGTCTTGAAACCGTTATATGACGCGGAAATGTCAAGACCCAATTCACCAAATGCTTCAACCATGAAAGAGGACAAAACGGTATCGATTGGAAAAGTGCCTTCTCAAGAAACAAGAAAGAAAGTGGGCTCAGCTCAGGGGTTCAAATTCAAGGTTAAAACCCTCAAAGACGGGGTTCCTCGAGGTTCCATCTGTACAAACATAAATAAGGCGTCAAGTGCATCTGCAGTTCGCAGGCCAGGCATCTCGTTTTCTAGCATACTCAAGGGGCCTAACTCTAAGGATTGTGGAAAAGGCTCAGCAAAAGGGTTGTCGAGTGAAGGAGATATCGAAAAACTACAGAATACAAGAGCTAGACTTCAGCAAGAGATTAAGAAAGTCAACAAAATGATTGAATCTGGCCCTAACAACAACAAAATAACTAGCTCCCAAACAGATTGCAGTGGGCTGGTGGAAGACGGGTTGGCAGATCGGGTCTTCTCCGCTTTAAAAAAGTATTTACCCCAGCAGGTGGAGGTTGCCAAGGCTATTACTGTAGCGATTCCACCAGCAATTATCAAAAAACAGTTAGCCAGTCAAGCTAAGCTAACGCTTGTATTTGGGTTTAATGGAAGAATCCCGAACAGGTATGAGATTATTCAATGGCTTCAAGGCCCTCAAATTCTTGGTCATGGAGGTGCAGTTGAAAGTACTTGTTACCTAGCTAAAGGATTCTGTTCAGTGAGATTCAAAGAGGCCTTCGATGTGGAAAAGGTCCTTGAAAAAGGGCCCCTAGTATTTAATAGGACTACCGTTTGTGTGGTGCCTTGGGAGCCGGTGTTCGACTCAGCTGAATCTTTACAAGGGTTTCATCCGAGCTTGTGGGTCTACCTAGATGGCTGTGGGAAAATCTCAGGATGCTTGCTAGCCACTTGGGCACTCCCCTATTTATACCTAGCAAGAGAGGGTTTGGCAGAACCTCAAACAGGGTTTGTATAGGCTGGGATGTGTCTAAAATGCCACCTAAGAGCATGGTTATCAATGTCGGAGCAGGGCTAGTTACTATTCTGCTAAACTTTGAAACATACTTTTGGGCATGTTTTGAATGCAACAACTTTGGACACTTTGCCAAGGACTACCCCTTGAAGTCTAATGATACTTCTGCTCCGGCAGCACAGGCCCCCAATAAAAGGGAATCCCCGATGGAAGGGCTGGAGAAGCAAGGAGGCAGTAACGAAGGGGTAAATGCAAAGAAGGATAAGGGAGGTATGGTATGTGACAAAATGGATATCAAGATGCAGGATAAGATTTTGGAAGAATCAATTCCCATACAACAAACTTCTGAAGGTGCAGACAATAATAGTAGGGTCATTACTCTCGCTGCTACCCCCAAATTTATGACGGTGACAACGGTGACGGCTGTCCAAATCCCTGGTCTGAAAAGAACTAGAAGAGTGAAGGTAGTGGCAAGAGACTCCAAAGTGTTGCAAGCCATGAGAACACTTGAGGTGAAAGGATCTAATTCATCCTCCACCCCTTCAAAAGGAGGGGGGTTCATTGTCCCACTGCACAATCCATTTGCAGCACTGCAAGAAAACAAATCCCCTGACTTGGAACCCCCGGATTCTCCTGTGGCCAAGGAGAGGGGAGGGAGGATGATTCGGATGTTGAAGTATTTTTTCCTCTGTCCCAATGAACCCCTCATTAATGATGGAGTCTCTCACTATCCAATCTTGGAACGTAAAGGGGTTGAAAACTCATAAGAAGAGTACCCTTTTGTGGGAGGAGATAAAAAAGGAGAAGACAGTCAACTGCTGCACCATCCAAGAACACCACTTAGATGCCCATAGCAAGAGAAAAAAGCTAGGAAATAAACTGGTATTCTATGGAGAAGGAAGTAACGGTTTCAGTGGCGTCCTCAGCATTGCAGACAGAGAATTGGAGCTGAAGTTGGTTCTTAACCACCCATCCGGCAGAATCTTGGGGATTAGAATCAGATGGGAAGGGCATCCCTTCACCGTTGTGAATGTGTACGATCCTTGCAATGCAAAAGAAAGAGCTAAATTGTGGATGCATCTTAGAGATACTCCTATTGAAGGGGAGTGGTTGTTGGTTGGCGACTTCAATATGGTAGAAAAGAGCAGGGATAGAACAGGATCCTCTAGTATGTTGGCTGGCTCGGAAAGGTCTAGATGGCAAATTTTGTACGAAAAGTGGGCGATGATTGACTTATATGGCCCATGGAACAACACGCCTGGTTTCACCTAAACAAGCCTCCAGTATGCCTACACTGGACAGATGCTATTGCTCACACCAAGCTGACTGGATACCATCGTTGATGGAGATGAAGGTAGTCCCAGCAAAAACCCTCTCGGATCACATTCCTCTGCACATACATTTTAAGAAGAATAAAGAGGAGGAGCAAACCCCAAAAGGTGAGAAAAAATTGTTAGTAACAGGGGCACACCTATTCAAAGACCCTCTTTTTAGGAATCTAACCAAGAAAGCACTGGGTAAGCTCAAAAAAGATGTCGACCTCAACAAGCACAATGCGTGGGACCTCTTTGCTCGGAGCATCCAGAAAGAAATCAAAACCTTGGGCCCCCTATTCAAGAAAGCTAGGGAGGTACACCTTTTGCATCTTACAGTGGAGGTACAATTGCTTACCTCCATAATGCCAATGGGCTTGCTACTGAGGAGGAGCACAAATGATGGCTCGAATCCAAATCTAACCTTGCTAATGAGCAGCTAGAAGATATCAGAAAGGCAAGGCTTCTCTTGAGGGAGACTTTCCTTCAACCTGAAGCCTCCAATCAAACTCAGTTTTTTAGGGCTTTAAAAATCAAGAAGAGCCGAGGCTACGTCCGCTCGCTCTATGATGAGAAAGGGACAGCAATTCATAACCAAGATGAGATGGCTGGTCTGATGTTGATCTATCTTAGTCAAATCATTGGACGGCCAGAGATCCAATCCCAAGAAGTGGAAGAAGCCAGAGGGACCTTACTGCAGAGTGTCAAGAAGGAAATTCCCCACTTAGAAGCTAATTGCTTGGAACGGGCATTCTTCGAAGACGAATGTTCACTAGCATTGCAAGCCCTTGGCAAGGAAAAGTCCCCTGGTTGGGATGGGATGACGATGGAATTCTATAGAGAATTTTGGGATGATCTCAAGGCCCCAATCACAAGATTGGCCAATAAATCCATGGTCGAAGGGTCGTTCGAGGTAAAAATTATGTACATACAAAAGAACAATATGTATCTTGTTACCTGAGCTGAACTTGGTGTCGTCATATTTGTAAGCTTTGAAAACCACTCCAAGCTTGTTTTTGTACCGAAACTGGTTGTCAATTATAGCCTGTTGATTAGTATATATGTCTTAATCATTGTTTTGTGTTCCTCATGCATATGATTACATGTATTTGTATATTGTGTTATCTTTGCGGAGATACTCTTCCTCTTCTTGTGTAGTGCAGCGGTGGTGTGTTATGGCCATGTGTATATGTGTGTGTGCAAAAAAATGCTTCGCTATGGCTTTTTAACAAAAAACTTATGAATATGGATACGCTTGTGTGTGCCCATATCCTTACCTATGTGTTTAGAGAAATATACTGTATATGAGCAGTTTCGTAAGCATTATTACGCTTGTGTAGGGAAAACACACCTTTTTATGCTTGGTTACTCTGTTATGAGATATACACCTTGCAAAAAAATAATCTCTTACCTTCTATTATGCGTGAAAATCTGCAATCCTCTTTTTTTGTATGGTAGTATGGGCGTTCGCTTACAGCGTTTTTGAAGGTGGCTCCGAATTGTGCACCCTCCGTTTGAAGTATACCAAGGGCTTGGCTACTGTATGTGATTAGCGGCTTGATTCCCTGGCGCTACTGAATATAAGTACGTGCATAGGTTGGCTTCTCTCCTCGCGGTGCGTGTACTGTGTAAGCGCTACAGAGCTATAGAGCGGGATTGGCTTTGTATTTCAAGCTAGAGTGCAAGCTTTATTTATAGGTGTTGTGAGCAAGTGGCGTTCAGTTATTGCTCCACACTGGTTGTAGTTGTTTTATTATGGCCAGTGGTATCACCCACGTAATACGTCTTCACTGTTGATCAGCTTATCCCCCCAAAAAAAGCCATGCTATATTTGCAACCTTGGACCCCTTAATAGGTCTTCAATTTTATGTGTTATTTATCCAAGGCAAGTTGTGTTATTTGAATTTTTTGCCCAGAATAGCCTAATGAATATCATTTTTTTGTTAAAAAACCGATATACTGCGTATAAGTTAATATTGTACACCTATTTTCCTTGGGCAAGTTTGCTCACGGATCTAGTGGTATAAAATACCATTATAAAAAACTTTTTACCCACAAAAATTGATACTAAGACAGAGGATTTGTTTATTCAAAATGCTTGTACATCTGTTGTTTTAAAAACTAACCAATTGTTTCTTGTTGGAACCATTATACAAAGGATCGGTCTGGTTTGTCAAAAACCAAAATTGTATACTGCCTGGAGCCATACTCCGTCATGATTTCCATCCATCACTCCTCTGCAAGTGAAGTAGTTGCCTGTGTCATTTTATGGAAAAATAAGCATATCTCAAAAATAAGTACATCTCAAGTGTGTGTGTGTGTGGGCGTGTGCATGATAATGTGGGATTATCTAAATGTGGACCATGTCTAATATATTGTGTGTGTGTGTGTGTGTGTGTGTGTGTGTGTGTGTGTGTGTGTGTGTGTGTGTGTGTGTGTGTGTGTGTGTGTGTGTGTGTGTGTGTGTGTGTGTGTGTGTGTGTGTGGCCCTCCCCCATCCCTGAGAAAAGGTGCTTGGTGGAGGATAGGCCACCAAGTGGACCTATCCCCTACCAAGTCTATGTTTTAAGGTATTGATGGTAAATCTAATGCCAGGAAATTTATTTTCTTCAATGAAGTTAGTAATACATGTAACAATCTTCTCTTTTTTGAACCCATTATCTACAAACATAGAAATAAGCTTATTTAAATATGTTGCTGCATATAAATCTTAGGATGTGTTGCATAGTATGGGAAGCACCTGTGATATGCATACATTATATGCCATCTTTTTTGGTCGATTACTGGCTGCATGTATAAATGATACGTTGGGACACGGTAACTTGTCTTTTTTCCATGCAGTGTATGTAACATACTTCCCTTCCATTGGTTCACATAATTGGATATGTATATTTAAATATGTAACTTGGTTTTCCTTGTGTGTAGCTTTTATCCCAATAATATCTAAAGGGTAAATAGTAAAGGGGTCCTCATGGGACAAGGGTTTTTTGTGGTTTAAACATTGCAAAACAAAGAGATTATTAGCAAATAACAAATCATCCATATATCTCCATGAGTATAAGAAAACCTTCATTATATCATATCGTGAAAGATGAGATAACTTTTTTATGTATTCTATTACAAACCATGCCAAATACAAATTACACCATAGTGGAGAGCAGTTGTACCCCATTGGTATACCTTTTTCTTTTGATTATTGATGATCCAATACCCATTGGTTTGTGTCCCAGAAAAAGTTTATAGATTTTTATGTATGATTTCAGTGTACATGTATTAATCCTTTGAGTAATTTAGTGATTATAGTTGTAGGAGTAAATACACAGTTACGTGCATTAGTGATCCATCTAAATTCCATTTTGTGAATTTCAAATTTCCCATAAGATATGGGAGTGAATATTCCAATGGTGTTTCTAACCCGATTTCTTGGGTATAAGACGCTACAGCTTGACAACTTTCTTCTTCAATGGAGTAGAGAAGACAAAAAATTCAAGGGTTTCTAATCTTCTTCTTGGTGTCAGTTGTATGAGTTTTTTACATATGAATACCAGGGTTTGTGCTGATTTATCTAGTCCACAAATAAAAAAGTATTGTAAGATGTATTGAATTTCATCCATTAAGTCTGTGTTTTTGTACCATGGAGTCTGATTTTGCCTATGATAAGGGAATTCATGCAAAAAGGTCTCATTAACTAAACTTTGAATATAATTGTAATGAGCTTTATTGTCCTCACATCCTAAGATGGTGCATAAAGTCTTCCCTACCTTGCCAAGTTCTCTTACTATTGACGTAGGGTTTACAGGTACTAATGGAATGTGGTTTAATCCTTTCCTGATAAATTCTTGGAAGATTTTATGCCTAGCTATGTTATGGTCTGTGGTGATTACATGTTTTCCGAAGGGTTCTAAGTTAACTAAAAAATTAGAGAATCGTTTATGAGTTAAGCATCCACATAGTTGTGTTTCATCAAACTCTTTGGCAAACACCGAATTTGGTTTGTAAAGAGTATGGTTCAGGTTATTGGTATACTTCCAACCAAAACATATCCTCATTTTAACTAAATCCTTATTGATGTGAAAATCACTAATCATTGTTTGAAAAAATACTTTAGGGTTGATAAAGTCCATATATTTGTTGCAAAACAAAATGTGAATAAATCGTCCATGCATCTGAATATTGTGTTCAAGATGTAGTAAACCATTATTTCTTATAATAAGTGAGCGTACTTGGTCTTCAGAATTCGAGTATTCAAGTGCCTTGGGAGTATCTCCGTAGTCCTCAGATCCTCTGAGCTGCCTTGGTTTCTTACTTGTTGACGCCATGCTGCTTGGTGTGTGTGTGATCTTCTTTAATTGTTCCTTGCCTTTTGGAGGTTTGAGTAAGGTTTCAATTGTATTGGACACTGATGTGTTGTGTAGCTTTTGAAGAAGTGGTGTCCCTGGTGTGTATAGTACTAGCCCTTTAGCTGCTTCTAGCATGTACTCATGAAACTGATAATAAATGATTATAGCATGCCTTAATTCTGTTGGAAATGAGGCTATCCAAGCTATAAAGGTATACACCTGTGCCAGTCTTGATGAAAATTGAAAGAATCTTGGTAGATTCTGGAATACGTACCACAAAAATTGGTCAAACCAAATGATTGGAGAGGAACAATTGGAGTTTGGATCAGTTCTTTTGCATTGAGATTTGAGGAAGGGTCTATAAGAATACCAATAGTTTCTCAGAAACCATTTTTGATCCTTTTCGCTGTCCATAAGAGATAGTCCCTTGGTGCGAGCAATGATTGAGGAGCTTGGACATTTCTTACCATCCACATCGGATAATTTGACCTACTTAAGTTTGAAGAGAACATCTTGTGATAAGAGATGTTTAGAATGTAATGCAAGGGTTTTGCATTGCTTTACAATGTCCATAGGTATGCTACAAAGCAAACCTAGAGAGGAAATTATAAAAGGTGCCCGACGGTTCAATATTTCATAATCCCAGAGCCTGTGTTAAAGTCGAATAGCATCCAACTCAACTTACTTGGTGGTAATACTGGGATAACTTCTGAAAAGAGTTTAGAAACTGCTCTTTCTAGGGATAGATTGATTGCATCAGCTAAAAAGTTAAGTGTTTCTTTCTCTTCTCCTTCAAGAAGGTGAAGATCTAGAAGGGATTGATAACTTTTTCTGAGTGCTTAATTTCTATGGGGACAGCAGGGAGGCTATTGATAAAATACAAATTGTTCACAATAGACGATAGAGAGGTGAAATAAAAATCAAGATCTGAGCTATCTTGTGCATCAATAATGGGTAATTTGGCTAGGAAGGTAAATGCCTCCAACAGTTTATCCTTCTCTTTTCTAGAAAGAATTAGTAACGAGAGCCAGTCATTGACAGAGGCTGTGTTTAAGACAGATATAGAGTGGATGATTATAGATTGTTTCTCAAAATCAAGCAATTTTTTGTGGAATTTCACATCTTTGAAACAAGAAATTATACATTGGGTACCAATTGGTGGAATCGGAATGTCCTCTTCTATACCATATCCCATGTAACATTTAATGGCCTAATAACTTATGTGTAGCGGAAATTAGCATGAACATAGTGGGCATTTCATTAGAATAGATTCCTAATGAGAATTACAAGAGTGCTTGGGTGGAGAGAGCAACAAAAAGCATAACACCTAGTTAGATAGCATCAACAATACTTTCAAAAGAGAGAGAAATTAAGCTATTGACAATAGTTGAGGACCGGATTTTCATGGAGCCGGTCCCCCCTCCAAAAGGCTTTGTATTATGGTTTCTCCCATCAAGAGAGACATTGTACAATACAATTCTTTGTGTTCCTTCAAGACTAGCTAGTGCAATGAAGATGGAAGCTTCATGCACTAAGCAAAACACTTAACAAACACAACTTGAATTATCCCCGTTCTCAGACCCAAGACCTCACACACCTTCGAAGATGGTGAGAGCTAGCAGGGTATGAGAGTAGATTGAGAGGAAGAAGGAGTATCTTACGAGAAAGATGTACATCTCCTCACATAATCACTCATATTAGCATAGCTTAGCTTAGTCATTATCTTGGTAGAGGAGATGAGCATGCATTGAAGCTTGGATCTTGGTTGGATTTTCATCCACATGCCAAGAGTGTTGAGGTAGGCTTCTATCTCACAAGCTTGGAGTAGGTGATGAGTTCTCCATTAAAGCTTGGGAAGAGATAGTCTTCTCTTTCTTCACACATGAGATTGTGTGAGTGTGTGTGTGATAATGCCAAGCAAAAATCAGCCCCCCCTCTCTCTTGGGCGAGCCCCCTTGCTATTTGCTCTTCCTGCAGCCTCATTGGCCCTCCCTAAGTCAAGCCAATTACAATTAAGCAGCATAAGTGATAGCCTTCTAACATGTGTCCCCCTTTCCCCTTTTGTGAGAGCTTGAGGTAATTAAATAATTAAACTAAACTCTTATTGGACCCCTTTGCCTCCTCGCCAATAGGAATCAAGCAAGCCATGGGGCTCCTGAATGCTCATTGGACCCTTTGGGAGACTGCCCAATAGTCTTCTAGGAGACTTAATTCTTATTGGTTTCTTTTATTAAATGTTTTTAAATTAATTAAACTAGATTTACTCTAGCTTAATTCTCATTGGTCCACTTCAAGGGTCATCCAATAGGAATTGGGCACACCTTGTGGGCATCTGGGCTAGGGAGCTGACATGTGTCCCTAATTCCCTTTGTGTAAAGGGGCTTGTGTGTGTGTGTGTGGCTTTCTCTCTCATCCCCTAGAAGAAGGGCTCGCCCCCTCCCATGTAGGGATGTGCATTGACTTTGGAGAGCACACAAAGCATCCAATTCCCCCTAAGCTTTAACCCTTTGGACACAACCTTTGACTTTTGGAACCTTAGCATTTTGGAAGTCTTAATGGGCTGAACCTTAGGGTCTTTTTAGCCCATTGTTGCACATGGCTCTTTTGCAGATGGCCCCCCCTTTGGATCCCTATTTTCCCTCCTTTGGATCCCTACTGTGGCCGGTCTGCTAGCTTAACCAATATTCTAGCTTTTTCTCCCCTAGCACTTCCCCACATTAAATGATCAGTTTAATATGAGAAAATCATTTAGGAGAATTAGATATTTATTATTATGACATTACCTCTCTCTTGAAATCATAGTCGTCCTCGACTATGGTGTAGAGAAGATAAAGCATATTCATGAGTCCTTTTCTTAGCGGGTAGAGGATCCCTATGTTACCCTACGACATCATTCCATAATGGATGACTAGTCCATTTGGCGCTTGAGAGCCTGAGGCTGCCGCAAGCATGTCTGCACATCAGTCCTATCAGTCTTCCGTAGTAGAGTAACAAGCTCTAGTTGGTATTTGGGAGACGTCGTCTCCACAAACTTGATCTAAGCATGCATACTACTTCATTTTTGTGCACAAATTTTAAAAAAAAAGTTTTATAAGACAAAAACTTTGTTTATTTTTTTAAAACATTTTGTACATTTGCTTACTCTTGGGAAGCATTGTAAGCATTGACAAGGTTTAGGTTATCCTTTAATTGTATGCCTTGCATCCATCTAGCATCTTCAAAAGGATAATTCTTAAACTTAATAAGATATCGTCGGATAGTCTTACCGCCTCTTAGTACCTTGTCTTCATGTCGGAGAATGGACTCGGGCTGCATCACCTCCTCTTGGTCCTCGATCTCCGGTGGGTCTTCAATAGTTGGTTCTTGAGGTGGCTCTCCTTTGTAAGGCTTTAATAGGCTCACATGGAAAGCATTGTGTATGAGCCAATGATTGGGCAACTTGAGTTGATAGGCCATCTCATTGATTGGCCTAAGAATATGAAAGGGACCATAGTACCTTTTTGCCAGTTTAGCATAGTACTTTTGGTGGCCCGTAGGATTCTTGCCCGTCGTGTGCCTTAATCGAGCCTTTGGAAATTTTAACAAGACCCAATCATTTTCTTTAAAGGCTTGGGCTCTTCTGTGCTTGTCAGCAGCAGCCTTTTGCCTTTGCTGTGAGATAGAGATAGCATCCTTAATCTTTTGAAAAGATTCTTGTAGGTCTCGGCTATACTCATCTGCAGCGAAGATCTTCCCATGTACCTTAAGTAGCAAGGGACTTTTTGATCTTCCCTCAATTACCTCGAAAGGTGCTTTTCCCGTGGAAGTATGTACAGTGTTATTGTAAGCATACTCCACTAAGGGTAAGTACTTCTCCCATTGGGATCTTTGATCTACTTCCGTTACATAGGCTTTTAGTAGATCGAGAATTGTTAGGTTAGCTATTTCACTTTGGCCATCCGTTTGTGGATGATAGGCCGAAGAGAAGTTTAGCCTTGTACCTAAATTCTCAAAGAGACCCTTCCAGAAATTACTGGTCATTCTAGGATCTCTATCCGACACTATGGACATTGGCAAGCCATGGTACTTGAAAATTTGTGAAATGAAGAGGGTTGCCATTTGATGGGCTTTGATAGTCTTTTTGACAAGTATAAAATGAGCTTGTTTACTGAACCTGTCTACTATCATCCATATTCCCGTATTCCCATGGATAGACTTAGGCAATCCAAAGATAAAATCCATGGATATGCTCTCCCATGGTGAATTAGGGATTGGCAAGGGATGAAGCAATCCAAGTTGCTTCCCTCTATCAAATTTTGTCTTTTGGCATACCACACATTTGGAAACATACTCTTGTATGTTCACTTTCATGGTAGGCCAATAGAAATATGTTTCTATTCCCTTTAAGGTAGATTGAATGCCTCTATGCCCCGCATAAGGTGGAGCATGAGATTCATACATTACTTTCTCACGTAGTGAGTTAGTAACGCATAGTCTATTGCCATAGAGAAGATAACCATCTTGTAAAGTGAATGGTTCTTCTTTCTTCCCTAATGCCAGGGCTGAAATCACATCTCTAAAGTCCGGATCAATAGCGTACTCATCTATCATTGAAGATAGATCATTGTGAGTTGCTATGGAAACTGCATTCACTCTCGGCCGTCTTGAGAGTGCATCGGCTATTTGATTGTGCTTGCCAGCAATGTGAGCAATATGAAAATGAAATTGCGAAAGGAAATTTGCCCACCTCATTTGTTTGTCGGAGAGCTTGGTCTGCGTCATGAAGTACTTAAGACTTTGGTGATCCGTTCGCAGAATGAAAGGAGTCCCCAATAAATAGTGCTTCCATGAGTCTAAGGCATGTAGAACTGCAAGGAGTTCCTTTTCGTATATGCCTAGAGCTTGCTCAACAGGGTCGAGCCTTCGACTCTCATAGCCTATGGCGTGCCCTTCTTGGAGCAAAACAGCTCCAAGGCAATCACCACAAGCATCACATTGGACCTCAAATGGTTTTGAGAGATACGGTAGTGTAAGCACAGGTTGAGAGATAAGCTTTTCTTTAAGCTTTTCGAAAGCATTGTTCTCCTTAGCAGACCATGTATACCTAACGCTTTTCTTTGTTAGGTCATGTAATGGTCCCGCAATTTGTGAGAACTTTTCTATGAAGCGTCTATAGTATGCACACATACCTATAAAGCTTCTTAGTTCATGAAGATTCCTTGTTTTAGGCCATCCTTTTATTACCTCTAGCTTGGATGGATCCATTTGTATGCCATCTTGAGAGATAATGTGACCTAAATACTGAATCTCTTGCAAGAAAAATTCACTTTTCTTTCGATTAACATAAAGTTTATTCTCTCTTAAAACTTGAAATATTACCTGGAGATGTTGCTTGTGTTCCTCCAATGAATTAGAGTAGATGATAATATCATCAAAGAACACTCCAGTGAAGGTTCGATGAGGCCTGAACAGCTTCTCCATCAAGCGGTTGAATGTGGCTGGTGCATCGGTCAGGCCAAAAGGCATGACAATGTATTCGTAAAGACCAAATGTAGTACGAAATGTGGTCTTTACAATGTCTTGATCAACTATCCTTATTTGATGATAGCCACTTTTTAGGTCAATCCTACTGAAGTAGGTCGATCCTTGTAGCTTATCAAATAGGTCTTCTACCCGTGGAACGGGAAACCTATTCTTGATAGTGATCCTATTTAGTGCTCTATAGTCGACACACATACGATATGTGCCATCTTTCTTTTGCACTAATAGCACAGGTGAGCAAAATGGAGATGAGCTAGGCCTAACCATGCCCTTCTCAACTAACTCATGCACTTGCCGCATAATCTCCTCTTGTTGAGCCTGAGAAACTCTATAAGGAGGTTTGTTAGGCGGTGAACATCCTGGAAGAAGTTCAATTGCATGGTCATCATTACCTCGTTTAGGAGGTAGCTCACAAGGGATGTCGTCAATAAAAACATCATTAAACCCCTTGAGAAAATTGGATAACTCTAATTCTTTTTGGTTGCTTTTATTTTCTTTTGCTAAAGCATTAGGTTCATTTTTAGAATCTTTAACAAAAATCATGTACACGGAAATAGAGCTCTTTATTGACTTGGTGAAAGCTGGTGTGTGTACAATGGGGATGGTGTTACTCATTTCCTTAGCATCTATATACATGTCTTTTTCCCTGAACTTAACGGAGATTCTCCTTTCAGGAAATTTAACATCGGCAGCAAGGCGGTCAAACCATGGTGCCCCTAGGATTACATCCTCATGCTTGAGAGGAGAGATAAAGAAGTCCTCTTTGTCCACATAGCCTTGGACATGAAGCCTCAATTTCCCGATTAAGGGAGTAACTGAAGCTTCTTGCCCCTTGAAGGCACTGTCTGCGGGTAGGATATCTCCCATCTCGTAGGATTGTATGCCTAGCTTGGTGGCCAACTCTATAGATATAAAATTGTGAGTAGAACCAGGGTCAAAGAGAATAAAAGCATCATGTTCTCTTACCTTTCCCCAAGCATGGCATAGAGGAGATCCTTTGTGAGTTGTTTGGTGAGTCTCCTCCTCTTGGATTTCAACCAAGGAAGCTCTAGGAGGATCTTGGCGGTTGTTCTTTTGGGGACAAGCGCGGTACGCATGCCCTTGTTCGTCGCACTTGAAACACCGGTTAGTTATCCTTACGATAACGCTCAAGCTCTTCAGGAGAGAGTTTGTTCTTACCTTTGTAAACTCCCTTCTCTTTAGCTTTGTTGGAGTTGCCCTTAGGAGACTTTTGGACATTGTCCTTCCCCTTAGGCTCATTGGAACCCTTGTTTTCTGGGGGCTTATTATTTCTTTTAACCCCTGTTTGGAAATTGATTCTAGAGGCCACCATAGTATGGTGTATTACCGCCGATATGGTACGTGGCCTTTGGGAGTTGACATACTCCACCATTTCTTCGATTAAGCCCGCACAAAACTGTTGCTTTTGCTCTCCAAAATCCAACTTTTTGAAGACAGTGGCTTTGAGTTGTAAGTCCCAAAACTTGTCTACATATTTGTGGATGGATTCATTGGGAGAGAGCTTTAAGCTTCGCCATTCGGTGAGTACTTTGTCTTTGGCATCGGTGGCCAAAAACTGCTTCATAATGGAAGCTCTTAAAGCCTTCCATGTTCGTGAAGCTTCACCGTTGGATCGTAGGCTAGACCACCATTGTCTGGCGGACTTTTGAAAGTGCATAGCTACATGGTGTAGCTTAGAGGACTCCGTGAAGCCCTCATCTCCAAATGCAGCCCTCATCTCCAAATGCCGCATCGAATTGTTGGATAAAGGCAAAGACTTTGTCCGTAGCACCAAAGGTACCATCATAGGTAAGGAAAGAGATGCTCTTCCCTCCCTCTTTGAATTTCTTCAGCTTGGACGACCTCTTCCATGCGGCATAGGATTTCCTATGGCCTCTTCTTTTTGATGGTTCAAAGGTTGCACCATCACTTTCTTCAGAAGGTGAAGAATTTGAAGAAGGTGGAGAAGAGGGTGACCTCTTTCTCGCCTTTTTCTTGTCTTGATCTTTGTCGTCTTCACCATAGCTTTCATAAGAGGAAGAGGATGAAGAAGATGGAGAAGAGGGTGTCCTCTTTCTCGCCTTTTTCTTCTCTTGCTTTTTATCATCCCTCTTTGAATTGTGGTGAGGATAGGAATATGATGGTCTTCTCCGCTTTGGTGGTGATAGAGAGCATTTAGCCCGCCGTCTTCGTGGAGCCATCTCCGCCGAGGTGGCGGGAGACTCGCTTCTTTCTCGTTCCTTCGATGGAGGCTCTTGAGTTCTCCTTTGGGAAGGAGATGCATCATCAAGAAGTAAATTCTTAAGCCTTTCGTATGGATTATCTTCTTCTTCCCGAATCGGAGAGAGACCTTTTGGTAGTCTCACAAGGAGGCTTCCTAGGTGTTCTCTCGTCATGGTGATGAGCTTGGAGAATCCCGTGAGCACGGAGCTACCGTTGCACTTCACTTTGGAGAGATGGATTGCCCATGGCTTGTTGAAGCCTAGAAACAAGATAGTTAACAAGCATTGAAGCATCATTAGTAGCTTGCTCATGAGCAAAATCAAAGTTATCAACATTAATTTCACTCTCTTTACTATTGTCAGCCATTCTAACAACTTTTAGGTGTAAACTTTTTAGGTGTACTTTGGCACTTCAAGCCCTAGTTGCTACTCCTCTTTACCCCTTTAGAAAAAGCACTCAAGCTACTGTACCCACGGCTCGAATACCATTAATTGCAAGGAATAGAAGAGAGGGTCCTTCAACACCAAAACAGCACCGGCTCCTGTCAAGCTTCTAATAGCTCAATAGTGGTTAACCGTAGGCAAGCCCCGTAGGACTCCACTATTAAGACCATATCTCTCGACGGTGATGCCCCGTTAACTGCACAAAGGCAGGCACACTGCAAGGCTGAAAAATCCCTATTCTACTTACTCACAGGCAATTAATAATACCAACCATTTGTAGCTAGCTTGAGGACCTCCCTTCTTGAGCAAGAAAAGAGAAACCTTGTGCTCTGATACCAATGTAACATTTAATGGCCTAATAACTTATGTGTAGCAGAAATTAGCATGAACATAGTGGGCATTTCATTAGAATAGATTCCTAATGAGAATTACAAGAGTGCTTGGGTGGAGAGAGCAACAAAAAGCATAACACCTAGTTAGATAGCATCAACAATACTTTCAAAAGAGAGAGAAATTAAGCTATTGACAACAGTTGAGGACCAGATTTGCATGGAGCCGGTCCCCCCTCCAAAAGGCTTTGTATTATGGTTTCTCCCATCAAGAGAGACATTGTACAATACAATTCTTTGTGTTCCTTCAAGACTAGCTAGTGCAATGAAGATGGAAGCTTCATGCACTAAGCAAAACACTTAACAAACACAACTTGAATTATCCCCGTTCTCAAACCCAAGACCTCACACACCTTCGAAGATGGTGAGAGCTAGCAGGGTATGAGAGTAGATTGAGAGGAAGAAGGAGTATCTTACGAGAAAGATGTACATCTCCTCACATAATCACTCATATTAGCATAGCTTAGCTTAGTAATTATCTTGGTAGAGGAGATGAGCATGCATTGAAGCTTGGCTCTTGGTTGGATTTGCATCCACATGCCAAGAGAGTGTTGAGGTAGGCTTCTATCTCATAAGCTTGGAGTAGGTGATGAGTTCTCCATTAAAGCTTGGGAAGAGATAGTCTTCTCTTTCTTCACACATGAGATTGTGTGAGTGTGTGTGTGATAATGCCAAGCAAACATCAGCCCCCCCTCTCTCTTGGGCGAGCCCCCTTGCTATTTGCTCTTCCTGCAGCCTCATTGGCCCTCCCCAAGTCAAGCCAATTACAATTAAGCAGCATAAGTGATAGCCTTCTAACATGTGTCCCCCTTTCCCCTTTTGTGAGAGCTTGAGGTAATTAAATAATTAAACTAAACTCTCATTGGACCCCTTTGCCTCCTGGCCAATAGGAATCAAGCAAGCCATGGGGCTCCTGAATGCTCATTGGACCCTTTGGGAGACTGCCC
Source organism: Adiantum capillus-veneris (assembly GCF_014529385.1). Lineage (NCBI taxonomy): Eukaryota > Viridiplantae > Streptophyta > Polypodiopsida > Polypodiales > Pteridaceae > Adiantum > Adiantum capillus-veneris. The sequence continues at coordinate 40,057,318 of NC_140943.1, read as the reverse complement.
AATAGTCTTCTAGGAGACTTAATTCTTATTGGTTTCTTTTATTAAATGTTTTTAAATTAATTAAACTAGATTTACTCTAGCTTAATTCTCATTGGTCCACTTCAAGGGTCATCCAATAGGAATTGGGCACACCTTGTGGGCATCTGGGCTAGGGAGCTGACATGTGTCCCTAATTCCCTTTGTGTAAAGGGGTTTGTGTGTGTGTGTGTGTGTGTGTGTGTGTGTGTGTGTGTGGCTTTCTCTCTCATCCCCTAGAAGAAGGGCTCGCCCCCTCCCATGTAGGGATGTGCATTGACTTTGGAGAGCACACAAAGCATCCAATTCCCCCTAAGCTTTAACCCTTTGGACACAACCTTTGAATTTTGGAACCTTAGCATTTTGGAAGTCTTAATGGGCTGAACCTTAGGGTCTTTTTAGCCCATTGTTGCACATGGCTCTTTTGTAGATGGCCCCCCCTTTAGATCCCTATTTTCCCTCCTTTGGATCCTTACTGTGGCCGGTCTGCTAGCTTAACCAATATTCTAGCTTTTTCTCCCCTGGCACTTCCTCGCATTAAATGATCAGTTTAATTTGAGAAAATCATTTAGGAGAATTAGATATTGATTATTATGACATCCCAAACGGGTGAGAGATGGAATCCAAAAAGCTTGAATCAATCACCATATAAATATTACACAAACAATTTGAGTTATACTTATACCAGTATTAAGTTTACTCAGTATATGATGGATACCCGACCAAAGGTATCCTGGGAAATGTTGTGTGTGTTTGAATTTAAAATCCCATCATTCAAAACGATATACTGAGAAACTTAAATACTGTTTGAAAAAGCATATAGTGTAAAGAACAAAATATAGAAGAATTTTTTGATATAAAGTACATTACAAGATACTTTGATACATGACAAAGTAGGAGTTAAAGCCGGAACTCTTACCAGATGAGAGTAGGGATCTATACGTGCCAACCAACCACCAGTACAATTAATTTAGAACTAAGTTGTACTAAATGGGTGACAGGTATATCAAGCAATCCCCACTGCTTGTTATTGCTATCACATCCCAGACCCCAACCATACTCCTAAACATATATTATGGTTTCTTTAGCTTGCCTATGTAAGTATGGTCTATTACGGTCTTTGAAAGATTTTATGGGTTTACATGGTTTGGAGATAGGTTCCCTAACTGCTAATGGCTTTTTCCTATTATGTGCAGCCATAAGCTTGTCCCAAATCCGTTGGAGTTTAAGTATGTCTCGAGTGATGCTCATCCTAGCTGTCAGCCTGTATCCCTGTTTATTAACAATAATTAGACACATGTACGTTAGTTACTATCTTTTAGATATTCCTCTGTTTCTCTCTTTTTGGGAGCCTATGCATATATCTTTTAATGATTTCCAAATGTTTTTGCTACTATGGTACATATTCCTAACACATAAAGTGTTATGTTTGTGCAGTTTTGTACTTACATCCAACATTTTAAAAAAAAATAAGCACTTCCTTTGTACCAGTACTCTTTGTTCAAAAAACTCACCATATGTACCCATTGTATCATTTGTCCTCATAGGAGGCCTTAATAACTACATGCTATTCTTTCCCCAATACTCTTTCTATAAGAGCTACAAATTGTATAGAACTTTATGCACCTACTCAAAAACCAATGTTCTACTATTATGGTGGATTTCCAAATGTTCCATATGTAGAAGATTTATGTGGATTTCCAATTCTTCTATTACTATGGTACCTATTCCTAAGTATTTATTTTGAAACAAACCAAATAAAGTGTTAAATTCTCGTGCAGTTTTGTACTCACATTCGAAATTTGGAAAATTTTGGCAGCATTTCCTTTGTAACAATACCCACTTTTCAAAAAATCGCCATATTGTATCATTTTATCCTCACAAGAGGCTTTCATAACTAAAACACAATATCTTACCTCTGTTAATGTTTATATCATAGGTCGTACAGTGTTCTTTCTAACAACGACTACCTGTTTGCTTAGCACTTGTACTGAACTTATGTACATACAAAAGAACAATATGTATCTTGTTACCTGAGCTAAACTTGGTGTCGTCATATTTGTAAGCTTTGAAAACCACTCCAAGCTTGGTTGTCAATTATAGCTTGCTGATTAGTATTTATGTCTTAATCATTGTTTTGTGTTCTTCGTGCATATGATTACATGTATTTGTATATTGTGTTATCTTTGCGGAGATACTCTTCCTCTTCTTGTGTAGTGCAGAGGTGGTGTGTTATGGCCATGTGTATATGTGTGTGTGCAAAAAAATGCTTTGCTATGGCTTTTTAACGACAAACTTATGAATATGGATACGCTTGCATGTGCCCATATCCTTACCTATGTGTTTAGAGAGATAAACTATATATGAGCAGTTTCGTAGGCATTATTACGCTTGTGTAGGGAAAAACACACCTTTTTATGCTTGGCTACTCTGTTATGAGATATACACCTTGCAAAAAAATAATCCCTTACCTTCTATTATGCGTGAAAAACTGCAATCCTCTTTTTGGATGGCAGCATGGGCGTTCGCTTACAACGTTTTTGAAGGCGGCTCCGAATTGTGCACCCTCCGTTTGAAGTATACGAAGGGCTTGGCTACTGTATGTGATTAGCGGCTTAATTCCCTGCCGCTACTGAATATAAGTACGTGCATAGGTTGGCTTCTTCCTCACGGTGCGTGTACTGTGTAAGCGCTACATAGCTACAGAGCGGAATTGGCTTTGTATTTCAAGCTAGAGTGCAAGCTTTATTTATAGTTGTGGTGAGTAAGCGGCGTTCAATTATTGCTCCACGTTGGTTGTAGTTGTTTTATTATGGCCAGTGGCATCACCCACCTAATACGCCTTCACTATTGATCAGCTTATCCCCCCAAAAAAAGCCATACTATATTTGCAACCTTGGGCCCCTTATTAGGTCTTCAATTTTATGTGTTATTTATCCAGGGCAAGTTGCGTTACTTGAATTCTTTGCCCAAAATAGCCTAACGAATATCATATATTTTTTTTACCGATTTACCGCGTATAAGTTAATACTGTACACCTATTTTCCTTGGGCAAGTTTGCTCATGGATCTAGTGGTTATAAAAACAAAAATTGATACTGAGACAGAGGATTTGTTTATTCAAAATGCTTGTACATCTGTTGTTTTGAAACCTAAACAATTGTTTCTTGCTGGAACCATTATACAAAGGATCAGTCTGGCTTGTAAAAAACAAAAATTGTATACTACCTGGAGCCATACTCTGTCATCATTCCCGTCCATCACTCCTTTGTAAGTGAAGTAGTTGCATGTGTAATTTCATGGAAAAATAAGCATATCTCAAAAATAAGTACATCTCAAGTGTGTGTGGGCATGTGCATGATATTGTGGGATTATCTAAATGTGGCCCATGTCCAATATATTAAGTGTGTGTGTGTGTGTGTGTGTGTGTGTGTGTGTGTGTGTGTGTGTTTTAGAGAGAGAGAGAGAGAGAGAGAGAGAGCACAAGAGAAACAGGGATAGAGAGATAGAGAGGGAGGGAAGGAGGGAGGAGAATTTTAATTTTCATGAGAATAATCCGAATAGATATAAAAGATCTACTCAATGAGTTTTGATCTCAAGGTAGAGAGAGAGAGAGAGAGAGAGAGAGAGAGAGAGAGAGAGAGAGAGAGAGAGAGAATTTTCATCGTTGTGGAGTGATTATAGGGACTTCAATCCACCCTCCTCACTTGTGCATCACACACACACACACACACACACACACACACACACACAAATAATTGCATCTCCCTACAAGCCTACATTTGTCCATAGGGAGATAAAGATTGATGGAGGCAGATAGAAAGGGTAATCGACGGCTTAAACGCCTGTGTGTGTGTGTGTGTGTGTGTGTGTGTGTGTGTGTGTGTGTGTGTGTGTGTGTGAGAGAGAGAGAGAGATAGAGAGAGAGAGAGAGAGAGAGAGAGAGAGAGAGAGAGAGGTTTTAATGTCATAGAAACACATCAAGAGACCTCAAAGCTCTATTTGACAATTCTTGAACTTGAGACTTGGTATTCAAGAGGGAGTTGTGATAACCAATCCACCACACTCAAAGGTTACTATATTTTCCTTTTCTTATTCACTGATAGAGATCCCAAAGATCTACCCAACAAGTATTGAACTCAAAACTTTGTGTGTGTGTGTGTGTGTGTGTGTGTGTGTGTGTGTGTGTGTGTGTGTGTGTGTGTGTGTGTGTGTGTGTGTGTGTGTGTGTGAGAGAGAGAGAGAGAGAGAGAGGGAGGGAGGGAGGGAGGGAGAAGAAGAGAATTTTTATTGGCATAAGAGCAATCCAAAGAGATATCAAGACGAGTCTTGATCTCAAGGTCTAATAAGAAAGAGAGAGGGAATTCCTCAACAAATTATGGAAGAGGCACTAGACAGAAAAACGGTGGGAGAAGTCATGGAGAACATCTGGAAGCCAGGTGGCCTTAGTATTTCTGTGGAAAGTGATGTGGGGTGCTCTGCCGACGGGCGTAAAGATACAAGAAAGAGGAATCGCTCCGATCGTTGCTTGGGGTGCAGAATAGCTAGTGAAGACCTAGCCCACCTTTTCGTGGGATGCCAGGCTATCAGTGGCATGGCTGGGAAAATATGCAAGTGGATTCAATGGACATGGCAAATTAAGTTCTTGAAGACTGATCTGCTCTTTGGTAGTAACAGGATGGGAAGCCCTGCTCTTCTTGTTTGCACTCAAATAATCAAATACTACTTTTTTCACCATATTTGGCAAGCAAGGAACCGTCGCGTGTTTGAGGGGGATCTGGCTGTGGCAGGCTTTTGTGAATCATACAAGAGAGCAGAGTGACGATCCACATGATCGGAGGCAAACAAGCCTCAGAGGACTGGTCTAGAACAATACATGTCATGGCAATAAGTAAAGCCTAGGAGTAGTTGTGGTCTCTCTGTCAAGCAGAAAACTTGTAATCTTATGACCCTCAAGGCTCGGTCTGAGCTTGAGGTTGGTGTATATTTCTGATGTTCTTAATACTATCCACTCACAATTGTGAGTTTTGCAAGAAAAAAGAAGAGAGAGGGAATTGCCATCTTCTTGAAGTGATTACAGGGACTAAAGTACACCCTCCTCGCATGTGCACACACACACCCCTACAAATATGTGTATGTGTGTGACCCAATGGCCACCGCAACAACGTGCGGATCATACATTAGACTCTTCCTGAGCTTCCGTTTGTACAATGTGGAGCCCTTGAATCCTCTTTGTCGTAATAGAGTAGTGTAGATATGCCTCTATGCTTGCCTCCTTCTGCCTATCCCCAAGAGGTCTCCTCAGCTTCCCAGTAATGAACCCACTTTCAAAAATGTGACACAGAGTAACTCATCTACTATTAGTGGGTCTACTCCACTCAAGGTTACCTGGACTGTTCATAGATTCCTCTACAAGCCAAGCTCCTTGGAATCTTGAGGAAAACCCAACATGCGTTCCTCTCAATTTAAGCTCGGCACCTTTTGCGTCAGAAATTTCCTTTCGTCCTAAGCCATCATGCACGCCATGCCAGGCTTGATGCCTAGATAGCAAGGTGCCTTCAAAAAGAAAAATTTTGTATTTCTTATTAGGCCCGGTCCAGACAAGGGCGGTGGAAGAAGGCTCACTCTTCTTGCATTTCGAGTTGGAAGGTGCATGAAGGACCCTTTGCCTCCACCCTCCTATTCACACAAAGCAGTAGTATGGCGAGAGAAAATAATATAGTTTCAATAAAAGAAAAACTGAGGAAAAGGAAGCCACGCCCCTTTTCCACACATGTAGCTTCATCTGAGGGGGGTGGGGGGGGTGGGGGGGGAGAAAAACAATATCATTTCTTTCGCGACGTGGGACCCTGCAGGTGTGTTGTAGTCGCACCTTGTGAACAGCATGTGTCAACCCGCAGCCTCTCTTAGGCTTGCGAACGCGTCTTCTCCTTGATGCCGCACCTTTTGAACCCAACCTTAGCTATGGCTGGTCTTACCCTACACTCCTTCTCTCCCTTGCCATTTGCCATTCACCTCCAAATCGTAGTGCACTAACACCGACACCCACCTGCTTGCTCTTCCGTGGGCCCTTGGTTGGCTCCTACATCTACTTTTTTCTTCCTCGGCATTCCTTCCTAGATGATATCTTGTTAGATACCCTTTAATAAATCCAAGAGCAAAAATGAACACACATATTTAAATTTGCAAGCTCTTTATTCTATTAGTCAAAATCTCTGAAGATTCGTGCCCTATGACTCCTCACCAAGCGTGTTCTCGGGACTGAGTGGCACGGGCATGGGAGGGTGGGATCTACGGCCTGGGGATTGTGGGTCGTAGATCTGGGTGGCGGCGTCAAAAGTAATCTAGGGTACCCTATATTACTTTTCGTAATCTAGGGTACCCTAGATTACTTTCGGTTGTCGCCCTTTTGCATACATGTTTTAAGTAAATTAGGGCCCCACGTTTCAGAACGCACGCATGGCGTAGTGGTTAGGGTATGCGTCTCTCATGGGTGAGGTCACGGGTTCAAAACCCACGCCCGCTAAAGGGGGTACCTGCAAAAAGTAATCTAGGATACCCGCATTCGTAGATCCTACCCTCCCATGCCCGTGCCACTTAGTCCCGAGGCTAGCACATACACCTAAGCAAAAGAAGAATGCATTGTTGGCCACGAAGAATTAAGCTCACATCATTGTGAGCTTCAAAGAGAAGCGATGGATGCCCTTGTCATGCGCACGCACGATGTTATGCAACTCACCACTGCAGCATGTGTGTGTGTGTGTGTGTGCGCGCGCGCGCAATGTGCAGCCTCTGCACCTCCCCGAGAGAAAATATCCCCCCCCCCCCCCCCCTCTTTGCTTCGTCGCTAGCGCTGTGCATAACCCTTCTCTGTCGTCTCTTGTGCCTTGCACCTCCCACGCAACTTGGAGCTCCATCCTCTTGCCTCGGTTTCCACTGTGTATTTGGATTTTCTATTGCAACACCATTGGATTAAGCCTAGACTTCGCAGGATGCAAAGACGAAGCCCCCCCATATTCCATCCCAATCAAAGAAAAAACGTCCTTAACATGCGAAAATCTCTCTTTCTCTCCGTCCACATCCTGACGCATTGCATCCAAAAAAAACCTCATCAGTATCCAAAAAATCTCCCTATCTCTCTGCCCACATCATGATGCACCATTCTCTCTCTCTCTCTCTCTCTCTCTCTCTCTCTCCACGTGCCATCTAGCCCGTTTTTCTCCTCGAAGCGGCTAGAGCATCTCAACAAAAAAAAGGGTTACGCAGGAAAAAGCACTTTTCACAATTGGATCAACCTTTATTTGTGTACACTTTACATCTAGTGCGTGGGAAAAGGTAGGTTCACGTTATCCAAAACCTGTTCAAAAATTTAAAAAAATGGTTGCCTCAAATTTTGCAGGAAGGATTTGCGGCTGACTAAAATTTCAAGATTTTTAGTTGAAAACTTAAATTTTATGTAGAAAATGCCTCGAATATGGTTTTCACTTTTTCATAAATGGGTGAAATCCAAAGCGGACTCCATAAAGTCATGGGAAAATTCCTAAAATACCCCTCTAATTTGTAAAAATTCCCAAAATACCCTTGTATCTATTTTGGTTGGATTATTCAAGCTTAACAGTTCTTTATTCTTTTCTGACAATCAAGATCCATTTTTTAGTGCTTAGCATGTAATTTGTCACAAATTACCTTGCAAAAAAGGGCAATTATATCTAAAAATAATGAAGCGACTCATCGCCAAGGCCTACATAACCTACTCAAATTCTAGTTTTAGTATCTTGTTTTGATAGACAATCAGTCTTCTTATGAAAGGTACAAATTTTTTTATCTTTGGAAAAATTTAATCTCACAACCGGGGGTATTTTGGGAATTTTGAAAATTTTGAGGGGCATTTTGGAAAATTATGACAAAATATCGGAAATTTTGCAAATTTGTAAGAGTTTATTGGAAATTTTACCATTAAAGAGGAAACACTCTAAGAATAGCATTGCATACTTCTAGGAATTGAGCCAGGGTCTCAAGTAACCCCACATGAGAGGGGGAGGTGGTAACTGGTAAGATTCATTGACAAGACTTTTGATGAGACATCTCACACGTGGACAAGTGATTTTTTTAATTTCTTTTTTTTCTTTTTTGGGGATGTCTTGGGGGGAAGGGGGGGGAAGGGGGTGGCAGTTAGTGGAGGCCAAGGAGGGAGGGCCCAGGGGGGTAATCCATATGACGATTACCCCCTGCAAGTAGGCGGATCCCCTTATTCACCCCATGCAAACACAGAAACCAATACAATACATGAGCCATTTGTGAGATGGGCGCATTTCAAAAGTCACAGTTACTGTCACACACCCCTTAATTGAGAGACAAAAAATTTAAATATTTTTGAATCTTGCTTACATGCCAACTTGTGATTTGCTAAAACGTCTACTATTAAGGTAGAAGTCTCAATTTAAGTGTGCCCAAGTTAGGCGAGCAGCAGAAGCGCAATCGTTGCCGCATCATTTTCAAAGATGAGGGGCTCATTCAAAAGATCTCCACATTTCTTGTCTTCCGTGGTGATGCATCAAGGAAATTCGGCTAACAAGGTTCAATCGCGAGATCTAATGCCTAAGATTTTATCCCCAACGCGAGAACCGCCACAATATTCGCTTCACGATGGCGTAGCACTGGCTTAGGCATGTGTTATTTTCAGAGGGTCATTGGTGTTAGGATTTGACGCCCTTCTTCCCTTCTTTGACTCTCGAGCCCTTCGTATGAAGGCCACTTTGAGGCAACACCGGTGTTTTGAAGGGAGAAGGCAAAATATGCCCATCCTCATGGAAGGATGCTAATCCCACTCTCGTGTCATTAGAAGGGCAATCCTTAGGAAAGCCCTTCCTGGACTTGAACTGAGGTCAAGGCCCACCAAAGGTAGGAGTGAAGACATTTGCACTCACATTCGCATTTTACATATTGACAGGAATTAAAAGTAGATGAGGAGGATTGGGGTGTGGGGTTAAGCCATTCATAACTGGGTAATTTCCTAAATTCTAATGGGAAATGGGCCAGTGGCCATTGCTAAGTTCTAACTTAACCTAATGGGAAATGGGCCACTCAGTGCTCACTTAAAATTTTGAACGAGCTAGACTCCAAAGCCGTGGCACGAGCACCGCGAGTGTAACTCTTGCTCTCAGCCCCTCTGTGTAGGTGTCTGTAGGGATTTGGAAAGATATCGAGTGTCGATGGTCACAAGGGGCTAACATCATCCCCACACACAACAAAGGAACTGCAGCAAAAGAGGGGAAAGAAATGTGGGATTTGCTACGTCAACGCATGAGAGAGTTGGAAGGTCTTGTGACAACACGAAGGCTCATGAGCAGAGACTTGTGAGCAACCTTCGGACTCTTCTCAGGCTCTTAGTCTGCCCCCTATTCAGCTTCAGCCTCGAACAATGTAAGAATTGATTAGTTTCTCCAATAGAGTCTACTTGATTCTTGTATGGAAAATGGATGCCTTGACGTTCAATTTGCATTTGTACAAATGAATGTTGCTACGAGTCTTTGCTGGCCTTTGTCATGAACAAGTATTTGGTAGTGCTGAAAAATGCTTGTTCTTTAAGTTTTCTGTGTTGTGTAAGGGGACATTTTTTACTCTTTTGTCATTGGAAGGGCAATGTTAAATTTTTCCCTTTTATCCAGAAGGGCATACTTCTTACATACCTGTCTTTTGACATTTTGAGTTGCCTGTCAAATCCTGACACGGGTCGATGGATCCCTAAAGAAGGACCCATCTTTTTATTGGGACGCTTACCCTATTGGGCCCTTGAGTGTCTCTAAGCTCTCAACAACAACAGATATTGACTTTTTAAAAATTGAGCATTCAAATTAATTTTTTTAAAAATCAATCTTGGTACTATCTAATTCGTCTTTTCACAAGGAGTATGATGCAATTTTTACATTTCAAATCTGACTAGATTTGTAAAATCCCCTCAAAAGTACTATTTTTTTCTTAAGTGCCTCTACATTGACTCCTCTACTGTAAGCTATATTACAATTTCCTTGGCTCAATAACTAGTGATAGTGACAACTTGGACATAAAATTTCTTTCTCTCTCTCTCTCTCTCTCTCTCTCTCTCTCTCTCTCTCTCTCTCTTTGTGTGTGTGTGTGTGTGTGTGTGTGTGTGTGCGCGCGCGCACTAAAGACCACGAGGTCTTGAATGAACCCCAAACCGCGAGATTGATGACCTGAAAGTGAGGCACAATTACCATGACATGTTAGATCCATGTGATGGGTTTGAGTTTAATTTTTTCATCTGAGTTTACTATTTTGTGAACCAATTTAATTTATTTTTGTGGGGGGGCAAAACTGACAATTGTGAGCAGATTTTTTATTTTTTTGTAAAATTCACAATTGTGAGTGGATAGTATTAAGAACATCAGAAATATACACCAACATCAAGCTCAGACCGAGCCTTGAGGGTCAAAGGATTACAAGTTTTCTGCTTGACAGAGAAACCACAACTACTCCTAGGTTTTACTTATTACAAGATGTCATCATGACATGTATTGTTCTAGACCAGTCCTCTGAGGCTTGTTTGCCTCCGATCATGTGGATCGTCACTCTACTCTCTTGTATGATTTCACAAAAGCTTGCTACAGTCAGATCACCCTCAAACACGCGGTAGTTCCTTGCTTGCCAAATATGGTGAAAGAAGTAGTACCTGATTATTTGAGTGCAGACAAGAAGAGCGGGACTTCCCAACCTGTTACTACCAAAGAACAGATCAGACTTGAAGGACTTAATTTGCCATGTCCTTTGAATCCACTTGCATATTTTCCCAGCCATGCCACTGATTGCCTGGCATCCCATGAAAAGGTGGGCTAGGTCTTCACTAGCTATTCTGCACCCCGAGCAACGATCGAACCCGATTCCTCTTTCTTGTATCTTTACGCCCGTCGACAGAGCACCCCACACCACTTTCTACAGAAATATCTTCATATACTGAGGCCACCTTGGCTTCCAGATGTTCTCCATGACTCCCTCCCACCGTTTTTTAGTCCAGTGTCTCTTCCATAATTTGTTGAGGGGGCTACCCCAATTAGCTTCGTGCATTAATGCATGGTAAATGCCTTTAGAATGTGGTTTCCAAAAGAGGCTATTCCCGGGCCATCTCCAAGAGTCCCATTCAAAGTTGGATTCACAAATTGGCATCACCACCTTATCAAGCTCTTTCATCACCCTGTAGACTAGTAAGATCTCAAAGCCATTCAGTTGAAATTGGATGGCTAAAGAGTCAACAGTTTTCCAGCACTTCCTGTTGACAACCCAGAATTGCTCTAGTAGAACAAGCCCTTTATTATTCACCTTCCTGGCCATTTCTATCCAATAGGGGCTTTGTGGCGGCCCTAATATTTTAGAGAGCCAAGGGGACCAGTGTAAAATGGAGTTCTTAAAGTAGCTGGTTGCTTCCCCCCATTCCAAAACCTCAGCTGCTCTTTTGCACTTCCTCATCAGCTCCCCTGAGAGTCCACCAGATCTAAGGTAAGACCACTTCGGGGCGCAAAGTTTGTCGTGCATCACAACCCCCTTCCACTTCCCCCTTTCGATCCCAGTTTTATTGCATCAAGGATCATAAAAGCATTAATCACTCTAATCCGACTTTGGAAGGGGAGGAGAACAAACTCCCATCTTCTCATTTTTTAGCTTATTTTTTCAAGGACCCATTGAAATCTTTTCCTGTGGGTTACGTCCACCCCTATGGGGGCTCCTAGGTGTCTAAATACACTCCCTTTTGAGATAATCTCTCCTGTCCAGACTGCAGGGTCAAAAGAGTCATTCTCCGACAGGGAGATAAGTCTTGACTTCTCTATATTGCACTTGGATCCCGAGGCCACAGCAAATGTTTGCACAATCTCCAGATCTCTCCTGACAACTTGAGGGCACGCCTTCAAGAATAGGAGGGAATCATCTGCGAACATTTTGGCTAGCTGGTTGTTGCCCGATAATGCTAGACCTTGAATCTCTCCCCGCGCAGCACTAGCTTAGAGCATCGTAATGAGAGGATGCGACCCAATGGCAAAAAGCAAGGGGGCCAAAGCACATCCTTGCTTAATAGACCTTTTAACCTCAAAAGAGCCCACAATTTTGTCATTAAACAGAAGCTCTGATTGGCTTCCCACACCTAGTGTGCGTATGAGGCGACAAATGCGAGGCCCAAATCCTAGAGCTCCCATGACTTCTTCTATATAGGACCATTCTATTCTATTATAGGCTTTGTCGAGGTCCAGCTGCAGCAAGATGCACTCTTGCTTGGAGAAGGATGCATACTCTATTCCTACCATTGCTGCCAAGATATTGTCATATATAGATCTCCCTTTAATGAACCCATGTTGATGGGGAGAGATGATCCGACTGAGGAGGGGGGCAAGTCTGAGAGCTATCACCTTGGAAATAATTTTGTATGCTACTGACATCATCGTAATGGGATGCCAATGTTTACGTTGAGAGCAGCAGAGCTGTTTGGGGATGGGCTTGATAAGCCCTCTCTTAACACTTGCATCCAATGACTCTTCAAAAACAGCTTGATTGGCCACCCGTGTGACTAGACCCTTGAGATCATCCCAAAATTCCCTAAAGAATTCGGTCGTCAGTCCATCCCAACAGGGGGACTTTTCATTGACAAGATCTTTTAGTGTTGCTGAGCATTCCTCCTCAGAGAAGGCCTTTTCCATGCGGTTGGCTTCCTCCTGGGGAACCTTCTTTTCAATACCCCCAAGTAAAGACGCTCGGGATTCTTCCACTTCATGAGATTGAGTCTCTGGCTGGCCGATAATCTGGCTGAGAAAGTTGAGCATAAGTCCAGCCATTTCATCTTGGTTTTGAATTGTATTCCCTTTCTCATCATCAAGCACTTGCACGCGGCCTCGACTCTTCCTCACTTTCAGAGCCCTAAAAAAATGTGCTTGGTTAGAAGGCTCTAGTTGAAGGAAAGTTTCCCTAGAGAGCAATCTCACCTAAGTTGATTTCCTCCAGTTGTTCGTTGGCAAGGTGAGATTTAGCTTCAAGCCATCACTTGTGCTCATCCTCGATAGCCAGTCTGGCAGCCTTCCTAGAGGCTAATTGTGCTACGTCCTCTGTGAGATGTTTGATTTGTGGCTCATTGGCTTTTTTAACCCGAGGACCCGAAGTTTTGATAGCTTTTTGTACACTCCGAACAAATATATTCCAAGCACTAGGTTTATTCATCCCCACATCTTTCTTGAGCTTTCCCAACGCTTTCTTGGTGATGCTTCTGAAGAGAGGGTCTTTGAACAGGTGTGTCCCTGTAACCAGAAGCTTTTTCTTCTCTCTCGGGGATTGTCCCCCTCTTTTATCTTTCTTGAGTTGTAAGTGTAATGGCATGTGATCGGAGAGGCTTTTTGTTGAAATTACCTTCATCTCTAACGTCGATGATATCTAGTCAGCTTGATGAGAGCAGTAGCATATGTCCAGCCTAGAGGTAGTGCAGGCATACTGAAGGCTTGTGTAGGTGAATCCAGGCATGTTGTTCCATGGGCCCACTTCCCACAAGTCAATCATAGCCCACTTCTCACATAAGCTCAGCCATTTAGACTTTTTTGAGCCAGCCAGCATACTGGCGGAGCCTGTTCTATCCTTGCTTTTCTCGACCATATTGAAATCTCCAACCATCAGCCACTCCCCTTCGATCGGAGTATTCGTGAGCTGCATCCACAGTTTAGCTCTATCCTTTGCATTGCAAGGGGCGTAAACATTTACTATGGTGATAGGTTGATTGTCCCATCTGATTCTAACACCAAGGACTCTTCCAGAGGGGTGGTTTAGAACCATCTTTGGCTCCAAATCTCTGTCAACAATGAACAAGACACCACTGAAACCGTCACTTCCTTCCCCATACAAGATAAGTTTTTTTCCTATAACCTGTTTTCTCTTGCTACTACAAGCATCCAAATGGTGCTCTTGGATGGCCCAACAATTGGTTGCCTTCTCTTTCTTGACTTCTTCCCAGAAGAGAGTGCCCCCTTCTTCCGGGTTTTTAATCCCTCCACATTCCAAGATTGAAAAGAGAGAGTATCCATCATTGGGAAAGGGGGACAAATTCTTCTGCCTCTAGGAACTCTTCAATAGAGTTCCCATTCAGATTATCCTCGTCCATTGGCTCCTTTTCTGCTGGAACCTGCATGGTATCTAGCTTGGAAGTGAACAGGTCCTCTTGATTCGTCTTCCCCAAAACTTCGAATTTGTTGTCATATAGGAAAGGAGGCTTTGGGAAATCCGGCTGGAGACCCTTGATTTGTCCCAAGGCCCTAGCATGCGCTTTAAACCGTTTACATGAAATATGAGATACTTGTTGCCAGCCCTCATCTTTTGACCTAAAAGTTGGTGACATCACGATCTTCTGCATTACTGGGGTGGCCGTTCTTTGCTGAGCAGTGGATGAAAAGCGGTAGCTTTGGGTGGTCTTGCCCTTACCTTGGTTGCCATGATCTTGTTTCTCCACATCTTTATCCAAGTTGACTTTATTTTGAACACCCTCTGCCTTGCCAAGACTTTTAGTAGGCTTCATTTTTGGATCTATTGTATTTGTGCCACCCTGTGGGGTAGCTTGTAATTCGCTTCTCTCCATCATTTGTTCTGTAGGCTTTAGCACCTCAGCGGGACACGCCCTCGCATAATGCCCGAATTTGTTGCATTTGAAGCAGGCCTCGAAGAAGGTGTTAAAGTTCAGAGGAATGATCTTTAGTCCTGCCCCAACATTCACCGCCAAGTTCTTTGGCTGTGGCTTCCGCAGATCCCACCAGATACAGACCTTGTTTGCTGCTACACCCGAGGCTCTGGCAGATGGGACAAAAAGTGGATCACCAAGCGAAGCTGCGAGGTCCTTCAAGTTCTTCCTAAGCCATACGGGGAGGTCGTTAAACTCCACCCATACTGGGCAGAGATCCTTGAATGCCTCGTTAGATTCAAACAAAGGGTCCAAAGGGAGCACGCACATCGGCGTGCGATTGAAGGACAGCGGGCTTTTCGCCAAAACCCTCTCAACCATTGCATTGTCGTTGAACTGAACTGACACGAATCCTTTTGCTATGTATTGGGTGAACATTAGCGAGCCGTGCTGATTCATAACCAGTGGACTGCAGAGCCAGTTACTGAGCTCAATTCTATTGGGAACTCTCTCCATAAACCCGAAGACCAGAGTGGAATTTGCAACCTCCGCAAGTTGTCTTTTCACAATGGCAGGGGGAATAACCACCGTAACGGCATCTTCCACCTTGACACGCTGTGGGAGCGCCTTCTTGAGTGCTTGGAAAGCTCTGTCCCCTTTGGCCACTTCAACAGCATCCTCCTGCATCGTCAAATCTTCGCGCGACCTTTTGTTCAACGATAGTGCACACAGGATTGCCGCTAGGTCTTTTTCCACCTGCGTTTTTCTTTGTTTCAATTCCTCCTTACTCAGCTCAGTAAGGGAGCTTTGACCACTATCATCGGCGCCCGGTTTCGCAAGGTCACCTATCGGATTGATAGCCTTCATAGCGTCGGGCTGCTCTTTGCCTGCCACCACTGCTTCGGCGTAGGACGGTTTAGAGGAGCTCCCCATGGCGCGGTGAACGGCCTCACCGACACCAAGTCAAAAGAAAGTTTCAAGGATATAATAATCGCCCTCACAAATAGATAAAAATGGCTTTCACTTTAAGATAATAATTCAAGTCACAAAAAAGTTTCAAGGATACAATAATCGCCCTCACAGATAGATAATAATGGCTTTCACTTTTAGCTAATAATCGCAAGGAGATAATAATCGCAAAAGCGTGCTTGAAGTGAAGACAATGCCTAACCACACATGCAACCAAATCCATACATTGTCGGGGTTACGCCAGGAACGAGCCCTCACAAAAACCTACGCAGCCCACATTGAGTAGCTGAGCGCAGCTGGGAGATGAGACCTGATCCCAGATCGTAGATCGCAATGCATACAGGGGAAGCCGAGTCACTCCCTAGGAGCCCACAAGCCAGGAGGAGCCCATCACTGCTCAGACCCGAAATGGAAGCAGCATCGCGCATAGCAGAAGCAGCATTGAGCAGTATGAATTGTGAGTAGATTATATTGAACCAATTTAACTTATAGTTAAGTGAAGTGGCAAGGGAGAATTAGGAAATATATGGAACTTGCATGGCTTTGTAAGGTTTTGGGATTAGAGGCTAATTAAATAAAGTGGAAATTCTCAATGAATTGGCAATCTTAAAATTTGACCCATCCCACTTAAAATGGGAAAAATCCCACTTATTTTGGGAAAGTCTAGCTATGCTAAAATTTGGAGACTAGTACACACCATGAACATACTTTTGTTCAAGCACATGGTCATCCCTTTTTTGTTTTTTGAAAACTCACAATGGTGAGTGGATTATATTGATAGATCCAAAAAATTACATATTTTTGCCATGCTCATGGCAAGCCATGACCACTTCAACAAATCATAGATACATCGGTTGATGGGTGAGCCATCCCACAACTATGGATGAGCCCATACTTTCACCTTTTCACATCCGTTATTACGGCACCCAAGGTCGTGTTCCACTCTCTGATTTCCTTTGCTTTCTAATGGCAATGATCGTTACCCTGCTTTCTTAGACTATCTTCGTAAACTTAGTTACTTCCAAGGATTTCTCAAGGATCCGATAGTTCTTTGCCTTCCAAATGTGTTTAAAATAGCAACACCTCACAATTTTTGTAGCAATGAGCAGTGTATGGCTCTTAAACATCTTCCCTCCCAAGAAGAGATCGTTCTTGAAAAATCCTATTTTCCAGGTTTTTTGGACCCATTTGCAGATCTTGCATGCCAGACCACAGATCATCGTTGGACACTCCTTGAATAGGTGAGAGAGGTCTTCACAAGCCATTCTGCATTACGAGCATCTGTCTGGACCAATTCCCCTAACAAGAACCTTAACTCTAGATGGCATGGCTCCCCATAGCACCTTCCATAAGAAAACCTTCATGCCATGCGGCCATTGAGGGCACCATATGTTCTTCACGACCATCTCCCACCTTGACTTGGCCAACTTTTGCCCCACTGCTTGTTGAGTTAGGGAGAACCAATCCTGAGATTCCATAAGAGTGCGATACACATCCTTAGTTTGCGGTTTTAGAAAATGTATGTTCATAGGTCAGTGCCAAGCTTTCCACTCAAACTTGGATTCATAGTCCGATAGAGACCACCTATTAAGCCATTCTAGCACTTTATTGATCAACAATCTTTTTGGCCCATTGAGGCTAAACTCAGAGGCTAGTTGATTCATTCCTTTCCAATAGCCTCTGCTATAGTCCCACAATTGTCCTATACATCAAAATTTTATTCCCAGTGTTCAAAGGTGGAAAGAAGGATGATCATGATGTTCATATATAAGCTTTTGAGAAATATGATGAGCTTAAGAATAATGACAAAGATGAATGCAGAGAGTACATTCCATAGACATCAAAGGAGGCAGCTCATAAATGATACTATCATTACAAAGCTTGTCAACTCAGATCATACCATAAGCTTATTAAAGATTTCAGGATGGAGTATATAGACAATAGGGGAGATGGAGACATTTTGTGTGAGCTCGACAAGATCAAGCAGGGCAAGCTATTAGTCAGCAGTTATGTTGAGAAGATCAAAGAGTTAACCAGACAGTTAGAAAAGAGGATGAGAGCTTGGTTTTTGAACAGATTCATAAGTAAAAATCTAAGGGAACAAGAGGTTACAGCACG
Organism: Adiantum capillus-veneris; assembly: GCF_014529385.1. Taxonomy (NCBI): domain Eukaryota; kingdom Viridiplantae; phylum Streptophyta; class Polypodiopsida; order Polypodiales; family Pteridaceae; genus Adiantum; species Adiantum capillus-veneris. Next base: position 40,039,564 of record NC_140943.1, on the reverse strand, counting down.
AATGAAGAAGTTAAAAGACTTGATACAAAACTTTGAAACTGGAAAAGCAAGATTAAAAAGAAAGTCACAAAAAGAGACAATCTGAGTCTTCTATTGAAGAGAACTCCGATTCCAGTTCCATCTTGAGTTCATCTGAAAGTGATTTAGATGACAAGGGCAAAGGGAAGAACAAAGGATCGTGGACCAGAAAACTAGAGGAGATGTCAAAACAAATCGTTGAGATTGCTAAAACGAGACCTTCAGTCAAGAAAATGGAAATTTGGTGCCCCAAGTGTAGATTCAAAGATCATACGTTCAATGAATGTTCACAGTGTACTTATTGTAAATCCTATGCCCCAGGAAGTGGAGGAGTTTAATATTGGCTCTCAGAAGAAAATCCCAGAATGATCAAAATCAAGCCAGAGATTAAGGAGAAAGCCAAGGAGCTGTTATAGAAGTACAAAGACGTATTTGCCTAGGAACACACGGATTTGAAAGGAGTGGATCCAGAGGTATGTCAACATGAGACACCATATGCCAGACCAGTTAGATTACAAAGGTACACAATGAATCCCAACTATGCCAAGAAACTGAAAGAGAAGATTGATGATCTTCTCAAAGATGGGTTCATCACAAAAGTTGCAAGTAGTGACTGCTCTTTCCCATAGTGGAAGTACCTAAAAAGAATGGGAAGATACGGGTACCCGTGACTATAGGAAACTGAATGCACAAACAATTAAAGACCCTTTTCCACTACCCTTTACAAACATGTTGTTAGATAGGCCACGAAATGTATAGCTTCATGGATGGATATACTGGCTACAATCAACTCAGAATTGCACATGAAGACAAATCCAAGATCACATTCATCACTGAATGGGGAGCCCTTATGTATTTGGTAATGCCATTTGAGTTATGCAATGCTCCAGCAACCTTTCAGCAATGTATGATGGAGATTTTTGGTGAGTTTTTGCATAAGTTCTTGGCTATCTGAGGGTTGTTCAAAAACTTCATTAAGAAATTAGCCAGTAGATGTTGATTTATTTCAAACTATAGCTAAGGAGGAGCCAAACCCAGAGTGGCAAGATGTCTATGAGCTGGGACGTTTTCCAGAAGACTCGTCTCAGAATAAGAAGAAGACATTGATCATCAAAGTCTGATGTTTACCATCATTGTTGGAGCACTTAATAGATTAGGAAGATAATGTATTTTGTAGATGTGTGCCAATGAGAGGATGAACGCAGATAATCATTGAAGTTCATAATGGAGATGTAGGAGGACACTTCTCAATTGACATTACATATAAGAAGATCCTCCAGGCAGGGTTATGGTGGCAGACAATGATGGCCAATGTCACAGCTTTCTGTAAGACTTGTGATATTTTCTAGAGGATGGGAAGGACAACAATAGCTAATATGACACCATTAATTCATGTACAACCACTGGGAATATTTATGAAATGGGGTTTAGATTTCATGGGGCCATTCAACAAAGTCACTCCCAGGAGGAACAAGTATATTGTTATGGCCACATGTTATGTCAGCAAGTGGGTTGAAGCCAAGGCCTTACCAAACAACACAGCCACATATTTGTATGAAAATATTATATGCAGATATGGATGCCAATCAAGATTGTCTCATATCATGGGACTCACTTCATCAATGAAATCATTCAAATATTGACTGAGATTTTCTCAGTAAATCATCAAAAATCAACTCCTTCCTATCCTAGGCGCAATGGTCAGGTTCAAAGCAGCAATAAAACTATCAAGAAGGCTCTCACAAAGATAGTTCACAAGGAACCACAGAAATGGGGTTCCAAACTCCAATCAACATTACGGGCCTACAGAATTGCCTATAAGGTTACAACTAGAATGACACCTTTCAGAATGATGTATGGCACAGAGGCAGTAGTACCAATGGAGTTTTCCGTTCCCAATCTCATACTGGAAATAGAACATGGCATGGAATTTAACTAGGATTTGAAGAGTAGGTTAGATGAGTTATTGAAGTTGGATGAGGCCAGACAAAGGGCAATGTTGGAACAAAAATTTATTCAGCAAAGGAGAAAGCAATGGCATGACAGCAAGATCAAGGTCAAGGAATTCAAGAAGGGTGACCTATCATTCACCTTCACTATGTATGGGCAGGAGGAAACTGTCTGAGCAGATGAAAGGCACAATTGAAGAAAGTTTTGCACAAAATGGATCCTTGATGGGTTCAGTTGCTAAAGCAATCAGTAAAATGGCACACAACAAGATTGCTAAGTATGTGTTTCACAAAAAAGGAACAGGCTAGTTGAAGCTATGGCGCTTGGAGGTGATAGTAGATGCATCCAGGATACCATTTGATGCAATCATCACCCAACAGGTACTGGCAACATTCCATTTAGACAAGGGAATTGCAATAGTCAATGGGGTTTCACTAGAATTGACCATGGGGGAATTGGTCCACGTTTTCAAAAATACGAATGTAGCAAAACCTACACTAGCCACTGTTGATGCAGTTAATAAAGTTTTGAAGGAAGATGAAAAGGCAAACAAGAAGAGAAAGGACAAGGAATTCCAGTAGTTGCACTAGAATACACTTCAATATATAGGTTAATAGGTGGAGCAATCAATAACCATACGTATTTGTTTGAGAAGTTCTTTTCCATGCTACTTGCCAAAATTCAAGATGTAGAGGCTAGCATTAATATCAACGGGTTTTTATATACCGGTGTTTAGAAGCCTTTTCAAGGCTTGGTATGTCTGGCAGTTTTTATACTGGGCGAATCAGTGCACTCTAATGTTCAAACTATCATCACGGCCAAGGCTAAGTTTAGAAGCCTTTTCAAGGCTTGGTATGTCTAGCAGTTTTTATACTGGGCGAATCAGTGCACTCTAATGTTCAAACTATCATCTAGGTCAAGGTAGCCAAAGAGAGAGCACTCAAAATTACAGTTTCATCCTATGAAAGACGTTCAAAAGGGCCAAGGGGACAAAGCAAAGGACATTGCCACAAAGCTGCCAGTAGAAGATAAAGGGAAAGGGATAATACAAGCTGGGGTGCGAAGAGACCATCAACTCACGTAGAGATAGGGTCATCTAGTTAAAAGCAAAAGACAATAGATTTGTTGAAGAAATTTTAGGTTAGGACACAGAAGCCAGTAAGCACTAATGAGCCACCAGTTGATACAGCCCAAGGATAGACTAGTGCATAGTAAGATCCTAAGGAGATCACTGGCACAAATACCAGCACAGATCAGGATCAAACTAATGCCCAGATAGATAGAGAGAAGAAGCAGGCATCGGGTAGTGGTTCAAAAATGGCCCCAAACACCAGTCCAATTCCAATTGTCATATTGGAAAAGCTTCATCCAGAAGCAGTTGTTCAAAGGATGACTAGTTATGAAGAAGCGCGGTAGGGTTGCAGTGCACTATGCTTTTTCCCATGACGGCATATGAGACGGATTAGACAGATCCGAAAGTCATTACACAAGGGTGTGTTGCAGCTATCTAGTTTGGTTGGAATACAATTGTAAATTCAATAGGCCAGATGATGGAAGCGCAGACATCCATTTCCAATATTGAAGTGGACAACCTCAAGAAAGAACTAGAAAAGACCAAAGTTGAAGGAACCGCTCAAAAAAGAACGCGTTGAAGCAGCAGCAACACAATAGAGAAGTGGACACTCTTCAAAAGAAGATAGATAAAGTAACCACTACAAACACAGTCATGGAGGAGGAGAAAAGGATTGCTCAGCAAGCAGCTGAACGCATGGAGGAGGAGAAAGGAATTGCTCAACAAGCAGCTGAACGATCCAAATCAATGTTGATGAATGCAAAAAAGGCAAACTATAAGAAGCTTCACCAAAGGCATCATGTAATGAAAGAAGGCATCCTGGAGAAATACATTTCTCATTCCTTAGTACATATAATAGACAAGAAGGGAAATCCCTGGAGAAATGCATTTATCATTCCTTAGTACACATAATGGACAAGAAGGGCAATCTGACATTAAATCTGAGTGACCTAGAAAATGTAATCGAATCAATCAAGTTTGATTTACAAGAAAAAGCTAGTGAATACATTACAGCTCTGGTCAATGAGGCTCTCTCTGGCTATTTGGACAATCAAAAGAACAGAGATGAAGAATATGATAAGGAGGATGATGACCAGGAAGATACAGTGGGAGACCAGTCTCCTAAAGATGATGATGATGATGATAATGATGATGAGGATGATGCCCCAGGGAACAACAGGCGGCTCAGCACCTACACGAGTACAGAGTTCAGACCAGACCAGAGATGGTCAAAATAAACATCCCCAACCCACCTACAGCAGCTGGCTCCCAGCAGCACGACCCACCTGCCAACCAGCAATCGACTGGACAATAGGTAGTTAGCACAAGGATGCTGAAGGCAAGAATGTTGTTATAGAGTCTGACTCTGAGCCTGACCATACCTATTCAACTGAATTGATCACGCTCAATAAGTTCTTGATGAAGAAAAATCATCTCCACATTCAGAGGTATCTAGATGATGAAACAGTTTACTCGAATCTGGATTTTAAATGCTATATGTGGGGGCCAAGCAGATGGCACTAGATTGGAAATCCGTGAGCTATCATTATCAGGCAATATGCAAACTTCCTTCTTCAGCTAACATTCAAAGCCGTGAAGATACCTAAGAAAGACTTGGCTAACAAAGCATCCTCTGAACCTCAGCTCAGAGAGATGGCTGAAATTTTGTTCGAAGCCCAAATCAAATGCAATCAGCCACTACCTCAAGGATGGATGCACACAGCTTCCTACTGTCATAAGTTTGTGAGGGCCACGCTTACTAGGGGCAAATGTACATTGTATGACACCAAAACCCAAAATTCACTAACACCATATGAAGTAGAAATGAAGACGGCAAGAAAAGACCAATTGGAGTAAGAGGCTCTCTACATGCTAATTCAGAAAGATAATGTTGTTTCAAGTGCTTCAGAAACTTTCAAAATACTACACAAACCCCCTAAGCAAAAGGCACCAAATAGCAAGAAAGTCAGTTGGGATAGACACTGGATGAAAGCAGTTGACTTCTTGAAATTTTGGTACATACCAAAATTCAAGAAAGGGGAGGAGGAATGTAGACGGCGGGAATGGCCCTTAGCATGCGGATAGTGAATGGTTGGAGTGGAGTCTTCTAGAAGTAGTAAACAATGGATAGTTACCATGATAATTGATACAGTGCTCAATCAGTCAGAACCTAGTCATGAGGACTATAATAGGACCCATTACTTCATATCAAGAATCTGATCCTTGAGTCCCCAATCCTGAGCTTAGCATCTTTGTATATTAAGCCAAGAAATGTTGTACTTTGTAATCTTCATCAAGCTAGAAGCTCACTTGTTACTCTGACTTCATGTACACTTACTGATCTAATTAATACAACTCCAGTTTCAGTTTCCAATCTCCGTGTCCATCTCTTTTGACTTCCAGTTTTGTCTTTCAGTATACTTAGAAGTCTCTTATCTAATCTGAACTAACTCTAATTGCCAATCTGGAATAGCTGTTTGAAAGTGTCTAGCTCATTCCAAGTAACTTATCTTTCATTTGTGCATTGAACAATACACTCTCTTTTCTGTGCCTTGAGCTTCTTCATCTTCTCCAAGTTGTGTGTGTTTCATAGATTACGGCCTTTTCAAACCCTTCCCACACCCCAAGCCTTTCTCCTTCTTTTGCCCTTCCTCTTTGTTGTGGTTTACGTCTCTTGTTTAGCAAGAGTAGCCTTTTCGAAGTACGTAACCTTTGCGGTGGTTATGGTGCATGCTATTCTTCTCTCTAAAAGAGGTCAAGTTACAAATGAAGTATTGGCCTTTATATAGTCAAGAAATAAAAATAAGGGCAAGTTCACATTATTAAAGTCAATTTTAAACATCATCTAATTACTTGCTAAAAACTAACCTAGGGCTAATTGTGATGCACCCAAACGCTCCCTTAGTGGATCCTTGTGGCACGCCATGTGCTATGTCTTTGTGGCCTTCGAGACATATGTGTGTCAATAGTTATTAATGTGGCAAATTCTTTGAACTCAATTAGCAATGGACAAATTATAAGCACACTCCCTAGTTCAAGCGCACCCAAAGGTAGTCCAAGAAAACCAATCGAACATCTCAACAAGATAATGAGACAGTGTATGACCTCTTCCATGGTGGGTATTCTTGCAATAGACCCCCTTTGCATGGCAATGAGATTTCTCCATTCCTTGAGTGCTCTGCATATATACCAATCCAAATAATATGTATTGCACACATCCCGACCACACATCGTCAACTTAATAAACAATTTGAAATGTTAAAAAAGGGAGATAATTAACCATGTAGTGATTTATAGACTTCTCTTGCTATGAATTTACGACAGCAAGAGTAAGTTTGTGTAGGGACTTTTTAAGCTCTTACAGTTGCTATGGAATTTTTCTTGAAAGATTCATTAGTTGTTGTGGAGTTGTACTCAAAAGATTCATTGATTGCACCATCTTTGCGAAATATGCCAAATTATTGTTGGTCCCATTACATTGAGAATACGCATTGGCGCAGTTGCACGTAGACCGCACCTTTTGAAAGTAAGGTCTTGTTTTATCACCACTCATAAAATTTTTGAACCAACTCCCAAATGTTGTCTCTGCTATTGTCTACTAATAAAGAAACGTGACCCTTTTGACAACCAATAGAGTTGAGTAATTTTTTTATCTCCCTCAATGAATCCATTGAACACTTAGCATTTTCTATTGTGAAAGCATATTCAATGTGCCGCATAAGCAAACGCTCAAACACTTGCATAAATGCATGAAGCGCACAAAAGTGTATACAGACTAGAATAATGAGATTCTAGGAGCTATCTTTTACAAATCCATTGGTTTCTGAAAGCATCACTTAAGCATTGATCCTTGCCAATCAGCTATGGACAAGTCTTCCTCATATGTGAATGGTCTAGTGTTTTTTTCTACATCACCTTTGGAATTTTGCTTAGATTTGTACCCTCTAGTACAAAACGAACAATGCAAGAGGGTGTTTGCACCCTTTGACAATCTAAGCTTCATCCACCTTAAGCACAAAACTCAATTTCCCTCCAAGCACTACAAAAGTACAAAAACTTACACTTTATCCATTCCACATTTCCCCCCTTGGGCAAGGGTGGTGGCTTTAGTGTTGCTCTTCCACAAGAACCGTTTGATAGGCTTCAAAAATTGTTTCAACTTGGGTTTGCTCAATTTTAGCAACGGAGACACAAATAATGCAAGGGATCATGAAAGCATTGATCACAATAACTTTGATATGGAAGGGGAAAAGCACAAAATCTTATCTTCTCATTTTGCTATTGATCTTGTTCAAAAGCCAGTCGAATCTCTGCTTATCCATTATGCACACCCCTAGTGGGGTGCCTAGGTGCCTGAACACAGTGCCCTTACCAATAACTTTCCGGTCTCTTTCAGAGAGCAAAATCAATCTTGATTTCTCAATATTGCACATTGAGCCGGAAGCAGTACCAATAGTTGGACAATCTCAAGGACTCTTCTTAGTATTTCTAACTTGGCTTTTAAGGAAGAGTAAAGAATCATTTGCAAACAACTTTGTAAGCAATTGTTTACCTCCAGGAAGTGACTAACCTTGCATTTCCCCTTTTGCCGCACTGTTCTCGAGAGCGAGGTTACTAGAGAGTGAGAGCCAATAGCAAAGAGCAGCCCCGGGCAAGGGGGCAGCCTTGCTTGATCAATCACTTGATCTCAAACATTCTAATTATCTTGTTGCTGGAGAGCAACTCGGAGTAACTTCCCTCCCCAAGTGTGTGAATTATTGCACACATTTCGGGTCCTCTAAGTAACTTCCCTCCCCAAGTATGTGAACTATTGCGCACATTTTGGGTCCAGAACCCCAAAGCCTTCATGACATCAAGTAGTGCTTTGGCCTCAAGGCATCTCTTGTGCTCCACCTTTGAAGCTCTTCCTTCTTGCTTTCTTTTGGAGAACCCCTCTACTTCTTCTTTCAGCTCCCTATTTGTGACCTCTTGAGCCTTTTTCACTAGAGGCCCTAGTCGTTTTGTCGTCGCTAATTGGATGTTACGCACCAAGGAGGACCAGGCACAAGGGTCTGTTGCATCCACATCATGCTTCAATTTGCAAAGAGCCTTCTTAACAAGGGACCTCAAGAGAGGGTCCGCAAAGAGATGTTCCCCAAAGACTAGTTTCTTCTTCTTAAGGGGAAAGTGATCATCAACGAACTCCTAGGGAACACCTTGCTTACCATGAGCCATGGCCAAAAATAATTACAAAGATAATATGTAGTTCTGGGCTTATCTTATTAATGTTCAATAGACATAACGGAAGATAGGAGTTTACGAGAAAATGATAACATGCAAAGGTTTTATAAACCCCAACTATTTCTGTGCAGGCTTCCATGTGCAAAATCAACACCAAATATTTACGGACCTTGCCAATGCTACATTATTATGGTAGTGATGTCTATAGACACTACGGATCATCGGGTACCAGGAGGGTTTTTTTTCCTTGTCATTGTATATACGCACATCATTCTTGAACAACAATAATTCTTGTGCTCATGCCCTACGTTATATTATCGTGGTGTTGTTTGCTTTGAGCTTCTCCTTTTCTAAGGTTTTGTGCATTCTTGCAAGACTTTAGCTAGCATTTGGTATAGGAGTGCACTATAGGTTCTAAAGCATTATCGCTAGAGCGCAACACGCTTTGCTAAGAAACTCCACCATACCAACACATTTGGTGTGCAGATGTGACAGGTAGGCTAGGAGGGCTTCCTCACAATGAGTCTTAAACAACCCGAAGAGAAAGTGAGAACAAGGGTCTTGGGCGGGGCTAGGGCAAGAAGGGGCTATGAGCCCACATGGCATGGCAAGGGGGCTTAAGGTAGCTAAGAGGCTATATAAGCAATGGATTTGCAGTGATATAGTATAGTGATACTATAGTGATATAGTATAGTGATATAGTATGTCAATCCCTCTCTCAATTCAAGGTAGGACACTTGACCTTTCCCTTGAAATCAAAAGTGCTAGCTAGAAATTAAGCGTACTGTCCATAAAGACCTTTTACTCATGCCATTGGAAAATGGACCCTCTTGTCACTTATTGGACCCTAGTAAAAATCCTTTAAATAACAAATGATTTTGAAATCACAAGCCTTGCTCGTTGGTTGTGTGAAATGTGAAAAGTTTAGGAAGAGGCATGCAAAGATAAAGGTTTGAAACGTTGTTAGCATCTCTAGCAATGTTGGTCATGGATCTTTAGTAAAGACTTAGGTTTCCTCTCTCTCTCTACAAGCATCAATCTTTTCTAATATGTCCCAACGATTTTGCAAGCAGGTCTCATTAAAAAAAATCTACTAAGATGCTCAAGTAGATTGGAGGAGAAAAAGGCACAATTGTCACATGGAGGAGATAGATAGGCAGAGAGAGAGAGGGGGGGGGATTGTCGTGCATCAGGAGTCCGTTGAGAGAGGGATAGATTTTTGTTGAAGACGACGCGTGAGGTACATAGGAGGACTCGAGACGATGCGCAAGGTACATGCAAAGTTGCGGCTCTGAGCTCATACGCGGTTGTTTGCTCTTGAGACGGTTCAGGCATCCAAGGCAGCATGTCCCAGAGAGAGAGAGAGAGAGAGAGAGAGAGAGACAGAGAGAGAGAGAGAGGGAGAGAGAGAGACGGGTTGGCGAACACCCGACTGGCAAAGAGGTATGCGCAGGCCGTGTTGAGTGAGTCGAGCATCATTTTTGAGTTTATGGCTTAGAGAGTGCATTAGGAGAGCATGGAGTGGGAGGCAGAACTGGCGTGAGGGAGGAAAGGCCGGGGCTACAGAGGAGAGCCAACCAGAGCCACAAGGGGAAGGGAGAGCAAGAAAGCAATTTGGTGTGGCCCTGCAACATGATGAATGCAGGCGACGAGCTGCGGAGGTATGGTCACGACCATAGGCAGGTGTGTGTGCAGAGCCAAGATGCTCGCAGGCTTATGGAAGAAGCGAGGGGGCGTCGAGTGTAGCATCGCGATGCAGGCGACTGTCGATGCCGATCGCTGAGCAAGCGCAGGGGGACGAGGGGGAGGGTGTGTGACGTGGAAACTCACTTTTGCTTTTCAATTCATGATTCCAAAGGAATCATCGACGAAAATTAATTAATGGTGTACAAAAGGACCCAATATGGAGCAAATCTTTTCTAATAGGTGTGTTTAATTTTGCAAAGTGCGTTTATTTGTGCAAATGTAAGAGGATGCTTCTATGCCTTTGAGTGGAAAATGGGAGCAAATGGGACGTGGAGGGGAGAGAGAGAGAGAGAGAGAGAGATTTGTGTTTCTTTACTTCTATCGTTTGCAAGTATCACTCGTGATGGTCTTGTTGTCTTGCTCTATCGCAATGCATGTGCGAGGCACTGCTTGCCTTGAAAATTACCTGCCTTTTACATTACTTAAAATTTTAAAAATACATCTACGAAGAGAAAAAATTATGTCATATAAAAAAGTTAATTTTTAAATCAAAGAAGTATTCTTAAAGACTAGATAGAAACTTCAGAATCTCATTTAAATGCAATATCAAAAATAGAATATACAAATCTATAATTGATGGGCAAAGCAAATTTATTTGATTATAAGAAATCTTAAACAAAGGAATCTCATCATCCTTCTTGTTAGAGAAACAAGAAAGCATTTTAACTCACGGATACAAGTGTGTAGCTCGTCCTATGGAGGGGGGAGGGAGGGAGCTTCCCTTGCCGCGGGGGGGGGGGGGGGGGGAGAGAGAGAGAGAGAGACCCTTTTCTTGCTCTGAACTCCCCACACCCAAGGCTTCCTCTTCTTCTTTCTTTGCCTTGGCCTGCACTGGCCTTCAAGGTGCATTAGATAATATAGAGATTTAGTCAACTCACCGCTAAAACAAATGATCATTTTGGCCTTGTTCATTACTTAAGAATTCTTTTTTCTAAAATCTTGGAGAAACTACATGACCAAAAAAATTCAAGACTAGTTCAAAACAATAATCTTGCAGTTTTTGGTGATTTTTCTACACCTAGTCTAGTGAATTTCAAAGTCTGCAGGGTAGATTACACTAGACCTAAAAATATGATCCTCCAATATAAATGGGGGAATATGTGACCAAAACAGGCCTAAAGTGGGAAATGTGTTGAACAACCATGAGTGTGCCTGAGATCCTTGTCCAGCAAGTGTACGGGTGGCCAACACACTGTTGGGGTATAAATCCCAATATGGTCGCCCAGGTAAGTGGGCGGGCGGCCAAGTATGTACACATATTCTTTTGTTAAAACCTAATAAGAACTCACTATGCTCTACACATTACAGTAGAGCGAGTTCACCATATCCTCGTGCTCTTCTTCTCGCACTCTCTCTCGCGTCGCACTTCCACTCATACTCCTTCAACTGGTATCAGAGCTCAAATCGAGGCTCGGGGCAGCACTGCAGGAGGCTAGAGTCACCAGCTCAGATTGGAGTGAAATTCGACAGGCAAAGACACGGCCCCAAATCTCGTGGGACCACCCGAAGGGCTATGTGTTGTCAGAATTTCATTCTGAGGTCATCTCGGCCACCGTTCGGCTTCGACAAAGGTCTGCGCAAGCCATTTTCGACTACGTGGTCTCGACGGGTGCAGATCCGCCGACTCTGCAAATTTGGGGTTTTCGGCCTACGACTGCAGGTGCTGAGGATATCGACACTCCCAGAGTGTTGATTTGTGGTTGTCTACACATCGAAGGACGGCTCACAGTTCTTGGAGGCGTGTCACATACGACACGGGCGCATCTACACACAGACTGTAGGCGACATCCACTAGTTCATCGGGTAGCTTGTGTTTGCTGCTTGATATTCCAGATTTGATCCTGACATTGCAGGTACTTCCACATAGGATGAATTGTCAGAGATGATGTATGTCTGTTGAGGGTTTGCTGGCTGTGAGTCACGCAGCAAACAACCGCCGCAGCAGGTACAGCATACAGTGGGAAATTTGTGGATGTATGACTTTGTGGGAAGTCTATGTACTGTCAGATTTACTGCAGCCTTTGTTGAGGGTCGAGTGAGGTTTTATTGAGCTGTGGGATTCTCGAATGTTGAGATCCTTTCGGTGATACAGGTCTCCGAGCGATCCCTCAAGCACCCTTAGATAGGCAGCTAGGATGTATTGACTGTGAGTTAGACAGTTGGGATTGCATCTTTGCTTTACTGCCGTTGAGCCATTGTCGCAGTCTATGCTCATAGGACAGTGACAGGATAGTGAGAGACAGTCCAGGTGCAGGACAAGTTTACCCGCAGCTTACAGTGTCAGAGAGACAGTGTTTTTTGAGCTATTTTTTGGTATGTTTTTAGTACACCAGAGCCATTTTACAAAGGAGACTCTGCCGAAATTTATGCAGAATCTGAAGCTTTCTTGGTTCATTTGACAGGTTGATATTGGTTCAGAGGTCAGTTTATAGGGGAAACTCTGCCGAATTTTTCCCAGGAAAGTAAACCACTGTGAAGCGTAGCTATGGCTGGATCACAGGACACTGCTCTTTACAATATGAAGAAGCTAGATGGAACCAATTTCCCATTGTGGAAAAAGCAGATTTGGCACGTGTTAGTACAAAAGAAGCAGATAAAACCTATAAACCTCAAGGGGATAAAACCAGAAGATATGGACGAAGATGAATGGAGCGAAATGGATGAATTGGCACTTTCTACCATTATGCTAACTTTGGCAGAAAGCGTTTACTTCAATGTAGCAGACGAGATGTCGGCTTATCAAGCATGGTTAAAGCTGAGTGATCTTTATGAGAAGCAGAGTGCAGCTTCACAGGTATACTGGCTTAAGAAGCTTGTTGACTTGAAGATGAAAGAAGGGACACCTATGTCCAATCATCTGAATGAATTCAACACAATCTATAGTCAGTTGTCAACTCAAGGTGTCAAGTTTGATGAACCTGTTAATGCTATGTTCCTGTTGATCACATTGCCGGAAAGTTGGGACACTTTTCGCACAGCTTTGAGTAATTCTGCACCTCCAGATGGTTTGAACATAGCAGGTGTAGAAGAAAGTCTGCTTACTGAAGAAACCAATAGAAAGACAATGGACAAAGGCAAAGGAACAGCCTTAGTTTTCAGGGGAAGGACAAAAGAAAAGTACAAAGGTGGAAAGAGGAATCAGTCTCGTAGCAAGTCCCGCAGTGCTAAAGGCAAGAGTGACATAGAATGCTACCATTGTGGCAAGAAGGGTCACATGAAAAGAGACTGCAGAGAATGGAAAGCAAAAAAAGGCAAAGAGAAAGCTGAAGACCATGGTGAGAAGAACAAGTCCTCAGTGAAGATTCAAGAAATAAATGTGACAAACACTATTGCAGAGGATGACAGTCTAGTGTCAGGAGACATCTACTTCTTGAAGAATACGATGGACTCAGCTCTTCTTACAGCATCTGATGGAAATGCACTGAGTGATTGGATTATAGACTCAGGGGCATCACTTCATGTGTCTCCAAACAAGGAGTGGTTTACTTGTTATGTGACCACTAAAGATCATGTTCGGCTTGGCAATGGGCAGACATGTGAGATCTTAGGTGTTGGAGATGTTCAATTGAAGTTTCAGAATGGCTCTTCTTTCACGCTGAAGAATGTGAGACATGTTCCCGCAATTACAAAGAGCTTGATCAGCACAGGTTTACTTGATGATGCTGGCTACGTCACCATTTTTGGACAGAACATGTGAAAGATATCCAAGGGTTCTATGACAGTAGCACATGGAGTAAAGTCATGAGGACTTTACATGATTAAAGTATCAAATGTCTCTAAAAATGTAATCAATGTAAAAGAGCAGCCGAACGTTTCTTTGTGGCATAGCCGGTTAGGACATATGTCCAAGAAGGGAATGGAAATCTTGTCTCGTTCTGGTTATTTGCCTAGCTTTTCATTTAATGATTTTGAATTCTGTGAACATTGTCTGTATGGTAAGCAAACACAGCAGCCACATAAGCATAGAAGCAGTAGAAGAGATACACAGTTGGCACTTGTTCATAGTGATTTGTGTGGACCTATGCCTAACCTATCTCTAGGGAGAGCTTCTTACTTTATGACATTTATAGATGATTACTCGAGAAAAGTATGGGTTTACTTTCTCAAGCACAAGGATGAAGCGTTTAGTGTTTTCAAAACGTTTGTGACACTTGTGGAGAATCAGAGTGGCAAGAAGCTTAAATGCTTACGCACTGACAATGGTGGAGAGTATGTTTCAAAGGCCTTTCAGGACTTTTGTGAGTCAAAAGGTATAAAACGTGAACTTACTGCTCCTTACAATCTTCCTCAAAATGGTGTTGCTGAGAGGATGAATAGGACCATACAAGAGAAGGTCAGAAGTATGTTGTCTAATGCACAGCTGCGAAATGGGTTTTGGGCTGAAGCTGTATCAACAGTTGTTCATCTTGTAAATAGATCTCCTAGCAAGGTTTTGCAGAAGGATTCAGTGCCAGAGATGGTATGGTCAGGCAAAATGCCCTCATACAAGCATCTCAGAGTCTTTGGTTGTGAAGCATATACTCACGTTCCAAAGGAATTTAGGAACAAACTTGAGCCAAAGAGTAGAAAGTGCATCTTTCTAGGCTATGGTAATTCTGGTGAGATGGGGTACAGACTTTGGGATCCCGAATCCAGAAAGATTGTCCGCAGCAATGATGTTCACTTTAATAAATCCAAATATCATTCTAAACCAGAGAGGGTTGAGGAGATTAGAAGAGTTGTCTTCCAAGAAGATGGACCTGCACGTGCAACACAAAATGTCAGGGCTCAAGAGGAGCAAGGACAGGATAGATTGGAACCACAGGTTGTGGCTGAGCCTGAGCCACCTATTGTACGTAGATCTGGACGTGTCACGCGACCTCCTGATAGGTTTGTTCCATCTATGAACTATGTCATGTTGACTGATTGCAATGAGCCTTCATGTTACAAGGAAGCAGTGCAAATGAAGGACTCCGGGAATTGGCAATTGGCCATGCAGTCAGAGATGACAGCTCTGCATAAAAACAAGACATGGAAGCTAGCTAAATTACCACAGGGCAAAAAGGCTCTACCTTGTAAATGGGTTTACAGGTATAAGATCACCGCTCATGATAGTCAGCCAAAGTACAAAGCAAGGCTTGTTGCCAAGGGCATTAAGCAAGAACAAGGCATTGACTTTGATGAAGTCTTCTCTCCGGTGGTCAAGATGACTACATTGAGATTCTTTTTTGCATTGGTTGCCATATTAGATTTGGTGTTGCACCAAATGGATGTCAAGACAGCGTTCTTGCATGGTGATTTAGATGTGGAAATTTACATGCAGCAGCCAGAAGGGTTTGTTGAGAAAGGCAAGGAAGATTGGGTATTAAAGAGTCTTTATGGCTTAAAACAATCACCGAGGGCATGGTACCATAAATTCCACAAGTTTTTGCTTTCTCAAGGCTACAAACGTAGTGAGTTCAATCACTGTCTATATACAAAGAAGGCTAAGGATGGTAGTTGGCTGATCCTTATTTTATATGTGGATGACATGTTGATTGCTGGCAAGCACTGGGAAGAAATTTCAGCTTTGAAGTCAAAGATGGCAAAATCGTTTGACATGAAAGACATGGGTGAGGCAAGTCATATACTTGGTATGCGCATTGAGAGAGACAGATCAAAGAAGTTGATTTGGTTATCTCAAAAAGAGTATATTGACAAGGTTTTGCAACGTTTCAATATGGAGAAGGGAAAGGCACTGAGTGTTCCATTGCCACCATATGTGAAACTTAGCAAACACGATTGTCCTGTGTCTGAGGAAGAACATGCTGAAATGGATAAGATTCCATATGCGTCTGCAGTGGGTAGTTTGATGTATGCAATGATTGCTACTCGCTCAGACATTGCATTTGCAGTGGGAGTAGTAAGTCGATACATGTCAAACCCAGGCAAGAAACATTGGGAGGCAGTGAAAGGAATATTGAGATACCTGAAAGCTACAAAGAGTATGCGTATATGCTATGGGAGTCAGGAGCTAAGTGTAAAGGGTTTTACAGACTCAGATTATGCAGGTGACTTAGACAACCGAAGGTCTACGTCAGGGTATGTCTTTACATTGGCTGGTGGAGCAGTATCATGGCGTTCTAGATTACAAGATTGTGTTACTCAGTCTACTACAGAGGCTGAATATGTTGCAGCATCAGAGGCATGCAAAGAATCAATTTGGCTTAATCGACTAGTAACAGATTTGGGAATCAAAGAAGAGATGTCTGTGTTATATTGTGATAGTCAAAGTGCTATACAATTGGCTCGCAATCCAGTTTATCACTCAAAGACAAAGCATGTGGATGTGAAGTATCATTTCATCAGGGAAATGCTCGAGGATAAGCAACTTCAGCTTGTCAAAGTTCACACCACAGAAAATCCTGCTGATCTACTTACAAAAGGACTTCCCTCAGAGAGCTTTGCGCATTTTCGCAAGCAGTTAGGTGTAGGGTAGTACATCACTTCTCTACATCTCTTGTATATTATCTTGTATAGTAGCTTCTCTCACACTTAAAGTACCACATTGGACTTTAAGTGGGAGGTTGTTGGGGTATAAAGCCCAATGTGGTCGCCCAGGTAAGTGGGCGGGCCGCCAGGTATGTACACATATTCTTTTGTTAAAACCTAATAAGAACTCACTATGCTCTACACATTACAGTAGAGCGAGTTCACCATATCGTCGTGCTCTTCTTCTCGCACTCTCTCTCTCGCGTCGCACTTCCGCTCGTACTCCTTCACACACAACCAAGGGCCAGTGCACGTGAGTGATGAGGAGCCTGTATAGACAGTGTGCAAAGCATCTGGAAATGAAGAATCTAACAACCCCCCTCAACAACATATGTAGAGAAGCTACCAAGGAGAATGCAGCACGCCTAGTAAATCTAGAGAAGATAAATCCTGAGAGAAAGGATGAGGAGGGGCAGCCAAACAACACAACAATCCATACAGCACCAATGTGATGATGACCAAGGGTGAGGAAAGGAAGCTGATGGAGTGGCAAGCTACAAAGTAAGTCGGTGAAGAGGATTTATATGAGGAAGTAGCCTAAGATGAGTGTCCAATAGGCCATCGGTGATGATCGCCACTAGGATGGAGGGACCCAGCATAGCTGCAGGAGAGAAGACATGGGGAACCCCCCTGAAGAGAAGCACTCTGACCAAGAGGAGAGGAAAACTGCCGAGGTGGGAAACCGGTAGCATATCCAAGTCAAAGAAGCTCGAGCAAAAGAGGGAGGAAGCAGAAAGAAGAGGCTCAACAGGGAAGGCATCGTCCACCATAGTAGACAAGATGACGGGATAAGCAATCTATCCATGTAGAGACCGCAGTATCTACAATCTTCCGGGAGAGGAGTCGTCTCAAGGTATATATAAGCTGCAATATGATCTGTCTTTCCATGGCAGACACACAATATCAGACAAAAGAGTCAGAAGAGATCCTGGGAAAAGTCAACCTGTGGGAGCACATCCACCACCGGGGTCTGGACAAAAAATCCAAGAGAGAGTCTGCAAGTGCAAGTCGTGAAGACATGTGACATAGGAGAACTCTCGCCCTGGGAAAGTAATGGAATGTGGTGAGGTTAAGGATGGCTGAGAGGATGCATCAAGAAGAATGAACAGTGACGTAGAAGTCATAGCCTCGGAGTAGAGCAGCAAAGCAAGGAACATACATGAGGTCTTCATCGTGTAAGTATGCATAGGTACATCGAAACTGCAAGTGGAGGAGCCACAGAACCAAGCAAAAGCAAGGAAGAGGCTCTACTCAGTAGAGGCAAGGCAAAAGAGCCACCATGGATAGTGTGCAGGAAGAGACCCTGCAGGCATCCAAATGCCAAAGGATACTCACATCTAGGAGTACAAGTCCAAAAGAAGTGTTTGACGTGCCAAGAGGCATGGGTCTATCATAGAGAGAACCAATGAAGGAGGTGGATAGGGCAATCCCAAATAGAGAGAACAATCGAGAGAGAGGGAGGGAGGGATATTGAGGAAGAAGTAGCGGTGGAAACCACAAGCCACATCCACATAAGTACCCGTACCAATCCAATCCCCTGCATCTTCCCGAGGGCAAGAGAACCTCGAAGAGGGAAGATCTCTAATGTCGAGGGAGATCCATCCATTGTGCCAAAACCTATATCTGAGTCCACGTCTCAGTGTCGAAGGAGAATGAGCAAAGGTGAGAAGAGGATCTGAATAACCGCGCCGGATAGAACGCCAAATGACCGCGAAGTAGGGTGTAAGTGACGGGAGAGGCAAGGGAAACCCCGAAGGGATGCTGAAAAGGCAAAGTAGAGGTAATGTCCAAAACTTGAAAACGCAGTAAAAGGGAGCTGGAAGCACCGCGAGAATGCAGGGGTTTGAGCAAAACGCCAAGTGATGGAATCACCGGATGCCGAGAGTGTAAGGTGAGGGCTGTAAATACAACAATACATGCTGAAAATCAGTAAGGGATAAGTCGGGAAATCGTCGGCAAAGTCACCAACTATTCAGCTTCCAAGTGGAGAGACCAAGGGGCAAGGAGCGGGGCTCCGAGTGTCCAAGATCGGGAGAAGGAAATGCTGAAGCAGAGGGTAAAAAACGATGGTCGAATGGTGTCCTGGCTGTCACAAAAAACGTAAGAACAACTGGTTGTTGTCTTGTCCAAAAACGCTAGGGTATAAGACTGAAAAACGTAAATCGGTGGCTGTCTTCCTGTAAAGAACACAAGACCAGAAGCTGGCTGAAAAACGCTGATGCAAGGGACTGAAAACGCAAGGTCAACACGCTACCCTCCTGCAAAAATGCTGGTCCAAATTTGGCTGAAAAACGTCAGGCAGAGGAGAGAACAGGTGGTGGCGATGAGGTAGAGAGAGGGAGGTCAAGAGCAGAGGGATACAGAAGAGGGTACAGATCCACAAAACGCTAGGATTGAAGCCAAAAACGTTGATCCCAAAAACGTTGATGGAGATGAAGCAATTCTTCACTATCATTAGGAAGACAATGGGGTCTAGGAGGGTGTCTTTCTTTCACAGTTTAAGGGGTTCAAAGCTCTAGTATTAAGAAAGAAATCAAAGAACAACTTTTGAATTCAAACAAGCAAAATGGCTAGTTTATTTGAATTAAAATTTTCCCCCCAAAATGAAATTTAAAATCTAGCGAGCAAAATTATATCATGTAACATATCTACGGAAAGAGCTCAACGTGTAGATTATAGATCTATAATCTCCGCTCAAATCGGAAATCGCATGTAGGAGTTATGGAAGGCAAAAAATCATAAAGATGTTCCCCCCCCCCCCCCCCCCCCCCCCCCCCCCCCCCCCTTTTTAGAGGGAAAAAAGTGCATCCTTTGACCATTCTTACACCTCTCTCACACCCACCATTCTTGCACACATGGCATGCACCTATTCGTCAAAAAGTTAATCACCTCCATAATCTCATGGCAAATAAAGAGGCCCTCCTAGACCTCACCCTCTTCCTAATGTGAAATCCTCCGCAGAGTTATCCCAGGTGTAGGCGATGGCAGATCCAAGCCTAGAGCTCTGATATCATGTCAGAGTGTGCAACGGAAGGTGAGAGAGAGAAAGAGACAATGACGAGAGAGAGAGAGAGAGAGAGAGAGAGAGAGAGAGAGAGATGACAAGAGACCACATGGTGGAAAGGCTGGCAGCCCAATAACTCCATATGGCAAACTCTACATGATGATGAGACAAGGTGCCCCCCCTCCTGAATAGGGGCTGATCGGGCAATAATCCTCAATAGCCCGATGACCTAAAAATATGACCCTCCAATATAAATGGGGGAATATGTGATCAAAACAAGCCTAAAGTGGGAAATGTGTTGAACAACCCTGAGTGTGCCTGAGATCCCTGTCCAGTAGGTGTACGGGTGGCCAACCCACAACCAAGGGCCAATGCACGTGAGTGATGAGGAGCCTGTAGACAATGTGCGAAGCATCTAGAGATGAAGAATCTAACAAGAGCTTCCCTTGTGGGGAGAGAGAGAGAGAGACCCTTTTCTTGCTCCGGCCTCCTTAAAAGAAATCTTAAACAAATGAATCCCATCATGCTTCTTTTAGAGAAACAAGAGAGCATTTTAACTCATATGCTGCTTATTGATTCGAGTGTGTAGCTCATCCTATGGAGGGGGGAGGGAGGGAGCTTCCCTTGTGGAGAGAGAGAGAGAGAGAGAGAGAGAGAGAGAGACCCTTTTCTTGCTCCGAACTCCCCACACCCAAGCCTCTCTCTTTTTCTTTCTTTGCCTTGGCCTGCACTCCCCCTTCCAATTCCTCTCCCTATGCCATGTGGCAGGGGGCCTTCAAAGGTGCATTAGATGGTATAGAGATTTTGTCAACTCACCGCTAATACAAATTATCATTTTGATGCCCCCCTCATCATGGTCCTTCCCACAAGCCAAAAAACATTGATTTCTCTCTCCCCCACAAACATCAGCCAGGTCTTCAATGTTCGTTGGGGTTGAATTTAGGTCATTGAAATAGACGATGAGCCTTGTTCATTACTTGAGATTTTTTTTTTCTAAAATCTTGGGGAAACTACATGACAAAAATAAAATTAGACTGGTTCAAAGTAATAATCTTGCAGTTTTTGTTGATTTTTCTACACCTAGTCTAGTGAATTTCAAAGTCTGCAGGGGAGATTACACTAGACCCAGGTATTTTTCTAGCAATGGCGCCTTCTTCTCCTCTCTCTCTCTCTCTCTCTCTCTCTCACATTGAAGCTTCACAACAGAAAGACAAACAACTAGAAAGAAAAAGCATACACTAGGGATCCATAGTCATCTGCCTAGTCAGCTCTCAAGGCAAAAAATCCTCCAATATATACAGAAAAGAGAAGATTGCATGCAAAAAAGGAGAAGCTACAAGCTACGACTCTTAAGCTTGCTTGTCAGTGCAATCCATACAAAATAATAAACGGGGGAAAGGGGGGGGGGGGGGGGGGGGGGGGGGGGGGGGGGGGGGGGAGAGGAGGAGGAGGAGGAGGAAAAGAAACAAGATTTTTTAAACATCATAAAAACACCCCCAGGGGACCTCAAAGACCTATCTGACAAGTCTTAAACTGAAGACCTGATACTCAAAAGAGAGGAAATGGGATAACCAATCTACCACACTTGGATAATCAAAAGATATTTCCATTGTCCTCTTATTCACACACACACAATCAGAGAAGAATTCTTAACTTCATAGGAACAATCCAGAGAGAGAGAGAGAGAGAGAGAGAGAGAGAGAGAGAGAGAGAGAGAGAGAATTATGGAAAAAAGGAGAAGAGAGTACCAAGAACCATATTTTATTGACTTGTTAATAACCCACACATTGACTCCATTGAAATAGCTTAAGCTTTTGAACACTGCTTGAATCCAACCCTTAAAACAGTTGAGTTTCTGCAATTTCCCATCCGCAATGTCAGAACAAGTCCTTTGCAAACCAGGATCTATTCACTCGTTGGGAGTACTGAAGTTTCTGTTGACGCCAGCAAATATATGTGGAGGGCGATGTTCCACCATCTTCCGCAAGCCATGTTGATGATAATGTTCTCCTTCTTTAAAGTTCTCCAGATAGCCAGCTGCTCGGTCAGCCTTGTTAATTCTGTCCATCCAAAATGGAAAAATCAGTGAGCCTGAATGAATCGGTGGGGCACCTTACTTTGTCAAAGAGAAAACATGCACACCTGACATCTGGATTTGCAAGGAGATTACGAGCCATCGCAAAACCACAAAGTCCAAGGGCTGCTCCTATAGCTGCAAAAAGTGGGTAGACCTACCACAGACAACAGTTCTTTACATGTAAACGGACTCTTTTATTTACATGATTACACCTTGCGCACACGAATTAACGTAACTTTCTTGATCCAAAAGCAAATAGAGCAATGAGAGGCCTAGGCCCTACATATACATTGATGATACTCTTTTCTCTTTGCAATTTTCTGCAGTGCACACACATACATACACTTTTCATATGCCTTAGGTCGATGAGCCCAAGAATCGGTTAATTAATTCGAAAAGGTGTGGAGTGTTGGAGTTTGCTATTGTTACTTCGAATGGTAGAAGAATAACTCAGCCTCAACACCAATTGAGTCATGCCCTGTCACCACATGTACATATATAGCAGTCACCAGGCATAGTGCGGTCAGCTCAGCACCCCGACAAAATGTCATAAGACACAACTGGTTGATTCTATCCTTTGATCTATGACAAGGTAGTGAAGTGGCCCCCCTCTTGTGGATCAGGCACTGCACCACACTCAACAGCACTACACCTCTAACAACTAGGTTATCTGCTGCTACTCCATCCACTTGGCATCAAGAGCAGGGTAGTTCCTAAACTTGACAAGTATTTCCAGACCGCTTTCCCTTCACTTTCCTTCCTTGTGCGCTAGAATCTGCTCAGACAGAAGGATTTCGTCTCTTTTCTACCTCTGGCTGCTCCTCTGGCTCCAAATCCTCTAGCACGTGTCCCTTAAAAGGTTGTTGAAGACTCGCGCGAAAAGCAATGTGAATCCCCTTAAGGATCTAGCAACTTCAATCTGAAGCATACATCATTGATCTTCTCTGAAATCTGAAAAGGTCCAAATTATCTGATACTCAGCTTTGGGTAAAGCCTATCCTTTCCCTTCATCTTTCTCAATCTGATGCTTACTGCTGCTCTCTTATGCATGTCTTGAGACTTCTGCAAAGCCTCCTTAGCTTGGCCAAAGATGTCACTACATTCTCGACAAAGTGATATACCTGAAAGATCTTCTACTCGGTGCACAAGATAGGCCAGACCTCCTTGCCATTCTATACTATCTCAAAAGGTGCCTTCCCGAAAGACGTGTGAACAGTATTGTTATAAGCGAACTCCACCCATGACAGATGTTTGTCCCACTGAGACTTCTGATCAGAGATGTAGTACTTCAACAAGTCAGCACGACTAAGCTGGTAATCTCTGCCTGCCCATTTGTCTCTATGGAAATGATGAGAGAACTTAAAGTTGTCCCCAAATTCTTGCACACTAGCAGCAGCCCTCCAAAACAAACTCGTGAACCTGAGGTCTCTGTCTAATATAATAGACTAAGGCAACCCTGATCTTTGAAGATCTAGGCGGATTTAGTCAATAGATCATCCTTCAATGTCTTGGTACAAAGTGAGCCTACTCGCTCCATCTATCTGCTATAGTCCAGATACCATCAGGCCTACCCTGAATCTTGAGGAGATCAAAAACAAAACCCATGGCAATACTCTCCCACGATTCTTCTGGAGTCGGTTAAGGTTGTAGTAGTCTTGGCGCTTTATGCCTGTCATACTCCACCTTCTAGCACACCAAGCAATCCGCACAAAAGCAATCCAAATCCTTTTTGAGCTAAGACAAATAGAAGTGGCTTTCCACTCCTTGGACATCGCCTCAATGCCTCTATGCCCAACAAAAGACGGATTATGGCACTGTGTCAACGAATTTTATCGCAAAGCAGTAGTCACACATAACTTTTCCTTGCACATCACGTAACCGTCCTTGAGAGGTTAGCCCAAAACTGTCTCCCAAATTCTACAATATGTCAAATATCACATCAAAAGTCTGCATATGAAGCGTACTGCTCCCTCACATCATCGAAATCTTGATGAAAAACTATTGCGATCGCAGAAGTATGTGGCTTGCAAGATAATGCATCTGCAACCACATTCTTCTTGCCCTCAACATACAAATCGGAAATTGAAACCACGACAACAAGTTTACCCATCTCATCTAGTTGTCGGACAACTTACCTGTTTGGACAAAAAGTACTGTAGGACTTTGATGATCTGTGTGCACTATAAAATCTGCACCATGTAATCATTTGAAAATCAGATGAACCAGCCGAACACACCTTTGATAACTGAAAAACTGGAACTAAACACGAAAATCCACACTTCTTAGATGACACCGGAAAGGCGTAGTTCCCCTCTGGAGAAGATTGGCCCTCAAGTTGAGCACCCCTAGCGGTATTTCTTTTTTAATTAGAAATCAAGTTTACAACTGTTCGTTCAAGTATGCACCAGTAATCTCCCCTAAAACTAAACCCTGCCCATTATCGTATAGGATCTTGGCCTTCCAAAAGTGAAGTAAAAATCACACGTAATTAATAAAAAGTCTTAAGTCAAGACTCAACTGCTTTCAATAACTTTAGTCCAAGAAGCTCTTTAGCGTAGTAGATATATCATTCACAAATCGTCCGTACCCTGTCTGTCTATACAGCCCAACTTTTGCAGCCCCAAATGCACCATCTTTCACGGAGTGCTGAGTTGGCAGCTCTCCTGTCCTACTAGCTACGGCAAGGGTGCTGAAACTGGTGGCGCAGCTTATATTGACATAATTTGTGCTTTGCTGCCAAGCTAGTTACCTCTTTATGTTTTTCTCGTCTTAGTTAAATCTGTAACGGGATGGCACCAGTGCCAACGCGAAAGAACAGATTCAACAACTTCAAATAACAACGGAACTGAAAGAGATGCACGACACACGAGACAGGGAGTGGCCGAGTTCCACCTCAAGAGATGGCCCCAAACCCCTTTCGGTATTTCTTTATATTGCATCAACTAGGTACAAGCCGGTACTTTGTCCTCTGCGGAGATGTGCCAGATACTGAGCCCATGGCACATATTCAAAGGCCTTGGGCCTATTCAAGAGCAATACATGAAAACCATCCAGTTCTAAAAGCATCTAGTGCTCAAAAGCTTGCGCAGAGGGCCGTCCGTACAACCTGCCACATCATCACCTGCCCGCGCAAATTGCGGAAATCAGTACAGTCTGCCACGTCATCAACATAAAACACGGATGTCCATATAGCTGCCACATCATCAACAATTTACGCATCTTCTGTGTGTATGTGGGTAAGTGGGTCCTGCTTTCTTTAATGTCTCTAGGTCCACTAGGCCCCATCGGACAGGGTCCCATAAGTTAGTTGGAACTTCTTTTAAAAACTCCCCCACTCGACGAGGTTCTGTAAGTTGATAAAACTTCTTTTGTTGCTTCTACTTAGGGTTTAGGCCCCTCGGTCGGGATTTGCAGGGTTGCTCTGTTCTTCAACGGCTTGACACTTTAGCAATTTGTGGCATTCCCCCTTCTTGAAAGAAGAGTAATCGCGTTTACAGTATATCTGCAAAACAGCTCAAGTTAGCTCAAAAATTCTCGAGGGTCATTCCAAGGGACAATCAGTTTTCTCATTCCAAATCGGAGCTCTTGATATCATGGGTCGTTGACTTCCGAGAGAACTTTGTTATTATCACACTTTTTAACAACCACAAAATAGGATGTAAATTGATGCAACCAAGAATAAATGACAATAGCCATCTTACCGTCATACTTACTGAACGTGATCTTCTGGGGAATTGGTTCATTGGTCGTCCATGTAGCAATTGTTGCCTCAGCGATGCTCTTTGCAAGCTTTTCATGATCGGGCTCCAAAAAAGGAGTATCAGATCGCACCGCCGAGGTGGTGATGAGATCACCAAGATTGCCCTTTCTTGCCTACGCGCTTCGGCCTCGGCCTCATGCTCCCGTTGACGGGCCTTGGCATCCGCCTTGCGCTTCCGTCTACGAGACTCGGCTTCGGCCGCCAATCAATGTTCCTCTCGCTCTGCCGTTTCCGCGCGCTCGACACGTCGTGCTTCCTCTTGCTGCATCATCATCTCCATCATCATCCGCATCATAGAATCCATGGGATTTGGTGGCGAAGAGGGAGGGGTAGGGGGAGGGCTAATGGGAGGATCCGTGGGTGGAACTTGCTCGCCTTCTTGATTGATGGAGGTCTCCATACCGCTATGGGTCTTGACCATGCAAGGATTTCTCCTCTTGGTTCAAGGAAGGTCGTAGACTAATCTTCGGGAGACTATCTACCCCCTCGTCGGCGCACCCCGCATGCAACACCCGCTATACAATTGGTTGCTATTTTCCGACACTCAAGGCACATGGCTCTACACACAATGGTAGCCTACTGTTTCAAGAGAGGGAGGAGTATACACTGAAGGGCTGCCAACACAACCAAAAACACAAGAGAGACAAAAGACTTTTTGGGGATTAGCGAATTAGTGCAAAATCTTCAAAGCTCTGATACCAATGTCAGGTGCAGCGAAATTGAAACGGTGAAGATCTAGTTTTACACTTCTACAAAATCCTTTCTTTCTTTCTTTCCTTGCGTTAGTGATTCTTTGTGCTTGAATGATGGTTTCTTTTACTTTCCCCTGAAGAGAGGGGTTCAGAAAATGCAATAGAGATGTGTAAAGGGAGAGAAAAAGAGAGAGAAGAAGAGAGCGACACCCGATGGGGTCCCAACCAACCCTCTCAAGGGCCCCCCACACCATTGCCATGTTGTATTTGCTTTAGATTGCGTACATAGAATGTACACACAATGCAATACCTCAATGCAGACTCTACTAACTCGAACGATAGAAATCACCTTGGTAACTCCTCAAGATGAGACACCTCCGGGGCTAATTTGATGCACCTTCGGATCCTTCTCAATGTGGGATTGCGGATGGCCACAACGCTGATTTGCACTCCCGAGGTGAGAGGAATGAAGGGCTGAAAACGCAGAACTCGACAATGTTGATGATGGACAGCAATGGAGCACTCGATGCCAACGAGACGTCGGGAATGGCTCGTTGGATTCCTCTAACCTAGAACTACATGCACGTCATGTCAAATGCCCACCGTAGTGTAATAACATCTATCAAAACGTGCGGGCAAACTATTTATGCAAGAGGGTTCCAAAGCTGGAAAACCTAATCTAATGGATTTGTCCAAACATGTAGGTCCTGCGAACAGGCTCACAAAATTGCCGGTACTACTCCTAGGATTCTAGACACTCCTATCTAGGAAGAAGGGGAAAACTGGCTCTGGTAGTCGATGAAGCATAAGGCTCACAAAATTGCCGGTACTAATCCTACTAGGATTCTAGACACTCCTATCTAGGAAGAAGGGGAAAACTGGCTCTGAAAGTCGATGAAGCATATCCACGTGGCACACAGAGCCATCTGTACGTGACACTAAGATATGTTGAGAAATTTCAAGTTGTAATTTGCTAGGATTTCCGTGGCAAGCATTTCACGATACCCCACTCTGCAGAAGATGCACTCCGAAGGAAGGCATGTAACTTTGGGCAAAAAATTTCTTGAAAGCTTGAGAAGTCCTTGGAGTGTGCGGCTTGGTAGCTATAGACATCCACCACTTCATGGCCCTACCTCTTAGAAAAACATTGGCTCAAAAATAAAAATCTTTGATTCTTCTCTTACAAGTGATCTTGGGTTCCTTATGGCTTATGCCCATAAGACAGAGCGATAAAGACGGGAGCGCGCCTGATGCTCGATGGACTAAGAGTGGGAGTGGCTAGTAAGTCCGGGGCAGGGACACGAAGATTCTTTGATAAAAATTTATGTAAACTTTGGAAGCGCCATCTTGCTCTATCTGCTCTTTCGTACAGAAAAGCACAAACCTAAAGCTCTGATACCACATTAACGGGACAAGCACCAACCAAATGCCAACGGAAAAGAACAGACTGAGCAGACTTTTAAGCACTTCAAATAACATTTGAAATGAGAGAGAGAGAGAGAGAGAGAGAGAGAGAGACAGAGAGAGAGAGTGCATGACACACAAAACGGGGAGTGGCAGAGTTCGAGAGCATTGGCCCCAAACCCTGGTGCCCCTTTCGATAGTTCTTTATATTGCATCAACTCAATATAAGCCGGTACTCTGTCCTCTGCACTCCCACGCGGAGACCTGCTAGAGACAGCCCATGGCACATATCTAAAGGCCCTCGGCCTATCCAAAAGCAGTACATGAAAAGCATCCACTTCTAAAAGATTCTGGCCTTCCAAGAAAAGCCAGCGCCAAATTCGAAAATCCGTACAACTACCACGTCAGCATGCGCAATTTGCGGAAGTTCGTATAGGCTGCCACATCATGAGCACAAATTGCGGGCATCTGTACAGCTGCCACATCATCAAGTTTTTACGTAGGAATTTTGTGTGTGAGAATTGGTCCTGCTTTATTTATCATCTTTAGGTCCCCTGGGCCCATCAGACGGGGTCCCAAAAGTTGGTGGGAACTTCTTTAAAAATTGCCCCACTCGATGAGGCTCAATAAAACTTCTTCTGCCGACCTAAAGATCCCGATCGAGGGGCCTAAACCCTAAGAAGTAGTAGCAGAAGAAGATTTACCAACTTACAAAGCCTCGCCGAGTGGGGCAATTTTTAGAGTAGTTCCCACCCACTTATGAGACCCCGTCCGATGGGGCCCGACGGACCTAAAGACATTAAATAAAGCACGACCAATTCTCGCACACAAAAGCCTTGCGTAAAAACGTGATGATGTGGCAGTTGTACAGACGCCCCAAATTTGCGTTGATGACGTGGCAACCTGTACAGACTTCCCCAAATTACGCATGTTGACATGGTAATTGTACGGATTTTTGAATTTGGCGTTGGCTGTTTTTGGAAGGCTAGACGCTTTTAGGCTTGGATGCTTTTCATGTACAGCTTTTGAATAGGCCGAAGGCCTTTAAATATGTGCCATGGGCTCAGTCTTTGGCACGTCTTCGCCTGGGAGTGCAAAGGACAGAGTACCGGCTTATATTGAGTTGAAGCGATATAAATAAGTATCGAAAGGGACACCAGGGTTTGGGGCCAGTGCTCTCTTGGGGTGGAAGTCCGTCACTCCCCGTTTCGTGTGTCGTGCATCTCTTTCAATTCGGTTGTTTTTGAAGTACTTAAAAGCTTGTTCACTCTGTTCTTTCCCGTTGGCACTTGGTGCCTGTCCCGTTACATACTATAACAAGATGTCACCAAGTGCTGACGGAAAAGAACAGATTGAACAACTTTTAGCACTTCAAATAACAATCAAACTAAAAAAGATACATGACATACGAGACAGGGTAGTGACGCACTTCCACCCCAAGAGAGCACTGGCCCCAAACCCTGGCGTCCCTTTCGATACTTATTTATATCGCTTCAACTCAATACAAGCCGGTACTCTGTCCTCTGCACTCCCACACGGAGACGTGCCAAAGACTAAGCCCATGGCACATATTAAAGGCCCTGGGCCTATTCAAAAGAGGTACATGAAAAGCATCCAGCTCTAAAAGTTCTCAAAGCATCCAAATTGAACAACTTTTAGCACTTCAAATAACAACCAAACTGAAAAAGATGCATGATACACGAGACAAGGAGTGGTGGAGTTCCACCCCAAGAGAGCATTGGCCCCAATCCCTAGTGTCCCTTTCGGTATTTCTTTATATTACATCAACTCAGTACAAGCAGGTATTCTATCCTTTGCACTCCCACACGAAGACATGCCAGAGACTAAGCCCATGGCACATATTTGAAGGCCCTGGGCCTAATCAAAAGCGATACATGAAAAGCATCCAGCTCTAAAAGTTCTCAAAGCATCTGGTGCTCAAAAGCTTACAGAAAGGGCCATTCGTACAACCTGCCACGTCATCACTTGCTGTCACAAATGGGTGACGTGGCATGCTCCTGGACACACTCACAGAGTCGCAGCAGACCCGGGGACACATACACATTGACACATGGCAGTACGGACCCGCAAAAAGCGCTAACAGACTGCCGTACGAAAATCCCGAAATTTGTGGCGCAATTCGCGGAGCTACTAACGTGGCCTCCCATACGGATTTCTTGCTTCTACACTCGTTGAAATTCGCTGGCTGATTTAGCACTGCTTTAGGGCCATTGCTTTAAAATTAAAAGCTTTTAAAAGTTGAATGCTTTTGGGGCTCTGGTTTTGGGCATCCCTTGTACCAATAAACAAGTGGGCAGGGAGGGCCTCACTTCTCAGAGCATCTAGATGCAGAGTCTGAGAATGAGCACCTACCCACTCTCTTGTACTTTGAACACATATTAATACAAAAAGAAATACCGAAAGGGGCGCCAGTCTTTGGGGCCAATATCTCTAGGCACAAAACTCACCGGGCCATGTCGACTTAATTGTGAAGTGTGAACTGTTTTGAAGTGAATCTCTGATGTGTCGCGGTAGAATCTTGACTTGGGGTGTCCAAGTTTGTTCCAATGGTATCAGAGCACAGAAAGATTCTTCTTCTACGGAGGACCCGATCCTTTTACAGCACTTAGATGTGTAATTTTCGTGTCCCGACCTTGGACTTATTAGACACTCCCACCCTTCATACACCGGGCGCACTCCTGTTTTCATCGCTCTGTCTTACAGGGCATAAAGCAATAAAGAATCCCAGATTACACATGAGTTCTCGTGAAGAATCTGACAAAGATGACACCTGTCAGTGGGAAGGCAAAGAAAAGTTGAAATTCCGGTGCAGGAACTGAACAAAAGAATGAAGATTTGGGCAAATTTTTCTCGGACAAGTTTGCCAGAAAGGAGTACAAACGTCGACTGCAAAGTGGCATATGTGTGAATAGATTGATTAAGTACTCTAGGGACCCGAGATTGGCGAAACACCTGAAGAATTACCCGATTGATAAGATTTACTCGAGATGGCGTATGGCCATCACTTCTCCTCTCAAGTAGGGAGGAAAGCCGAAAAGACAAACGAGTGCACAAAAGCGGAAAGACAAGGACAAGCACTCTTGAAAAGAAGCACTTCTACAGAGCCAACCAATATGACTTCCTCAAAGACAAGAGCAAGAAAACAAAAAAACTTAAAGGTGGACAATCGATTAAATTTGAATCCTTTTTTGGGTTTCGAGATGCTCGAACATGGTGGTCCACTCTTCTTCTAAGGAAGGAAGCTCCAGTTACATGGTTGAAATTCAAAAGGCTCTTTATTTTCTTCTTGGCTGACTCGGGAGTACGAAGATATACGAACCGCTTTGGAATCATCTTTGGACGCTTATTGCGAGAAATTTTGGAGCTCTTTTCTGCCAGCCTCTTCATTTAAGAAGGTCTCGTTTAAAGAACAGATTGAGAGGTTTTATTGCGGACTTCCTACAAAGATCCGAGACTACTGCTTGGAACAAAATTCAAATTCTATTCAAGAATTGATGGGTCATGCGAAACGAGATTTTGCCATACATTCAAGCAATATAACTTACCCCACTGATGGGATCTTGACTCAGAGAACCCAACAGACTTCATGAAAGTAGAAAGAGAAATAGTTCCCAAGAAAAGAAAGACAAGGATTCACGACCCCCGCTCTCTTCGAGAGAGTGCCAACTACATCAAAGAGGGGAAGTGTTTCGGATGCGGGGAACATGGGCACGTCTCCGCGAAGTGCCCTAAAAAGGCACAGCAAGAACAGAATGAAGACAGGCCAGAGAGTTCGAGAGCAGCTGAGGAACGTGGAAGAAAAGGCAAGATGAAAGCAGGACTAGTTCCAGATAGAATGGGTACTGACCCAAGCACGATTGACGAAAGTACAAAACTTTGCCGCACTTAGGGCAAAGTGAAAGATCAGGAAGCCCTCATTTTTCTTGGATGGAGGAGCCAAGGCCAACTTCTTGAATTGGCGGCTCGACTTGGAATTACGTTCGACAGGCTAAGGCCACAGGCGGAGGCAGTTCTAGCGGCACCCGGACAGGATGTTGCCATTACACCGATCATTGGCAAACTTCGTTTGCAAAGTCAGGGGTTTTTAGGGCACGAGGACTTCTACGTAATGCCCTTGGGAGGTTGTGACGTCCTCCTCGAAATCCCTTGGTACCACAAGAACAACGCCATGGTTGACTATCGGGCTGAGAAAGCGACTTTGGCAAGTGAAGGGTAAAGAGATTGTACTTGATGAATTCAGTTTCTTTACTCGATTTTCTAGAGAGAACTGAATGATGATTGAAGGTCGAATATGTTTTGACCTTGATAAAGAACGCCAAGATTTTCTCCACACTCATGCCGATTGCTTTTCTGAGGGCCTGCCAGGCGAGTTGCCACCATCTCGTCTTGAGGATCATACTATTGATCTGATACCTGGAAGCACTCCACCGAACCAGCCACCTTACCGTGTGAGCCAAGCCCAGAATGAAGAGATTATGCACCAAGTAAAAGACCTCTTGGAAAAGGGTCTTACCCAGCCGAGTACTTCACCCTACTGCTCTTCGGTATTGTTGCTTTTGAAGAAAGACGGATCTTGGAGAATGTGCATTGATTATAGAGCTCTCAATAAAATCACCATCAAGAACAGATTTTCGATTCCGAGGATCGATGATAGATTACAGGGATACTCTTGTTTCAGCATGATTGATTTGAAAAGCGGATATCATCAGATCCGAATCAAGCCAGGAGTTGTCTACAAGACAGCTTTTCGAAAGAGCTTCGGTTTATATGAATTTTTGGTGATGCCTTTCGGCCTTACTAATGCTCCAGTGACTTTTAACCGAATAATGGACAAGATTTTCAGAGTACAGATCTTTTGTTGGCACTTTCTTTGATGACATTATAGTCTTCTCCAAGGATGAGGCTGAACATAGACAACATCTGCTACAGGTCTTTCAGGCATTGCGAGATCACAAGTTGGTGATCAATGCCAAGAAGAGTGAATTTCTCTTACCGGAGATACACTTTTTGGGACACATCGTCTCAGTAGCAAGAGTACAAAATTCAAATGGACCCGGCCAAGATTGAGACTATACGTGATTGGCCCGATTTGAAGAATGTCCATGAAGTTAGAAGCTTTTTGGGCCCATGTTCTTACTACCGGCGGTTCATTAGAAAGTTTGCATTGGTTGCTTCCCCTTTGCATATCTTGACACAAAAAGGAGTCCCTTTCTCGTGGGGACCCATAGAGGTGACTGCCTTTCAAACTTTGAAAGAGAAATTGACTACAGGACCAGTTTTGACTTTGCCGGATTTGCAAAAGTCATTCGAAGTATATTGTGATGCTTGTGGTCGTAGTCTATGTGCGGTCTTAATGCAAGAAGGCCATGTCATTGCCTATGAGAGCCGATTGTTTTCAAGGCCGGAATTGACAGCACAGATTTATGAGAAAGACCTTTTGGCGGTTATCCATGCTCTTACTCAGTGGCGACACGGGCTAGCTGTAACAAATTGTTGACGTGTCAAAGCCCTGAAGAAGGGAGCCAACTTGCAGATGTCGGCCGAGGGGCCTAAACCCTAAGAAGAACAAGTAACAGAAGAAGTGATGATGTGGTTGCCCGAGAGCAGAAACCCTAACCCTAATTTTTGCCAAAAACCCTAACTGCTGAAACCCTAATTCTGAAAACCCTAACCCTAAAACCTGCAAACCCTAATTTTTGCAAGAAACCCTAATTGCTGCAAACCCTAATTCAGAAAACCCTAACCCTAAAACCTGCAACCCTAATTTCTGCCAAAAACCCCAACCCTAACCCTAAGGCAGCAGACAAATTCCGAAAATTGCGCTGACATGATGACGTGGCAGGCTGTACGGATTTTCGTAAATTGCGCTGGCAGCTTTTGGCATTGCTTTTTGGACCAGAAGTTTTTGAAAACTTTTTATGTTTTTTGGACGAGAAGCTTTTGAGTTTGAAAGCTTTTCATATAAACTGCTTTTCAGGCCAAGGGCCTTTAAATATGAGGCTAGGGCTCATTCTCTGGCATGCTTCCTGGAGAAGGTGCAGAGTCTGGAGTACCGGCTTGTACTTTGATGATGCAATATAAAGAAATACCGAAAGGGGCGCCAAGGTTTGGGGCCAATACTCTCTGGGGTGGAATTCCGCCACTCCGTGTCGCCTCTCTCTCTCTCTCTCTCTCTCTCTCTCTCTCTCTCTCTCTCTCTCTCGCAAGCAAAAAAGTTCAAAAGACGCATAAAAGCAAGATCTTGAGCACGGGATGGATGCAAGACATAAAGAAGTGGGATGGGATGCATTACACTTGCTACATGATGCTTCAATTGACTCTCAAGTGAATGAAGCTTTTCTACAACGCCAATGTATTACGGCTTGGGAGAAATCCGGTGGGTCACGCTTCATACATTACACCACCTATATTGCCCCCAACTACAAAACCATGTTCTTCGCTGAGAGAGGAAACCGTACTCACACTTACATGCTTGAGCCTATTCCCTTGTCTGCGATACGCACTATCGCAGCAATTCGGCTTAGCTCCCATTTCCTTCGATGCGAGATAGGGCGTTGGGACAATGGAGAAGAGTCAAATCGATTGTGCACATTATGCTCACTGCAAGTTCGAGAGTCTGAGTACCACACACTACTAGAGTGCTCAGCTTTTGATCACATCCGAACTTGCTTCTCTCACATTTTCAGCCATAACTTAGACCTACACACTTTCCTCTCCCAGCCAAAGTGTGGGCTCTCCATTGCGACTCTCATCACTACAATTTTGGAGCATCGAGAGTCACTCATCAGCCGTACACATACTACATCACATGTAACTTTGGTCCCATAGGTCATATTTGACCTCCGAGGACGATAATAAAATCTATCTATCTATCTCTCTCTCTCTCTCTCTCTCTCTCTCTCTCTCTCTCTCTCTCTCTCTCTCTCTCTCTCTCTCTCTCTCTCTCTCTCAGTTCAGTTGTTATTGAAGTGCTAAAAGTCTGTTCAGTCTGTTCTTTTCTATTGGCACGTGGTGCCCGCCTTGTGACACTGGCCACCCACTGCATTTCATGTTAGGTCACATTATTGGATGGTGGCGACTTTGGTCAACGCCCACTTATCTGAGTCCCCATTGAGGGGGCGCCCTATTTTTCACTTGTCTAGAGCATAGTAACATGGAATGGCTCTTTTCAGGTTGCCGTTCCGCGTTCCCAATCTAGCTTCCCGTTCCAAAACCCCGTTCCGTGTTTCAGACGTGAGTGTCCAAAACAAGGAATGGCATTTTATACCAGTTGCCGTTCCCCATTCCCCGTTCCGATTAACCGTTCCTAGGAACTATGAGATTCTAGAGATTAGGCCAGTACCCCTTATATATGAGGGGTCTGCCACACATCTCACATATAGACTGACATTGTATTGACAAATCTTTAATGCTCTGGTAGTCAGGGGGGCAATCCCCTACACCAGCGTTATGTGCTCTCTCTCTCTCTCTCTCTCTCTCTCTCTCTCTCTCTCTCTCTCTCTCTCTCTCTCTCTCTCTCTCTCTCTCTCTCTCTCTGTGCACAGGCGCACTTCTGACAATCTGCAAGTTGGCTCCGTTCTTCAGCGACTTAACACTTCAGCAGTTTGTGACATTCCCCCTCCTTGAAAGAAGAGTAATTGTCCGCGATTACACTAAACAACTCAAGTTAGCTCAAAAATTTCAGAGAGTCATTCCGAGGAACAATCAGTTTTCTCATTCCAAATCGGAGTTCTTGATATGGTGGGTTGTTGACTTCCCAGAAAATCTCATCCAAAAAGGAGCATATTCTCATTCCAAATCGGAGCTCTTGATATTCCGCCGTAGCAAAATAAGCCATCACACCCAAACCGCGTTGATCTTGAACGGGTGTTTTGATGCACTAAAATTACATACCCAAGCAACCTCACCCAATTAGGAATATTCAGTGGTTGGCACATCACAAGGCAACACAAATGCTTACATATGCATGTTACAAGACAGAGAAACATATAGTCGCCGATCAATACTCCCTCTGCAAATAACCATCCCGTTCCAGGACATGAGCTGTTCAACGACTCCTTTCTCACTCCTCCCACAAATAACCTAAAGAGCTCTGGGCCATGAGATATAGAGGCCTTTTACAACCAAACGCTCCCCAGACCGTAGCTTGCGTCGCTTGGAGGTGCAAAGAGTAACCACTGCTCAAGACTTAATAATACACCCCCCCCCCCTCCACACACACACACACGTACTGTAAATAA
This sequence comes from Adiantum capillus-veneris, assembly GCF_014529385.1. Lineage (NCBI taxonomy): Eukaryota > Viridiplantae > Streptophyta > Polypodiopsida > Polypodiales > Pteridaceae > Adiantum > Adiantum capillus-veneris. Next base: position 40,003,850 of record NC_140943.1, on the reverse strand, counting down.
CTATCCAGGCCGAGGCCATGAGTAACAACACCACAAACAATACTCCCCCCGTAAATAACCACAAGGGTTCGAGCCATGAGTATGAGCAAGCATTCTCAAACATCAATTTTCTTCAATACTCCTCTCGGGAGTAAATCACCAAACATTGAAACCGGTATCAAAACCAGAGTCAAACAATTCAAATCGGGACCAAGACAAGTTTAAAACAGATTCCATCAATTTCAAACAAATTTCAAATAGTATCAAAGCTCAAAAGTATCTAAATACAAACGAAAAATCAATCGGGTTTTTGTTCGAACATCTGAACTTTAAGGATGACTAGCTTGTCGTTCTGCATCAAGGTAATGGTTCGGTTCCAGATCTAGAGAGTCGCATCATTCTTGTCATACCAAGGCATGCCAAAGAGAACGTCACAATTGCCTAACTTCATATCATGGAAATCGGCTTTTCCATGATATCCTTGGATAGTTACTGAAAGAGCCCCAATGAGGGTACCACTTTCTCCTTCAAGTTCTCCACCCTTTGCATCATAATCAAAGTGTCTGCTTCAGGAAGTCTGGATGGATGAAGTTCTCTGTAGCTCACGGGTCAAAGAAGATCAGGGCTTTGAAGCCGTTGACTTTGCCATATGCTCAACACAATTCATTTGTACTTTCAAGGCTTATGCCATAGATGTTAGGTATAAGGCCAATGGCCGGTTTAGCTCATTTGGTTGGAGATGGTCCTAGGGTTCTGTCAATCGTCGGCGCGAGCGTCGGCTCCGCTGGGCGCTCAGTGCGAAGGGGACAGCCAAAACAGTTATGCCTTGTTTACAAGCATCCGCCTTTTTGTAATAAGGTGTCTCGTTGATGAGGCATCAAACGAGCCCTTTGCACTTGACTTTCACGAGAATCTCGAGAATTTATTCGTTGTTGCCGAGAGTTCTGATTATTGGCTACAGTTGGTTCTGTAGTAAACTCTAGCTTTCCTTTCATCAGCTTGTAGCCGACCACGGCATGGTCCATAAGCTCTTGCATGGTTGAGACTTGCTGGACAGACAATATTCCTGCAATGGTGATAGTAGTCCAATGGTGTATCGCTCGCACAGGTCCTTCAAGGGAATGAACTTAGAGGAAGATATCGTAAGGTAAGACGTCGAGAACCTTTGGTTATAGTCATCCATGGTCTCCATGGCAAGCATTTTCAAGTTGCCCCATTCTGACAAGTCCAAGAGAGAAGTCATATAATTGCATGCAAATATTGTCGTGAAAGCCTATCAAGTCCTTGGAGCATGCGGTTGTGTCGCGATTGAATCCCACCACTGCATAGCACTATCTTTGATAAATCTTGCTGCTCGAGAAATCTTGGATTCTTCTGTATAGTTCTCCAATGCATAGATATTGTCGACTTGCTGTAGGAACTGCAATGCTTTCTTCTGATCTTTCACCCCAGAAAAGGTGAAAATTTTGACTATCGTGCTGCCATCTTTGAAATCCTTCAATTAATTAGGCACATATCCCGGGTACGGATAGTAAGGGTATCCATACGAGCTCCAACCATTGTAGCCTAGTGGAGGTGGTGGTGGGGGGTGGGGGCAACGCCGGTGGCAAAGGTGGTTGCACTGGATCAGGATCAGATTGCTTCACCATATTCCTGAAGACTCCCTCAATCGCAACACACAGCTAGGAAGGTTGCCAATTGGAAGCTCTCGCATTTTCTGGTGTCGAAGGAGGAGGTACCACCTAAGGCATTTGAGGAGGTAACATGTAATTTAGAAACTATTGGAAACCCTGCAGCATCGGGAGATTCTGTTGTGGATGTCGTGAAAGAATGTCGCGATTCGTGAAGCTCGTCGAGGAGAAACTACAGGTATTCTGCCGAATCCATGAACACAATGTGGTTTTGGGTTCTTTATGAATTATGCCCTGTAAGACAGGGCGATGAAGACGGGAGCACACCTGATGCGTGATGGACTAAGGGTGGGAGTGGCTAATAAGTGCGGGGTAGAGACACGAAGATTCTTTGATAACTTGCTTAACTTGCTCTGTATGCTCTTGAAGGACCAGTATGCTTTCAGAAAAGCACACGCTTGAAGCTCTGATACCACTGTAACGGGATGGCACCACGTGCCAACAGAAAAGAATAGACTGAACAACTTTTAGTACTTCAAATAACAATCGAACTGAAAGAGATGCACGACACACAAGACAGGGAGTGGCAAAGTTCCACCCAAGAGAGCACTGGCCCCAAACCTTGGCGCCCCTTTCGGTATTTCTTTATATTGCATCAACTCGGTATAAGCAGGTACTCTGTCCTTTGCACTCCCACGGGAAAACGTGCCAGATATTGAGCCCATGGCACATATTTAAAGGCCCAGGGCCTATTCAAAAGAAGTACATGAAAAGCATCCAATTCTAAAAGCATTTGGTGCTAAAAAGCTTGCGCAGTGGGCTGTCCATACAACCCACCACGTCATCACCTTCTAGCGCAATACGCGGACATCCGTATAGCTTGCCACGTTATCAGCCTGCCACGTGCCAAATACTGAGCCCATGGCACATATTTAAAGGCCCTGGGCCTATTCCAAAGCTGTACATGAAAAGCATCCAATTCTAAAAGCATCTGGTGCTCAAAAGCTTGCACAGTGGGCCGTCCGTACAACCCACCACGGCATCACCTTCCAACGCAATATGTGAGCGTCCGTACAGCATGCCACGTTATCAGCGTAAAACGCGGACATCCATATAGTTGTCACATCATCAACAATTTACGCATCTTCTGTGTGTGTAAGTGGCTCCTACTTTATTTATTGTCTTTAGGTCCCCTGGGCCACATCGGACGGGGTCCCATAAGTTCGTGGGAACCCCGGAACTTCTTTTAAAATCTCCCCCACTCGACAAGGTTCTGTAAATTGATAAAACTTCTTCCGTTGTTGCCACTTAGGGTTTAGGTCCCTCGACCGATTTTGCAGGTTGGCTCCGTTCTTCAGTGGCTTGACACGTCAACAGTTTGAGACAAAATCTGTAACATCCTTGCCACTAGTTGCCGATGGAGCTTCACTTGATGACCTCGCTTACCGATTGACCAGCTTTGCTTATGGTAGAAAATTTGCTCGACTCCCTATCAAGGCACATACAGCGATACCAGTTTTCCTCTTCTTCAATGTTGAGGGTGTCACGATTTGTACATTTACTTGTTGGACCGACATTTTACTGGCCTAGTGGTGTTTAAGACAATGTAACAAGAGGGCACCACGTGCCAACTAAAAAAGAACAAACTGGAACACTCTTAGCACTTCAAAACAACTGAACAAAGAGAGAGAGAGAGAGAGAGAGAGAGAGAGAGAGAGAGAGAAAGAGAGAGATTGGATTATCGTCCACGGAGATCAAATATGACCCATGGGACCAAAAACAAAACATAGCAATCGCTCCAAATATGTGAGGATGTTTGATACATATGAGGGTCCATCAAAAGGATAGAAGAAAAGAACAAAAGCCTATGGGGGCTCAGGTGAGGAGATAGACGGTTTGGGAGTTCAAAACCCTTGAACAATGGCTTTACCGCCTCGATAGACTGCCCATTTACCTTGCTTGCGGGCTTCATGCACCCTCTTGAGTTCATTTGTTTTCATCTTGAGTTGCGTCATGGTTAGTTCTTCAGCGATCCACAACTTTGTTCCCTTCAAGGGTCGGGATTGGCGTAGCAAATTGATCCGCTCCTCTTTGTCCTTGAAAGTGAGGATGCATTGCTTGGGTGGCGCATGCCTATGTGTGTCGATCCAAGAAACAATTTCGGGCTCAATATGAATTGGTAGAAGAATGTCATTGAGTTTGGTGATCGCTTCTTCGAGGGTATCCTCGTCAGAGCACCATGCGGGACACAGCCCTCCAATCCTGACCTTGAGGCCAAGAGATTCTTGTAGTCGGCACTCTTGTAGGGCCGCTTGTATCTTGGTGTCGATCTTCTTCTATGCTTCCTCGTGAGCTTTCTTTTGTACCTCCATGACACTCTCGGCGAAGGAGGATTCGACTTCCTTTGCTTTTGCAAGCAAAGCTTGACTCTCTACTTCTTTCCCATCCTCCAGTTTACACAAGCGCTCCTTTAGCTTCCCGTTCTCCTCGATGAGTTCTTGTACTTTAGCCTCCAGATCTGTAATTCTTGCTTCTTGTCGAGCGGCAAAGTCCTTCCTTGGTGCACCTACTTCCACCGCAAGAGAAGTCCTGCTTGTGTGAGCAATTGGAGTACCATTCGACATCCTGACTGTGTGAACAAGGTCTAAGGACCCCTTAAAATGGACCTACCCTTGCCACTAACGTAGATTTCTGTGAAGAAGATGCTGCGACAGAGTCGTTGATGAATGGACAGAGTCGTTTCTCTGAAGAAGATGCTACGACAGAGTATTGGCCATCGACTGAAAGCAAGTGAGACTTGGCCTCGCCACTAACGCAGCCTTGAATGCTGCCAGTACAGTGTATTGGTGGAGATGTAGAGGAAACCGTTGTAGGGTGCTTTGTATTGAGCCGCTGTCTGAGCGCGAAACGCCCTGTTTTGAGCATTGGCTGAGCACGAACTGCCTTGTTGAGAGCACTAGTAAGAGCCAGCTGCTGAGTTGCAAGCCGTCGGATGTGAGCACTAGTTGCTAAGAGCTCGAGTATGAAATGCACTAATGTTACACGGCATATCTTAGATGCTAACACCTCCCCACAAGCTGCCCATCGCCCGGGGGAGACCCACACATATAGGGTTTACATGTCGTACGTAGAGAGAGAGAGACACGGAGTGGCACTCCCATATTGCAATGACCCAAACCCTGGCGCCCTTTTCAATATTTCTTTATACTGCTTCCACAATGTTACAACTCTGGGGCGCTGCTCTACTCCTTCACAAGGTAGGATGCCAAAGAGAGTGCCTTTCATACATATTTAAAGGCCCTTGGCCTCCCCAAAAGCAACTACTATGAAAAGCAATATATGCAAAAGCACCAAAATCAAAAACAAATGTGCAGAGGGCACTGCCACCTCATGAGCCACTTCCGCAAAACACGGTCTTGTCATACACATCAGCCACGTCATCTTCTTATGCAATTTGATTGTGCTTCTGCTTTTGCTAGGTTTTTAGGCCCCTCTGCCAAAATTTGTAAGTTGGTAAGGGTTAGGATTTTTAATCCTAACCCCCTTTGGGTTTTACGCCTCCTAACCCCCTTTCGGTTTTAGGTCCCTCGGCCATCTTCAATTAGTTGGCTAGGTCGTCTTCTTCTTCTTCTTCTTCTTCTTCTTCTTCTGTTAGGGTTTAGGCCCCTCGACCATCTTTTGCAAGATGGTTAGGTCTTCTGGGTTTGCCACATCAACAGTTTGTGACATAGCCCCCTCTTGAAAGAAAAGTAATCGTCCGCAATTAGGCTTGCAAACTCAATCAAGTTAGTTCAAAAATCAGAGGGTCAATCAGTTTTCTCATTCCATTCGAAACTCTTGATATTCTCGCATAGCAAAGTTCGCCATCACACCCAAACCGTGAGGATCTTTGAAGGGGTGTCTCGATGCACTAAACTCACATACCCAAGCAATCTCTCCCAATTTGGAATATATTTTATGGTTGACACATCACGATGCAACACAGATGCAATCACAAGACATAGACATAAATTTTCCAATGAATACTCCCCTTGAGTACCGAGGTCCCAAGCCATGAGAAATTCAAAGGCACGCTTCCCCATAAATACTTCCCCCAAGAACCGCAGTCTTGGCCATGAGATTCACAGGCCTGATACAACCAAACGCTCCCCAGACCGCAGCCTGCGTCATTCGAAGGTTCCATTTACAACTAAACGCTCTCCGTACTCTTTCCTTACATCGTCTAGAGGTTTCCAATTACACATTCACATGAATACTCCTGTAACAGACTTGGACACTCCAAGTCAAGAATCAACCGCGACAACACCAAATAACCACTTCAAAACAATTCACAGATCACAATAGATTTGCACTGGCCCGGTTGATTCTTGACTTGGAGTGTCCAAGTCTGTTACAGTGGTATTAGAGCGCAAATCTATTGTCATCTGTGAATTGTTTTGAAGTGGTTATTTGGTGCTGTCGCGATTGATTCTTGACTTGGAGTGTCCAAGTCTGTTACAACTCCTCCCATGATCAAGACTCGACTCATGAGCTATTCAATATTTTCAAGCACAAAGTTTACTTGAATACTCCTCCTAGGGGCTAGACACAAATGTCCGAGCCATATGTTATTCTTAAGGCAAAATCCAATCGAAACCAGAGTCACGCAAACTCAATCGAAGCCAAGACAAGTTCAAAAGATAAAGTCCATTTCGAACAAATTGCAAACAAAATTCAATAGTTTCTAAAGACAAAGCAAACTCCAAATCATGCGTCTTGGTTTGTCGAACTCAAAAGAGAACAGGCTTTCCACTCTGCGCTATGTTTCGGTTCCTTTCATAGGTTGTAGCCAATCGCAGCATATTTAATAAGCTCGTCTAAAGCAGAAACTTGCTTGGACAAACACTACTTATATAGCGGTAATGACAATCCAGTGATATAGCATTCACACTGATCCCCACAGGTTATCAATTTGAAGAGAGACATCTAAAGGTAGATGTTTAGGAACCTCCGATTGTAGTCTGGCACAATTTTCGTGGCAAGCATTTTCAGGTTACCCCACTCTGCCAGAAGCTGCATGTCACAAACGAGAGCGTATAACAATGTCAACTACAGAATTTATCACTTAAAACTGGAGTCGATTGATGTATAGAGACGAGAGAGAGAGAGAGAGAGAGAGAGAGAGAGAGAGAGAGAGAGAGAGAGGGTTGACACGGTATTGAGGACCAAACAAGATGGGCTAGTTCCCCCTCCCCGTAAAGAGTATCTTTATTACTCGGGAGAAGTCATCATACAAGCACTTGAACCAAACATATTACCACATCCATTCTAGATCTCAGAGTCACTCAAACTCCATGGAACTCGGAAGCCTCTGCTTCCTAATCTCAGGGCAAAACTCTAGTCCTTGGAACCTCTGTTCCTCACTCAAAATCCTCAAGAACCAAGGTTCTCACCTCTGGAACTCACCTTCCAGTCTCAAGGCATGGCATCCCTATAACTCTATTCTGACTCTAATCCTAAAGTCCTCTTCTGTCAAAATCTTGGCATCAACTCTGCTATCTTGGACACATGCAAGCACACAAAATTGGATCTCGGCTGAAACGGTACACATCAGCCCCTCCTTGCCATCAAAATGCATCCATGAATGCATCCTCTTCCTGGCCAAAAATGCAGTAGCACTTCTTGGAACGCTCGCCACTGTAAAACAAGAATCCACAAGGGTTCTTTGTGATGAGTCGAGACAGAACACTGACACCCCTCTCTGGATGCTAAAACAAAACAGAAGGAGACATCTCCGCGACAAAAAAACAGCCACAAGTCGTCCTACAGCTGGCTGGAAATCAGAACCCCAATCAGCACCTTTTCAAAACACACCCCTGGCGTTCGCAAGCATAGGCTCTGATGCCAAGTCAAAGTGCAACCGAAAGGGTGAAAACATCAGAGCACTGCCAAGTCAAAGTGCAACCGAAAGGGTGAAAACATCAGAGCACTGGCGAAGGACAGAGGCAGGAAGGAGAGACTTGAGAGAGAGAGAGAGAGAGAGAGAGAGTAAAACCGGCCTGTTAACTTCAAAAAGGGCGGTAGACTTTAATTCAAACCTTGATTTAGCTTTCACCCATTATTAGTCATCTATTCTACCTGTGCTATAATGACACAAGAGAGGGGAATGGGATACAGATGCTAGAATGCATCTGTATGCGAGTCAGACACCAGATTGGCCCCTAAATAGGCGTCCCTTTCGGTATTTCTTTATTCTTTAAAAGAGGGAATAAAAGCTGTGGTTCCCTACAAGCTGCCCCGCACAATCTGGGCTGAATTTCTTCTGTTCTGGCCCGATTTCGGCAACATAACTATACTAGGACCCTTCACAATCAATATCCCCACGCATTGGATGACTTTCCCGACGCATACGGGCACTTTGCAAAACCTGGCGAGAATCTGCAGCACGCTGAATTCTCTGTTTTCTGCCCCAAAAATGCGCCAGATCACTTGTACGGCGGTCCCCTCGCGTCCCTGAACCTCCCGGGGATATTAGGGTCCGTTTAGGGCCAAAACCCTAAACCTACAAAAATACACAGCAGGCTGTAATTCACTGTTTTGGGCTCCGTTTCGCGTGCCGGTCGCATCCATAGCAAGTCCTCGAGCTCCCGCACCTGTAGGGCTACTTGCCCTTTGAATCGGACGAGATTTCGCACGTGAAACCTCTCCGAATCACCTGTACCTGCGGGGGATTAGCCGCTAGCTTATCCAGTACCTGTGCAAGAGGCTCTTGCCTCGTCAATCGCGCATGAACCCACACAACTGTACATTGGTCAATCTGATGAGCCCACTAGAGGGGCATAACCATAAAGAATAGGGGAGAGAGAGAGCAGTGAGAGGTGTGCAAGTCATGACATCCTGCACCTCACTTTACATAGAGGGTAAGCCAACACTCCATTGAAGCTCTCCCACCTGTGACAGCACTCAAAAACGAGCTCATAGCTGAAAATCACGTTTTTGCCTTCTCTTTAAGTAGTAAACTGGCCTCAAAGTGCCAAGTGTCACTCATTTGTACATTTTCCCGCTTTAGACCCTCGGGTCTAAAAATATCTCACCTGCAGCCTCTGTTGACTTGGCCACAGAGTAACAAAATGATCCCCATGTCAAACTGTACGTAATGACGCGAAGACATTTTGCCGTCCAAAAATAGCATTCCCTAAAATTTAGGAGTTTTTGCCATTAAATTCTTCTAGGTCATCTGACCCTCTTTGTACACTGCAGCCACACCCAGAACTGAAATGTAGCCTATGTAGCAAAGGATTCCGCTTTGGCTGGCCAATGACCCCACTTTGGCTAACCATAGTCCTTGTCCAACCTTAGTGCTCTTTAGCCCTCAGGCCTGGACTCTCTCTGAACAGTTCCACACTCACTATGCAATGCAAGGCAGTTAGATTTCCAGAGGGGTGTTTCCAAAAGGTAAAACAAACGAAATTCCCCAAAGAAAGAGAAAATAAACAAAAATGGAATTGCCACTGGCTGGTGAGAGAGAGAGAGAGAGAGAGAGAGAGAAAAGAAGAGTATTTTAACGTCGTGGGAAACTATTCCAAGAGAATTGAGAGACTTGAGAGAGAAGCACAAGCCCTGCAACTGGCACCACCAAAGATCTGCCGATAGAGAGAAACCTTGCAAGGCTCGGCGTAGCCACAAAGAAGCCCTCCTCTCTCCCTTGATTTAGGAAAAATACCCGGTAGATGACCCCCAAAACTCTAACAACTTAAAGATGCCTCAGACTAAAAGGGAAGTGTACAATGAATCAGAAGCTTATTTTGAATAGAACTTTGTACAAAGTGGCGGACCAAAGTAACCAAATTAAACACAACCATGAAATATTGATGCAGTAATCCCTAGCCAACCTCCTTTGCAACATTTGCACTTCTTGGAATAAAAGGAAGTTTGAAAGTAGGAACAAACAAATAAACAATTTCTGTGCACATCAAAGACGCCAACTTATAAGATAAATTAAACCAGAAAAAGCATTCCATTTCAACTAAGACAGAGGGTTGCTCAAGAAATCTTCCAATGGGGGACTGCCATCAATTGAATCTGAGCGTCAATGCAGCCTTCCCACCTTGGCACATGGGTCTACTGTATACTTCGTGAACATGTTGGAAAATTCAGCGAATACATACAGCTAATGTCAATAGAAAAGCGATGGATCGATCCCTTGAAAAGGTGGACAATACGTCAAACAGAGATTTGACAATTAAACCCTAACCTACGAAAGGGGGGTCGGCAGATCAGAAGCTTCAAGAAGAAGATGAGCACCTCAGGTCGGATCCAGCGGTTGCCTCCGCCCATTTTGATTCCCTGCTGCCGCTGCTGCTATTAGTCCGCAATATGCCCGAATGGCGATTGCGCAATGCAAAATTTTACCATTGAGTGTTGCACACGCGGCAACGTTACACATATACATTATCAAACTGGTGCAAGACCAAAAACAAGGCCTCCCCCTTTGAAAATGGGGGCGTCGGAAGACTCACGGCCCTCCTCACTATTTGACATGGGATCTTAAATGAAGTGAAGTGGAGGAGGTGGGATCACGGCGTTAAAGTGAAGCATGTTTTTTACGAAGCTCGGACGTCATTCGATTTGTCCGTGTTTTACTTTTTTTGTCTATGTTTACTTTTCCCACTGTTCGAGTTCACTTTATGTAGCCTTGGCTTTGGGGATAAACAATCCCACAAGGGCATGTGGTTAGAGCATCGGGCTGCCAAGCGTGAGATTCCGGGTTTGAATCTCCGATGGGGGTGATGCAAGTCAACGTGTCGACTTTTTTTTGAGTTGTTTGTCCTCCTCGAAATTCCCACAGAAACCTTGCAGTCATCAATCCCACTGCCTTGGGTCCCCATATTACATAGTGTCATGGGACTCGTGGAACTGTCCCACAACAACAACAACAACAAAAAAAAGGATCCCACTGCCTTGGGATCATTAAGACCCCGTGTTAGATAGTGTCACGGGACTCATGGAATTGCCCCACAGCAAAAAAAAAGACAAATAAGAAAGTGCAGATGTTCTCTCTCTCTCTCTCTCTCTCTCTCTCTCTCTCTCTCTCTCTCTCTCTCGGGTTCTTCTTCTTCAACAAGATCCACAACCATTGTGGAAAATGATCCAAAATCTCCTAAGTGTGGAGATAGCAACACAACCACCCAACCAACGACATCAAAAACCATAATCATGGCATACTTGGTATCGTTGCAAGAGACCGTAAACAAACAAGGCGAAGACTTACGGGCACTTACAATGAAGAATGGTACACTAAGGGTACTTGTGGTTGAGAATGAGAATCTCAAGAGGACACTTGAGATGCAAACAACACGTTTGATGCAACTTGAAGAGGAAGTCAAGGAATGTAAACGCTCTCTTGTGGACTTAAATGCTTTGAGGGAGCACATGAGCAAAGTAGAGCATGACCATGTATTGAAAGAGGAGAAATTTGACACCATGAGTCAGGATGTATGCGACATGAAAAATGTATACACAAACAAGTCTTGGGCTGATGTATGTGGTAACAATGTGGTTCATAATTCCTTACTCATGCAAGCTATGGTTCAAACAAAGAATGTTGAGGATGTGGATGTGAATGTGGAGGAGTTAAAGGAACGGGAGCGACGTTCCAAGAACATTGTTATTCGTGGAATTCCCAAAGAGAAGTTAGAGACACCTCCTTCTCTTGCCATTTTTATCGAAGATTTCTTCAAAACCCACTTCGGCATGTCTGGAGTTATGGTCTATGGAGCACGTAGAGTGGGTAAGCAAGGAGCTCCTCGCTTGGAAGAACACCTAATTGTTTGCACCATGCTAGATGAGACTAAACGAAATATTATCATTGATAATACTTGGATCTATTTGAAGGATACAAAATGTTTTGTATATGAAGGTCGCACTATTAAGCAGAAAATTATGCGTCGCAAGGCATATGAGGAAAAGAATAAGAAAAACAAGGAAATCTCTCACGAAGAAAATGTGCCCAAGGAGGAGGGCAAGTTCCTCGAGCAAACAGGGATGCGTGACCTATGAAACCGAGTTACAATTGAAAATAGGCTTTTGGAATCGTAATGGATACCCATGGAATGCGGGGGTTGGCATTGATGAACTAGCAAGCAAAGCCAATGTAATGGAAATGGCCTATTAACTTGAGAGTAGCGGAAATTAGAGAGAGTACTTTTGTGAAATTACTTTGTGAGCATAGCGGGTGAACATAATTGATGGTAGCAACATAAACATAGCATTCAGTTAACTTGGCATGAACAATACTTTTGCAAGAGAGAGAATTTAGAGAACATGACAACAGTTGAGAACCGGATTTATGCGGAGCCAGTCCCCCCTCCAATAGGCATTTGTATTATGATTTCTCCCATCAAGAGAGACTTGTTACAATACAATCTTTGTGTTCCTTGTGACCTAGGTGATGCAATGAAGATGGAAAGCTTCATGCATCACAAGCATAACATAAACTTTGTGGAAAGCTTTAACTATCCCAAGCCTCAGTCCCAAGACCTCAAACACCTTCGAAGGTGGAGAGAGCTAGCAGGGAATGAGTGTAGGGAAGAGAAAGAAGAAACATTTCATAGGAGAAAGAACTAGTTCCTCACTTATCATCACTCTTCTTGCTAGCATACATAATAACATAGTAATGAAGATGGAGAAGATGGCAAGCTTAAGCATTGAAGCATGGCTCTTGGGTTGATTTGCATTCCATAGCCAAGAGTGTTGGTGTGGGCTCTCAACCTCTCTACTTGCTTGGAGAAGGAGTGGGAGCTCTTGCACTTTGCACTTCACACAATGAGAGAGTGTGTGGGAGAGTATACCCCCTAAGCAGGTCCCCCTACTTGCTTTGGTCGACCCCCCCTTGTAGCTCATGCTTCAAGCTCATTGGACCCCTCCAGGCCTAGCCAATCACAAGCAATAGTCATACCAAGCAACAAGGGTAGCCTTGAGACAAGTGTCCCCCTTTCCCCTTTGAGAGAGAGGGCTTGATAAATGCTAAAACAATTAATTAAATCCACTAAATTATCATTGGACCCCTTGGAAGGCCAACCAATAGGCTTTAGGCACACCATGAGGGTAACCTAGCTAGGTGCTTGACATGTGTCCTACTTGCCCCTTGGGCAAGGGATGCCCTTTGGGAGAGAGAGTGGTCAAGCAACCACCCCCCCTTCTTGCATGGCTCGCCCCCTCCTTGTAGGGATTCATTTTGACTTCTGTGCCACCTCAAGCCCCTCAACCTTGGGCCTAGTTCTCACCACAAGCTTGGCCCTTAAGCCCCTCAAGCTTGGGGTAGGTTCTCACCTCAAGTACAGCCCTAGCATCTCAAGCATGACAGGCACCTCAAGCATCTTAATCATCAAGTACCTCAAGCATATCATTCATCAGGCATGTCAAGCACCTTAAGCTTGGGCCGGGTTCCCACCTAAAGCACAACCCTAGCTTACCTAAGGTCAAAGGACTTTTAATACTAACTATCGGAGGTCTTCAATGAAGCTAACCCTAAGGTTTTTATGCTTCATTGGTTAGCCTTGCTCTTTGATAGACCATCTCTCATTTGGGCCCCATTACCATTGGCCCCATGTTGAGATAGATCTATAAGCACATGTCTATATTCTAACCCTTGTTCCCGTTTATTCTCCCACATTAAATGATCAATTTAATATGAGAAAACCATTTGGGTTGGTTAGATATTAGATTTTATGACAGCCGATGTTGTACTTCTTGTTGAAACTTGGGAGCATGATACACAAAGGATTACCGGCTTGGAGGATTACAATGTACATTCATTGATGTGGTCAAAGAATCTCAAGCAACGAAGAGGGTAAGGAGGGGTAGCATGTATGGTTAAGAAAGGATTGGAAGATTTTGTATCAATTGTGAAAGATGACAAGTATAAACGTTATGTATGACTGAAAATTATGACATAAAAAAGAGCACCCATTTTTGTAGCCGGTTGCTACATTCCTCATCATGATTCCCCCTGTTATGCCTGCATGGATAGAGATCATCCATTTTTTTTATTTAGAATAGGAAATTGCTTTTTCAAAGGTGAAGGTGATGTTATTGTATTTGGGGATATGAATGCTCGCACAAAAACATTGCAACATGATACTCAACAATTTGATATGCCATACATTTCAAGGGAGTTGGAGGAAGTTCACTTGTATGATCGTACTTCGATGGATGAGAAAGAGTTGGATCACTATGGAAAGTTACTTTTACACATGTGTAATAGCACGGGTATGCTCATTGCCAATGGTATATCTTTGTGGAGTGGAACCAATGGATTTACATGGAGGAAACATAACAAGGGTAGTGTGATGTAATGGAAATGGCCTATGAACTTAGAGAATAGCCGAATTAAGAGAATTAGAGTGAGCAACTTTGAGAGCATAGATGGTGAACTTAATTGGTAGTAGCAACTTAATCATAACACTTAATTAACTAGGAATGAGCAATACCTTTGCGAGAGAGAGAGAGAGAGAGAGAGAGAGAGAGAGAGAGAGAAAGATTTTAGAGAATATGACAACAATTGAGGACCGGATGTATGTGGAGCCGGTCCCCCCTCCAAAAGGCATTTGTATTATAGATTCTCTCATTAAGAGAGACTTGATACAATACAATCTTTGTGTTCCTTGAGACCTCTTTGGCAGTATGGAGGTGGAAGCTTCATACACAAAGCTTTTGCATAATATCAACAATCAATCTTAGCTTGAAAACAATCAAGAACTCGTGAACATCATTAGTCTTTGTGTTCCCTAAATCATTTGAGTGCATGAGGATGTATACTTTTATGCATCAACTTGTGCCTAAAGCAACCATTAATCTTCCTTGCAATACAATTAATCTACTTGCATTAAGTAACTAATCTACTTGCAATAAACCATTAGCCTTCTTGCAATAAGCATAACATGCACTTTGTGAAAAGCATTAACTATCCCAAGCCTCAGTCCCAAGACCTCAAACACCTTTGAAGGTGGAGAGAGCTAGCAGGGAATGAGGGTAGGGAACAGGAAGAAGAAGTATTCCATAAGAGAAAGAAATAATTCCTCACTTATCATCACTCTTCTTGCTTAGCATACATAATAGCATAGTAATGAAGATGGAGAAGATGGAAAGCTTAAGCATTGAAGCATAGCTCTTGGTTGGATTTGCATTCCATAGCCAAGAGTGTTGGTGTAGGCTCTCAACTTCTCAAGGAGCTTGGAGAAGGAGATGGAGCTCTTGTACCTTGCATAGCACACAATGAGAGTGTTTGTGAGTGTGTGTGGGTGAGTATACCCCCTAAGCAACCCCCTAGCTTTCTTGGGTCGACCCCCCCTTGTAGCTCATGCTTGAAGCTCATTAGACCCCTCCAGGCCTAGCCAATCATAAGCAGTAGGCATTACAAGCAGCAAGGGTAGCCTTGAGACAAGTGTCCCCCTTTCCCCTTTGAGAGAGAGGACTTGATAAATGTAAAATCAATTAATTAAATCCCCTAAATTATCATTGGACCCCTTGGGTGTCCAACCAATAGGCTTTAGGCACACCATGAGGGCAACATGAGGAGGAACTTGACAAGTGTCCCTTTTGCTTTCTTTGTACCATGCATGCCTTGTGTGAGTGTGTGGGTGTTCTCTCTCATCCCCCCTCATGTAGGGCTCACCCCCTCCTTGTAGGGATTGAATCTTTGACTTTTTGACACCTCAACCCCTCATGCATAGGCCCAGTTCCCACCACAAGCTTGGCCCTTAAGCACTTTAAGCTTGGGCCGGGTTCTCACCTCAAGTGCAACCCTAACATCTCAAGCATGTCAAGCACCTCAAGCATCTCAATCATTAAGCACCTCAAGCATCTCAAGCACCTCAATCATCAAGCACCTTAGTCATCAAGCATGACAAGCAGGACAAGCACCTCGAGCTGGGTCGGGTTCCCGCGCCTCAAGCTCAACCCTAGCTTACCTAAGGTCAAAGGACTTTTACACACATTATTGGAGGTCTTCAATGAAGCTAACCCTAAGTTCTTATGCTCCATTGGTTAGCCTTGCTCTTTGATAGACCATCTCTCATTTGGGCTCCTTTACCATTGGCCCCGTGTTGAGATAGATCTATAAGCACATGTCTATATCTTAACCCTTGTTCCGTTTATTCTCCCACATTAAGTGATCAGTTTAATATGAGAAAATCATTTGGGTTGGTTAGATGTTAGTTTTTATGACATTACCTCTCTCTTGAAATCATAATCGTCCTCGACTATGAGGTAGAGATGGTAAAGTCTCACCCATTAGTCCATTGATCTTAGCAGGTAGAGGATCCATTTTTACCCTACGACATCATTCCAGAGTGGATGACTAATCCACTTGGTGCTTGAGAGACATTGTCTGCCGCAAGCATGTCTGCTCTTTTTAGTCCATATCATACTTCCAAAGTAGAGTGACAAGTTCTACTTGATGTTTGGGAGACGTAGTCACCACAAACATGATCCTAAGTATGCATACTTCTTAAAATTTGTGCAAGAAACATAAAAAGAGAGTCTTATAAGACAAAAACATGGATCATTTAAAATGCATTTCTTATACATTTGCTTACTCTTTTGTGTCATTGTAAGCATCATTAACAAGGTTCATATTATCCTTAAGCTATGTTCTTCACATGCATTTAGCATCTTTGAAAGGATAATTCTTAACTTAAATAAGACATTGTTAGTAATCTTACCATTTCTTAATACCTTGTGCTCGTGTCGAAGGATGAACTTGGGTTGGAGCTCATTTGCTTCATCCTCGATCTCTGGTGGGTCTTCATTTATAACCTCTATTGGTGGCTCTTCCTTAATAAGGCTCGAATAGCCTCTCATGAAAAATGATATATATGAGCCAGTAGTTGGGTAACTTTAATTGATAAGCCATCTAATGAATGGGCTTGAAATTTTAGAAGGGGCCATAGTATCTTTGTGCTGACCTAGCATAATACTTTTAATGGCCCGTAGGATTCTCGTGTATAATTTGCCTTAGATGAGCCTTGGGGAAGTTTAGTAAGACCCATCTTTTTTTCTTTTTCTTTAAAGGATAAGGCTTTTTTGTGCCTAATGGTAGAGCCTCTTTTGCCTAGCTAATAGATGGATATAGCCTGTTTAATCTTCTAAAAAGATTCGTTTTGATCTCGGCTATACTCCTTTGCAATGAAGATCTTCCTAGGTACCTTAAGCTACAAGGGACTTTTGGATCTTCCGTCTTTAGCCTCGAAAGGTACTTTCCCCTTAGAAGTATGTTCATGCTATTAGAGACATAATGTTGTTAGGGTAAGTACTTCTCCCATTTTGAGCATTGATCTACTTCGAATCACAAGCTTTTAGTAGATCAAAGATCATTAGTTTTGTGATTTTCCTTTTGGCCATCCGTTGGAATAGTAGGCCAACATAAGAGGGTTATTCTGGTTCTGATAGAGACTCTATCAGAAACTAGTGCTCATGGTAGGATTTCTATCCGACACAATTAGATGTTGGCAAGCCATGGTCCTTCTATCATATTGCATCTTTTGGTACACCATACATTTTGAAACATACTCTTGTATGTTCTCGTTTCTTGGTACGCCAATACAAGTATGCTTTTACTCCTGGCAGAGTAAATTCAAATTCCTCTTTGCCCCGCATATGGGAGGATCATGGGAAGTGAGGAAGATATAGCCTATTGAGGTATGGAAGATAACCATCCTCTAACGTGAGTGGTTCTTTTTCTTCCATTTGTAAAGTCTATTATCATATCCCTAAAGCCTGGGTTAGAAGCATTTTTAACTATCATAAAACATAGTTCATTGTAAGTTGCCATTGATACCCTATCTACCCTTGGCCATCGGGAAAGTGCATCGGCTACATGTTTGTGCTTGCTAGCAATGTGAGCAATGTAAAATTTAAATTGCAAAAATAAATTTTCCCACCTCATTTGATTGTCGAAGAGCTTGGTTTGTATCATGGATGGAGTCCCCAAGAAGTACTTCCATGTGTCAACGGCATGTAAAACAGCTCGTAGTTCCTTTTGTATATGTCTAGCATTCGCTCATTGGATTTGAGTCTTTGAATCTTGTATTCTATGGTATTCCCTTCTTGAAGCAAATTTTTGCTTGAAGGCATGCATCCAGGCATTACATTGGACCTCAAATAGCTTTGAGATATCCCGTAGTGTAAGCATAAGTTGAGAGATAAGTTTCTCTTTGAACTTTTCAAAAGTATTTTTCTCTCTTTGTAGTCCATGTACACTTAACGTTCTTTTTTGTTAAGTCATGTATTGGACCTGCTATAAGCATGAATTTTTCCTATGAAGCATCTCTAGTATGCACTCATACCTTTAGAGTTTCGCAACTCATGTAGACTCCTTGGATTAGGCCATCTTTTTATTACCTCTACCTTTTGTGGATCCATACAAATACCACCTTTAGAGATAATGTGACCTAATTATTGAATCTCTTTTTAAAAAATCCACTTTTCTTTTGGTTAGAGGAAAGCCCCTAACCTCTCTCAAAACTTACCAGTTCATGCTATTGCCTTTTGAACTCCTCTTGTGGAGCTTATAAAGCTCAATAAGGAGGCTTATTAGGCAGTGAGCTTCATGGTAAAAGCTCCATTGCATGGTCATTGTCCCCTCATTGTGGAGATAGGTCACGGGGGTATCATCAATAAAAACATTTTGGAATCCATTTAGGAATGTAGAAAATTCTAATTCCTCTTGATTCCTGTCTTTTTTTATATTGTTATTGGTTGAAACATTGAATTCATTTACAGACTTTTCAACAAAAATCATGTATATGAATATATAGATTTTCATTAACTTACAAAAAGCATGCATAGTTACATGGTATAGGATGCTACCCGACTCATAAACATGTATGTACATATCTCTTAGCTTAGGAAAAACAAAAGCCTTTTGCTATGAGCATCCTCTTTTGGAGTTTCCAGCATAGAAACTCAAGGTGGATTTTTGCGTGCATTTATTTGGGGACAAGCACGATAAACATGCCCTTGCTGTCCACACTTGTAGCATTTTTTATCCTTACGATAACACTCTAGCTCTGTTGGAGAGAGTCTATTCTTACCTTTGTAGACTCCTTTCTCCTTAGCGTTGTTATCGGTGTTGCTAGAGTTGCCTTTGGAGGAAGTTTGAGCATTATTCCTTCCTCTAGGCTCATTTTGATCCTTCACTTCCATGGGCTTAGAGTTTCTCTTAACCCCTTGTTGGAAATTGATTTGAAATGCGACCATAGTATGGTGTATGACCGCCGATATGGCATTAGGCCTTTGTGAGTTAATATACTCGGCCATCTCTTCAAAAAGACCCGCACAAAATTGTTGCTTTTGCTCCTCAAAGCCTATCTTTTTGTAGACACTGGCTTTGAGAAGTAAATCCCAAAACTTATTTACATACTCCTGGATAGACTCGTAGGGAGAGAGTTTCAAGCTTTGCCATTCTGTGAGGACATTGTCTTTAGTGCTGCTTGCCAGAAATTGTTTCATGTTGGAGGCTCTTAAAGCCTTCCATGTCCTTGGAGCTTTCCTTTGGGCTCGTAGGCTAGCCCACCAATGACGAGTGGAGCTCTGAAAATGCATAGATACCTGACGCAGTTTAGAGGACTCCATGAAGTCCTCATCACCAAAGGCCACATAAAACTGTTGGATGAAGGCCAAGACCTTGTCCGTAGCACCAAAGGTGCCATCATAGGTAAGAAAAGTGGTGTCCTTTCCTCCCTCCTTAAACTTCTTCAGCTTCTTGGACCTTCTCCATACCGGATAGGACTTGCGATGGCCTTTCCTTTTGGGCTCTTTGAGAGAAGAGCCGCTACCTTCATTGGAATATGAGGAAGGTGATGAAGATGGAGAAAAGTGTGACCTCTTCCTCTCCTTTTCCTTCTTTTGGTACTTCTCTTCCTTTTGGTGATAACGAGGAGGAGGACTTTGCGGAAATCTTTCCCTCTTGGGGGGAGTGGGAGATCGTTGAGGCTATCGTCTTCTTGGAGCCACATCTTCGGAAGTATTGGGAGACTCACTTCTTTCTCCTTCCCTTGGTGAAGGCTCTATAGTAGAGACTTCACCTCTCTTCTTGGATGGAGGTAAGCCCGCTAGTAAACATTTAAGCGCTTCGTATGGGTTCTCCTCTACTCTCACCGTAGAGAGCCCTCTCTTGGAAATCTCTCGAAGAGAATTCTCAGGTGCTCTCTCTTTTGGGGGAGTTTGGAGAATCCCAAAACTATGAAGTTGTTGGAAAACTTCACCTTGTGGGGATGGGTTTCCCATAGCTTGTTGCAGCTTAGAAACAAGACAATTGATAAACATGGGAGCATCATCATTAGCACCTTCATGTGCAAAATCAAAGTTATCAATACTCATTCTACTCTCTTGATTATTGTCAGCCATGTTAACAAAATTTATGTATGTACTTAGTGTATGATTTGGCAATTCAAAACCTTAGTTGCCACTCCTCTTAGCCTTTGAAAATCGGCTCTTAAGTATCTACACCCATGGCTCAAAGTGGTTAATTATAGAGATTAGAGGAGTAGGTCTAACATAGCAGAGTTGCCGAGAGTTAGCTCCTTTCGGACTTCTTATGGCTCAATAATGGTAAAGCCGTAGGCAAGTCTAAAAAGACTCCATTATTAAGTCCAAAGCTCCCGAGGTGTGCACCATATCCCACATAGTGGGCTCAACAAAACCGATAATAGATCCCAGTTCCACTTACCCTAATATAATTAACAAAATCAACCATTTATAGGCTACTTAAGGACCTCTCTTCTTAAGCAAGAAAAGAGAAACCAAATGCTCTGATATCAATGTAATGGAAATGGCCTATGAACTTAGAGAATAGCGGAATTAAGAGAATTAGAGTGAGCAACTTTAAGCTTCATACACCAAGCTTTTGCATAATATCAACAATCAATCTTAGCTTGAAAACAATCAAGAACTCGTGAACATCATTAGTCTTTGTGTTCCCTAAATCATTCTAGTGCATGAGGATGTATACTTTTATGCATCAACTTGTGCCTAAAGCAACAATTAATCTTCCTTGCAATACAATTAATCTACTTGCATTAAGTAACTAATCTACTTGCAATAAACCATTAGCCTTCTTGCAATAAGCATAACATGCACTTTGTGAAAAGCATTAACTATCCCAAGCCTCAGTCCCAAGACCTCAAACACCTTCGAAGATGGAGAGAGCTAGCAGGGAATGAGGGTAGGGAACAGGAAGAAGAAGTATTCCATAGGAGAAAGAAATAATTCCTCACTTATCATCACTCTTCTTGCTTAGCATACATAATAGCATAGTAATGAAGATGGAGAAGATGGAAAGCTTAAGCATTGAAGCATAGCTCTTGGTTGGATTTGCATTCCATAGACAAGAGTGTTGGTGTAGGCTCTCAACTTCTCAAGGAGCTTGGAGAAGGAGATGGAGCTCTTGCACCTTGCATAGCACACAATGAGAGTGTTTGTGAGTGTGTGTGGGTGAGTATACCCCCTAAGCAACCCCCTAGCTTGCTTGGGTCGACCCCCCCTTGTAGCTCATGCTTGAAGCTCATTGGACCCCTCCAGGCCTAGCCAATCATAAGCAGTAGGCATTACAAGCAGCAAGGGTAGCCTTGAGACAAGTGTCCCCCTTTCCCCTTTGAGAGAGAGGACTTGATAAATGCAAAATCCATTAATTAAATCCCCTAAATTATCATTGGACCCCTTGGGTGTCCAACCAATAGGCTTTAGGCACACCATGAGGGCAACATGAGGAGGAACTTGACAAGTGTCCCTTTTGCTTTCTTTGTACCATGCATGCCTTGTGTGAGTGTGTGGGTGTTCTCTCTCATCCCCCCTCATGTAGGGCTCACCCCCTCCTTGTAGGGATTGAATCTTTGACTTTTTGACACCTCAACCCCTCATGCATAGGCCCAGTTCCCACCACAAGCTTGGCCCTTAAGCACTTTAAGCTTGGGCCGGGTTCTCACCTCAAGTGCAACCCTAACATCTCAAGCATGTCAAGCACCTCAAGCATCTCAATCATTAAGCACCTCAAGCATCTCAAGCACCTCAATCATCAAGCACCTTAGTCATCAAGCATGACAAGCAGGACAAGCACCTCGAGCTGGGTCGGGTTCCCGCGCCTCAAGCTCAACCCTAGCTTACCTAAGGTCAAAGGACTTTTACACACATTATTGGAGGTCTTCAATGAAGCTAACCCTAAGGTCTTATTCTCCATTGGTTAGCCTTGCTCTTTGATAGACCATCTCTCATTTGGGCTCCTTTACCATTGGCCCCATGTTGAGATAGATCTATAAGCACATGTCTATATCTTAACCCCTGTTTCCGTTTATTCTCCCACATTAAGTGATCAGTTTAATATGAGAAAATCATTTGGGTTGGTTAGATATTAGTTTTTATGACATGTGATTGACTATATGCTACTCTCCGAAGCCATCATGTACGCATAAAGAGTTTTATGTTTGGCCAATGGACCCTGGAATCCGACCAACCTAATGTATTGACCTTTCATGTGGAGAAGAAACTAAGCATTATAATCTCATCCAAAGGGAAGAGAAATTATCACCATGTATGGATTTCAAACGGGCACAAGTGTACAATTGCAGTGGTTGAACAAAAGTTATGGATGACAAAGCTTCAATATGTTGCACCATTGGAAACTAAATGGGAAGCTTTCAAGAAAGTTATTTATTCTTGTGCCGAAGAATGCTTTGCCATAAAGCATATCCATGGTATCAATAAAGATAGATCACGCAAAAGGTGGTTTGATAAAGAATGTCAAGATGCTCGAAAGTCCTTGATAAAGCTTGATGCAACTATAGACAAATATCAAAGTCATTTGCATACATACAAGGCATGATTCAAAAGAAGAGAAGAAGATGAAAAGTAAAGCAACAACTTTTTCAAGTCTAAGAAAAGGCACATGCATGTGGAAGATTTTGGAGAGATTTTGAGGGGCAAACGGGTTGAGAATTTTGGTAAGTTGATTCTTGTGGATATGTACACACATTGCAAGCAATTATATGAGCAAGCAAATGCTGAAGAAAAGCCATTTTATGGTTCACTCCTATGTATGCCCTCTTTTTTTACTATTGACGATGTATGCGGTGGTGGTATTGAAAAGTTGGCCACTCGCAAAGCGGGAGATCTTCAAGGTATCAAGCCGGAGATGATCAAATGGATGGGATATTTTACCCATGAGTGGATGTGTGATCTGTTCAACCTTGCACTTCAACATGGTATGCCTTATGATTGGAGTACTAATTGGGTTAAGCCTTTGCACAAAGGAGGGGATGTAAAGGATGTAAACAACTACCAGACTATAATGATTGGGTCTCTTACGGAAAAGTTGTTTGGGTGCATAATGGAGATGAAATTTCGTGATTGGACTGAAGATAATGACAAGCGTGCAAAAGGACAAGCAGGTTTTTGTCGATACCATAGCACCATTGATCATCTTGTCATTCTTCGTGTTCTCATGGAGGAAAGCCGGTTGAAAGGCAAGCGATTGTATTGTTGTTTTGTGGACTTTAAGAAAGCCTTTAATATGATTCCATGTAACAATTTGTGAAGGATGGAAGAACTCCAAGTGCCAAGTGAGTGTATGCTCGTGGTTTCTTGAATCTATGAGAAGGTGATTTGTAAATTGGGCATGGGAAGAGAAATTTCAAAAAAAATGTAAGCACTATTGGGGTTAAACAAGGATGTGCGTTGTCACCAACTCTCTTTGGTCTATGCATCGATTACTTGGAACATATGGTACTTGACTTTATGCAAGAAGAAGGCATTGAAGAGGTCACTATTTGCAATGCTGTAATCATGCTTTTGTTGTATGCAGATGATGTAGTGCTTCTAGCACACACTTTAGAAGATGCACAAAAGCTTATGGCTGTCCTTGAGAACTTTTGCTTGCATAGTGGGCTGATTGTGAATGAATCCAAAAGAAAGGTTATGCTTGTGAAAACCAACCATAAGGAGAAGCCATGCATTGTGTACAACAATGAGACACTTGAAGTTGTTGAGAGATATAAGTATCGTTGCCTTGAGGTTCCATCCAATCACAAGTGGCATGAATGTGCTATGCGTCATTTGGAAGCGAGAAAGAGAGCATATTATGCATTTGAGAACATGTGCAATGCGGGAAACACCAAGTGTTGGGCTCTCAAGAAGTACCTTTTTGATGCATTGGTGACACCGGTTCTTCTTTATGGAGTTGAAGTGTGGGACGGGAGCATCTCAAGTCTACTTGGAAAGAGTTTGAGAATGTCCAAAATCGTTTTCTTACAAACTTTCTCCAAGTTAAGACACAAACACCATATATGCTCCTACTTCTTGAGTCAGGATCTCTTCCAATTGAGGTTATGGGCATGGAAAGGGTTGTGGAGTACATGATAAAGATGCGTCAAAACTCCTCACATCAACTTCCTAAAATTGCATGGGAAGCAAGCAAAAAAGTTCAAAAGATGCATAAAAGCAAGATTTTGAGTACATGATGCATGCAAGACATAAAGAAGTGGTTTAAGAGATGGGATGCATTACACTTGCTACATGATGCTTGAATTGACTCCCAAGTGAATGAAGCTTTTCTACAACGCCAATATATTATGGCTTGGGAGAAATCCGGTGGGTCATTCTTCATACATTACACCACTCATATTGCCCCCAACTACAAAACCATGTTCTTTGCTGAAAGAGGAAACCATACTCACACTTACATGCTTGAGCCTATCCCCTTGTCGGCGATACGCACTATCGTAGCCATTCGGCTTAGCTCCCATTTCCTTCGATGTGAAACTAATCTAAGTCCAAAACAACATGTAAATCTGGTGGCAATGATCCCCCCTTGGGATAAGAAAAGCCAAGATGTAAAGTGCCACTCAAGTAGCAAAAAATCCTCTTGGCAATCTGCCAATGCTTAGACCTTGGGCTATGCATGAATCTACTGACCTGTGAGACTGCAAACGGAATATTTGGCCTCCTGATGCATACATAAATGAGGCATCCAATAGCAGTTTGGTAAAGAGTGACATCGGCAGGATCACCAACATCATGAAGACTCAATTTCATATCTGTTTCCATGGGAGTGGCAGTAGGTTTGCAATCCTAAAGTCCAAACTTACATAGAAATGTCTCTACGTAACTTGTCGAACACAAGGCAATACCACCATCACATTGCTTAAACTGTATGCCCAAGTAATGATGAGACATCCCCAAATCTTTCGTCTTGAAAGTAGCATTCAAATCAGCCTTAAATTCAACAATATGTCTTTCATTTGGTCCAATGATCAGAAAATCATCCACTTAGAGAACGACAATGAGAAGTACATCACCCTCACGCTTTACATACAATGTGCTTTTTGTTGGGCTGTTATGAAAGCATCGTTTGACCAAATGAGTGTCAGCCTTCTCATACCAAGCACGAGGAGATTGCTTCAACCCATACAAAGCTTTCTTACATTTGCACACTTTATCCTGTTGTCCTTTCTTGACAATGAAGAAGTACGAGCGGAAGTGCGACGTGAGAGAGAGTGCGAGAAGAAGAGCACGACGATATGGTGAACTTGCTCTACTGTGATGTGTAGAGCATAGTGAGTTCTTATTAGGTTTTTACAAAAGAATATGTGTACATACCTGGTGGCCCGCCCACTTACCTGGGCGACCACATTGGGCTTTATACCCCAACAACCTCCCACTTAAAGTCCAATGTGGTACTTTAAGTGTGTGAGAAGCTACTATACAAGCTAATATACAAGAGATGTAGAGAAGTGATGTACTACCCTACACCTAACTGCTTGCAAAAATGCGCAAAGCTCTCTGAGGGAAGTCCTTTTGTAAGTAGATCAGCAGGATTTTCTGTGGTGTAAACTTTGACAAGCTGAAGTTGCTTATCCTCGAGCATTTCCCTGATGAAATGATACTTCACATCCACATGCTTTCTCTTTGAGTGGTAAACTGGATTGCGAGCCAATTGTATAGCACTTTGACTATCACAATATAACACAGGCATTTCTTCTTTGATTCCCAAATCTGTTACTAGTCGATTAAGCCAAATTGATTCTTTGCATGCCTCTGATGCTGCAACATATTCAGCCTCTGTAGTAGACTGACTAACACAATCTTGTAATCTAGAATGCCATGATACTGCTCAACCAGCCAATGTAAAGACATACCCTGACGTAGACCTTCGGTTGTCTAAGTCACCTGCATAATCTGAGTCTATAAAACCCTTTACACTTAGCTCCTGACTCCCATAGCATATACGCATACTCTTTGTAGCTTTCAGGTATCTCAATATTCCTTTCACTGCCTCACAATGTTTCTTGCCTGGGTTTGACATGTATCGACTTACTGCTCCTACTGCAAATGCAATGTCTGAGCGAGTAGAAATCATTGCATACATCAAACTACCCACGGCAGACGCATATGGAATCTTATCCATTTCAGCCTGTTCTTCCTCAGACACAGGACAATCTTGTTTGCTAAGTTTCACATATGGTGGCAATAGAACACTCAGTGCCTTTCCCTTCTCCATATTGAAACGTTGCAAAACCTTGTCAATATACTCTGTTTGAGATAACCAAATCAACTTCTTTGATCTGTCTCTCTCAATGCGCATACCAAGTATATGACTTGACTCACCCATGTCTTTCATGTCAAACGATTTTGCCATCTTTGACTTCAAAGCTGAAATTTCTTCCAAGTGCTTGCCAGCAATCAACATGTCATCCACATACAAAATAAGGATCAACCAACTACCATCCTTAGCCTTCTTTGTATATAGATAGTGATCGAACTCACTACGTTTGTAGCCTTGAGAAAGCATAAACTTGTGGAATTTATGGTACCATGCCCTTGGTGATTGTTTTAAGCCATAAAGACTCTTTAACAACTGGCATACCCAATCTTCCTTGCCTTTCGCAACAAACCCAGAACTGTTGCATGTAAATTTGCACATCTAAATCACCATGCAAGAACGCTGTCTTGACATCCATTTGGTGCAACACCAAATCTAATATGGCAACCAATGCAAGAAAGCATCTCAATGTAGTCATCTTGACCACAGGAGAGAAGACTTCATCAAAGTCAATGCCTTGTTCTTGCTTAAAGCCCTTGGCAACAAGCCTTGCTTTGTACTTTGGCTGACTATCATGAGCGGTGATCTTATACCTGTAAACCCATTTACAAGGTAGAGCCTTTTTGCCCTGTGGTAATTTAACTAGCTTCCATGTCTTGTTTTTATGCAGAGCTGTCATCTATGACTGCATGGCCAATTGCCAATTCCCGGAGTCCTTCATTTGCACTGCTTCCTTGTAACATGAAGGCTCATTGCAATCAGTCAACATGACATAGTTCATAGATGGAACAAACCTATCAGGAGGTCGCGTGACACGTCCAAATCTATGCACAATAGGTGGCTCAGGCTCAGCCACAACCTGTGGTTCCACTCTATCCTGTCCTTGCTCCTCTTGAGCCATGACATTTTGTCTTGCATGTGCAGGTCCATCTTCTTGGAAGACGACTCTTCTAATCTCCTCAACCCTCTCTGGTTTAGAATGATATTTGGATTCATTAAAGTGAACATCATTGCTGCGGACAACCTTTCTGGATTCGGGATCCCAAAGTCTGTACCCCATCTCACCAGAATTACCATAGCCTAGAAAGATGTACTTTCTACTGTTTGGCTCAAGTTTGTTCCTAAATTCCTTTGGAACATGAGTATATGCCTCACAACCAAAGACTCTGAGATGCTTGTATGAGGGCATTTTGCCTGACCATACCATCTCTGGCACTGAATCCTTCTGCAAAACCTTGCTAGGAGATCTATTTACAAGATGAACAGCTGTTGATACAGCTTCAGCCCAAAACCCATTTGGCAGCTGTGCATTAGACAACATACTTATGACCTTCTCTTGTATAGTCCTATTCATCCTCTCAGCAACACCATTTTGAGGAGGATTGTAAGGAGCAGTAAGTTCAGGTTTTATACTTTTTGACTCACAAAAGTCCTGAAAGGCCTTTGAAACATACTCTCGACCATTGTCAGTGCGTAAGCATTTAAGCTCCTTGCCACTCTGATTCTCCACAAGTGTCACAAACGTTTTGAAAACACTAAACGTTTCATCGTTGTGCTTGAGAAAGTAAACCCATACTTTCCTCGAGTAATCATCTATAAATGTCATAAAGTAAGAAGCTGACCCTAGAGATAGGTTAGGCATAGGTCCACACAAATCACTATGAACAAGTGCCAACTGTGTATCTCTTCTACTACTTCTATGCTTATGTGGCTGCTGTGTTTGCTTACCATATAGACAATGTTCACAGAATTCAAAATCATTAAATGACAAGCTAGGCAAATAACCAGAACGAGACAAGATTTCCATTCCCTTCTTGGACATATGTCCTAACCGGCTATGCCACAAAGAAACGTTCGGCTGCTCGGTTACATTGATTACATTTTTAGAGACATTTGATACATAAATCATGTAAAGTCCTCCAGACTTTACTCCATGTGCTACTGTCATAGAACCCTTGGATATCTTCCACATGTTCTGTCCAAAAGTGGTGACGTAGCCAGCATCATCAAGTAAACCTGTGCTGATCAAGCTCTTTGTAATTGCGGGAACATGTCTCACATTCTTCAGCGTGAAAGAAGAGCCATTCTGAAACTTCAATTGAACATCTCCAACACCTAAGATCTCACATGTCTGCCCATTGCCTAGCCGAACATGATCTTTAGTGGTCACATAAGAGGTAAACCACTCCTTGTTTGGAGACACATGAAGCGATGCCCCTGAGTCTATAATCCAGTCACTCAGTGCATTTCCATCAGATGCTGTAAGAAGAGCTGAGTCCATTGTATTCTTCAAGAAGTAGATGTCTCCTGACACTAGACTGTCATCCTCTGCAACAGTGTTTGTCACATTTATTTCTTGATTCTTCACTGAGGACTTGTTCTTCTCACCATGGTCTTCAGCTTTCTCTTTGCCTTTTTCTGCTTTCCATTCTCTGCAGTCTCTTTTCATGTGACCCTTCTTGCCACAATGGTAGCATTCTATGTCACTCTTGCCTTTAGCACTGCGGGACTTGCTACGAGACTGATTCCTCTTTCCACCTTTGTACTTTTCTTTGGTCCTTCCCCTGACAACTAAGGCTGTTCCTTTGCCTTTTTCCATTGTCTTTCTATTGGTTTCTTCAGTAAGCAGACTTCCTTCTACACCTGCTATGTTCAAACCATCTGGAGGTGCAGAATTACTCAAAGCTGTGCGAAAAGTGTCCCAACTTTCCGGCAATGTGATCAACAGGAACATAGCTCTAACAGGTTCATGAAACTTGACACCTTGAGCTGACAACTGACTATAGATTGTGTTGAATTCATTCAGATGATTGGACATAGGTGTCCCTTCTTTCATCTTCAAGTCAACAAGCTTCTTAAGCCAGTATACCTGTGAAGCTGCACTCTGCTTCTCATAAAGATCACTCAGCTTTAACCATGCTTGATAAGCCGACATCTCGTCTGTTACATTGAAGTAAACGCTTTCTGCCAAAGTCAACATAATGGTAGAAAGTGCCAATTCATCCATTTCGCTCCATTCATCTTCGTCCATATCTTCTGGTTTTATCCCCTTGAGCTTTATAGGTTTTATCTGCTTCTTTTGTACCAACACGTGCCAAATCTGCTGCTTCCACAATGGGAAATTGGTTCCATCCAGCTTCTTGATATTGTAATGAGCAGTGTCCTGTGATCCAGCCATAGCTACGCTTCACAGTAGTTTACTTTCCTGGGAAAAATTCGACAGAGTTTCCCCTGTAAACTGACCTCTGAACCAATATCAACCTGTCAAATGAACCAAGAAAGCTTCACATTCTGGATAAATTTTGGCAGAGTCTCCTTTGTAAAATGGCTCTAGTGTACTCAAAAACAGACCAAAAAACAGCTCTAAAACACTGTCTCTCTGACACTGTACGCTGTGGGTAAACCTGTCCTGCACCTGTACTGTCTCTCACTGTCCTGTAAGCATAGACTGCGACAATGCCTCAATGGCAGTAAAGCAAAGATGCAATCCCAACTATCTAACTCACAGTCAATACATCCTAGCTGCCTATCTAAGGGTGCTCGAGGGATCGCTCCAAGACCTGTATCACCGAAAGGATCTCAACATTCGAGAATCCCCCAGCTCAATAAAACCTCACTCGACCCTCAACAAAGGCTGCAGTAAATTTGATAGTACATAGACTTCCCACAAAGTCATACATCCACAAATTTCCCACTGTATGCTGTAACCACTGCGGCGATTGTTTGCTGCGTGACTCACAGCCAGCAAACCCTCAACAGACATACATCATCTCTGACAATACATCACATGTGGAAGTACCTGCAATGTCAGGATGAAATCTGGAATATCAAGCAGCAAACACAAGCTACCTGATGAACTAGTGGATATCGCCTACAGTCTATGTGTAGATGCGCCCGTGTCTTATGTGACACGCCTCCAAGAACTGTGAGCCGTCCTTCGATGTGTAGACAGCCACAAATCAACACTCTAGGAGTGTCGATATCCTCAGCACCTGCAGTCGTAGGCCGAAAACCCCAAATTTGCAGAGTCGGATCTGCACCCGCTGAGACCACGTAGTCGAAAATGGCTTGCGCAAAACTTTGTCGAAGCCGAACGGTGACCGAGATGACCTCAAAATGAAATTCTAAGCACACCGCGTCCTACGGGCTCATTCACACGATTTTGGGCCGTGTCTTTGCCTGTCGAATTTCACTCCAATCTGAGCTAGTGACTCTAGCCTCCTGCAGTGCTGCCCCGAGCCTCGATCTGAGCTCTGATACCAGTTGAAGGAGTACGAGCGGAAGTGCGATGTGAGAGAGAGTGTGAGAAGAAGAGCACGACGATATGGTGAACTCGCTCTACTGTGATGTGTAGAGCATAGTGAGTTCTTATTAGGTTTTTACAAAAGAATATGTGTACATACCTGGCGGCCCGCCCACTTACCTGGGTGACCACATTGGGCTTTATACCCCAACAGACAAAACTGCGAGGCTGCGTTACATAAACTTCCTCAAATATGTCACCATTCAAGAAAGCAGTAACAATGTCTGATTGATGTACAT
This sequence comes from Adiantum capillus-veneris, assembly GCF_014529385.1. Lineage (NCBI taxonomy): Eukaryota > Viridiplantae > Streptophyta > Polypodiopsida > Polypodiales > Pteridaceae > Adiantum > Adiantum capillus-veneris. The sequence goes on along the minus strand of NC_140943.1, from coordinate 39,973,127 downwards.
CCCAACCAAAATGAGCTGCCAATGCACATAGAAAATGCACAATAGTCATACGACAAGTGGGAGCAAAAGTCTCTTCATAATCTATGCCTTTTTGTTGTGTATAACCCTTTGCAACAAGTCGAGCCTTATAGCGATCAATCTCACCATCCGGCTTGCGTTTCAACTTGTAAACCCACTTTGTACCAATGGCATTTTTTCCAGAAGAGAAAACACATAAAGTCCATGTGTCATTCTCTATGAGTGTATCATATTCTGATTGCATGGCAGCCATACAATTTTTTGAATTTTGTGCTTAATCAAAAGACAGAGGTTCCTCAATATCACATAAGTTAGACACAGCCAAAGCATAACAATCTGATGCATAAGATGCATGGTGAGAACTTGAACGAGTACGACTAGACAAAGGTGCATCCAATTTACTGACACAAAAAGTATGCACCAACCATTTTGGCATACCTCTAGCCTACTCATTCTCAACCCTTTCCTCATAATGTACATCTGCATCAGTAATAGGTTGATCTGTAACATTTTCAAAAACCCCCATAGGCTATACATTTTCTATCATTGTAATTTACATTCGAACTTCCACCACCGAAAAGAGGCAACAAAGTGTCATAAAGGTCCTGTGAGCTTACATTACTGTCTCTTATACATGACAGCAAGGGTTGAATAGAATCTTCCACAAACACAACATCTTGTGAGACCAAGATACGCTTTGTTTGCAGATGATAAAATGTATAACCTTTGCTTTCAGCACTGTAACCAACAAAAATACATTCGATAGTCTTATCATCAAATTTCCTGCGCTACGTTTGTGGCACCAAAGCATATGCCAAACATCCAAAAACACGCATGTGCTCAACAAAAGGCTTTCTATCATGCCATGCTTCATATGGAGTCATAGATTACAAAGCTTTCGTAGGACACCTGTTAAGTACATAAGTGGCGCACATGATGGCCTCAAGCCAAAACAAATGTGGCAAAGCTTGACTTTTGACCATACATCGTGCCATTTTTGTAAGTGACCTGTTTTTCCTCTCACAAACACCATTTTGCTGAGGTGTATAAGGCACTGTACATTGGTGTTTTATCCCACAACTAGCAAGAAATGCATTAAATTCATGAGATATATACTCCCCCCCTCGATCAGAATGAAGAGTGCCCATAGTACATTTTGAGACATTTTCAGCCATAGCCAGAAATTGTTTGAAGCACATAAACACTTCAAACTTTGCTTTAAGCGGATACACCCATGCATGCCAAGAGTAATTATCAATGAAATTCATGAAATAAAGGTAATTTCCCAAGGATGGAGTTTACATGGGCCCACAAACATCACTATGCACAAGCTGCAACTTGCATGTGGCCCTAACTGAACCATCCTTTGGAAACTTTGAACACTGGAACTTACCCAAAATATAGCCTTCACAAACATGTTCGATGGGTGCTTCAAGAGGCGGCAAAGAAACAACCATATCAGATTTTTGTAAATGCAGCAAACTGGCAAAATTCAGATGCCCAAAACGTGCATGCCAAAGTTTTGCATATGAATTAGCATGAGTATCCACAACTACATTTGGAAAATTCTACCCACATTTTCATACAAAGTGAGCTTATACAGCCCACAACATAAAATGCATAATGCAACAATCTCATCACCAAAACTGAGATCATGTACTGTACATCTGTCAACCACAAATTTGACTACAAGTCCAAGTCTAGCAAGTGCAGATACAATCAAAATATTCTTCTTGATCCTAGGTACATACAATGCATCAACAAGTGTGAAAGAACTACCATTTGCAACAGTAAGCACAATCTTTCCAACTCCCTGAACCGGATAAGAGGCATTGTTGGCACAAGTGATTGAATTCCCATGAGGGACAGACTCAAGAGAGGTAAATAAATCATGATGCGAAGTAATGTGCTCTGTAGCACCACTATCAAAATACCACACATGTGAATCTAGAGCAACTGACATGCATGCATCATGGACAATAGGATCATAAGTGCACTTTGCACTAAAAGCCCATTCTGCATCAAAATCAGCATCACAATCTCCTTTCACAGAAGACTCAACAATAGCTGCATTTGTAGTGGAACTAGCCTCTTTCTTCTTAGCCTCTTTTGCCTTCAACTTAGGACATTGCTTGATCAAGTGATCATTAACTTTAAAAAATGGCAATGTATCTTCTTTTTGCCCTTATGAAGCTTTTGTTTATGATGTCAGTGAACATTATTTTCACATGGGAGGATCTTCAAATGATAACCACTTCATCAATTTCTATTTTGATAAAAAATGCAAGGCTTCTTATTTTTACATAGATTTTGCCAAGAAAGAAAATGTATTCTTTTGTTGTTTTTCAAACAAGCATCCAAAGAATGATTGTGTTGTTATAGATAGGATAAAGACAAAGGCAAGAACAAGGTTAGGAAAAAGCTTTTAGTCAGCTCTTGTTGCTAGATGATTCTACAAAGTTCTCTCAAGTGGAAGACTTTCACTATGATGAGGCTCACAAATGCTTATTACTTGCTTTAATAAGGTAACACACAATGGATGCATAGGTACATTGCCAGAATGGCGCAAATTATGCTTGCTAAAAGTCAATATGGTCTTGCAAATCAATGAGACCATTGTCATTGTTGAAGCTATCTTCATTGGTAGCATCACACATATCTACATATCCAATGAAGCAAACCCGAGTACTCAATTTCAAGAAGGTGATGTGCTAGTAGTGGTAGTTGATGATTGGATGCAATCAATTAACAATTAACTTGTTCTAATGAGTAACCACAAAATAGATGGTATCGATTTATGAGCAATCGATACCACCCAAAAGCAATCAAGTGTGCATTTTAAAGCCCTGCTTGAGAAAGAACACCTAATTGGGGGGGGGGGGGGGGGGGTCTTTAAAAAGGGCCCCCAAGCTCAAAGTTCTCTAAAAATATGAACTAATATGCTTTATGAGGTGGCGATGGCAAGCCTTAGAACAATGAAAGAGAAAGAGAGTTGCAACATTATGTGGGGTCAAATTGGATGATATGGCCACGACCAAAAAGTGAATGACAGGGCAAGCAACCCCTGTCGATGGCACTTTCAAGGGAATGTATGCAAGTCATTCCCATGCTTCCTCCCCTCATAGTTTTCGCTCTCACATGCAGTGAGGTGCTTGAGCATAGCACCTAGTTTTCACACGTAGGGAGAGAGAGTGTAAAAGTGGATGTAAAATCTTTTATACGACTAAGAGAACATGAACAAGACCATGTGCACCCAAGCTCTCAGAAAGAGGCTAGAAGATCACATTGAAGATCCTCCTAACTAACCCCGTCAATAGGCAAGTCTTGCTCCCTATAATACGGCCCCCCTTGACGTGTATCCAACTCTTGGAATAGGACTAGCCCCAAGCCCATATTCCCATTGACTCTTATAACCACCATGTCTTGTGACTCAGCAAGCCTTTCTATGTTGTCACTTATTGGTTCACTAATTATTACTGAACCTATGTTGTTGTTGGGAAAATTATCATGGATTGCAAATTATGTTGGATCACTACATGTGCAATTTGTCATTGCATGGCATGGTTCTAACATTCAATATTATACAAATTGAAGTGCACTCATGGCGGCACTTGCGCAAATGCATAGTGTGAGAGAGAACAATAGCAGACAAGAGAGGTGGAGGAGCAACAGGGCCTGAAGGCTCCTTAAAGGTGTGCTTCCTTATTGCACTAAGTGACAACAAAAGAAATTTTTAGTGTGGGTGGCGGTGTGAGGCACGATTCCCTTCAATTAGCATTAATTTGTCAACTCTCTCTTTAACCTAGCATGAAATCCAAGGGTGGTTTTTGGTCCAATCTCAGCCTACAAAATAGACTTTTCCCCCCCTCCAGAGTGAAGGCTCAAGTAGGGGGTTTTATTGGGAAGTTTATTGAAAAATGTTGTAAAGCCGATGTGGTACTCAAGGGGAAAGAGGAAATTAGATATTGGAAAGGGACGGCTAGGCATTGGTTTTCATGGGGCCCAATTGTGGAAGATTTGAACCTTGATAACCATTGGATGGAAATTACTAGGAACATGAGTAACAAGGGCCTTGACACCTTGGATGTGTTGTGGAATGAAAAAAAAGGGGATTGGCAAACCTTGGCGCATCTAAAGATTTGTTGTAACCTCTTGCTCTAGGAGGCAGTCCTCATCGGAAGGCTTCTAGAAAAAGTATCAATCCTAACCCTTCCTCCCTAATTCACATTGTTGGATTGGAAAGCTTGGAAGTGGCATGGAGAGAGATTGTTTAGCTTGCCCAGGACTAAGATTATCTACAAAAAGCTGTGCTTTGTGGAGGAGTGGACTGATCACCTCAATAGGATTTGGTCCAAAAAGTGGGCTGCAAGAAAATGGGGTCAGGTTCTTGGGAACATCTGGAGGGCCAAGTGTGAAGAACGTGACAAAGTCTCTTTGGAGAGTTCTATTTGGCTTCATCTTGAGTGGTGACAAAGCCAAATCTAGGGGTCTTGCCAAAGGTTCCTGCGTCAAATGCAAGCAACCAAATGAATCCTTTTTGCACCTATTCTGGGCATGTCCAAAAATCAGCAATTTTAGGGGCATTTGTAGGAGGGTACACACACATCTCGAAACTCCCTTCTTTAGGCACAACCTTGCTATGGGCTCCAGGTTCATTGATGATGTGGATCTTCTGACTAACATATGGATAGTAAGAGACACAGTATTGAGAGCTATTTGGAAATCCAAGAATGCGCTATTGATTCAATCAAAGTGTGAGCCCCTGGACTCTAATGTGGTTCTAGAAGCATGTTGGTGGAGAATATTGCAGTAAGCCGTGCAAGTTAAAGATGCAAGGTTAATTTGGTCACCCTCTGATGTATTTTTTCTTTGATAACCCTATGCAAACGATATGACATGGCTCTTTGTACCTTTCTGAATTTTAAGCAATTTGAGCTCAACTAAGCACCTTAAAAATTTTGGTTTCACCTGAGACCTTTCTTAGGCATCATGTATTGCATATTTCATAAGCTTGAACTTGTGTTGACTAAATTTAGGATCTATTCCCTTCACGTCTATTTGATGCTAAGCCATAGTATCCTTAAACTTCCTCAACACTTGTTTCCAATCCCTTTTTTTTTTTGCAAAACTCACACACAATGAGTAATAAATTAAAAACCAAAAGAATTACAAGATCAACCATGCTCAGGTCAAGCCAGGGCATCAAATAGATCATCAAACAGATTCGTCCACGGGGTTTTACAGGGAGCCCCCAAACCCATATACAGAGCATGAGCTAAAAACAACCAAAGGAAAAGCATAGTGTCAAAGAAGCAAAGAGAGGAATCTACAAGGGGAATTCCACCATGATGGGTGGACTCTCACCCCAACCACCATGTCCACCATGCAGGATCAACATGACCAAAGACCACATAATGCCGTGAAAGGAGGGAGCCCTTAGTCTCCATCACCAGCCATAAACACCACCCAAGTCGGATCAGGAGGCCAAAAAAGGAGCATCCTTCATCTCAAGCACACAGTCTGCATCATATCCAGCCACATAGTAGAAGACCACATTGACCATCACCAACACCACAAAGCACAAGGCTACCGATGGACGGGGGTGCCACCAGGCAACCCTAGCTGCCACCACGGGGTGGCTTGCCCTTGAGCCATGGTATACTAGCATACCAAATGGGTAGGGTGAGTAGGATTTACCCCCAGATGAGGGAAGGGTTGCCACCATACCCCCTTGTAAAAAAATTGTTGTGCAATGGAGCTGCTGACAAAGTGAGGCACAGAGTGGCCAGGGCCCCCAACCCGACCAAGATCCTTCACTCCTCTACTATGCAGATCCTTGCTCCATCGATGATGATGGCTAACACCATTGAAGATGCCCCAACACCCCCCATCCTTACCTCAGCTGCTTGAAGCCCTCCCTAGCTCATGAAAACCTCACAGAGCTGACAACGAGCGCATGGCACCTAGGGTTCCACCACATGTGAGACACTTGTTTCCAGTCCTCTTTGAAGTGTCTTGAAATATCGAGGGTGAGTTTGACATATAATGAAGCTGAAGAACTCTTTTTTTTTAAAAAAAATCTCTCAAATTGTGAGAGGTTATATTAATATGAGAAAACCATTACATCAGCACCATGCTCAATCCAAGCCATGGCCACAGACATCCCACAGATAACTGATAGTCATCCTAGCCTCCTTCAAATTGTCATAGATTTGCTAGCAAGAGTTATCCAATTCCATTTGTCGGAGGTTCTACTTTTTCCAATCCCAAAGATAATCTCCTTGCTATCTTGGATAATCTCTGCGTTATTGGCTCCCGAGAGATCTTGGGCAAAGTCTCAACCATTCTTGGCCTTCCAAACATGGTGGAAGAAGCAGAATCTGACCACCTGAGTACTTATTAGCAACGGTTGGCTTTTCATCCCCTTCCCTCCAAGGAGAAGATCATTCTTGGAGAACCCAATCTTCCAAGTTCTGGGATCATTTTGCACACCTTCCCTGCCAGGCCTCTAAATCCCGGGCATTCCAAGAATAAGGGTGGCAAGTCCTCCCTAGCAATTCTACAACCCAAACACCTACTAGAGCCAATCCCTTGAGCTAAGACCTTGTTACCAGTTGGCAAGGCTCCCCATAACACCTTCCATAGAAAGATCTTTGTTGACAAGTAATACTAAGGTTTCCATATGTTCTTTGTAGACGTCGGCCATTGAGCCTCTAGCCATTGCTTGCCCCATTTTATTTTCAGGGGGACATACCAGTCTACCTTGCACATCAGACCTAAGTAAATGCCCTTGGTGTGTGGTTTGAGAAAGTGGCTACTATGTGGCCATCGCCAGGCTTTCCTCTCAAAGTTGGGAGCGTTAAGGGGCATTAAAAAAATATTGCCCATGCTATCCAAAACTCTATTTATCAGTAGCCTCTCTATGCCATTAAGGTGAAATTGGGTAGCCACTAAGCCTGCCTCTTTCCAGTTCAGACTGATGGTGTCTCACAAGTGGGTAAGACATTGAAGTCCTTTGTTATTTAGAAGCTGAAGAACTCTTAACCTTGACACCATTTAAAGAAAGACTATACATTGTGACATAAATTTCTTTCTATGCGAGTTGTCATAGAATCAATATTTTTAATAAACGAAACTAACATGTATACATGTAACTGTCTTGATGGACTTGATCCATTGGTTCACAGTCGAGAAGAAAGTTTCTCATCTTTGCTAGATTGTGCCTACCTTTTGAATTTTAGTTGTTGGAATTGGGTAATGAACATTACTCCATGGACCTTAACTAAAAATCATAAGTATTATACATGTAGCTTACACATGGGATGTGATAGCATTTATAAAGGGAAGGTCAATTTATGATAACATTCTGGTAGCAAGGGTTGGCATGGAATATGTTGCTTTCACTAAGCAAGAGTGTTCCTATTGCACCTGGATCTAGATAAGGCCTATGATAGGAACACATGGTCGTTCATTGAAGATGTCATGAAGTCACTAATCAGTGGGAAGAAAAAACTTTGCTAATCACTAAACTCTAAAACAGAAACACTCCTATCGTACTAATCTTACCTACCCTCCATCACTCAAGTGATGAGGATCAAAGGTATTTGATGACATAGATTTCTATTTCAGTGTACCAGATGTGAATGTGTAGGTCTGGGTCAATGTTTTGACTTTTATTGTGCATACTTGTTTGCTAATTGCTCTTGCTCTTTACTATTTTTGTTTTTTGTGAGTATAAGGCTTTATATATACATTCCCTAAGATCGGAAATCTCAAGGGTCGGGGAAAGAAGGGTAAAAGGGAAATAAATCAATAGGCTAACGTGAATGAAGACTTCCCCCCTTCCTTGGGTAGGTCATACTGTTTGAAATGTGCTCTTCACCCTTTGAAACCAATTGTTCCAGTTGGTAATAGGTGAGGATTTTTTCCAGTAGTTTTCTATTACCTTAGGTGCCTCATCGAGTTCCAAGGGTGGTAAGGTACTCTCCCAGGATCAAGCTTGAAGTGGTTCATCAGGTGATTCTTGAACACTGGGAGGTGTGGATTCCTTTGTAGCTTTATGGAGGTCCACTATTGTAGGTGGAGGTTGTGGAGAAGCTTTTACCTCTATGGATGCATTACATGAGGAGCTAGAAGCTTCAGGGGACTCCCCCCTTCATGAGCTAGGTGGAACAAATCATTCTTTCTTCGGTACCCAAACTAGCTCTAGAGCGGGTGTGTAGCATTCTGTGATTTTTTTCTGTCCACGATTGTCAATTTGTATTGGAGCTATAGGATTGGGCGCACATGGGTCAGGTGACAGGTAAGAGCACAATCTACATTTTGGCACCCATATTTGATCATTTCCTGATAGTAGCCTTGGGTTTCCAATAGTCGTTTAGGAATCCACCGCCACGTTTCCTTACATTTTTTGGAGCGAGTGGGACGTTTCTTATAAGGCTTCCGTTTTTTAGCACTAGATATGGTCGCTAAAGAAGATTTAGGGACCCACTTGTATGTTTTCTTTGTTATATGAGGACGAGTCTTGTCAGAACCTATATGCATTGCTTCTAGCATAGTTAAGGGTACGGGAATTTCATCCCCCTTAGGTGTTACCAGGTCGTCCCCCTGTTTCCCCAAGTGTCTATGGTTGCCGCTAGGTGGACCCAATCCACATTGTGCGACTTAGTCATCCCAGGTAGTACATCCATCTAAGAAGAATCTTCCCCAACATCAGTGTCCGCTTTACACGTGTAACAATACTGCAATGGGGCCGAGTGAATTGTGGTGTTAGATCTATGATCAATTATAAACCTGTTTCCTAGGGGATGTGCTCGATTAGTTACAAGATCCACTCGAATGGCAGAATCTTGGAGCTGCAATTAGACATGGTTTTTAGACCAGTCATGCACCATTTTTGCTTCCCTCATGAAAGGACATCCTAAGATCATCTCAGATGCCGTAGTGTGCTTGGGGAAATCCATAACAATGAAGGTAACTCTTATTTTATGTCCAAAGACCTTGATATTGAGATCTTCTAGCATCCCAATAGGTTTAACAATAGACCCATTGGCCATCTTTACTACTATGGTTGTGGTCCCAAGGTGAGGTCTCCCCATAGTTTCCCAGCAATTTGTAGTCACAATGCTAACCCCAGCGCCACCATCAAGGATTCCTTTCACAGTTAATCCCTGGGTAGTGATTGGTATGGTCGCGTTGGATTCATCACCCTCAAAGTATTGTCCCAACTTGTTAACAGGTATTTCTATAACAAGGTTCTCATCTAGGTTGGGTTGTGGATCTAAGTGTTCCTCCTCTATTGGCATCTCCCCAGCTCCATCCATTTGTGCAAATTGTGGTAGCCCAAACTTCAGTTCGCCATTGAGGAAGGCTCGAAGAGCTGAGACTAGCTCAGGGTCTTTATATAGTTTGGACATGATGGTGGTTCTAACTTCTGAAGACATGAAATCCATCACTTTGGCAATGTTTCATGGCACCTTTTGGGCTTCAGTCCCTTGATGTGGGGAAGATGGGATCTCCATTTCTTCGATAGGATTAGGTAGTCCCTTTGTAAATATTCTTTCCATCAAGACGTGAGTACGTCCACTTTCCCATGACTTTAAGTCACTTTCTTCTTGGATGACACTAGGTATGGCTAAGGGTCTATGGACTTGGTGAGGTTGTTGTTGCGTAGGGAGCACGGTGTCTGTAATCTGTGGAGCTGCCTAGGTGCTGGTTCTAGATCCCTTTGGGTATGTTCTACCAAACTCCTTAATTGCTTGACTCGCTTGATCTCCTTTGTAGGGTTTGGATAAGTGCCTATCTTCTTTTTGGATCCTCGCCAGTGTGGCTCATGAAGATCTTCCTTGTTAGTTTCTATCTTAATGGTCGTTTTGGTCTCCACGGTTTCACCTAAATAAGAATCCTCTTCAATGTCGTTCATATATACGAGGTCGTCACCAGTCCCTATGTTGGTCTTTGAACTGGGGTCTGACTTCGCTACTTTTTGCGATCTCTTCCTTCGTGTTTTGTTCTTTTTTTGAGATTGGGCAATTAATGTTGTGTCTCTTTCCTCAAGAATATAATTTTTTTTTTGGAGCATCGATCGTGTGAGTACGTTTACTGGTACCACAGGTGTACTTTGTGATGGCTCCTCGGTGACCTCAATCAAGTTTAATGGCGTGATCTTCAGTGCATTTGGATTATTTGGACATTGGGTAATCAAATGATCTATGCCACATCGATTACACATGAGTATCGGCATTGTAGACATGCTCGCTTGATTGGTTTGCATTAGTGTGGCGTTCTTTTGTATCCTAATAGGACACTCGGCCACACGATGTGGACCTCCACACTCATAGCATTGAAGAGGTGGTCTCTTAGCAGTGTAATTGATATTTTGGCCTCTTACAACAAGAGCAGCTACTTGGTAGACATGTTTGACTTGTCCCAAATAGTCCTCCAGGTAGTATTGTGGACTTTCTTCAAGCGCATCAATCCCATAGGCAATATTAGGGTCTATATCTTCCTCACAACCTTCCAAACAAGCAATGGATGACTCACAACCCACTTGATTCACAAAAGTGATTCTCGGTTGTGCTGCTTGCGATCCTAGCACTGGAGGTGGTAAGGGTGTTGTTTGAACAACATTTTGGGCCCTAGGGACCATGTGTTGTGATGTTTGTTCAAGAGGTGGGGCCGGCATCAATGTAGGCACTCAAGGTGTGTATGTCCATGCTAAGGTTGGTCTATTGGCCATCGCGCGCTTAAATATCATGCAATATAGCTTGATGACCATACCTCGCACAAGCAGTTCCCATTGAATTTTACTATAAAAGTAGGGCATTCACTAGTACTATGCGGACCATAGCATATTACTATGCGGACCATAGCATATTGAGCACCATTGTTGCTCCGTTCTTGGATACACATGATTGTTTTGCAGAGCACGATTGTCTCTAAGACTCTCTTAAAGGGCCTTGGTGAGATCTGCTAAAGTCATCTCAGATATCTTTGGCTCCTTAGCAATAGGCTTTAGGGTCATTGGTTGATGCCCCGATGCTTGCGAGCTAATACATTTAGGCACAACAGACACTCTTTCTCCTTGAATCATTAAATTATCCTCCAATTGGATCACATTGGTGGTGACTGCTTCCCAAGTGGTGATACCTCTTATGATAGGCCATTGTAGATATCCTCATGTCGTAATCCCTTAATGAATCTATCAATCAATTGATTATTATTGAAGCACTCATTTGGATTACAACGAGAATTCAAATGCTTCAAGCGATGACCCATAGGTACATACGATTGGTACACACTTGTAGGGGCCGTTGTCGGCCTTGAGCTACCATGTAGCGGTGCTTTACTAACAAATGAGGTCCATGGCGTGTTTCTTGGCATGCCCATCATTGGGGTAGGCATGGTAGCCTTGGTGTCATCAAGGGAAAGATGAGCTAGACTTGGAAAAGTAAAGCTATCACTTGTAGGCTGAGATTGCACTGAGACCCCTGGCGAAACAACTATGGAGGATCCACCGGACTTACCAACGGATTCTCCATTTGCGATAAGGTTGGTTGTTTAGTCTTCCCTATATCCAAGAACCTCATGAGGCCCGTTGAAGGCATATGGATCCCCTTGTTCTGTCTCCCTAGCACAATAACCCTATGGATGACCTCACAAACTCTTTGTTGTTGATCCTCCACGCTAGTAGCACCCGTTGTGGATTGTAGGACATCTAACCAACCCACGTGATAGGTGTGATCTGTGTATAGGTCGGTTAGAGTTTCTGTTTGTAGTTTGTACTCCCAGTTCTCATTTAAGAATGCTCCATCTAGGATTGAGGTGCTAGGGTGTCCTTTGAGCTAGATGCAATGTTGCTCTCTATGGGTTGGCCCTTAGTAGTCGCTAAGTCAGGAGCACTCAATTGCTCTCCTAGCAAGGCTATTGACATATGAGCTTTCACTTTTAACTCTCTTCGTTGCTCCGCCTTGTGTAAGCTCTCAATTTCCTTTTCCCTAGCCGCGATGATATACCGCTCAACTTCTTATACTTCGGCAAGGCTTCTACCATCAGGTAATATAACCTCGGAGGGGAATAGCTCTGAAGAGTCAGGGGGTGCAGTGAATAGAGTATTCACGTGCATACTCTCTAAGAGCATGGGGTCTACGTTGGTCATGAATGGCGAATTTACTTCCCCACCCCCCTCATTTACATTGTTAGCTCCATGTTCGGAGCGAGTGGCTCTACTAAAGGTTTCCTTCAAGAAGCTAAGCACGCTCTCGGTCCAGACCATGGATCCATGGCATGCATGTCTTGGCTTGAGCTATCGGGATTAGGCATTTGGAAACCCTCCATGATGTTGTAGTTAGAGGAAGAGTCACTAGATGCTATATGCGAATCCTTAGTGGTACTACCTTGGGTTCCCACTGAGGGCCTAGAGACTAAGGTAGAGGAATAATGAGAACTCGCGTAAGTCAAAGTGCTCGCTAGTTGCTCGGCCTCTAGCACACAACCAAAGCACAGATGCATGTGCCTTTGGCACCCTACAAGCGTTGACGAATAACCTCGAAGGTTAATCGCCTGATCTTTTGGGCGTTTTGTATCCCGTTTTCACTCATTTTTTATGTTTTTTTAATGTTTTTTAACGAACGGTTTTTGGATTAGAGCGTGTGATAGCTCAAAACGAGCATATTGCTTAGGGGGTCTTGGTGTGCTTTACAACACATTGTTCGATTACCCGAAGCTCCGTTGGTCCTCAAAAAGGTCGATTTTTACCTACGTGTGAGGCTAAAATACATAATTTTAAAGGGGGACTGAGGCCTGAGCCTGAGCGTGGGTTTGGGCTTGGGTCTAGGGGATATTCACAATCCCTGGTCCTACCTTTAAATTTTTTTATTTTTTATTTTTGGGATAAGTCACCGTGGTCGCGCTGTGTGCACGAGCACACACACACCTAACCTACCTACTTACAACTAATACAGCTACTGTTACACACTAACACACTACTATAACAACTCATTAGCTAACAGAACTACTTACTGTACTTTACACAGAACTAACATTATGGATCTACTACCTTAATCCTAACACCTTATCATAGAGAAAACACCTTATGAACAGAAAAAACACAGTACCTTTCAATACCTTATTAACAAAACAATACACAGCAGCAAAACAAACTCCTTCTCAACACACACACCTTCCTTCTCTACCTCTCCTACATTTCAAAATGCACCACAAAGTAGCATAGAGTTCTACTCAAGCTTAATGCAAGGCATTCCCCGGCAGCGGTGCCAAAAATGTGCGCGTCTGTCACACGTGTCAATGCAAGGGACTTGCCGATACACTGTGTGCAAGCCACAAATGACTCCAAGCACACAATTAGACTAATCTAGCAAGCTCAAGAGAGCAAGGGTATGTCACTCACCACCCTACGATCACCTTCGTGGAGGATTCCTCGCCACGAAGAAGAAGGAGCCGCTGCTGCACCACGCTCAACCGCTTCACCGCCATCATGCCGTCATCGGAATGCTCTCTCTCTCTCTCTCTCTCTCTCTCTCTCTCTCTCTCTCTCTCTCTCTCTCTCTCGCTCTCATGCATACACACACACACAAGGATATGAAGAAGAAGAAGATGGAGATGGAGCAAGAGCACTCTTCAAGTGCACAAATGAAAGAATGAGTGTTTTTTAGGTTTAGGTGACTTTTATATGAGCTCGCCCCATTCACACTTGGGCGCCCATACTTAGCCAACTAACCCTTGAATGTTCCTGTTAGAGTGCGCCTCTCATCGGTGATCACTCTATCCTTTTTCTAGTCCCTGACTCTACTAAATAAATAATACGGCGTCTGTCGTAGGAGATAGGGTGTCCGTGAGCCGTGAGGGTTAACAACTTGGAAATGCAACAGAGAAATGGAGTCCTTGGAATGGGGAGAGCTATCAAGGTATTTTCACAATTCCATAATTCACTCGTCCCATTGGCTCTCTAAGGCTGGAAGCATCCTTCTGTCCCCCTTTTTGGAGGGAAGTAGTGAGAAAGATTAATAACAGAAGTATTAAACATCTAAGCCAACTTTGGGATTAAAATAGTTGTAGCTACAAAGGAACGGACCAACTCGCTCTCCAATTGAAGCTTACTGGGACTGAATTTTACTGATTAGCAAAGTCCTAGAACGGCTTAACAGGTGGTGTCTATCAAACCGTGAATCTAAGTTCGAGCGAAAAGCATGGCCGTGGCCTAAGAACATATATTTCCTGAAACCACAAACCAAGGAAGCGTACTTCACACTTATGGATTCGAAGGATTGGCTCTCCTTGTTTAGCAAGAAGTGGGGTTGGTCGGAGCCAAGATGAGAGATAGTCATGAAGAACATATGGTACCCACAATGGCCACATGGGATGAAGGTCTTCTTATGGAAGGTTTCATGGGGAGCCTTGCCGACCGGGGTGAAGGTTTTCACCAAGGGAATTAGTCCAGATAGATGCTTGCAATGCAAAACAGCTAGAGAAGACCTCCCTCACCTTTTCAAGGAGTGCCCAACAATTTGTGGCCTAGCAAGGAAGATTTGCAAATGGGTTCAAAAGACCTGGAAAATAGGATTCTTCAAGAACAATTTCTTCTTGGGAGGGAAGGTGTTCAAGAGCCCAGCGTTTCTAATCGCAACGCAAATCGTGAGATTTTGTTACTTCAAACATGTCTGGAAGCAGGGAATTGTTGGATCTTTGAGATCACCTTGGAAACAGCTAATTTCATAGAGATGATCCCTTGAACCTTGCATGCCTAACCTGTCGTGCCCTTGATGGTTCTACCCTTGTCTTCATATTACTTCCACCTTGAAGGAGGACTTTTGTCCTCAAAATCATCAATGAAACCACCACTCTTTATAAGAATATTAATGTTTTCCTCTCTAAATCCACTTAATACTTACCAAATCTAATACTCATATTGTGAGGTTTCCTTCCAGCACAATAGCCACGTTGGAAGCTTGCCTTTGCCAGCATAATAGCCGTTGTAGAAGCTTCCCCTAACAACCATGTATAACAACCCTCAAGAGCTGTGTTCTTGGGGTAATGTAACAAATTTGTCTACTATATAAAGAAGGAGACCCTCTCATCCAAGGCACAGGCTTTTGGGTCTTTAGTCTTGTAATTTACATTGATGGAGCTGACGAGCACTCCCCAATTGACTTTTTCTTTGTTGCACACAATTTGATTCACCCATCCTCTCTGTAGGCTACCCCATGCTCACCTGTAGGTCACAACATATCTCTTCAACTCTTTCCTTGGGTAGTTTTGACAACATCATAAGTCGATCAACCTCACCATGGCACAATCTAGCTTCCCCTCAATACAAGGATGCATACATGTACCCTAAGTTTGCCATTGACAACAATCCCACACACATACATTAGTTGTTCAATGTTATTTCAAAAAAAATTTCTCCAAGTTAATTACACAAGAAGCCACTTTTAGGGTTCTTATCACACCACAATTATCCAAATGTCAAAATAGATGCTAAAGTACGACCAAAACCTTTCTTGGGAATCCCATCCAAAGATGTCCTATCTTTAGCTCAACCATCTAGAAAACATGGTTGGATATCATCAAACAAGCACAAAGCCCTCAAACTTTGAGCACTTTGGGAAGGCGTTGCAACCACTTGGCTCATTCAGAACTCTAATCAAGTCAAAGATAATTGGGTGATGTTGAAGCAACTTTTAGTCCAAAATTTTGCACATCAAAACCTCACTCAGACTACACTACAACAAATGAAGGCACTATGTCAACAACAAAACAAAAGTGTGGCACAATTTGTAGTAAAACTTAATCAAATATTTTGGAGGACTGGGCCTTCATGTCAAAAGGAATGAAACTGTATTTCCTATGGCCTCACCTTCAACATGACATTTTTCATCGTGTACCTAACCAAGGACCAACTTCCTTCCATGATGCTATCCAAATAGCCTAGCAAATCAAAGGCATCCTGCAACCAAATGCAACAACACAACCACCACCAGTTCCTCAACCCACATCTAGAGTATTTGGAGATGCCCCAACGTCGATTGATATCAATGTTCAAAATGGCCAGTATGCAAGTCGGCACAATATTCTAGTATGATATGCTAATGGCCACTCCAAATGCTTCTACTACAACAATTATGGTCACATTCATTGACATTGCAGGATGCTTTGAATAACCAGACATATACAAAATGCACAAGTGTAGATAGTTGAGGCTGCCACATTAGCAACTCTCTCAAAAAACATTTAAGTGAATAGATTGTGGAAGGGATTCACCCACAACCTCAAGCCACAACTACTTCCAACCGCATGGTGTGTTCTACTTTAGCCTCCCTCAAGAATACATATCATGAAGTACTATTAGACTCAAGTAGCACCATCTCTTCTATTTCCCAAACCTTAGTAGATAGATATCATATGATTGTCTACATCCCTAGAAACTCCAATTACTATTCAGTTTAAAGACAATAATAAATGTTACCATGCATATACAATCGCACAATGTACCTTTTCCATTGGTTCTTCCATTTTCAGTCATGCTTTTTATGTTTTATTGTTAGCTTTGACTCTTGTATGTGACTAGTTTGTGAAGACATGTGCACAATTCAATTTTGAACACCACACATTGTCTTTGTATACTCTCCCAACACCTTTCGTTTATTTTATTCAAGGTCCCAACTTTGTTATCAGTGAGATGCATCAGGATGAGCCAAGAAAAGAGACAGAGCATCTTGTTGATGAGGTTCGTGATAAGCCCAAGTTGATCGACATAGAGACCAAGAACCTTGATGGGAGTAGCAAAGAAGCAAAGTGCCCTATGGTGGAGATGCAAGACAAGCTAGAGATGGACTCTAAGGAAGTAGGATTACAGGGCCAAAAACTGGACCTCGCAAGCCATGTTGTGAAAGTCTCGGGCCCTACAACCACCACTATGAGTTTGATAAGAAGAATGGCAAGGAAAAAGTGATTTTGACATAGTCTCATCTTCACGGGATATGTTTCCGGATTTGGCTTGGTGGGAAAGAGGTGTGCTATGTCAGATCTCTCTCCTTGGGGGAAACCCCAAGCCATTCTTAGTTCCTTCTATGTGAGGCAGTTCACTTTCAGGGTGGTTCCCTTTATCAGCCAATGTAACAATTTCTTTATGCATTATGTCTTAGCTATTTTTTGATTCCATGGCTTGAAGGGAGCATGGCTTACAATGTAACTTTTTTTATTTTGTAATATATATATACACTCATTGTCATGAGTTTGGGGGAAAAAACACTCAACAAAAAATCTTAGATACATCCATTAGGACTCAAGGACTTTGTTCACTTTTACACCAATTCCCCTCTCTTTTTGAGAAACACACAACTCCCTCAATCATTAATCTCCCTATTTTTCACTCTATTTGCACTATCAATGCTCCACCAATCAAAATGGCTCTTAGAAGACGCTCTTCAAGAGAAAACAAAAACATCACTCAAGCTATCAACACAATGCTAAAACAAGGTGGCATAATACCATCTAGTAGCAATTGGACGTCAGAACCTCATCTAGATTGGAAAGATGACAATACATATCATTTTTGCATTGATTTCAGAGATGTGTATCCCTTACCAAGGCTACACGACCTTTTTGACCAACTTGGAAAATCATGTTATTTCACATCTTTAGACCTTGATTCAGGCTATTAGAAACTTCTATTAGATCTCAACGATGCTCATAAAACAATACTCCACACTCCAAATGGTCTTTATCAGCTCACACGCATGCCATTTGGCCTTTCAGACTTGGGCAACACTTTTCAAAGAACAACAAACTTCATTTTTGGAGACCTCATTCAACAAAATTTGGTCATAGTCTACTTGGATGACATTTTAATACATACAACAACATGGTAGGAACATAAACGAGTTCTAACAAAGGTATTGACAAAATTTTAAAAGTATAATTTATACTTTAGTTTAAGAAGTGCAAGAGGGGTGCGACAAGTCTCAAGTTTCTCAGATTCATAATTGTTGGCAAAACGTTAGAGTTCACCCGTCCAAGATTCTAGCCAGTCAACTATTGCCTACTGCAAAAAACATTAAGAACATACAAACGTTTTTAGGCATGTTCAATTTTTCTATTTGATTCGTCCCAAACTTAGCCCAAATCACTCATCCACTTCAAAGTTTTTTTTTTTTTCAGTACTCACAATAGTGAGTGGTAGTGAGTGGTATATATATATTAGCATAGCAAAAAGAATTACATCAGAATCCATGCTCAAAATGAGCCATGGCATCACAACAACATAACAAATTGTGGGCTTCTGCCGCACGTATCAAAGCAAGGGACTTGCCTAACACTGTGTGCGAGCCACAGATGGCTCCAAGCCCACAGCTAGCCTAAACTAGTAAGCTCAAAGATGACAATGGTGTGTCACTCACCGCTCTACGCTAGCTGTCGTGAAGATTCCTCGCCACAAAGAAGAGGGGGCCGCCGCTGCGTCGCGCTCAACCGCCTCGCCGTCGTCATGCCGCCGCAATGCTCTCTCTCTCTCTCTCTCAAGCACACACACACACACACTGGTACACAAAGGAGATGGAGCAAGAGCACTCTTCTTGCATTGCACAAATGAGAGAAGGAGGTATTTTAGGTTTAGATTGACTTTTATATGGGCTTGCCCATTGACATTTGGGCGTCCACACTTAGCCAATCTTACCCAAACATTATAGGTTCTCGTTTTAGAGTGTGCCTCTCATCGGCCATCACTCTTAACCATTCCTACCTGACCGACAAGCCCGACCAATAACATAATACACTACTAGCGGGTCCGACAAGCCCGGCCCATGGCTACATAAAAGGTGGTCGCTTGGTGGTGGTGGTTTCTCAACCGCCTTGTCGTAGTCGTGCCACCGTAATGCTCTCTCTCTCTCTCTCTCTCTCTCTCTCTCTCTCAAGCACACACACACACACACACACACTAGTACACAAAGGAGACGGAGAAGGAGATGGAGCAAGAGCACTCTTCTTGCATTGCAAAAATGAGAGAATGAGGTATTTTAGGTTTAGATTGACTTTTATAGGGCTTGCCCGTTCACATTTGTGTTGGAATTAGGGTTGCAGAGAAACACACACAGCTTGGAGAAGACGAAGGAAGCTCAAGGCACACAATAGAGAGTGTGTTACTTAGTGTGCAATGGAAAGATAGATAGCCCTAGAGTGATGGGCGTATATACAATGCACGGGGGAAAAAACCTCCTAAAGAGGGAAAAAATGCCCCGGCGGTCCTAGTGTGTTCACACACATCACTACCACATGTATATGGTAACAAATCCCCCCTGGAGTGATGCGGTGAACGAGAGCTGGCACATGAGTAAAGGGAAGTGCCATGCCCTGAGGACAGGATCAGTCCACAAAGGGGAGTAAGCCCAAAGCTTTGCGGAAAGCTTCAAGCTTCTCACGAGACAATGCCTTTGTGAAAAGATCTGCAAGGTTGTCCTGTGTTGGCACATAAGCCAAGCTGATCTCTCCTGCTGAGAGCCTCTCCCTGACATAGTGGTAATGCACCTCAATGTGCTTTGTGCGAGCATGAAAAACTGGGTTCCTCGCAACTGCCAATGCGCTCTGACTGTCAGTGTAGATAGTGTTGGCAGTGTCCTGTCCAACACCCAAGTCAGCCATAAGGCGTCTGAGCCATACACACTCAACCGTAGCTGTGAAGACTGCCCTGTACTCAGCCTCACAACTCGAAGTGGCCACAGTAGGTTGCTTCTTGCTCAACCATGATATACATGAACTGCCAAGCATGAAACAAAAACCACTTGTGGACACTCGCGTGTCAAAACAACCAGCCCAATCTGAGTCCGAAAAGGCATGTAAGTCTGGCGGCAATGATCCCCCCTTGGGATAAAACAAGCCAAGATGTAAAGTGCCACTAAGGTAGCGGAAAATCCTCTTGACAGCCTGCCAATGCTTAGACCCTGGGCTATGCATAAATCTGCTGACCTGCGAGACTGCAAACTGAATATCTGGCCTCGTGTTGCATACATAAATGAGGCAGCCAACAGCAGTTTGGTAAAGAGTGACATCAGCAGGATCGCCAGCATCATGTAGACTCAACTTCAAACCTGTTTCCATGGGAGTGGCAATAGGTTTGCAATCCTCAAGTCCAAACTTACATAGCAATGTCTCTATGTAACTTTTCTGACACAAGGCAATACCACCATCACACTGCTTAAACTGTATACCCAAGTAATGATGCAACAGCCCCAAATCTTTCATCTTGAAAGTAGCATTCAAATCAGCCTTAAATTCAGCAATATGTCTCTCATTTGGTCCAGTGATCAGCAAATCATCAACATAAAGAACCACAATGAGAAATACATCATCCTCACGCTTTACATACAATGTGCTTTCTGTTGGACTGTTACGAAAGCCTCGTTTAACCAAATGAGTGTCAGCTTTCTCATACCAAGCACGAGGAGATTGCTTCAACCCATACAAAGCCTTCTTACATTTGCACACTTTGTCCTCTTGTCCTTTTATGACAAAACCGCGAGGCTGCGTTACATAAACTTCCTCAAATATGTCACCATTCAAGAAAGCAGTAACAATGTCTGATTGATGTACATCCCAACCAAAATGAGCTGCCAATGCACATAGAAAACGCACAGTAGTCATACGACAAGTGGGAGCAAAAGTCTCTTCATAATCTATGCCTTTTTGTTGTGCATAACCCTTTGCAACAAGTCGAGCCTTATGGCGATCGATCTCACCATCCGGCTTGCGTTTCAACTTGTAAACCCACTTTGTACCAATGGCCTTTTTGCCAGGAGGCAAATCACATAAAGTCCATGTGTCATTCTCTATAAGTGCATCATATTCTGATTTCATGGCAGCAATCCAATTTTCTGAATTCTGTGCTTCATCAAAAGACAGAGGCTCCTCAACATCATGTAAACTAGACACAGCCAAAGCATAACAATCTGATGCATAAGATGCATGGCGAGAGCCTGAACGAGTACGACTAGATAAAGGTGCATCCAATTTACTGTCACGCAAAGTGTGCACCAGCCATTTTGGCATACCTCTAGCCTGCTCATTTTCAGCCCTTTCCTCATCAAGTACATCATGTACATCTGCATCAGTAATAGGCTGTTCTAAAACATTTTCAGAAACCCCCATAGGCTGTACATTTGCCTCATTGGAACTTACATTCGTATTTCCACCACTGAAAAGAGGCAACAAAGTGTCATAAATGTCCTGTGAGCTTACATTACTGTCTCTAGTACATGACAGCAAGGGTTGAACAGAATCTTCCACAAACACTACATCCCGTGAAACTAAAATACGTTTTGTTTGCGGATGATACAACCTGTAACCTTTGCTTTCAGCACTATAACCAACAAAAATACATTTGACAGCCTTATCATCCAATTTTCTGCGCTGCACTTGTGGCACCAAAGCATATGCCAAACAGCCAAAAACACGCATGTGCTCAATAGAAGGTTTTCTATCATGCCATGCTTCATATGGAGTAATAGACTGCAAAGCTTTCGTAGGACACCTGTTAAGTACATAAGTGGCACACATGATGGCCTCAAGCCAAAAAGAATGCGGCAAAGCTTGACTTTTGACCATACATCGTGCCATTTCCGTTAGTGACCTGTTTTTCCTCTCAGCAACACCATTTTGCTGAGGTGTATAAGGCACTGTACATTGGTGTTTTATCCCACGACTAGCCAGAAATGCATTAAATTCATGAGACATATACTCCCCCCCTCGATCGGAACGGAGGGTGCCCATAGTACATTTTGAGACATTTTCAGCCATAGCCAAAAATTGTTTGAAGCACATAAAAACTTCGGACTTTGCTTTAAGCGGAAATACCCATGCATACCTGGAGTAATCATCAATGAAAGTCACGAAGTACAGGTAATTGCCCAAGGACGGAGTTTGCATGGGCCCACAAACATCACTATGCACAAGCTGCAACCTGCATGTGGCCCTAACTGAACCATCCTTTGGAAACTTAGAACGCTGCATTTTACCCAGAATACAACCTTCACAAACATGTTTGATAGGTGCTTCAAGAGGCGGCAAAGAAGCAACCATATCAGATTTCTGCAAACGCAGCAAACTGGCAAAATTCAGATGACCAAAACGTGCATGCCAAAGTTTTGCATCTGAAATAGCCCTTGAATCTGCAACAGCATTTGCAAAATTTTGTCCACACTTGTCATACAAAGTGAGCTTATACAGCCCACGGCACAAAAGCCCAGATGCAACAATTTCATCACCAAAACTGAGATCATGAACTGTACATCTGTCATCCACAAATTTGACTACAAGTCCAAGTCTAGCAAGTGCGGATACAGACAATAGATTCTTCTTGATCCCAGGTACATAAAGTGCATCAACAAGTGTGAAGGAACTGCCATTAGCAGCAGTGAGCACAATCTTTCCAACTCCCTGAACTGGATAAGAGGCGTTGTTGGCACAAGTGACTGAATTCCCATGAGGGACAGACTCGAGAGAGGTAAACAATTCACGATGTGAGGTAATGTGCTTTGTAGCACCACTGTCGAAATACCACACATGTGAATCTGCAGCAACTGACAAGCATGCATCATGGACAGCAGGATTGTAAGTGCACTCTGCGCTAAAAGCCCATTCTGCATCAACATCAGCATCAAAATCTCCTTTCACAGAAGACTCAACAATGGCTGCATTTGTAGTGGAACCAGCATTTGCAGTGGAACCACCCTCTTTCTTCTTAGCCTCTTTGGCCTTCAACTTAGGACACGACTTGATCAAGTGATCATTGGCTTTACAATAATGGCAACGCATCTTCTTTTTGCCCTTATCACCAGAATTGCCAGACGAAGTGCTGCCAGCAGAAGCATTAGGAACAGAAATTTTGCCACTCGCAGTAGAACCATAAGAAGTGGCTGCATTACTGTTACCACCCTTTCTTTGAGAAGCAATAAAAGCCTGTTCAATTGCACGCTGCCTAGTCCTGTTTTTTCTAGAAAGTGACTCTTGCAACAGCAATGTGCATAATGCATCAAACTTGACAACTTCAGGATTTCCTTGGGTCATCAGTCTCCAAGTACTAGCAAAAGTCTGGTAGGAATCTGGTAAGGCATCAAGAACAGTCTGCACAAGGGAACTGTCAGAAATGACTTCACCTGCAGAAATGAGTTGCTCATTGATATCCTTGACACTAGCAAGGAAAGTGTCCATATCATCTTCCTCATGCATAATCTTCGACTCTAGCTCTTTACGCAGCAAAGCAATTTTAGCCTCATTGCGGCTTGCATAAAGACCTGCTAGAATATCCCAAGCCTGTTTTGCAGATTTTGCTGAACGGATGTGAGGAATAATGGTGCGCTTCACATACAACGCAATCAATGCATGAGCCTGCGCATCCTTAACATCCCAACGAGCTTGTTCTGTTGTAGGCAAAACAACTCTAACAGCTGCAATCCTTGCAGCAAGACCTGCAACATCCTCAATATCGCCTACATCTTCAGAACCAGGACGTACATCAATGCCCTGCACAATGTTCCAGACACCTTTTGACACAAGAACGTGTTGCATCATATAAGCCCACATAGGGTAGTTGTCCCCATCCAACCTGTCCTCAGCAGCAAACATCTTGAACACATCTGTGTTGTTGTTGTCAGCCATGGTAAATGCTGCACCTAATGTGAAAACTGCCCGAAAATAGGAGAAATGGAGCGGGAACAACTTGTGCTATATAGCACAAACCGTAGAAGACTATAAGGCACCTGTTATGCAGAAAATGGCACTGACAGAAAATCTGCACAAAATGACGAAATAACCTGTGCAGTACTGCCCGTAGTGGAAACGGAGGCCGAAATGAGCCCAAATCAAAATTCTGAGCAGACCAAGCTCTTCGAGCTATCCCAAAATATTTGTCGACCTGCGAACGCTTGCCAAAGCTCACTGAAATCGGAGAAAGTGAGCAGGCGTGTGCTGGAGCAGCTGGCGACTAAGCCCGGGAGGACGTGACCTGCTCTGATACCAATTGTTGGAATTAGGGTTGCAGAGAAACACACACAGCTTGGAGAAGACGAAGGAAGCTCAAGGCACACAATAGAGAGTGTGTTACTTAGTGTGCAATGGAAAGATAGATAGCCCTAGAGTGATGGGCGTATATACAATGCACGGGGGAAAAAACCTCCTAAAGAGGGAAAAAATGCCCCGGCGGTCCTAGTGTGTTCACACACATCACTACCACATGTATATGGTAACAATTTGGGCACCCACACTTAGCCAATCTTACCCAAACATTATAGGTTCCAGTTTTAGAGTACACATCTCATCTGGTAACCATTCCTACCTAACCGACGAGCCCGGCCAATAACATAATACACTACTAGCGGGTCCAACAAGCCCGGCCCATGGCTACATAAAAGGTGGTTGTTTGGTGGTGGGTGGTAGCATGCCCCCCTTCCTGATGTAGATTCTACCCTCGGAAGCTAGTGAAAGAAAGCTCGTTATGTCCATGTTGTAGAGCATCTGGATTTGAATCTGCAAGGCAAAGCCAATGTTTTATGCAAGTGAAATTATATGGCCATAAATCATGAGAGGAATGTAAAGTACATGTGAAAATGAGTAAATGCAAGATTTATGAAATGCTAGATTTCCATTAAGGACAAATAAATTGCACTTTGATAAAATTAATTAATCAAGAGTTTTGGGCTTATGGGTGAGCTTATCAATTAGTTAGCTATGACTAAGGTTAAAACAACTACTCTAGTACTAGTTAAGCTAAGAAGATTATCTAAATGCAAGATTCCCTAATTGTGCTTTTCAGCTTTGATTAGCCAACTAGGTCTCACAACTCCAGACAAAAGCTTGAAATCTTAACTGTAAGCTCGATGGAAGTCTTTTAAATATCATTTTATTTTCTTTTTTTTCTTTTACTTTGGTTCACAATCATTTGACGTGTATGCTTATTTTGTATGTCCGGGGCTTTTTGCTTCTCAAGAAAAAGCACCCACACTGAGAACCTCTAGGGCTCTAGTACCATAGACAATATATGTGAGTGAAGTACCAAATCAATCCAGGATTTCTCTTCCAGCATAAGATTTTTCATTTGTGGCACTTATGTTTTTTGCTTCCATTTTCTTGGTATTCTCACTAGTGTCTTTTGTTGTTTAAGTGATCAATCTTCTCTATGCCTAAAACATCCCTAAGGTCTCAAACACTCAGATAATTTTATCAACTAGGACTAGTGGTCAAGCAAATGAGTTAACCTAAAGTCACGGACTCATAATCTCAAGGCTCATCTATAAGATTAAACTCTAGTTCAATCAACTTAAGCAAAGACAAATTTATACATCTATAATGGCAGATGACAAGCATAACTATTGCACTCAAACAAACCATAAAAAAACACAATTAGCAATTATACATATGCACTAGCATGAATCATGGAAAGTAGTACACCTAGAGGTATGGAGTTGCTCATTTCGTCGAAGCAGAATTCCTCAGCCATGTGGATGGAAATCCATATAAGTCCTAAATAACAATATCAAACAACAAGGCACTATACCTTTAGGAGGCATGTCAATGTGAAAAAAATTAAAACTCCTAAAAAACAAACTCAAAATACAATCCAGACCCCTAACCTACCTATCTATCATCCCTTTTAGAATCAAGGAAAGAGGATGTTATATAAACCGGGTGGCATCCCTAAGGCTAGGCCTCTATCCTCATCATCTAAATAAGCGAAATCATTTTTCGTGAGGCCATACACCAATAGCCTGATTGCAACACCTTTCTAGCTATTAGTTCCTTTGAGAAATGTCCTCCGACTATACCCATGTGGGCTTCTTGCAGTATGTACAAATATTCATCCTCACGGGCCCAACATCTAAGATTATCGTCCTTCCCTAGCCTGTAGAGAGTTCCTGCAATGAGAGAATAAGGTTCACATTCTTTTAACAGTTTTCAAGCTATGTTCTTACAAAGCTCTTTGGGTGGAAAACCATTAACTAGAAAGTTCACAATCTTCTCACTCCATTCAGGTATGGTTTTGGCTAGGAACAGAGAAGTATCATGCAATTCATCATCGACTCCAGTATGGGCTTTACCATTGGGTATGCGAGACAAATGATCCACCATGACATGTCTTTTACCAGGTCTCACCACAACGGTAAAATCAAACTCAAGGAGAATTAACAACCATCGTGTAATTCTTCCCGTGTAACAAGGTTTATTTACTAGATACAACAAGACTTGATGATCAACATAGAAAACAAACTTGTTGGCCAAAAGGTAGTAGCAAAATTTCTTCATTGCATAAATCGTACCTAAACTTTCTCGCTTTGTAGTGGTGTAGTTTCTCTCAGCATCATTCAATTGACGACTTGCAAAGCTAATGGAGTAGTCCAATTTATGTTCTCCTGGTTGAGATAGAACACATCCAATAGAAAAGTTTGATGCATCAATATGCACATGGAAAATTACATTCCACTCGGGCGCTCGTAGAATAGGAGCACTAGTCAAGGTCTTTTTCAATGACTCATAAGGATGGTCACACTCCGCAGTCCAGTGGAACTCAATAAGAAGCTTGTACAAAGGACGAGCTATCTCGACAAAGTTTAAAATAAATCGTTGGTAATAACCAACATGGCCCATGAACCTTTGAACTCCTTTATAGTTTGTAAGTGGTGACAATTCAGAAATGGCTTTAATTTTGCTCCCATATGTGGAAATCCCTTTTTTTTTGGACACTATATGCCCAAAATGACACCATGTTTAACCCAAAATTGGCATTTGAAAGGGTTTAGGGAGATGCGATACAAACTACACTTCTCAAACACTTTTTGTAAACATGATAGATATTCTTTCCAAGAGGAATAGACACAAAGGTCATTTAAGAAAGCTTTGCAAAACTCCCTCAAATACTCTAAAAGCAGTGTTTATTAATCTTTGAAAGGTAGCGGGGGCATTGGTTAAGCCAAAAGCCATAACACGAAATGCAAACACTCCAAATTCGGTTATAAAGGCTGTTTTAGCTTGGTCCTCTAGCACAATTGTGATTTGATTGTAGCCAGAGTATCCATCTAAAAAGCTATAAGCTTCCTTCCCTGCAACTCTTTCAAGCACATGTTCTGAATATGGCAAGGGGTAATGGTCCCTCCTAGTGGCGGCATTGACCTTCTTGAGATCCACGCGCACCCTGAGTTTTTCGTTCTTTTCTGGCACAATCACTATTGGAGACACCCATTCTGAGTGCTCAATAGGGTATATGAATCCACATTTCACAAGTTTTTCAATCTCTTTTTGAACGATCTTTGCATATTTAGGACTCATTGGGTAGGGTCATTGCTGACCTGGTTTAGCCATGCTATTCACGGGGATTTTGTTGCACCATGGAAGGTGGAACACCTTTCATATCATGATATGTCCAAGCAAATACATCCCTGAATTCCTTGAGAAGTTCTTTAAGTACACACTCCTCAGTCTCTGTCAGATCTTGGGCAATAAAAACAGGTTTGGACTCTTCTCCTGAGTTTGCTAACTCTATTTTCTTAACTGTCACACTGGACCGTCATAAAATCCATTGCTTCCATCGATAGGTTTTCTTTGAGCCTTTGTATACACAGCCTTATGTTCCTCTGTGGTGTAGGATTTTGAAATGTTCAGGTGCAAGGTGTAAGTCTGTGGGGTCCTGTTGTTCTGTGGACTGTGATTTCACTTCCGATTCCTTTTGTTGTTGAGCTAACTCTCGATTCTGTGATCTCCTTATGGTACGTCTCAACTTTGGCTTCTCTATAGCCTCTAGTTATGCGATGTCAATGGGTTGTGGACTACACCACATAACGCTTTGAAGAAATTCACCCCAGTTATCTACCAACTTTCGATGAGCATCACATGCCCCTATATAATTAAGCCATTCTGCGGTAGATTTCCTTTCATTTATTCTAGCACGCATATTTGCTCGATATCGTTGCCTCTTATATCTCTTACTCTTCTTGTCTAATTTTTTATTACGGTCGATCTCTAGTGAAGAGTCACTAGATGAATCACTACTTGTGTCTTTTGCTCCCTTAGATAGATTGTCATCTATCGTACCACTGGGCCCTGAATGGTTCGTCCCCACATTTGCACGAAGATTTAACTCATATTATTCGTCCTCAGAGTCAATTTCAATTGATGATTTTGACCCCAAATCGTGTGGGCTATAGTCTTGTGAGACGCTACTGGTTCTAATGCCGATCAAACCTTCATCTTGTATGTCATTAGAAGCTATATGCATTGCTTCTAGCATATTTAAGGGAACGAGTGGTGACATTTCATCCCCCTCAGGTGTTACCCAAGTCATCCCCCTGTTTCCTCAAGTGTCTATGGTTGCTGCTAGGTGGACCCAATCCACATTGTCCGACTCAGTCATCCAAGGTAGAACATCCATATAAGGAGAATCTTCCCCAACATCAGTGTCTGCTTTACACATGTAATAATACTGCAATGGGGCCGAGTGAACTGTGGTGTCAAATCTATGATCAATTATAAACTTGTTTACTAGAGGATGTGCTCGACCAGTTACAAGATCCACTCGAATGATACAATCTTAGAACTGCAAGTAAACATGGTTTTTAGACCAGTCATGCACCATTTTTGCTTCCCTCATGAAGGACGTCCTAAGATCATCTCAGATGCCAAAGTGTGCTTGGAGAAATCCATAATAATGAAGGTGGAGCTGAGAGGCTACACCTCAAAGCACTCCCTCTCGTATGTATTCTTTTAAGAACAGTCTCCTAAGAGTAGGGTAAATCATTTTTTCTTCCACCTTTAAGGTTCTATACCAATCCCCTGTCTTCCCACTTAAGGTTAGGCTTAAAGCATTACTCTTATGCAGGTCATTGTGTTCTCCTAGAGAATCGCATATTTGTTCAAACACTTTGATATGCTTTCTCACATCCCCGTCTCCACTAAATTTTTGTGTGAAATTTATGCCAGATAAGGGCCTCGCTTCCTGTAGACTTGAAGGACGCGAATAAGAGATGGTGTCATAGAGCATTCACACAAAGGTATCATCACTAATACCACCATTTCCAAAAAGGGGGAGGCATGTTCAAGACCAGTGCACATGCATTTGATGAACCTTGGTGATACCGCAACAAATTTATCACATTGAAAAACAAAATCTTATGGCAAGAGATAGGTGTTGTGTCAATAAAGAGCTTGATTTTTAGTAGGCTAATGTACAAGGAATTGGGATATATATGTGTGTGTGTGTGTGTGTGTGTGTGTGTGTGTGTGTTGTTGTTGTTGTTGTTAGACTTATATTTATACACAAAAGAACATAACAATTCAAAAAACAGCCGGCTTTAAACAAAGGACAATGTTTAGCACAAAAACAACTCAGTCTTTGATTCATTTTTTTACATCATAGTGAGAATGAGGTATCATTCTAGTGTTTTGTACATAAGATAGTCAAGAACAACTTATTCTAAAGTGAAAGAGGACAACAACCTCAAGGGGTCCACTATGTAATCATGTTAATGTATAACTTGAGTTCGAAAGGAGGGGTTTTGAAATATAAAAATTTTAGGCAATTTAACAGAGATACATTAAAATAAGGGGGTTTTATATTCAATTTTGGAAAAAAAAATCCTAAAATAAGGGCTCATTTTATTCATTCATGCATGTTAAAAGAGGATTTTTTAAATAACCCACGAACGCATGTTATATAGGGGGGTATTGAACAGTGAATCCCCCCGAGACAACAACTTAGTCAATAAGATCCTAAGAAAAGATGGATTCCTCACCTACATCCATATAAATAAGACAGTAGATTTGTTAGCCTTGAATACGTATTAAAAGTGTCAACAAACCTATCAATTTTTTCATGTCCTACTTAAAAACCTTTTTAACTTATCCTACCATCCATGTAGTGTTAAAAATCAGCAACAAGTATCATTCTCAGAACAGTAAGCCACAAATGAAAGTGACATGTGTGTGTGTGTGTGTGTGTGTGTGTGTGTGCATACTCATGCATCTCTCCCTCCCCCCCTGTCTTTATATCTACAAACCACCACCAAAAGGCGAGAGAGTGGCACAAGTGTGGCTCCAAATCTCGTTGCACTCCTTGGCAATTGCTTGTTATGGTAATTCTAGCTCATGCTAATGCTTTTCTTTTCTGGTTCTACATCTTTGGTAGTGCCTTTTCCCACTCTGACTTGACGCCTTATTTACATTGTAATTTGTAGGGACTTCTATATTTGGAGGGTCCTCCATATCCATCTTATACAGTGGATTTTGTTGAGGGGTGAAAAAGAAGTTAACTCTCGCTTAAAGAACATGAGACGCTCAAAAATAGAAAGGCTATCGATACAACATTTCATTGAGGTCTTCATGAGAGGCTATTGACACAACATTGCATCGAGGTCTATGTTAAAGTGCATCAACTACTTGATTGTGCTTGCCATGAACGTGAGCAATGTGAAAATGAAATTGCGAAAGGAAATTTCCCACCTCATTTGTTTATCAAAAAGCCTGGTTTGTGTCATGAAGTACTTGAAACTCTGAGGATCTGTTTGAATGATGAAGGGCATCCCAAGCAAGTAGTGCTTCCACGTATCCAATGAAGATAGATAGATGCTCCTTCTCATAGATGCAAAGAATCATCTCATCAAAGTGCAATTGACAACACTCATATGCTATGGCATGCCTTCTTGAAGAAGTACCGCTCCAAGGCAATCACCATTGGCATCACAATGGTCCTCAAATGGCATTGAAAGGTCTGTTATCATTAAGATAGATTGAGACACGAGTCTCTCTTTAAGCTTAAGGAAACCTTTTCTCTCCTTTTCAATCCATACATACTTGAAGTTCTTCTTAGTCAAATCGTGGAATGGTCCTACTATGGCATAGAATTTTGCAATGAATCATCTATAGTATGAGCACATTCCAATAAAGTTTCATAGCTCATGTAGATTCCTTGGTTCAGGTTATTCATTTATCACCTCAAGATTTTGCGGATCCATACGGATACAATCCTTTGAGATAATATGACCTAAACATTGAATCTCTTCTAAGAAGAGTTCACTCTTTTTGCGATTAATGGATAACATATTCTCTTGCAATTTTTGAAACACTGGTTTAAGATGCTCCTTGTGTTCTTTTAAGGACTTAGACTATGATATCATCAAAGAATACTCCGGTGTAATCCCCATGTACACAAAATATTTTTTCCATCATTTGATCGAATGTGGCTGGAGCATGCATTAGCCCAAAAGGCATGATAAGATATTCATACAAGCCAAAGGTTCCTAAAGGCTGTCTTGTGAATATCTTCCAATACAATGTGTATTTGATGATAGCCACTTTTAAGGTCTATTCTACTAAATTAGGTAGAGCCTTACAACTTATAAAACAAAACCTCAATCATTGGGATCAAAAATCTGTTCTATACTATTAGCTTTATAGTGCACAACAATCTACACACATTCTATATGTACCATCTTTTAAGTGCACTAATAAGACAAGAGAACAAAATGGAAAATAGCTAGGTCTTATCATTCCCTTTTGCACAAGTTCATTGACTTGTGACATAATATCCTCTTGTTAAGACGGTAAGACTCGACAAGGAGGCTTGTTAGGAGGAGAGCTTCCTGGCATGAGCTCAATCCTATGATCATCACCCCCCCTTCTAGGAGGTAACTCTTTTGGGATGTCATCGATAAAAAGATCAGCATGTTCATTTAGAAATGAATAAAAATCACTTTCTACTTTTAATGAACCACTAGATAACTTTATTTTTAGGAACATCCTTGACATTTATATTGTAAGAAAATATATCTCTTTATCGATTTGCAAAAGGAGTCATGAGATACAATGGGGATGGTGTGCCCCTTCTCATTGACTTGCAAAGTGATGTCTCTATGCTTGTGCTAAAATGCTACCAATCTCTCTGAAAACTTGATGGAAGCAACCATACAGTCAAAACCATGGTGCTCCAAGAAACACATCCTCATTCTTGAGTGGAGAGATGAGAAAATCCTCTTTATCCACATACCCTTGCAGATGAAGTCTTAGATTTTCAATCAAAGGTGTAACTGGAGTCTTTGGGTCTTCAAAGAGTCCTTCAACACCATATGATTGTCCCATCTCATGAGTATGTATCCCTAGCTTTGATGCTAATCCCACATATATAATTGTGTGTGGAACCAAAATCAAAGAGGATGAGTGCATCATATTCTCTCACTTTTTCTCATGCATAGCATAAGGGACGTCCTAGTGGAAGACCACCCTCTTCTTGAACATACACCATTGCAGTTCTTAGGGGTTCCTTCTTTGCATACTTTTGAGGGCATACATGGTAAGAGTGGCCTTGTTCACTACCTTTAAAACATTCGTTATCTTTGCAATAATGCTCTATATCTTCAAGAATTGATTCTTACCTTGGTAGCCAAATTTGTCTTTAGGCTTCCCACTTTTGGTAGAAACATTTTGGTTTGGATTTCTCCCTTTCTCTTGTTGCTTGTCTCTCCCATTCTTCTGCTTTGAACCTTTGTCTGAGTCTTGAAATTTGATGTTTGAGGCTACCATTGAATGGTGGATAAAATTCAAAATGGTACGTGGTCTTTGTGCATTGATATAATCTCTCCAACCTTTAGGAAGCCCCAATATAATATTGCTGCTTTTTCTCCAAGAAATTCATGTGCTTATGCACCATAGCTTTGAGATGTAGATCCCAAAAATTCTACACATATTTTTGCATGTTCTCTCCATCATCAAGATTTAGGCTTTTGACCATGCCCTAAGCACTTGCTTGGAATCCCCACTAGATAATAATTGCTTCATGATAGCAACTCAACGTATTTTCCAAGTCTTTGGAGCTCCTTCGGAGCGTAAACTTGCCAACCATTGATGGGCCGATTTTTGGAGATGCATGGCAACATGCCAAAGTTTGGATGACTTCGAAAATTTTCATCCCCAAGGGGTGCATCAAATTGTTGGATAAAGATTATAGCTTTGTCCACATTGCCAAAAGTTCCATTACAGGAGAGAAGGGGTAATGTTTTTACCTCCTTCCTTGAATTTTCTTAGGAAAGATGCTCTCTTTCAAGAAGCATGAGAGTATCAACAATTCTCCGCTTGCATACTTTGAGAGGATTTCTATCTAAATAGGAGGACCTCCCCGATATAGATGAGCTTGATGATGACAAAGAGTTGGATGGCTTCTTCTTTCTCCATTTCTTTTTGAGCTTGTTTTCACTCTCCCCAGAGTGACAAGAAGAATGAGGGCTTGATGATCTCCTCCCAAAAGGAGGTGATGGTGAGGGAGTTCTTTGATATCTCCTAGGGTGTACATTTGCATCAGATGATGCAAGCCTGTCTTCTTAATTCACATGAGATTTGCCACACATTGAGAGCTTCCTCCTCCTCTTATAATAGACGAGTGCTTCTTTTGATCGATATAAATTTCTCTTTTTGAAGACTCTTTGTGAGACTTCACAAGAGAATCCTCTTTGGGAGCAAGAACAATAAGATTCTTTGTTTGCAGTTGTGTTTGAACCATAGCTTGCAAAGCAGGGTTTGCCATAGCCTCTTGTAACCTGTAGGCAAGAAATTCAACTGCCCAAACTCCATTAGGAGTGGTAGCGTTATTGTGCAAATCCAAACTGGTGAAATCTATCACTCTCTCTTTGTCCTGATTGAGTTCAAATATAATGATGGTGCTTTGTGACTTAGAAGTTCCTTGTGAGAGATAATTCTTTCGTGTGAACAATCACAACTATTCCCCTTTGGGAATCAAGAGAAAGCTCATTGGATCTTACACACTTGGTTGAAACTCTCTTAATCAATCAAAGACGACAACATTACCCATCTGGATTGAACAAAATCCTTCCGAGCTTCCTGTACGCTCAATCACTACTAATACGATAGCTCTCATGGTGTTTAAGTTGCACAACGCACAAGCTAATAGATCCCAGTATTCACTTACAATGATTAATTAAAAGGTTCAACCCTTCATGATTAATCCTAGAACCGTAGTTTCTTCAAAAAGAGAGAGTAACCTAGATATGATATGTTACCAATGTTAGAGAATTGGAATTAAAGCACAACAAAATTATGGATTAACTATAATAATAATCAATTTATAGCACTGAGCATGTTTGAGTATGACAATTGCAAAGCAAGGAGGAACTTAGATTCAAATCACAAATCATATACATGTGCTAAAACTACGAGAGAGAGAGAGAGAGAGAGAGAGAGAGAGAGAGAGAGAGAGAGAGAGAGAGAGAGAGAGAGAATTCGACACCAATTGAGGGTCAGACTTTTTGGAGTCGACCCCCCCTCTGAAAGGACTTAGTATTAATATAATTCTTCTTCTTCAGAAGAGATTTTGATCAATACAACTTGCTAATCACACTTCTAATTGCACAAATTGAAGAGATAAAAGCTCTAAAATTTTGGCGGAGATTGGGAATAGGCTTTTCACTTAGAACACTTTATTTAACTCACTCCCAAGGCCGTAAACACCTTGCGGGTGATAGGATCTATGGGGAGTAAGCAAGAAGATATGTCAACATTAAGAAGTAGTAACCTATTATGTTGTTAATTAGCATAAGCAGTTTACTTAGCCATGGAGGCTCGTGAGAGAGAGAGAGATGATGAACCTTAAGAAGAGCATGGAGACCTTCCTTTAGACTAAGGATTGTATGGAGCTTCAAGAGTCAAGAAAAGAAAATTTTTGCCCCAAGTTCACCCTTAGTTCACCCCCTAGTTCACCAAGTCGACGGACGGCTGAGATTGCATTGTGCTTTCCACTTCTCTTTGCCACCATAGATCCCCCCTAGTTGGAGCCGTGCCATATAGTGGGGGGGGGGGAGTGCGTAGACTCAGAGCTAGCTTTAAATCCACACTCATGCAATGAAAATCGTGCGCAAACAAAAATCGCACAGTCTTTTGGACTCACACGATCGTGGAGTAGAAGGCCACCACCATCATGAGGAAATCAATTGATTAGCCCTTTCATGGTTTTGTAAAAGAAGAGCACGTCAATCATGGCCAATCGATGCAGCCAAATTGCGTGAGAATGTACTCTTGAGAGGAGGATGTGCATTGATAAACAGTGGCGACTCTGCAATAGGCTACCCTGCCCACACTTGCGACAGCCCTACACTATCTACATTGGCTTTACCTACGAGCTTTGCCCGTCATCCAACAATAGCCGCACTCAGTAGCCCGTGCGCCATCTACAAGCGAATGAATTTTTCTTTTGTGAGGTCCCTTAAAGACTCCACTAAAAAGAAGGATTTGTACAAAGGTAGTAAGGAAAGAGAATCATTATTTCTTTTGTGAGGCTAAGAAGGATTTGTACCAAGGAAAGAGAATCAATCTTTCTTTTGTGAGCTCAATTAAAGACTGCACTAAGAAGTACCAAGGCACTATTAGTGCAAGTACCAAGGCACTAGGAGACATGTTGATATTCGAACAAAACACATACTTAGGCAATAGAGACATGTTGATATTCGAACAAAACACATACTTAGGCAATACGTTAACTAGTATGTGTGTCAAGCGCACTAGGCTATTTTTAGTAGATGCAAAGAGAGGGTAGCACATTTCTCAGAGCGAAGCGTGTCCTCGACAAGCTTCCTATTCTCAGTGTTGTCTCATGGAGTGTAGCGATTGCAGGATGGGCAGTATGTATGTCATGTGCGGTGCACTTCTTAGAGGGCAGTATGTATGTAAGGTGTGGTGCACATCTTGGAGTGCAACACACACACACACACACACACACACACACACATAGGCTTCTTTGTCAACGATTGTCCCCGTGTGCAACACTTGACACGGAGCTACCTTTCTTGCATTCAAAAAGAGAGTCATAAGACCTGGAAAGGTTTTGTCTTGCTTCCTTGCTTGGAGTTGTCGTGTGTACCTTGCCTACGAGGTGAATTGCGTGCTTTTCTTCACATAGCTTGATATTCACTTCTCCTTAGCACTGGTAGCAAAGAGGGATCTTGAGTTTAAAATGCAAAGGAAAGGCCAAATGTGCCTTTAGGATCATGTCAGATGTTGAGCTAAGAAAGGAGATAATTTTGTCCATGGCGAGAGCGGCTACTTCAATGTCTAGGCTTTTGAGGATTAGGAGCAGCTTATTTGAGGGGACTATGGAAGCTTGATGGCTATTGAGACCTTAGGAAGAGAAAAAGATTGTGGAATCTTGCAAGAAAGGCGGGGTCGTGGGGGAAAGCCCGGGAGAGAGAGAGAGAGAGAGAGAGAGAGAGAGAGAGAGAGCTAGACCGGTTCAAGACACAACAATAGAAAGACAATGTTGTTTAAGAGGTTGTTGTCTTCGCCACAAGCTTTGGGAACACATACTAGAGGCCGGACAACACTGTTCGGGAAGCTACTCAGAGTTGTGGGTGTAAAGAGGAAGAGGGGGGGGGGGGGGGGGATCTAGCCTAGGTTTTCCTTGCTCTCTACTTGGTTGTGTAAGAGTGCCATATTCAACATGCAAACCCTGACGTGTTTTAAATTGGGACACTTCTCGACAGGTTCTCACAAATTAATTTTTCTAACTTAAGTGACAAATATTTGGTGTAATATATAAGATGTAGTGTCCTTAAGGAACAATATTTGATCTGCACTTCATATGTTTCTTTTTTGCACTATTGTGTCATCAAATTTGTAGTATCTTAATGTATCAACCTTCCAAAGACAAATACTCTAGTATATCCCATCTATGGCGAGAGTTCCTTCCTTTGGCAAGTGCACCTTGCAGCTTTGATGACACGGTAGGCAACTGCACGAGACAGAGAGTGAGTGAGGTGAATCCAACAAATCCACTTTTTGGCCAATCACGTGAGACAGTGAGAGTGAATCAGGGTTGCATTTATTCGACCACATAATGCAATTTATACCAAATAAATCATCATTATTCACGCATTCTCATATAATACGTGGTATTTTCAAATAATTTCTATTGTTTCGATTGATAGCGTATCGATCTATAGTCTTTCGGTTGAAACAATATCTATCAACACTATATCGCTCGATACCGATATCGATCGATGCGGTAGTCCATTAAAAAAAATACGTCATTCTTCGATACATTTTCAATCTCTCTCTCTCTCTCTCTCTTTAGCTCACTCTCTCTCTCTTTAGCTCACTCTCTCTCTCTCGCTCTCTCTCTCTAGCCGTTTTTCGAGCAGGTCAGCCTTGCGTATTGGTGAGCATCTTTTCTCTTCACATTCACGTTTTTATAAAAAAATCATTTAAATTGTATTTTCATGTGATTATATAACTGCATGTGTCTCTGATACGCCTTCAGGCCTTCTTAGTCACATAAGAGTTTAAAATTTAGGGTATAGAAATTACTATGGGTTGTCTTATTTTATATCTTACTCCCATAGTAATCTAGAAATTTTTTAGAAAACATTAACTCTTGTTCTGATATGCTTTGCAACACTCTTACTTGAGTCAATGTTCTAGGAATTTAGATAACACCGTACATTGTTTTGATATGTTTGTCCGCACTCATACTTTGTGCGGTGTTTTAGGAGACCATTAGATAGCACGTGCATTTGTTTGATATGTCTCACGACACTCTTACTTTGTACGATGCTTTAGATAAAATAAGCTCCAATGAAATGTGAGCTTACAAAAAAATATACTTCTTCCTGTGTCTGAGCCTTGGTTCTTACAACAAAAAGAAGTTACTCATAAACACGATTTGTGCGAATAAATTTTTTATCGAGTGAGTCATTAAGCTATACACTTTTCAATATATGTATTCATGGACCACATGATTCGTAGATCTACATTGTAGATCTGTATAACAAGAAAAGTGTAATCGTTAAATCACTCCCTGCAACACGATCTTCGGTTCTTACAACGGGAGGAGTTTCTCTCAAACACAATTTGTGGAAAAAAAATTATCTAATGAGCTACTGATTTTAAAAGTATAATCGTTCTCGGCGTCTGCATGGAACGTTTATCCTTTGCTCTTACAACGGGAATAAAACCCCTGCGTCTAGTGCTTAGGATTTGCTTAGATCCTTACAATGAGAGGGATACACAGTGACACCATGTTTTACGTTGTTCTCTGTCATTTATAAAATAATGTGTATTTGTATGACTTTGTCACATTCCTATTGATAGCGTCTCAGACATGCGAGGTTTTTTATTCGAAAAATCATAACATATTTTTTCATGATATGAACAATCATAATTAACATCATGCATAATCGTGTGGATGTTCTTGTGTATGTTAATCATAAATTACATTCATGTGGACCTGTGGTTTAGGGTATAGGGTGATTGCTTCATGGTTGTGTTTCGTATACAATAGAGTTCAACAATAACTTCTATTGCTTAGAATATTAGATGATTCAAATCTATCCATTTTTTTATTTTTAATGTTCTAACATTAAAAGTAATCTATTTTCTTAAAAAATCGATGGACTTTTTTAAGTTGACAATTCAACATTTCTATGTCGAGGGTAACCTGACACTTTGGTAAAGGGAATTGTGCTTAAAGCACGCAAATCTAAGCTTTTTATACTATGTCAGAATTGATCGATACTGTTTCGATCGATATCTATTGATCGATACTATTTCAATCGATAGTATTTCGATCGATATGTAAGCAATAAAACGTTATTTTGAATAAAGCTGACGTGGCAGCAAATAATGTGTACGAATAAATCTTTGAAACATATTAATTGACCATTATTCATGAATAAAACGAATGTCGAATAATGAATCATGCAACCCTGGAGTGAAGGTGAAGGAATTCTCTATGGAGGAGAGAGAGAGAGAGAGAGAGAGAGAGAGAGAGAGAGAGAGAGAGAGATTATGATCGGGTGGACCACCACCTTCGCATAGATCTAGGACGAAGGGCAAGAAGCTAGAAGGTCCAAGCTCTTCATACACCCTTTCTTACATTCCACGCATGAGCATCTTCTTACCTTGCTACCAATCGGCATTTTTTCCTTACTTTAGGCTCCTCGATGTGCTTTGGATCCTTCCTTTGTGCAGCTCCTATAGTCGCCCGTGCAATGGCTCTATGCAATGCCCAATTGATAGGACTTGATGAATGAGAGAGAGAGAGAGAGAGAGAGAGAGAGAGAGAGAGAGCATGCATTTTTTTGTAATACGACATGAGGAAAAGTCTATAGTGGTGTAGAGAGTGTAGATGGGTACGGTGATAGAGCTGGGTTTGGATGATGACCCATGTCCTTCTACTTTTTCTGGTTGAGGATGATCATACACTTGGCATCTCTCTCTCACATACATCTTGAATCAAGACCGCGGCATGTAATTGTAAAGAATGAGGATGCAAGAGAGCTACACAAGACAAGCACAAAGCACACAGAGATGGAAAGCTTCTTCTTCTTCTCACAGAAAAGAGAGTACAAAATGACTAAGTGCTAAAACTAAAAAGTAGCACATATGTACATGCGGCCACTAAGTGTGAACCCGCTAGAAGCGTACTAGGCTGGCACTATAAGTGTAGTCCAGCTGTAGAATCACTGGCAGAGATCCTCCGTGTCGGTCACCTAACGCGCCAGTGAGTAAATGCCGTAAGCTGCCAAGACCCGTAGTGGATGCCAGCTCAAGATGTAGAGCTCGACATCTCAACACTCCCCCTCGAGCTCTGCATGTCGCAGAGTCCAAGCATAGTCCGAAAATGTCGAAGCTTCTCAGCTCCGAGGGCCTTGGTAAAGATATCCGCTATCTGCTCCTCTGTGCCGACGTAGACCAAGTCGATGTCGCCCGCCAACACTCGCTCTCGAACGTAGTGGTAATGGACCTCTATGTGCTTGGTCCTGGCATGGTGAAGGAGTACGAGCGGACGTGCGACGCGAGAGAGAGTGCGAGAAGAAGAGCACGACGATATGGTGAACTCACTCTACTGTAATGTGTAGAGCATAGTGAGTTCTTATTAGGTTTTTACAAAAGAATATGTGTACATTCCTGGCGGCCCCCCCACTTACCTGGGCGACCACATTGGGCTTTATACCCCAACAACCTCTCACTTAAAGTCCAATGTGGTACTTTAAGTGTGAGAGAAGCTACTATATCGGCTAATATACAACAGATGTAGAGAAGTGATGTACTACCCTACACCTAACTGCTTGCAAAAATGCGCAAAGCTCTCTGAGGGAAGTCCTTTTGTAAGTAGATCAGTAGGATTTTCTGTGGTGTGAACTTTGACAAGCTGAAGTTGCTTATCCTCGAGCATTTCCCTGATGAAATGATACTTCACATCCACATGCTTTGTCTTTGAGTGATAAACTGGATTGCGAGCCAATTGTATAGCACTTTGACTATCACAATATCACACAGGCATCTCTTCTTTGATTCCCAAATCTGTTACTAGTCGATTAATCCAAATTGATTCTTTGCATGCCTCTGATGCTGCAACATATTCAGCCTCTGTAGTAGACTGAGTAACACAATCTTGTAATCTAGAACTCCATGATACTGCTCCACCAGCCAATGTAAAGACATACCCTGACGTAGACCTTCGGTTGTCTAAGTCACCTGCATAATCTGAGTCTGTAAAACCCTTTACACTTAGCTCTTGACTCCCATAGCATATACGCATACTCTTTGTAGCTTTCAGGTATCTCAATATTCCTTTCACTACCTCCCAATGTTTCTTGCCTGGGTTTGACATGTATCGACTTACTACTCCCACTGCAAATGCAATGTCTGGGTGAGTAGCAATCATTGCATACATCAAACTACCCATTGCAGACGCATATGGAATCTTATCCATTTCAGCCTGTTCTTCCTCAGACACAGGACAATCTTGTTTGCTAAGTTTCACATATGGTGGCAATGGAACACTCAATGCCTTTCCCTTCTCCATATTGAAACGTTGCAAAACCTTGTCAATATACTCTGTTTGAGATAAGCAAATCAACTTCTTTGATCTGTCTCTCTCAATGCGCATACCAAGTATATGACTTGCCTCACCCATGTCTTTCATGTCAAACGATTTTGCCATCTTTGGCTTCAAAGCTGAAATTTCTTCCAAGTGCTTGCCAGCAATCAACATGTCATCCACATACAAAATAAGGATCAACCAACTACCATCCTTAGCCTTCTTTGTATATAGACAGTGATCGAACTCACTACGTTTGTAGCCTTGAGAAAGCATAAACTTGTGGAATTTATGGTACCATGCCCTCGGTGATTGTTTTAAGCCATTAAGACTCTTTAACAACTGGCATACCCAATCTTCCTTGCGTTTCTCAACAAACCCTTCTAGCTACTGCATGTAAATTTCCACATCTAAATCACCATGCAAGAACGCTGTCTTGACATCCATTTGGTGCAACACCAAATCTAATATGGCAACCAATGCAAGAAAGCATCTCAATGTAGTCATTTTGACCACCGGAGAGAAGACTTCATCAAAGTCAATGCCTTGTTCTTGCTTAAAGCCCTTGGCAACAAGCCTTGCTTTGTACTTTGGCTGACTATCATGAGCGGTGATCTTATACCTGTAAACCCATTTACAGGGTAGAGCCTTTTTGCCCCGTGGTAATTTAACTAGCTTCCATGTCTGGTTTTTATGCAGAGCTGTCATCTCTGACTACATGGCCAATTGCCAATTCCCGGAGTCCTTCATTTGCACTGCTTCCTTGTAACATGAAGGCTTATTGCAATCAGTTAACATGACATAGTTCATAGATGGAACAAACCTATCAGAAGGTCGCACGATATGTCAGCTACGCACAATAGGTGGCTCAGGCTGAGCCACAACCTGTGGTTCCAATCTATCCTATCCTTGCTCCTCTTGAGCCCTGACATTTTGTCTTGCACGTGCAGGTCCATCTTCTTGGAAGACAACTCTTCTAATCTCCTCAACTTTCTCTGGTTTAGAATGATATTTGGCTTCATTAAAGTGAACATCATTGTTGCGGATAACCTTTCTGGATTCGGGATCCCAAAGTCTGTACCCCATCTCACCAAAATTACCATAGCCTAGAAAGATGCACTTTCTACTCTTTGGCTCAAGTTTGTTCCTAAATTCCTTTGCAACGTGAGTATATGCCTCACAGCCAAAGACTCTGAGATGCTTGTATGAGGGCACCTTGCCTGACCATACCATCTCTTGCACTGAATCCTTTTGCAAAACCTTGCTAGGAGATCTATTTACAAGATGAACGGCTGTTGATACAGCTTCAGCCCAAAACCCATTTGGCAGTTGTGCATTAGACAACATACTTCTGACGTTCTCTTGTATGGTCCTATTCATCCTCTCAGCAACACCATTTTGAGGAGGATTGTAAGGAGCAGTCAGTTCCCGTTTTATACCTTTTTACTCACAAAAGTCTGGAAAGGCCTTTGAAACATACTCTCCACCATTGTCAGTGCATAAGCAT
Source organism: Adiantum capillus-veneris (assembly GCF_014529385.1). Taxonomy (NCBI): domain Eukaryota; kingdom Viridiplantae; phylum Streptophyta; class Polypodiopsida; order Polypodiales; family Pteridaceae; genus Adiantum; species Adiantum capillus-veneris. Next base: position 39,930,735 of record NC_140943.1, on the reverse strand, counting down.
TTAAGCTTCTTGCCACTCTGATTCTCCACAAGTGTCACAAATGTTTTGAAAACACTAAACGCTTCATCCTTGTGCTTGAGAAAGTAAACCCATACTTTCCTCGAGTAATCATCTATAAATGTCATAAAGTAAGAAGCTCCCCCTAGAGATAGGTTAGGCATAGGTCCACACAAATCACTATGAACAAGTGCCAACTGTGTATCTCTTCTACTACTTCTATGCTTATGTGGCTACTGTGTTTGCTTACCATACAGACAATGTTCGCAGAATTCAAAATCCTTAAATGAAAAGCCAGGCAAATAACCAGAACGAGACAAGATTTCCATTCCCTTCTTGGACATATGTCCTAACCGGCTATGCCACAAAGAAACGTTCGGCTGCTCGGTTACATTGATTACATTTTTAGAGACATTTGATACATAAATCATGTAAAGTCCTCCAGACTTTACTCCATGTGCTACTGTCATAGAACCCTTGGATATCTTCCACATGTTCTGTCCAAAAGTGGTGACGTAGCCAGCATCATCAAGTAAACCTGTGCTGATCAAGCTCTTTGTAATTGCGGGAACATGTCTCACATTCTTCAGCGTGAAAGAAGAGCCATTCTGAAACTTGAATTGAACATCTCCAACACCTAAGATCTCACATGTCTGCCCATTGCCTAGCCGAACATGATCTTTAGTGGTCACATAAGAAGTAAACCACTCCTTTTTTGGAGACACATGAAGTGATGCCCCTGAGTCTATAATCCAGTCACTCAGTGCATTTCCATCAGATGCTGTAAGAAGAGCTGAGTCCATTGTATTCTTCAAGAAGTAGATGTCTCCTGACACTAGACTGTCATCCTCTGCAACAGTGTTTGTCACATTTATTTCTTGAATCTTCACTGAGGACTTGTTCTTCTCACCATGGTCTTCAGCTTTCTCTTTGCCTTTTTCTGCTTTCCATTCTCTGCAGTCTCTTTTCATGTGACCCTTCTTGCCACAATGGTAGCATTCTATGTCACTCTTGCCTTTAGCACTGCGGGACTTGCTACGAGACTGATTCCTCTTTCCAGCTTTGTAATTTTCTTTGGTCCTTCCCCTGACAACTAAGGCTGTTCCTTTGCCGTTTTCCATTATCTTTGTATTGGTTTCTTCAGTAAGCAGACTTCCTTCTACACTTGCTATGTTCAAACCATCTGGAGGTGCAGAATTACTCAAAGCAGTGCGAAAAGTGTCCCAACTTTCCAGCAATGTGATCAACAGGAACATAGCTCTAATAGGTTCATGAAACTTGACACCTTGAGCTGACAACTGACTATAGATTGTGTTGAATTCATTCAGATGATTGGACATAGGTGTCCCTTCTTTCATCTTCAAGTCAACAAGCTTCTTAAGCCAGTATACCTGTGAAGCTGCACTCTGCTTCTCATAAAGATCACTCAGCTTTAACCATGCTTGATAAGCCGACATCTCGTCTGCTACATTGAAGTAAACGCTTTCTGCCAAAGTCAGCATAATGGTAGAAAGTGCCAATTCATCCATTTCGCTCCATTCATCTTCGTCCATATCTTCTGGTTTTATCCCCTTGAGCTTTATAGGTGTTATCTGCTTCTTTTGTACCAACACGTGCCAAATCTGCTTCTTCCACAATGGGAAATTGGTTCCATCCAGCTTCTTGATATTGTAAAGAGCAGTGTCCTGTGATCCAGCCATAGCTACGTTTCACAGTGGTTTACTTTCCTGGGAAAAATTCGGCAAAGTTTCCCCTGTAAACTGACCTTTGAACCAATATCAACCTGATGAACTAGTGGATGTCGCCTACAGTCTGTGTGTAGATGCGCCAGTGTCGTATGTGACACGCCTCCAAGAACTGTGAGCCGTCCTTCGATGTGTAGATAGCCAGAAATCAACACTCTAGGAGTGTCGATATCCTCAGCACCTACAGTCGTAGGCCAAAAACCCCAAATTTGCAGAGTCAGATCTGTACCTGCTGAGACCACGTAGTCGAAAATGGCCTGCGCAAAACTTTGTCGAAGCCGAACGGTGACCGAGATAACCTCAGAATGAAATTCTGAGCACACCAAGCCCTACGGGCTTAGCCACAAGATTTGGGGCCGTGTCTTTGCCTGTCGAATTTCACTCCAATCTGAGCTGGTGACTCTAGCCTCCTACAGTGCTGCCCCGAGCCTCGATCTGAGCTCTGATACCAGCTGAAGGAGTACGAGCGGAAGTGCGACGCGAGAGAGAGTGCAAGAAGAAGAGCACGACGATATGGTGAACTCGCTCTACTGTAATGTGTAGAGCATATTGAGTTCTTATTAGGTTTTAACAAAAGAATATGTGTACATACCTGGCGGCCCGCCCACTTTCCTGGGCGACCACATTGGGCTTTATACCCCAACACATGGAACACCGGGTTCCTAGCCAACTGCATGCTGCTGAGGTTGTCACAATGGATGACAATCTGCTGGTCCACTTGCACTCCCAAGTCCTCAAGTAATGTGCGTAGCCAAGCTACCTCGCACGCCGCAACTGCTGCACCTCTGTACTCGGCCTCTGTGCTCGATAAAGCAACCGTAGGCTGCTCTTTGCTGCTCCAAGTAACAGCAGCACTCCCAAAAGAGAACATGAAGCCAATCGTAGATCTCCTATCAACAATGCTACCTGCCCAATCTACATCTGTATACCCATACAATGCTAATGGCGCATCTGCTGCATAGAACAATATGTAGTGAAGAGTCCCTTGCACATACCGAAGTGTGCGTCGTACTCCATCCAAATGTGGCTTCCTCGGAAGTTGCATGAACTAACTCTCCAAGCCTACTGTGTAGCTCAAGTTTGGCCTCGTGATAGTCAAGTAGATTAGACTACCCACAATCTTCCTGTACATCTTGATATCCTCAACAACATCACCCTTCTCTGCACTCAGCTTTGCATTCACATCCAAGGGAATAGAAATTGGCTTACAATCAGCCATACCATACTTTGACAACATGTCCAAAGCATATTGTCTCTGTGACAGCCATACACCCTCTGGAGTCCTGATCACCTCAATGCCGAGAAAGTAGCGCAACTCGCCCAAATCTTTCATTTCAAACTCCTGTTTGAGAAGACCCTTCACATGGTCAATCTCCATAGCATTGTCACCCACAATAATAAGGTCATCTACATATATGGTAATGACCACAATCCCCACATCACTCTCACGTACATAGAGTGAATGATCAGCATGAGCTCTCCTAAACCCAATACTGACAAGATACTTGGCAATCCTGTCATACCATGCTCTAGAGCCCTGCTTCAAACCATACAAAGCTTTGAGAAGTCTGCATACATAATCTGGGTAACCTGGATCAACATAACCAGGTGGCTAATCCATATACACTTCCTCTTACAACTCACCATTCAAGAAGGCATTCTTTACATCCATTTGATGCATAATCCATCCTCTAGATGCAGCCACTGCTATGACAGCTCTCACAGTCGTCATCTTTGCCACTGGAGAAAAGGTCTCCTCATAGTCTATGCCATACGTCTGTGCATAACCCTTTGCGACCAGCCTTGCCTTGTGACGCTCAATGTTACCATCAGCCTTATGCTTGGTTTTATACACCCATTTATAGCCAATAGATTTGTTGCCACTTGGCAATGGCACCAACTCCCATGTGTCGTTTGCTTCCAATGCAGCAATCTCTTCATTCATTGCATCATTCCAATGCACATTTCCAACTGCATCCTCAAAACATGTGGGCTCCACATCCCGTATCACCTTAGCCATGTAGGCTTGTTGATGCGCTAGATACCCATCATAAGTCAATTTCTGAAGTGGATTTGTGACTCTGTTAGATCTGCGCGGTCCTGGGTCACTCCTTTGCCCTCTAGCATCTTCTTGTACTTTCCTTACACCAGGTGTCCTGACAGCCGGAATTCCAAATTCCTCATCATGACTTTGTTCAGAACCATCTGAATCCATGTCTACATGTGAAAAACTTGATGATGCATCAGCCATAAAGGGAGGTTCATCAACCTTTTCCTTTCCTTTTCGTGATACATTCCATGTACCTGCTGGTGGAGTGACCTGCGTACGTAGTCTACCATTCCATGGCTTCTCAACAGAGCCACGAGAAGACGACTCTTGTGGTCCACTAAAAACCTGTGACTGTGGCCTCACATTTTGTACAACCACATCATATTTTACATCAGCCCCAATAGTGCCATGTGCATTACTGTACCAGCTGCTCATCTCATCAAAGACTACATCTCTGCTCACTCGTAATTCTCGTGTAGTAGGATTGTAGCACCTGTACCCCTTTTGTTCAAGGGAATATCCCACAAAAATACATTTCTCTGCTTTAGGATCCAATTTCCTACGCAACTCATCTGGTACATGCACGTAAGCTATGCAGCCAAACACTTTCAATTGTGCCAAATCAGGCTTTGTACCTGTAAACTTTTGCTCAGGTGTTACATCATGCACCGCAACTGTAGGTGTCCTATTCATAATGTACACAGCTGTATTTACAGCTTCAGCCCATAAATGATGAGGCATGTTCTTCTCATTCATCAATGCACGTGCAACCTCTACAATGTGCCTGTTTTTCCTTTCTGCGACCCCATTCTGCTGTGGAGTATATCTGCATGTAAAATGCCTGCGTATACCATGCATTCGCAGAAAATCTGAAAAATCATTGGAGAAGTAATCTCCCCCTCCATCTGACCTCAATGTCTTGATTTGCATATGTGTCTCCTTCTCAATCATGACTTTGAAGTCCTGAAAGTGACCAAACACTTCACTTTTGTTACGCATGAAGTAGACCCATACTTTCCTTGTATGGTCATCAATGAAAGAGACATAATACCTGCAACCATGTATACTTGCAGTATCGATTGGACCCCAAACATCTGTGTGCACCACCTCAAGTGGCTTTTTACATACATTGTGCTCATGTGGAAATGAGCCCTTTGACTGTTTTCCAAACTGGCATGCTGCACACACTTTATGCATACCATCGACCTTGAATTTGGGCAAACCTTTTACAATCTGTTTTGATTGCATGCTGCGCAATCTCTGCTCATTGACATGGCCAATGCGTTTGTGTCAAATGTCAACATCAGCCACAACACCTGTGCCCTGTGCAAATAATGCAGCTTTTACCTCACGCATGTCTACATTCAGCGTAAACATTCTGCCCACACATTTGCCCTCTGTGATTAGCTTACAGCCATTCTGGAAATCTTCTACATAACAGCCATTGGGATTGAAGCGAACCTGCAAACCCTGCTCAACCATTTGTCCAACAGAAACAAGATTCTTTGTAATGTTTGGGACATGAAGTACATCTGCTAAGTACTTTGATTTGCCACTCTTCATATTTAGAGGTATGTTCCCTACATGAGCAATGAGGTGAGCTGTGTCATCTCCTGTCTGCACATAGCCTGACACATCTGGTTTGCGCATATCTCTAAACCACTCTCCACGAGACGTCATGTGATTAGAGGTACCTGAATCCACATACCAAACATCATCTTGGGTGGAATTCTCTGTAGTCATTGTATTCATTACATGCTGCATAACAAACATGCGCTCGTTTTTGCTGTCATCTGCATCTCTGCTAGTAGATGCATAGTTGCCCTGTTCTCTCTTTCCACTTGATTTTCCCTTTGGACAGTCACGTGACATGTGACCTCTTTCACCACAAGCCCAACATTCTCTGCTATCTGCAGTATGTTGTTGCCTGCTTGATCCTGCACCATGACCTCTTTGACTCCCCCTGCCTTGAGACTGGTTTCCCCTGCCACCTGTATTGTTTTGATTTGATTGACCTTCTTGAAATTGGCCCCTGCAACCACTTGGGCCTCGACCACGACCTCTACCTCTACCTCTGTTGGAGTTAGAATAGAAGGCATGTTCAGACCTATTTCTGCCACGAGAAGAAGGTGTGTCAAGACCAAGGTTCTTCTCCTCAAGAATAAGCATAGAAATCAAATCTTGGAACACGGGGATGTTGTCTCTTGTATTCATGGAAGACGTGAAATGTACATACTCATCTCCTAGACCATCCAAGCATGCACGGACAATGTCATCGTCTTCCACTGAGACTTTAATAGATCCAAGAGCCTCAATGATACTCTTGATCTTCAAAGCATAATCATTGATGGAGAGGTTGTTCCTCTTAACCTGATTTAGCTCCGACTTTAGTTGAAGCTTCTTGGCCTTGGTGTTCACCTCGAACACTTTGCCTAAGTTTTTCCATGCAATGGCGGGGGTTTCAGCATCCTGTAGATAGCCCATCATGCCATCTGTGATGCTCATAGAAAGCCAATACATCACTTTGCTCTGGCCTTGTTGCCAGTCCCTCAAAGATTTCCTTTGTTCTGCTGTAGCATTTGCCTCGGGAATCTCTGGTTCCTTTTCATTGTCTCCTTCTACATAGTCCCAATAACCTTTTCCTTTTAGGAAATTTGTTATTCTGAACTTCCATGCAGGGTAGTTATTTTTCTCAAGCTTCTCAGTGACAATCTGACTGAAACCGTCAGACATCTTGAAGCACTAAGACAAAATAGCTGCAATCTGCATAAACCTGCAAATCTGCTGAACCTGCTATCGTGGTACCTGTAACGCTTTCTACACTCAACGAGTGTCCACAATCAAGCGTACATACAACCATTGTACTTGTACAGTAAATCTCTGTGTACTGCACTTTGGAGACCTGTTCAGAATCTTGTACGAAAAACCCCTAAAAATTTTTCTGCTACGCGGGGCGCCTTCGGCATCTGGTCGTGGATTGCGAACGAAGGGATTGTGATGCTCTTGCTTTCTTAGCCTCTCTTGCCTGCACCAGGCTCTGATACCATGTAAAGAATGAGGATGCAAGAGAGCTACAGAAGACAAGCACAAAGCACACAGAGATGGAAAGCTTCTTCTTCTTCTCACAGAAAAGAGAGTACAAAATGACTAAGTGCTAAAACTGAAAAGTAGCACATATGTACATGCGGTCACTAAGTGTGAACTCGCTAGAAGCGTACTAGGCTGGCACTATAAGTGTAGTCCAGTTGTAGAATCACTGGCAGAGATCCTCCGTGTCGGTCACCTAACGCGCCAGTGAGTAACTGCCGTAAGCTGCCAAGACCCGTAGTGGATGCCAGCTCAAGATGTAGAGCTCGACATCTCAACAGTAATATTGTGGATACAGTGTTCCCCATCCTTAAGAAAATTGTCAAATTCAAACAACATGTGACTCACCAAAGGGATTTGGTTATATTTAAGATTGCTTGCCACCGTGGTAAGTAAACCTCAAGCAGACCACAACCAGTATTTAGTCAACCTAAGTAAATAGTTACCAGTTGTCCAAAATGAAGGTCAATGTGGGGCTTACCTGCATTGATATCACTAGCCAAACAATAGTAGGATGTAGCGTTACCACTACGCCCGCACACAAGCACTTGAGAAGACATTGCCTGATGGTGTACATAGAGTTAAAACCCCCTAGGCCAAAAGAGTGTGTGATTGACATAGCCAATCACCTACACCTACACAAGGGGCAAGCACCCCAATACTTAACCATTACCCCATTGAAGGATGTGTTTATTCGCTTAAAGATGCTTTGCAAGACCTCACGGTGTGCTAGCACATTAGCAAAACTTTTGGTATTTTTGTTAATGACTTGTTGATCACCATACGATTGCCAAATGTCTGAGGGAAGTGAGCTTGAAATTCGGTGTAACAGAACCTAGCGTGAGTCAAAGTCAAGCTTCACAACATAGACAACTTAGAAGTATGATATTTTTAGGTTTGCGACAAATGTATCATGTTGAAAATGTGAATAAGCTCTTTTACATAGTCTCCCCAAGTTCCATTTTAGAGAGAGAGAGAGAGAGAGAGAGAGAGAGAGGAGGGGGAGAGAGAGAGATGTAGAGAGAGACAAAGTGTCTCCCTCACATGCACTTTACGAAGCTAAGCGAGTGCCACAAGGCACCCGCGGTCGCTGACTGCCATATCTTGCAGTTCAATGTCCACTACCTTGCTGCCCGAGAGGATAGGCCTATCTAAGAAAAGATGGGCATGTAGGTGTAAGTCTCTTCAAATTCTAGCTATCGTGCAATGAGTTCCATGATCTAGAAATCTTGGGCTACAACTTGCGAGCTTCGTAGCTACAAACTATTGTTGAGCAGTGCAAACTAGCTACCCTTTCCTCCTCCTCTTTAGCGCTCCTTGAGTGGCTTCATTGTTGCCCATGAGCAAAGCTTCATAGCTGCAAGATATTGTTGAGCAACGTAATGTAGCTAACCTTTCCACCTCTTCTCTAGCACTCCTTGAGAGAGAGAGAGAGAGAGAGAGAGAGAGAGAGAGAGAGAGAGAGAGAGAGAGCTTCTCTTGATCTTCTTTTATGAAATTTGTCAAGAGTGAGGAGCTTGAGGATCAGAGGGGCCATGCTGCCGCCGAAGGCGGCACCGTTTTACTAGTTTAATAATAAAAGGTTTCTTTCTAAGAGAAAAGAAGAAAGTGACTAATTTTTTGAAACATTTGTTATCATAATAAAATATTATGTTTTTTGAAAAAGTGTAACAATAAGCTACTTAAACTACAATATATTCCAAAAAAAAAAGTTTGCAAAACCACTTGGAAGCATTGTAGCAAATCGAAAAAAAAAGGTGAAAAGGTGAAAGAGTGCAAGAAAGATTGTGTGTGACCCAATATTCAATGGCACTCTTTAAAGAGAGAGGTACACACATGCAAGCACCTCTCACAAAGACCTAGAAGAAATATTAAACAAGTGAAAGGGTCACGGTGGCTTTCTAAAACAATACGAAAATGATAAAATCATTAGGTTGAGTTTAACTAGAATTATATAAAATAAAGCATTGTTAAGGAATATCTCTTTTACTAAGGGACTTTTCCTCCTTACAAAGAAGCAAACCGGAGATAATAGTCAAAATTTTGAATTTGCAAGATTTTTGAACTACGTTCCCACACATTTCACCATTTTTTCTTCGTTTTACCATGGTTTGCTCATTTATTGTGTGTGTGTGTGTATATATATATGTGTGCGTGTGTGTGTGTGTATGTGTAAAATAAATAAATATATGTATGTGTGTATGTATGTATCTATACTATAATAAAAGGGGGAGGGATTCCGGCCCCCTCCCCCAGACACATGGCACCTTCTGCTTCATCCGACCAACTCCGACCGTATTGTGCCCTGCAAACAACCGAGCGCGTTGTGTGTGTGTGTGTGTGTGTGAGAGAGAGAGAGAGAGAGAGCCTAGAGAGAGAGAGAGAGAGAGAGAGAGAGAGAGAGAGAGAGAGAGAGAGAGAAGCCCCCACTCAGGAGCCACTTGTCAGCAGCAACTCAGTCGACACACTAGACGACAAGTGTCCCTGTGACATGGGCGGCCAGAGGTCGCGCACACACACACACACACACACACACACACACACACACACACACACACAGTACGCAGACGGAAGTTGTGTGTGTGTGACCACTGACTCCTGGGACTAGGCTAAGACTCTGAGAGTACTACTCTGTGTGTGTGTGTGTGTGTGTGTGTGTGTGTGAGAGAGAGAGAGAGAGAGAGAGAGAGAGAGAGAGAGAGAGAGAGAGAGAGACGGATGACTCATAAAGGCCGACTCTATGCTATTGCAGTCACAGAGACAATCGTACTATAGAGAGAGATTTGAATTATGCCGCCTGTAGTAGCTGCTAGCCAATGAGCCACTCCCATGCATAGTCCCTACCATAGTACCATGACTCTGTTTCTGATGTGCCGTAGCCCCCTCCATGACTTGACTAATGTGCACCGGCCAGTTGTAACCACTCCCAAGGCTAGCCGTTAGAGAGAGAGAGAGAGAGAGAGACTCTTTCAATGGGCATATCTGTGTCGAGGAAGGTGCAGAAGAAGATGAGGGAGTCACCGTGGGTTCAAGTAGCAGTTTACTCCAGCTTCGAAGAGTGCATCGCCGTATCCCACCACACAACAACAACCGTCTTCCTTTACCATGCAAGCCGGCGCATCTATTGAAGGAGTACGAGCGGAAGTGCCACGCGAGAGAGAGTGCGAGAAGAAGAGCACGACGATATCGTGAACTCGCTCTACTGTAATGTGTAGAGCATAGTGAGTTCTTATTAGGTTTTTACAAAAGAATATGTGTACATACCTGGCGGCCCGCCCACTTACCTGGGCGACCACATTGGGCTTTATACCCCAACAACCTCCCACTTAAAGTCCAATGTGGTACTTTAAGTGTGAGAGAAGCTACTATACAAGCTAATATACAAGAGATGTAGAGAAGTGATGTACTACCCTATACCTAACTACTTGCGAAAATGCGCAAAGCTCTCTGAGGGAAGTCCTTTTTTAAGTAGTTTAGCAGGATTTTCTGTGCTGTGAACTTTGACAAGCTGAAGTTGCTTATCCTCGAGCATTTCCCTGATGAAATGATACTTCACATCCACATGCTTTGTCTTTGAGTGATAAACTGGATTGCGAGCCAATTGTATAGCACTTTGACTATCACAATATAACACAGGCATCTCTTCTTTGATTCCCAAATCTGTTACTAGTCGATTAAGCCAAATTGATTCTTTGCATGCCTCTGATGTTGCAACATATTCAGTCTCTGTAGTAGACTGAGTAACACAATCTTGTAATCTAGAACGCCATGATACTGCTCCACCAGCTAATGTAAAGACATACCTTGACGTAGACCTTCGGTTGTCTAAGTCACCTGCATAATCTGAGTCTGTAAAACCCTTTACACTTAGCTACTAACTCCCATAGCATATACGCATACTCTTTGTAGCTTTCAGGTATCTCCAATATTCCTTTCACTACCTCCCAATGTTTCTTGCCTGGGTTTGACATGTATCGACTTACTGCTCCCACTGCAAATGCAATGTCTGGGCGAGTAGCAATCATTGCATACATTAAACTACCCACTGCAGAAGCATATGGAATCTTATCCATTTCAGCCTGTTCTTCCTCAGACACGGGACAATCTTGTTTGCTAAGTTTCACATATGGTGGCAATGGAACACTCAATGCCTTTCCCTTCTCCATATTGAAACGTTGCGAAACCTTGTCAATATACTCTGTTTGAGATAACCAAATCAACTTCTTTGATCTGTCTTTCTCAATGCGCATACCAAGTATATGACTTGCCTCACCCATGTCTTTCATGTCAAACGATTTTGCCATCTTTGACTTCAAAGCTGAAATTTCTTCCAAGTGCTTGCCAGCAATCAACATGTCATCCACATACAAAATAAGGATCAGCCAACTACCATCCTTAGCCTTCTTTGTATATAGACACTGATCGAACTCACTACGTTTGTAGCCTTGAGAAAGCATAAACTTGTGGAATTTATGGTACCATGCCCTCGGTGATTGTTTTAAGCCATTAAGACTCTTTAACAACTGGCATACCCAATCTTCCTTGCCTTTCTCAACAAACCCTTCTGGCTGCTGCATGTTAATTTCCACACCAAATCTAATATGGCAACCAATGCAAGAAAGCATCTCAATGTAGTCATCTTGACCACCGGAGAGAAGACTTCATCAAAGTCAATGCCTTGTTCTTGCTTAAAGCCCTTGGCAACAAGCCTTGCTTTTTGTACTTTGGCTGACTATCATGAGCGGTGATCTTATACCTGTAAACCCATTTACAAGGTAGAGGCTTTTTGCCCTGTGGTAATTTAACTAGCTTCCATGTCTTGTTTTTATGCAGAGCTGTCATCTATGACTTCATGGGCAATTGCCAATTCCCGAAGTCCTTCATTTGCACTGCTTCCTTGTAACATGAAGGCTCATTGCAATCAGTCAACATGACATAATTCATAGATGGAACAAACCTATCAGGAGGTCGCGTGACACGTCCAGATCTACGCACAATAGGTGGCTCAGGCTCAGCCACAACGTGTGGTTCCACTCTATCCTGTCCTTGCTCCTCTTGAGCCCTGACATTTTGTCTTGCACGTGCAGGTCCATCTTCTTGGAAGACAACTCTTCTAATCTCCTCAACCCTCTCTGGTTTAGAATGATATTTGGATTCATTAAAGTGAACATCATTGCTGCGGACACCCTTTCTGGATTCGGGATCCCAAAGTCTGTACCCCATCTCATCAGAATTACCATAGCCTAGAAAGATGCACTTTCTACTCTTTGGCTTAAGTTTGTTCCTAAATTCCTTTGGAACGTGAGTATATGCCTCATAGCCAAAGACTCTGAGATGCTTGTATGAGGGCACCTTGCTTGACCATACCATCTCTGGCACTGAATCCTTCTACAAAACCTTGCTAGGAGATCTATTTATAAGATGAACAGCTGTTGATACAGCTTCATCCCAAAACCCATTTGGCAGCTATTTATTAGACAACATACTTCTGACCTTCTCTTGTATGGTCCTATTCATCCTCTCAGCAACACCATTTTGAGGAGGATTGTAAGGAGCAGTAAGTTCACGTTTTATACATTTTGACTCACAAAAGTCCTGAAAGGCCTTTGAAACATACTCTCCACCATTGTCAGTGCATAAGCATTTAAGCTTCTTGCCACTCTGATTCTCCACAAGTGTCACAAACGTTTTGAAAACACTAAACGCTTCATCGTTGTGCTTGAGAAAGTAAACCCATACTTTCCTCGAGTAATCATCTATAAATGTCATAAAGTAAGAAGCTCCCCCTAGAGATAGGTTACGCATAGGTCCACACAAATCACTATGAACAAGTTCCAAGTGTGTATCTCTTGTACTACTTCTATGCTTATGTGGTTGCTGTGTTTGCTTACCATATAGACAATGTTCACAGAATTCAAAATCATTAAATGACAAGCCATTCAAATAACCAGAACGAGACAAGATTTCCATTCCCTTCTTGGACATATGTCCTAACCGGCTATGCAACAAAGAAACGTTCGGCTGCTCGGTTACATTGATTACATTTTTAGAGACATTTGATACATAAATCATGTAAAGTCCTCCAGACTTTACTCCATGTGCTACTGTCATAGAACCCTTGGATATCTTCCACATGTTCTGTCCAAAAGTGGTTACGTAGCGAGCATCATCAAGTAAACCTATGCTAATCAAGCTCTTTGTAATTGCGGGAACATGTCTCACATTCTTCAGCGTGAAAGAAGAGCCATTCTGAAACTTCAATTGAACATCTCCAACACCTAAGATCTCACATGTCTGTCCATTGCCTAGCCGAACATGATCTTTAGTGGTCACATAAGAGGTAAACCACTCCTTTTTTGGAGACACATGAAGTGATGCCCCTGAGTCTATAATCCAGTCACTTAGTGCATTTCCATCAGATGTTGTAAGAAGAGCCGAGTCCATTGTATTCTTCAAGAAGTAGATGTCTCCAGACACTAGACTGTCATCCTTTGCAACAGTGTTTGTCACATTTATTTCTTGAATCTTCACTGAGGACTTGTTCTTCTCACCATGGTCTTTAGCTTTCTCTTTGCCTTTTTCTGCTTTCCATTCTCTGCAGTCTCTTTTCATGTGACCCTTCTTGCCACAATGGTAGCATTCTATGTCACTCTTGCCTTTAGCACTACGGGACTTGCTACGAGACTGATTCCTCTTTCCAGCTTTGTACTTTTCTTTGGTCCTTCCCCTGACAACTAAGGCTGTTCCTTTGTCTTTGTCCATTGTCTTTCTGTTTGTTTCTTCAGGAAGCAGACGGCCTTCTACACCTGCTATGGTCAAACCATCTGGAGGTGCAGAATTACTCAAAGCTGTGCAAAAAGTTTCCCAAATTTCCGGCAATGTCATCAACAGGAACATAGCTCTAACAGGTTCATCAAACTTAACACCTTGAGTTGACAACTGACTGTAGATGGTGTTGAATTCATTCATATGGTTGGACATAGGTGTCCCTTCTTTCATCTTCAAGTCAACAAGCTTCTTAAGCCAGTATACCTGTGAAGCTGCACTCTGCTTCTCATAAAGATCACTCAGCTTTAACCATGCTTGATAAGCCGACATCTCGTCTGCTACATTGAAGTAAACGCTTTCTGCCAAAGTCAACATAATGGTAGAAAGTGCCGATTCATCCATTTCGCTCCATTCATCTTCGTCCATATATTCTGGTTTTATCCCCTTGAGCTTTATAGGTGTTATCTGCTTCTTTTGTACCAACACGTGCCAAATCTGCTTCTTCCACAATGGGAAATTGGTTCCTTCCAGCTTCTTGATATTGTAAAGAGCAGTGTCCTGTGATCGAGCCATAGCTACGCTTCACAATAGTTTACTTTCCTGGGAAAAATTTTAGATTTTCCCCTGTAAACTGACCTTTGAACCAATATCAACCTATCAAATGAACCAAGAAAGCTTCAAATTTTGCATAAATTTCGGCAGAGTCTCCTTTGTAAAATGGCTCTGGTGTACTCAAAAAATAGACCAAAAACAGCTCAAAAAACCACTGTCTCTCTAACACTGTAAGCTGTGGGTAAACCTGTCCTGTACCATTACTGTCTCTCACTGTCCTGTCACTGTCCTGTAAGCATAGACTGCGACAATGCCTCAACGGCAGTAAAGCAAAGATGGAATCCCAACTGTCCAACTCACAGTCAATACATCCTAGCTGCCTATCTAAGGGTGCTCGAGGGATCGCTCCAAGACCTGTATCACCGAAAGGATCTCAACATTCGAGAATCCCCCAGCTCAATAAAACCTTACTCGACCCTCAACAAAGGTTGCACTAAATCTGACAGTACAGAAACTTCCCACAAAGTCATACATCCACAAATTTCCCACTGTATGCTGTAACCGCTGCGGCGGTTGTTTGCTGCGTGACTCACAGCCAGCAAACCCTCAACAGACATACATCATCTCTGACAATACATCCCATGTGGAAGTACCTGCAATGTCAATATGAAATCTGGAATATCAAGCAACAAACACAAGCTACCTGATGAACTAGTGTATGTCGCCTACAGTCTGTGTGTAGATGCGTCCGTGTCGTATGTGACATGCCTCCAAGAACTGTGAGCCGTCGTTCGTTGTGTAGACAGCCACAAATCAGCACTCTGGAAGTGTAGATATCCTCAACACCTGCAGTCGTAGGCCGAAACCCCAAATTTGCAGAGTCAGATGTGCACCCGCCGAGACCACGTAGTCGAAAATGGCCTGCGCAGAACTCTGTCGAAGCCAAACGGTGGCCGAGATGACCTCAGAATGAAATTCTGAGAACACCGAGCCCTTCGACTTGTCCCACAGGATTTGGGGCCGTGTCTTCGCCTGTCGAATCTCACTCCAATCCGAGCAGGTGACTCTGGCTACCAGCAAATGCTGCCTCGAGCCTTGATCTGAGCTCTGATACCAGTTGAAGGAGTGCGAGCGGAAGTGCGACGCGAGAGAGAGTGCGAGAAGAAGAGCACGACGATATGGTAACTCGCTCTACTGTAATGTGTAGAGCATAGTGAGTTCTTATTAGGTTTTTACAAAAGAATATGTGTACATACCTGGGAGCCCGCCCACTTACCTGGGTGACCACATTGGGCTTTATACCCCAACATCTATGATATCATCTCCTCTCCTACAGACCATGTAGACGAACCCGCTTTTCCTCTCAAGCAACAATGGCTTCCACCTTCTCCCCCCACTCTAGAAAATGTTGTTTTCACCCTCAGAGATGACGAGTTTGCTCCCTTAGTCAAGCAGAGGAGGGACCCTTGAAAAAGACGGCTATACATATTCGTTCAAGGGGTTTTGTTGGCTTTTCTGCAGCATTGGGGAGGTCTTGGCTGTGTGCACAAATGTCACCAAGATGCCCGAGTCGAGCACACGCTTGGCTAATAGCATCAATGGATTGATGTGCCCCTACGTTGGGAAGGACTGCATGCGGCTTGCTACCTGCCATTTACTATGTGGATGTGTCCATGCATGAATGCCTTAGCTCCAGCTTCGAAGAGTTTTGAGGCAGTGGAGGTGGCACACATAGGGTCTCTCTCTCTCTCTCTCTCTCTCTCTCTCTCTCTCTCTCTCTCTCTCTCTCTCTCTCTCTCTCTCTCTCTCTCTCTCTCTCTCTCTCTCTCTCAACAAGGCAGTTTTGCAGGCGTGGAGCTTGCAACGGAGTGAAACTCGCCATGATGAGAACAGGGGGAGGGTTGATCCCTTTGGAGAAAGGTAAGGCAAGGGAATCCGAAGAGTTTTTAGGCCTGCGGAGGTGGCCTGCGTAGCGTCTCCTCTCTCTCTCTCTCTCTCTCTCTCTCTCACACACACACACACACACACACACACACACACACACACACACACACACACACACACACACAGGTGGTTGCAGGCGTGGAGCTTGCAACGGGTGAAACTCGCCATGATGAGAACAGGGGGAGGGTTGATCCCTTTGGAAAAAGGTTAAGGCAAGGGAATCTGAAGAGATTTCATTTTCGAGCCACGGAGGGATCATAGCAATGTTCGGGAAAAATAATTTTTCCAACCATACAAAATTCCTTTCCTTGAATTTGCCAAGAGGAAATTTTAGAAAATTAGGGTTTTACACATTTTTCCTATTTTGGGGCAAAATTTCTCCTTTACCTCTTACCCTCAACCGACATTTTTGAAATTAAAAACGGTACGATATTAAGTTGAGACACATTTTTCCCAAACACTAGACCAGAGGGTCAACAACCTCAAAATAGGGCCAAGGGCACAACAACAATGCTTGGCTGTAGCGGATGTCATTTGGCTGTCGTCGTGCATCTCTTGCTTTATCGTCGACAATGCCATGAAAGAAAATAGGAAAAATTACCCTCTAATTTGTGAAAATTCCCATGCCACCCCTCAAATTTCAAAAATCCGCAGAATACCCGCAATATTTTGTCATAAATTCCCAAAATGCCCTTCAAATTTTCCAAAATCCCCAAATACGTGATTAAATATCTCCAGAGATGCAAAAAATTGTAGCTTTCCACAAGAAGGCGGATCGTCTATCAATACAATATGCTAAAACTAGAATTTGTGTTGGTTATGTAGGCTTTGGAGATGAATTGCTTCATTATTTTTAGACATGATTGCTTTAAGGGGTATTTCGGGAATTTCCACAAATTAGAGGGGTATCTTGATAATTTGCCCAAGAAAATAATGGACTCTTATTAACTCTTATTATTGAGAAGCTATTATTACAATATGGGCAAAGGAATTCACGATGATATGGTTGACCACCAGGGGTTATTGATAGAAAACAGTGTGCTTGGCATTGCCTTGGTTGACATGCATGATCAAGAAGCTATGGGCTATTTTTAGTATATGTGAAGAGAGGGCATCTCTCCAAATGAAAAATGCGATGATATGGTTATGCAAGGGGTTGATGAAAGAAAACGTTGTGCTTGGCTCTGCCTTGCTGGACATGTATGCTAGATGTGGTGCACTTTATTTTCACAAAAAGTGATTGAGGAGCTTCCTGTCCGAGAGAGAGAGAGAGAGAGAGAGAGAGAGAGAGAGAGAGAGAGAGAGAGAGAGAGAGAGAGAGAGAGAGAGAGTTGTGGGCTGTTTTTTTGTTGTGATCGGGCCTCACAAGGGTTCATTGATTGCAAGATACGTCCAATAGCAGGGTCAGGGAGCTTTGAACTATTTTGAGCAGATGCAAAGTGAGGGCACCTCTCCAAATGAAATGATGTGGGCAAAAGATGATATTGGTAGTCTTGCATTGTAAGAGGGGCCATACCGCCGCTGAAGGCAGCACCGTTTTACTAGTATGTATAGGATTGGTTGATAAGCCTCGACGAGAGACGATAGTCATCCAACATGTAATCTTCAGCACCTCAAGGCTCGGCACAAACTGTGGGTTTTGCCAACATTCGAGAAAAATCATTTTTCCAAGCATACAAATTTTCTTTCCTAGAGTTTGCCATGAGGAAATTTTAGAAAATTAGGGATATTTTACGGGCTTTTACACTATTTTTCTCTATTTTGAGATGGAATTTCTCTTTTCTCCTTGCACTCAACCGGCATTTTTGAAATTGAGAACGACACGATATTAAGCTGAGACACATTTTTCCTGAACACTGAGTTTTTCTATTAAACAAAATAGAAAAAAAAAGAAAGATTGTTTGTGACTCAATAATCAATGTCCCTCTTCAAAGAGAGAGAGGTACAAAAATGTCAACACCCTCTCGCAAGGTCCTACCAAAATTCACGATCAAAAGGAAATCAAGATAAGAGGGAAATACATACAAAATATATAAATTAGTATTTGTATTTTGGCTTTATAAAAAACACAATCAAGGAATGAACAAGCATAATTCAAAAAGAGAAAGAAAAACAAAAGGTGGCTGAATCAAAAACATTTTAAAACAAGAAAAATCAAGAATGTGAGGTTGTGAAATGAAATGTGAAATTAAATAAAAGATCATCAATAAATAAATAAATATATATATGTGTGTGTGTATGTATATATCTATAGTATTTATTAGAATTATGCAAGGTTAATGCAAAAGAAGTCAAGACATGTCACATGCGAAGTGAAAAGATCCATTTATTTTTTTAGAACTGAAGATAAGTCTCCATCACACCGAAAACATTTAAGATAAGTCTCTATCATCACACTTAGAATAACACTAGTACGGTCGACTGCCTTCGACGGCCGCTCTCTCTTTCTCTCTCCCTCTTTATTGCGTGCATACGGGCTTCTTTCAGTTTTGGAGTTTAGCCTTCATGTCGCAGACTCGCAGATTTCAATACATGTAAAGGGTTTTCCTTTCTGCCATATTATGTTAGTTTAGATTTAAGATAATTCTCCATCATGACACCGAAAACATTGAAAGCATGCCTAACCCAACTCAACACTAAGGCTTCTTTTAGAAAGCCAAAAAGAAAGTTTGTTGCCATGTGGAACCAAAATTTTACCCACATAGACTTTATTTATGGGTTGCCATGAGGGTCTCGCTTGTTGATCTGTCCGCCATCAATGGAGAGCGTAACAAATTTTGGTTGCAATTGTGGCAGAAGGGTAGGCGAAGGTGGGTGACATAGGTCCCAATAAAATGTTTTGGTTCGCTGTGTATGCTCTTGTCGCCATGTGTAGGGCGCAGATGCAGAAGAAACAGGTAAAGGAGTACGAGCGGAAGTGCGACGCGAGAGAGAGTGCGAGAAGAAGAGCACGACGATATGGTGAACTCGGTCTACTGTAATGTGTAGAGCATAGTGAGTTCTTATTAGGTTTTAACAAAAGAATATGTGTACATGCCTGGCGGCCCGCCCACTTACCTGGGCGACCACATTGGGCTTTATACCCCAACAACCTCCCACTTAAAGTCCAATGTGGTACTTTAAGTGTGAGAGAAGCTACTATACAAGCTAATATACAAGAGATGTAGAGAAGTGATGTACTACCCTACACCTAACTGCTTGCGAAAATGCGCAAAGCTCTCTGAGGGAAGTCCTTTTGTAAGTAGATCAGCAGGATTTTCTGTGGTGTGAACTTTGACAAGCTGAAGTTGCTTATCCTCGAGCATTTCCCTGATGAAATGATACTTCACATCCACATGCTTTGTCTTTGAGTGATAAACTGGATTGCGAGCCAATTGTATAGCACTTTGACTATCACAATATAACACAGACATCTCTTCTTTGATTCAGCCTCTGTAGTAGACTGAGTAACACAATCTTGTAATCTAGAACGCCATGATACTGCTCCACCAGCCAATGTAAAGACATACCCTGATGTAGACCTTCGGTTGTCTAAGTCACCTGCATAATCCGAGTCTGTAAAACCCTTTACACTTAGCTCCTGACTCCCATAGCATATACGCATACTCTTTGTAGCTTTCACGTATCTCAATATTCCTTTCAATGCCTCCCAATGTTTCTTGCCTGGGTTTGACATGTATCGACTTACTACACCCACTGCAAATGCAATGTCTGGGCGAGTAGCAATCATTGCATACATCAAACTACCCACTGCAGACGCATATGGAATCTTATCCATTTCAGCCTGTTCTTCCTCAGACACAGGACAATCTGGGTTTGACATGTATCGACTTACTACTCCCGCTGCAAATGCAATGTCTGGGCGAGTAGCAATCATTGCATACATCAAACTACCCACTGCAGACGCATATGGCATCTTATCCATTTCAGCCTGTTCTTCCTCAAACACAGGACAATCTTGTTTGCTTTCACATATGGTGGCAATGGAACACTCAATGCCTTTCCCTTCTCCATATTGAAACGTTGCAAAACCTTGTCAATATACTCTGTCTGAGATAACCAAATCAACTTCTTTGATCTGTCTCTCTCAATGCGCATACCAAGTATATGACTTGCCTCACCCATGTCTTTCATGTCAAACGATTTTGCCATCTTTGACTTCAAAGCTGAAATTTCTTCCAAGTGCTTGCCAACAATCAACATGTCATCCACATACAAAATAAGGATCAGCCAACTGCCATCCTTAACCTTCTTTGTATATAGACAGTGATCGAACTCACTACGTTTGTAGCCTTGAGAAATCATAAACTTGTGGAATTTATGGTACCATGCCCTCGGTGATTGTTTTAAGCCATAAAGACTCTTTAACAACTGGCATACCCAATCTTCCTTGCCTTTCTCAACAAACCCTTCTGGCTGCTGCATGTTAATTTCCACATCTAAATCACCATGCAAGAACGCTGTCTTGACATCCATTTGGTGCAACACCAAATCTAATATGGCAACCAATGCAAGAAAGCATCTCAATGTAGTCATCTTGACCACCGGAGAGAAGACTTCATCAAAGTCAATGCCTTGTTCTTGCTTAAAGCCCTTGGAAACAAGCCTTGCTTTGTACTTTGGCTGACTATCATGAGCGGTGATCTTATACCTGTAAACCCATTTACAAGGTAGAGCCTTTTTGCCCTGTGGTAATTTAACTAGCTTCCATGTCTTGTTTTTATGCAGAGCTGTCATCTATGACTGCATGGCCAATTGCCAATTCCCGGAGTCCTTCATTTGCATTGCTTCCTTGTAACATGAAGGCTCATTGCAATCAATCAACATGATATAATTCATAGATGGAACAAACCTATCAGGAGGTCGCGTGACACGTCCAGATCTACGCACAATAGGTGGCTCAGGCTCAGCCACAACGTGTGGTTCCACTCTATCCTGCCCTTGCTCCTCTTGAGCCCTGACATTTTGTCTTGCACGTGCAGGTCCATCTTCTTGGAAGACAACTCTTCTAATCTCCTCAACTCTCTCTGGTTTAGAATGATATTTGGATTCATTAAAGTGAACATCATTGCTGCGGACACCCTTTCTGGATTCGGGATCCCAAAGTCTGTACCCCATCTCATCAGAATTACCATAGCCTAGAAAGATGCACTTTCTACTCTTTGGCTTAAGTTTGTTCCTAAATTCCTTTGGAACGTGAGTATATGCCTCACAGCCAAAGACTCTGAGATGCTTGTATGAGGGCATTTTGCCTGACCATACCATCTCTGGCACTGAATCCTTTTGCAAAACCTTGCTAGGAGATCTATTTACAAGATGAACAATTGTTGATACAGCTTCAGCCCAAAACCCATTTGGCAGCTGTGCATTAGACAACATACTTCTGACCTTCTCTTGTATGGTCCTATTCATCCTCTCAGCAACACCATTTTGAGGAGGATTGTAAGGAGCAGTAAGTTCACGTTTTATACATTTTGACTCACAAAAGTCTTGAAAGGCCTTTGAAACATACTCTCCACCATTGTCAATGCGTAAGCATTTAAGCTTCTTGCTACTCTGATTCTCCACAAGTGTCACAAACGTTTTGAAAACACTAAACGCTTCATCATTGTGCTTGAGAAAGTAAACCCATACTTTTCTTGAGTAATCATCTATAAATGTCATAAAGTAAGAAGCTCCCCCTAGAGATAGGTTAGGCATAGGTCCACACAAATCACTATGAACAAGTGCCAACTGTGTATCTCTTCTACTACTTCTATGCTTATGTGGCTACTGTGTTTGCTTACCATACAGACAATGTTCACAGAATTCAAAATCATTAAATGAAAAGCAAGGC
Organism: Adiantum capillus-veneris; assembly: GCF_014529385.1. Lineage (NCBI taxonomy): Eukaryota > Viridiplantae > Streptophyta > Polypodiopsida > Polypodiales > Pteridaceae > Adiantum > Adiantum capillus-veneris. The sequence goes on along the minus strand of NC_140943.1, from coordinate 39,908,756 downwards.
AAATAACCAGAACGAGACAAGATTTCCATTCCCTTCTTGGACATATGTCCTAACCGGCTATGCCACAAAGGAACGTTCGGTTGCTCGGTTACATTGATTACATTTTTAGAGACATTTGATACATAAATCATGTAAAGTCCTCCAGACTTTACTCCATGTGCTACTGTCATAGAACCCTTGGATATCTTCCACATGTTCTGTCCAAAAGTGGTGACGTAGCCAGCATTATCAAGTAAACCTGTGCTGATCAAGCTCTTCGTAATTGCGGGAACATGTCTCACATTCTTGAGCGTGAAAGAAGAGCCATTCTGAAACTTCAATTGAACATCTCCAACACCTAAGATCTCACATGTCTTCCGATTGCCTAGCCGAACATGATCTTTAGTGGTCACATAAGAAGTAAACCACTCCTTGTTTGGAGACACATGAAGTGATGCCCCTGAGTCTATAATCCAGTCACTCAGTGCATTTCCATCAGATGCTGTAAGAAGAGCTGAGTCCATTGTATTCTTCAAGAAGTAGATGTCTCCTAACACTAGACTGTCATCCTCTGCAACAATGTTTGTCACATTTATTTCTTGAATCTTCACTGAGGACTTGTTCTTCTCACCATGGTCTTTAGCTTTCTCTTTGCCTTTTTCTGCTTTCCATTCTCTGCAGTCTCTTTTCATGTGACCCTTCTTGCCACAATGGTAGCATTCTATGTCACTCTTGCCTTTAGCACTGCGGGACTTGCTACGAGACTGATTCCTCTTTCCAGCTTTGTACTTTTCTTTGGTCCTTCCCCTGACAACTAAGGCTGTTCCTTTGTCTTTGTCCATTGTCTTTCTATTGGTTTCTTCAGTAAGCAGACTTCCTTCTACACCTGCTATGTTCAAACCATCTGGAGGTGCAGAATTACTCAAAGCTGTGCGAAAAGTGTCCCAACTTTCCGGCAATGTGATCAACAGGAACATAGCTCTAACAGGTTCATGAAACTTGACACCTTGAGCTGACAACTGACTATAGATTGTGTTGAATTCATTCAGATGATTGGACATAGGTGTCCCTTCTTTCATCTTCAAGTCAACAAGCTTCTTAAGCCAGTATACCTGTGAAGCTGCACTCTGCTTCTCATAAAGATCACTCAGCTTTAACCATGCTTGATAAGCCGACATCTCGTCTGCTACATTGAAGTAAACGCTTTCTGCCAAAGTCAGCATAATGGTAGAAAGTGCCAATTCATCCATTTCGCTCCATTCATCTTCGTCCATATCTTCTGGTTTTATCCCCTTGAGCTTTATAGGTGTTATCTGCTTCTTTTGTACCAACACGTGCCAAATCTGCTTCTTCCGCAATGGGAAATTGGTTCCATCCAGCTTCTTGATATTGTAAAGAGCAGTGTCCTGTGATCCAGCCATAGCTACGCTTCACAATAGTTTACTTTTCTGGGAAAAATTCGGCAGAGTTTCCCCTGTAAACTAACCTCTGAACCAATATCAACCTGTCAAATGAACTAAGAAAGCTTCGGATTCTGCAGAAATTTTGGCAGAGTCTCCTTTGTAAAATGGCTCTGGTGTACTAAAAACAGACCAAAAAACAGCTCAAAAAACACTGTCTCTCTGACACTGTAAGCTGTGGGTAAACCTGTCCTGCACTTGTACTGTCTCTCACTGTCCTGTCACTGTCCTATAAGCATAGACTGTGACAATGCCTCAACGGCAGTAAAGCAAAGATGCAATCCCAACTGTCTAACTCATAGTCAATACATCCTAGCTGCGTATCTAAGGGTGCTCGAGGGATCGCTCCAAGACCTGTATCACCGAAAGGATCTCAACATTCGAGAATCCCCCAGCTCAATAAAACCTCACTCGACCCTCAACAAAGGCTGCAGTAAATCTGACAGTACATAGACTTCCCACAAAGTCATACATCCACAAATTTCCCACTGTATGCTGTAACCGCTGCGGCGGTTGTTTGCTGCGTGACTCACAGCCAGCAAACCCTCAACAGACATACATCATCTCTGACAATACATCCCATGTGGAAGTACCTGCAATGTCAGGATGAAATCTGGAATATCAAGCAACAAACACAAGCTACCTGATGAACTAGTGGATGTCGCCTATAGTCTGTGTGTAGATGCACCCGTGTCGTATGTGACACGCCTCCAAGAACTGTGAGCCGTCGTTCGATGTGTAGACAGCCACAAATCAACACTCTGGGAGTGTCGATATCCTCAGCACCTGCAGTCGTAGGCCGAAAACCCCAAATTTGCAGAGTCGGATCTGCACCCACTGAGACCACGTAGTCGAAAATGGCCTGCGCAGACCTTTGTCGAAGCAGAACGGTGGCCGAGATGACCTCAGAACGCAGGAGGTCAGTAGGTCAAATTCCAGTAGCCATGGCGAAGCACACGAGGGCAGCAATGGCGAAGCTGGGGGGGGGGGGAGGGCAGGGCGACGGGGGGTAGAGAGAGGAGAGAGATGGAAGAGAGAGGAGAGAGAGAGGGGTTATTTTGGGGCGGATCTGGCGAGATTCCGCCTAATAAGGGCATACCCATTATATCTGTTTATCAATGTTAGAAAAAAACCGGGGTAGAGTGTATTTTAATTGGCTAAAATCATAAAATCCCGGCTAGATTTTGAGCTTGACTTGAATTTTTTTTTGACAAAATTACAGAAGTTTTAGTGTAAATACCAGCAAAAGCTTCAAATTTTGACCTAAAAACCGATAGAATTTCAAAATTTCCCTTATTTTGTTCGGCTAGGAAAAATGTATTTTTCTAGCCTTGACTAGTATTATTGGAAATTTGGAATTCTTTGAGCAATGAGCGGGTTGTGCCCAAGAAGAAATAGCCAATCCACAACATTAATACCAATTACATGAATTGGGTGCATTACTTTCAATAAAAAATTAAATATTAAATGATTAGAGAAATTTATTAATTACTCTTAGACACATGACTTTATTAGTGGTGATTCTATTTATATTACCATTTGGATCTCACTATAAATTGAAATAAATGTACAGTGCCTTCAAGTCATGAGGAAGGCGACGGGCAACAAGACACTTAAATGGATTCGACAATCTTTTGAAAGGTGGTTGGCCTTGATATCCTTGAATGCATAGGAGCCTCTCTTCTCGGATTCTAAGTTTCGGTAGCGCATCCATTCCATTTACGATTGGCTCGAACCTCAAGGTCAAGGTACTTGAAGCTCTCCACCACTTCAGGAAGCACTTATTGTACACAATGCATGGCATATTCGCGCACACACACAAGAGAGAGAGAGAGAGAGAGAGAGAGAGAGAGAGAGAGAGAGAGAGAGAGCTCGCTACCCTCCCTCCCAAGAAGTTTTGGACAAATTCTCACAATAATTCCCACATTGTCACTTACCTCAACATCATGAGCTTATGTGGGGGAGGCACTACGTACCTAGCTAGGTATGATTACGAGCAAGGGACTGTCGGCCCGAAGTTTTGGACAAATTCTCATAATAATTCCCACATTGTGACTTACCTCAACATCATGAGCTTCTGTGAGGGAGGCACCGCATACCTAGCTAGCTACGATTATGAGCAACGGACCGTCAGCCCGAAGTTTTGGACAAATTCTCACAATAATTCCCACATTGTGACTTACCTCAACATCATGAGCTTCTGTGAGGGAGGCACCATATACCTAGCTAGGTACTACGGGCAGGGGACCGTTGGCCCGATGGAGAGCCGGCGGTCCTCTGTCCGTAATCGTACCTAGCTAGGTATGAGGTGCCTCTCGAACATAAGCTCATGATGTTATTTATTGTATGAAAAGACTTAGTTTTCCTACATGAGAAAATTTCTAAATCTTCTTGTGCCTCGTCCTCCACTCTCATGATGATTTTACAAGAAGTAAAGAATTATGCCAGAGAAGGGCCTCACTTTATGTGGACCAAAAGGATGTGAATCAGAGGTGGTGTCCTACAGCATTCACACAAAGCAATCATCAATAATTCTCCAAAGAGAGGGAGGCATGTTCAAGACCAACGCACATGCATTCGGTGAGCCTTGGTGCAACTGCAGCAGATGCATCCAATTGAAAAACAAAATCTTATGGCAAGAGATAGGCTAGATGTTGTGTCGAGAAAGATGTATGCCTTTCCTCTTCCTCCTCTTAAAGTCGGATTTTAAGTAGGCGGGGAATTGGGATGTACATATGTGTGTGCTCATGGATCTCTCCCTCCTCCCCCTCTCTTTGTATCTACAAACCACCACAAGAAGGGACAAGTGTAGCTCCAAATCTAGCTGCACTCCTTGACATTTGTTTTTGTGGTTCTACATCTTCGGTAGTGCCTTCGTCCGCTTCGTAGGACGCCTTGTTTACATTGTAATTTGTAGGGCCTCCCAAAGTCTTTCACATTTGGAGGGTCCTTCATATCCATCCATCTTTTTTCGGCAAATCGTACAACTACTGTGCGAAACGATAAAGTACGCTCGTGAACGCCAACGGGTCACTTGACCGCATTCGATCCTATGACCCCGGTCACCAAGGATGAATGTACATATCCATCCATCTTATAGGGTGGGTTTTGATGGGTGGTGAAAAAGAAGTTGACTCTCACTGCTCAAAAGGAGAGATGCCGGCGGGTTTGACGCAGTAAGCGATGCTCCTCTATGTCTTCCTAATCGCTGATGCATTGCTTGCACAGCAAAGCGTGTTCTTCTCCTACTCTTCCTTCTTCCTATAAGGAGCCGCTTGTCGAAATATTACTTGTGCGCGTAGAGACACCCCAGGACGGAAAAATCTCCAGTTCTGTGTGCGAGGTAGCCCTAAAAGCAGAGCTCTCTCTCTCTCTCTCTCTCTCTCTCTCTCACACACACACACACACACACACACACACACAGATTGCTGCGACAGCTCTTGGAACCTTTCTTCTCGTCGCCAAGAAGAAGCATTCGTCCACCATAGCATCTTCTGTGTTCAAATTTCTGAAATCTGCAGAAGTTTGCTACCTTCGAAGGGATTTCTCGAGCACGCAGGCGACGCAAGATGTGCTCCACAGTAGAGCAGACACCTGACGAGTTAGCTTTCTCCTTCAAGAAAGAGGAGCGCACAAGCATCCCGCCTGGCGAAAATGGCATAGGCGGCGTCCTTTCTCTGTGTGGCAATTTTGCACACTACAACATCTACGGTAATGAGTTTGTGCTCACTGCGAGGTATCAGCCTCCGCTCCGGCCCATAAGCAAAGGTGCATACGGCATTGTCTGGTAAGCATGCAGACATATTTCCACAACCTTGACTGAATTGGAGGTTGAATGTTTGTTTTTACTACTTTTGGTAAGCTACCCATTTAGATCTGTAAATGGCCTGGTCAAAGTCTTAATCTCAGGTCTTTTCTCTGGAAACTTACCATGGCAAAATCTGTGAAACCGCCGCCATCGCTTCTTTGGCTCGCCAAAGGAAAAGTGAGGCTGCACATGTTTGGGCTTGTTTTTGAGAAGCCAATTGGCATTTGCATTCCCCTAGTCAATCTGAGGTTTCTGGGCCCTACAGAGGATGCAAGGTGCTTTGAGCAGTGTGGCATGGGGTCCTTCCTTTAGTCCAATTACTGGCATTGGGATTGTTCGAAAGCTAAGTTTCAGACAAACAGATGGCGACATGTCCTTTTGCCACATTTTTCCAGATGAGAAAGGCAATGTTTTGAGGGGTTCCAAGGTCTCTTTGAAACGGAAATTCAAATGATGCTAGTGAAAAATTCATAAGGACCGCTTTGGGGAGAGCAACATTGCTCTCCTCTGTGAATGGGTGGTAATTTAAACGAGCATGCCAGTCTTTTTGGTTTGCCTGCTTGCTTTGGCCCCTCTACCACTGCTGACAGGTCGAATTACTTTCCATCTTTGGCCGCCATAAAGCTCACCTTTTGACGTCCGCCTTTAGGGGTTACGAGTGGCTGGTGACTTGGGCTCAAATTGTAATGCAACTAGTTTGGTTAGCCTAATTCATCAAATGTTTGAAGCTCTAGGTATATGGGTGGATTACATGTGTGCCCCTTTTTTGGAGTAAATGTCGAGTTGGGATTGATTGGAATTTTGATCTCATGTGGTTATTAGATGTTTGATCAGCATAGTCTGAAATGACATTGTCGTATTAGGAGAGAGGAAAGCTGCATACTGAGTATTCCATCAGATGTTTAAGCCTTTGCATGGATTCATTTCAAAACGTTCTGGCCTATTTAGTGAGTTTATTTTGTCAGCGATCATCACAATTGTGGACTAGTAATCTTATTCTATTCTTGTAGCCCATCTAGTTGCAGTCTGTTCTTTTGTGCTTCACGCATTTGTCGTGTTTTTGCTAAAGCTCTGATATTTTGCATGAGCAGTGCTGCTTTTGATTCAGAAGCCAATGAGGAGGTTGCTGTGAAGAAAATTGGGACGGTCTTTGATAACAAAATCGATGCCAAAAGGACTCTGCGGGAGATCAAGCTTTTGCGCCACTTAAAGCATGAAAATGTACTTCTTGGGTGCTCAAAGCTCTAGATTTAAGTTTGTGCCGGGCCTCATTTGAGAATGTGATGTAGTTGTTGAAACATCTTTTAAGAGGTTTTCTCTCCAATGCGATTTTGCAGATCATTGCTTTGAGGGACATCATCCCTCCAATTAAAAGGGAGGAGTTTGACGATGTATACATAGTTACGGAGCTCATGGATACAGATTTGCACCAGATTATCAGGTCAAGCCAAGCCTTGACAGAAGAGCATTGCCAGGTTAGTTTTGAATTCATGATATCTGTGGGTACAGAAAAGTCTCCAATTCCTTGAAATCTGTAGTTCATCTTTAAAAAAAGCCTTTTTACTGACCAAACAAATGTGGGTTTCCAGTACTTTTTGTACCAAATCCTCCGTGCACTCAAGTACATCCATTCGGCAAATGTTCTTCACAGGGACCTGAAGCCCAGCAACTTGCTTGTTAATGCCAATTGTGATCTCAAATTATGTGACTTTGGACTGGCGAGGACCACCTCAGAAACCGATTTTATGACAGAGTATGTTGTCACCAGGTGGTATCGGGCTCCTGAGCTTCTCCTCAATGCATCTGACTACACGGCAGCCATCGACATTTGGTCTGTTGGTTGCATTTATATGGAGCTTTTGGATCGAAAGCCTTTGTTACCTGGGAAGGATTATGTACATCAGTTGCGAAGTATCATTGATGTAAGTTGGAAGAGGCTTACTGATTGAATGTTGGGCTTATGTTTAAACATTTATGTAGGTAAATTTTGTTGCTGTTTTTACTTGGGGTTTGATTGCCATGTCTCCAGCAAGTGCTGGTGCCTTCATAGTATGAAGTGCGAGCGTTTGGTGCTTTCATAGCATGAAGTGAGTAAAGGTGGTTGTTTTTTACAGCTCATTGGCTTGCCAAATGATTCTGATCTCGGTTTTGTGAAGAGCGAGAATGCTCGTAAGTACCTGCAACAGCTTCCAAGAAATGACGTTATACCGCTTGCAGAGAAGTTTCCAGAAATTTCGCCTTTGGCTATCGATTTAATGCAGAAGATGCTTACATTTGATCCGAGCAAGCGCATCTCAGGTACAAGAAGACTGCATTCTCATTTGAAGCATACGACTGAAAGAAGAAAAGCATAACATGAATTGGAAGGACTATCAACTTGTTGTACATGCACATGTGTGCCACTAGTGTGTGATTTTTAGATGTGCATGCATTTGGCCGTACGTAAACGCACATTTGTACCATGACCTGCATGAACACAATTCCAACTGTCGTGCATGTAGGTGGCATCAACTTTAACCTTATAATGCTACCATTTTTATGCTACTAGTGGGCATCACTGATGTAGTGCACACGCTTTGGCATACACAAACATCCACACATCTATTGTGCTGTGCACACTTGGAATGATGATATCATTTATTTTGGGTTCTTGCATGTGTTTTACTCAATGTTTTCATGATTTATGCAGCGGAAGAGGCTTTGGCACACCCCTATATGGTGAAGTTGCATGATGAGGTGGATGAACCCAAATGCCCAACACCGTACGTGGTTGAATTTGATGAGCTTTCACTCACAGAAAAGGAAATCAAGGACTTGATTTATGAAGAGGCCATGCACTACTATCCTCACCTCCGCTCTTGAGTTCGGGCAGGAAAGAGAGCTTGGTTGTGTATGTGGACATGACTACATCAGCCCTTGTGATCTTGCTACATTTTGCAGGCCAAGTGCTAGCTCGAGGCGACAAGGTGCCAAACATTTCGAAGGAGTAGTAATGTAGATCAGGAATCCTTGTATTGGTACACTTGGGTCACGATGTCTGTGAAACACGAGTCATGTCGGCATTCAAGGCATTCGGTTTCATTGCCTGATGATGGTCAATCTGTGAATCTATCTACTCAAATGTTTATGGATTCTCCATTTAATTTTGCAAGTAATATCTCCCCTGTACATGGTGTAGTGGTAAATTCTTCCATATTCTTCCTATTCCATATTCGAGGATTGGTGTTGTGCATCAATTGATTTGAGTAGAAAGATGGCTTTTGAGCCTGGGGACTTTCATGGTCAATTGGCACAAACTCCTGAGTCCTCTTTGTTACGAAACCTCCTTGATTTCTGTACACAAGCTCCTACCTTTTTTTTAGCTTTGAATTTTATGTTGAAATTCTCTGCCGATTTTCCTTGTTATAGGAAGGCTTTAGTGGCGGCATTGTGCGCAGTGATTTTCTTCTTCCTGTGGTTATCATGTTGCTCGATTCGTTACCTGATTGATGGCAGAGGATTTGACAGAGTAGTATATGAGTGCTACTTTGGAAGGTAATGGGACTGCACTGGTTGAATGCAAGGCTACAATGGCACCCTTTTGCATAGTGAATGTTTCTGGGCTTAGAGTAAGGCTGTAGTGGTGCCTTTTTGCTTGTGGAAAACTCTTTTGTTTAATTTAGTTACCTCAATGAAGTAGACTTTTTATTTGTATGACATTCTTTTATTGGTTAATCGAAGGAGGCAGAAATATTTAAGCTAAAGGTAAAAGAATGAAGACTACATTATATTAAAGGAACTCTCACATTGCTTAGTGCACACCTTGGACAACCCCTTTTTATAGAAAGTGTATGATGTCTTGACTCTCCAATTTCAAGAGTCTTCTCATATTCTACTCTATCACCCTTCACTTTTTGAAGATACCAAAGTATTCTCACTTTTTCAACATCAAGGAGGCCTACTTGGTTGCTTTATGTAATGGATCTCATCAAGACAAATGAGTTATCTCACTTCATGTGTCCTGAATCCACTAAAAACATTAAATTTACTAGTGTGATAGACCATCTTGTGACATATGAGCGCTCACTTTTTTTTTGTCTAAGAAGTTCTAGGACACTGCTTTTCAAAATTAAAGATGCTTATTTGGGCCATCCAATTTGAATGGCCCAAATGCTTTTCAAAATTAAAGATGCTTATTTGAGCTATCCAATTCAAATGGCCCAAATGCGCGTCTTTAATTTTTATCTACATAAAACATATCAAATATCAATTGTATTTTGAAAATTGTACAAAAATGCTATAGTCGAGGGCGACTATGATTTCAAGAGAGGTAATGTGATAATAACTAATATCTAATTCTCCTAAATGATTTTCTCATGTTAAATTGATCATTTAATATGGGGAAGTATCAGGGGAGAAAAAGTTAGAATATTGGTTAGGCTGGCAGACCGACCACAATAGGGATCCAAAGGGGGGGCCATCTGCAAAAGAGCAATGTGGAACATGAGCTCCAAAGACCTAAGGGTTCAGCCCAATAAGACTTCCAAAATGCTAAGGTTCCAAAATTCAAAGGTAAGTCCAAATGGTAAAGCTTAGTGGAATTGGATACTTATGTGATGACCAAAAAGTCTTCAAGTGTTCCTAGATAGGAGGGGGCGAGCCCTAAAGATAGAGGAAGAGAGAGAAAAGGTGAGAGAACACACACACACACACACACACACACACACACACACTCCAAAGCTTCCCTTTACACAAAGGACATAATGGACACATGTCAGCTCCCTAAACCAATTGCCCTCAAGGTGCATTCAAATCCTATTATATGGCCATAGAGATGGACCAATGAGAATTAGGCTAGAGTAAATCTAGTTTTATTCATTGAAAAAACACTTTATAAACCAATAAAAATTAAGCTCTCTAGAAGACTATTACACAGTCTCCCAACGGGTCCAATGAGCCCAATGGCTTGCCTGCTTCCTATCGGCCAGAAGACAAAGGGGTCCAATGAGAGTTTAATTGCATTCTTTAATAACCTAAAGCTTTCACAAAAGAGGAAAGGGGGACACATGTCACAAGGCTATCACTTATGCTTCTCAATTATGATCGGCTAAGTTTTGCAGGGTCCAATGGGATGCCAGCATGAGTAAATTGCAAGAGGGGTCGACCAAGAGAGAGAGGGGGCTAATTTTGGCAAGGCATTATCACACACACACACACACACTCACACAATCTCATGTGTGAAGCAAGAAGACTCTCTCTCTCTCTCTCCTTCTCAAGCTTTAATGGAAAGCTCATCATCTACTCCAAGCTTGTGAGAAGGGAGGCCTACACCAATAACTCTTGGCTTTGTGATGCAAATCCAACCAAGAGCTAAGCTTCAGTGTATGCTCATCTACTCTACCATGCTAATCACTAAGCTATTATGAGTGATTATGTGAGGAGATATACTTCTTTCTCGTAGGACTACTCCTTCCTCTCAATCTACTCTCATACCCCGCTAGCTCTCACCATTTTCGAAGGTGTGTGAGGTCTTGGGTATGAGACCGTGAGGGAATTGATGTTGTGTTTTATAAGCGTGTGCATGGTGCTTGAAGCTTCCATCTTCATTGCACTAGCAAGTTATTGAAGGAACACAAAGTATTGTACTGTAAAATGTCTCCCTTGATGGGGGAACCTATAATACAAAGCCTTTTGGAGGGGGGACTGGCTCCATGTAAATCCGGTTCTCAACTGTTGTCAATAGCTTAATTTCTCTCTTTTGAATTATTGTTCATGCCTATTTAACTACTTGTGGTTGAGAATGAGAATCTCAAGAGGACACTTGAGATGCAAACAACACGTTTGATGCAACTTAAAGAAGAAGTCAAGAAATGTAAACGCTCTCTTGTGGACTTGAATACTTTGAAGGAGTGGATGAGCGAAGTAGAGCATGACCATGTATTGAAAGAGGAAAAATTTGACACCATGAGCCCGGATGTATGCGACATGAAAAATGTATGCACAAACAAGCCTTGGGCTGATGTATGTGGTAGCAATGTGGTTTCTAATTCTCACTCATGCAAGATATGGTTTAAACAAAGAATGTTGAGAATGTGGATGTAGAGGAGTTGAAGGAACGGGAGTGACGTTCCAAGAACATTGTTATTTGTGGAATTCTCGAAGAGAAGCTAGAAACACCTCCTTCTCTTGCCATTGTTATCGAAGATTTTCTCAAAACCCGCTTTGGCATGTCCGGAGTTATGGTCTATGGAGCACATAGAGTGGGGAAGCAAGGAGCTCCTCTCTCGGGAGAACGGCCAATTGTATGCACCATGCCGGATGAGACCAAGCGAAATATTATCCTTGATAATAGCTGGATCTATTTGAGGGATACGAAATGTTTTGTATGTGAAGATCGCACTATTAAACAACAAAATATGCGTCGTAAGGCATATGAAGAAAAGAATAAGAAAAACAAGGAGATCTCTCATGAAGAAAATGTGCCCAAGGAGGAGGCAAGTTCCTCAAGAATAGGGATGCGTGACCTATGAGACCGAGTTACAATTAAAAATATGCTTTTGGAATTGTAATGGATACCCATGGAATGCGGGGGTTGGCATTGATGAACTAACAAGCAAAGCCGATGTTGTACTTCTTGTTGAAACTTGGGAGCATGATACACAAAAGATTAACGGCTTGGAGAATTACAATGTACATTCATTGATGTGGTCAAAGAATCTTAAGAAACGAAGAGAACAAGGAGGGGTAGCATGTATGGTTAAGAAAGTATTGGAAGATTTTATATCAATTGTGAAAGATGACAAGTACAAACGTTATGTATGGCTGAAAATTATGACACCAAAAAGAGCACCCATTTTTGTAGCCGGTTACATTCCTCATCATGATTCGCCCTTTTATGCTTGCATGGATAGAGATCATCCATTTTTTGATTTAGAAGAGGACATTGCTTATTTCAAAGGTGAAGGTGATGTTATTGTATTTGGGGATATGAATGCTCACACAAAAACATTGCAACATGATACTCAACAATTTGATATGCCATACATTTCAAGGGAGTTGGAGGAAGTTCACTTGTATGATCATTCTTCAATGGATGAGACTATGTAAAGTTACTATTACACATGTGTAATAGCATGGGTATGCTCATTGCCAATGGTGTATCTTTGTGGAGTGGAACCAATGGATTTACATGTAGGAGACATAATGGGGACAGTGTGATTGACTATATGCTACTCTCCGAAGCCATCATGTATTACATAAAGAGTTTTATGTTTGACCAATGGACCCCGGGATCCGACCATCGCACCTTATGTATTGACCTTTCATGTGGAGAAGCAACTAAGCATGATAATCTCAGACAAAGGAAAGAGAAATTATCACTATGTATGGATTTCAAACGAGCACCAATGTACATTGAAACGGTTGAGCAAAAATTATGGATGAAGAAGCTTCAATATGATACACCATTGGAAACTAAATGGGAAGCTTTTAAGAAAGTTATTTGTTCTTGTACCGAAGAATGCTTCTATAAAGCATCTCCATGGTATCAACAAAGATAGACCACGCAAAAGGTGGTTTGATAAAGAATGTCAAGATGCTCGAAAGTCCTTGATAAAGCTTGATGCAACTGTGGACAAAGACAACTATCAAAGTCATTTGCATACATACAATGCATTGATTCAAAAGAAGAGAAGAAGATGGGAAGTAAAGCAACAACTTTTTCAAGTCCAAGAAAAGGAACATGCATTTGGAAGATTTTGGAGAAACTTGAGGGGCAAGCGGGTTGAGAATTTTGGTAACTTGAGTCTTGTGGATATGTACACACATTGTAGGCAATTATATGAGCAAGCAAATGCTGAAAAAATGCCATTTTATGGTTCACTCCCATGTATGCCCTCTTTTTTTACTATTGAAGATATATGCGATGGGCTTGAAAAGTTGGCCACTCGCAAAGCGAAAAATCTTCAAGGTATCAAACCGGAGATGATCAAATGGATGTGAGATTTTACCCATAAGTGGATGTGTGATATGTTCAACCTTGCACTTCAACATGGTATGCCTTATGATTGGAGTACTAATTGGGTTAAGCCTTTGCATAAAGGAGGGGATGTAAAGAATGTAAACAACTACCGGACTATAATGATTGGGTCTCTTATGACAAAGTTTTTTGGGTGCATAATGGAGATGAAATTGAGTGATTGGGCTAAAGATAATGACAAGCGTGCAAAGGGACAAGCGGGTTTTTGTCGATGCCATAGCACCATTGATCTCTTCATGTTCTCATGGAGGAAAGTCGGTTGAAAGGCAAGCGATTGTATTGTTGTTTTGTGGACTTTAAGAAAGTCTTTGATATGATTCCACGTAACAATTTGTGGAGAAGGATGGAAGAACTCCAAGTGCATTGGTGACACCGGTTCTTCTTTATGGAGTTGAAGTGTGGGGCGGGAGCATCTCAAAGTCTACTTGGAAAGAGTTTGAGAATGTCCAAAAGCGTTTTCTTACAAGCTTTCTCCAAGTGAAGACACAAACACCATATATGCTCCTACTTCCTGAGTCAGGATGTCTTCCAATTGAGGTTATGGGCATGGAAAGGGTTGTGGAGTACATGATAAAGATGCGTCAAAACCCTCACATCAACTTCCTACAATTGCATGGGAAGCAAGCAAAAAAGTTCAAAAGATGCATAAAAGCAAGATCTTGAGCACGAGATGGATGCAAGACATAAAGAAGTGGTTTGGGAGATGGGATACATTACACTTGGTACATGATGCTTCAATTGACTCCCAAGTGAATGAAGCTTTTCTACAACGCCAGTGTATTACGGCTTGGGAGAAATCCGGTGGGTCACGCTTCATACATTACACCACCCATATTTCCCCCAACTACAAAACCATGTTCTTTACCGAAAGAGGAAACCGTACTCACACTTACATGCTTGAGCCTATCCCTTGTCGGCGGTACGCACTATCTCAGCCATTCGGCTTAGCTCTCATTTCCTTCGATGCGAGATAGGGCGTTGGGAAAATGGAGAAGAGTCAAATAGACTGTGCACATTATGCTCATTGCAAGTTCGAGAGTTTGAGTACCACACACTACTAGAGTGCTCAGCTTTTGGTCACATCCGAACTTGCTTCTCTCACATTTTCAGCCATAACTTAGACCTACACACTTTCCTCTCCCAGCCAAAGTGTGGGCTCTCCATTGCGACTCTCATCACCACAATTTTGGAGCATTGAGAGTCACTCATCAGCCATACACATACTACATCACATGTAACTTTGGTCCCATAGGTCATATTTGACCTCAGAGGACGATAATAAAATTCATCTCTCTCTCTCTCTCTCTCTCTCTCAGCCATGGCAAAAACGCTAACTCACTGATAACGCACCATCTTGCAAGTTAGCGCGCCATGGCAAAACCCTAACCCGCCAACGGGTTGCTCTTGTCCTTTTCTCTCTCGTGTGAGGCAGCACGCAGGTATAAAGGCCAATGTGCAAATCTTAGCAAACCTCTAATCTGGGCCTCAGAGTATCTTTGGGTCAACTCTCTCTCTCTCTCTCTCTCTCTCTCTCTCTCTCTCTCTCTCTCTCTCTCTCTCTCTCTCTCTCTCTCTCTCTCTCTCTCTCTCTCAGACAGGGAAGTCGAAGGGCGTGGTGAAGGACATAGGGAGGAGCAACAGGGAAGTGGAGGACCAAGGTGAGAAGAACGAAAGACTGCAGGAAGAGAGAGGAGGGATAAAGCCCTTCTCTCTAGCTTGCTCTATGACACACACACACAATTGTGTAAGCGTAGCAAATGTGTCCGCATGTGCCGTGAGACAAAAGAGTGGAGGCCTTTTCCCCCCTTTTCTCTCTCTCCTCCCACTATGCTCTATGGCGCACGCAAGGTAATCGAAGGCTTGTAAACCTCCTAATGCACACCATGGGACAAAACTCTCTATACCTAGTGGAGGGTGCTTAGATGGATCTAGCTATGAATGAACAGAGTGGCGACTATCAGACTCCACCCAAAGTGACAACCACTTTCTAGCAGAAGATGCGGGATAGTGTGCTATCACTGAGCTCTACAAGAGCAAGGAAGCTCAATAAGATCAAGGATGAAACCATGTATGAAAAGGTTCAGATGATGATTCGAGATGAACTCAAACTCATGAGGGCAGACATGGAAAAACAACTTGTCAAATCCAAGGAGGAGTGCAAAGTCCAGTGGTACAACAAATTGAGAGTAGAAGTGCAGAAAAGGATGAGGGCAAAAATAGAGGTAGCACAAGTCCTCTGGAGAAAGGATTTAGATGCAGCAACCACCACCTTTACGGTTTGGAAATTAGAGATGGAGAAGCAGATGAATGAAAAGGATGCCTTGATTGAAGAACTCAAGAGAGAGTTGGCAAAGTGCAAAATTAAAATAAAAAATATATAGAGACCACCAGCCCAAAGTGATCAAGGAGTTGAACAATATCAAAGAGTAGGTAAAAACTCTTAAGGAGGAGGACCAAAAAAAAAAAAAACTCTTAAGGTGGAGGAGCAAAATAAAAAAAGGGAAGCTTCTTCGTGGGTAGATAGGCTCTTCCAAACGTAGAAGAAGGTGGACAAAGTGGAGAAGTGGATTGAGACGGCAAAGAAAGGAAAAGGAGGAATAACTACTACAACACCCCCATCTACCATCATTAACTTGACCTTGGTGGTGGAGGAGCAAAAGAGGAAGATGAGAGCTCTTCATGTACATGTCACTAGTCTCAAAGACACTAACAATGTGGAAGAAGAAGTTAAGGGATTTTGAAACGAATCAACATCCTCGAGCCTACTCACATAGGGACTTAGAGAGTGAGCAAGAAAGGGAAGGATGGGACATGTAATTCCAAAGAAAGAGCACTCGTTATGCGCTTCCCTACTTAGGAGGCTAGGAAGGAGTTTTTGAAGAAAAGAAGATCCATATTTTCTTAGGGGATGATCTCACCCTAGCATAGATAGCACACATGCAAGAGAAGATGCCGGAGATCAAGGCAGCCAGAGAGAAAGGAAAAATTGCTTTTACAGAGGAGGGAGAGTAGTGATTTTGGAAAAAAGCACCGCATGACAATGCGAGACCTATGGGACAAGCCTAAAACTAGCAGCATGGAATTTTAACGGGTCATTGAAGCTTGATATGGGAGCCTTTGAGGATAGCTTTAGAGGAAGAGACATTATTTTCGACTCAGAGATACACCAGACTCCTGGTGACACATTGTCTAGAGTGTCAGGGTATCAACGGGAGACTACTGGCAGATGGGAGATGAGATCAAAGTATAGAGGAAGTGGGTCAGGAGGTGTGGTAGTTTTATTTAGGGAGGAGTTGCAGTCTCTCATTCGTATTGTTCATAGAGATGAGCATGCCTAGTATATGTGGGTCAAGGTGAGAGTGGAGACTGAGAGGCCACTTTGCATTGCAATATGCTATTTTCCACCAAGCACAATCTCACTATGCATCCCCCAAGGGTCAATCACCTTATATGATTTTGGATGAGGATATATGGGATTTCTCTAGAGATGGGGATGTTATCCTTCTGGGGGACTTCAATACCAGGACATTTCACTCTCAGACAGTTTTCTACGATACCTCAAAAGAGATGTTGAGAGAATTGGATGTCAGTGATATGGGTTTGGCCAGGAGTTCGCAGGAGGAGGAGAGCACGTGTTATGGGGGATATCTTACAGACATGGGAAATGCACACGGACTGGACATTTTGCATGGTCTACATAGATTTCCAGCATCAAGTGGCTTCACTTGTTTTCCTCACTGACATGGGGCTAGCACAATGGATTATGTTTTGGGATGACCCAATTTTATACCCTCTATTCAAGATTTTACAGTTGGTGTAGCAATAGATCATGCGCTTCTCACGTTTATCATCTCTTTTCAGTTCAGCACAGCTTGATTGACACAAACATCCACACATACCCAATACAGTTTTATGATAGAGACTGATTCTGTCTACATGGATGTCATATACAAATGCTTAGCTATTGAGGAGCCGGGACTCCCATTAGATGAGATCACCCAAAATTGACAAAGACATTACATGATGCAATAGCAAAAGCATACGCATACAACCAGCCTAAGCATAGATGGTGTTCTGGGAGCATGCCCCAAAACAGGTGGTATGATGAGGAGCGTAGAGAAACAAGAGCTACAACTCAGAGAGAGGTGTCCTTGGGAGTCTTTACCCATAGACAATCACAGATTTCCTTTTGATGGCTTATCTGATGGAAGAAGAGAGCTTATCTAGCTCAGCTAGAGAAGCAGTTTTATAAACTATTTTTGAGCCAGGACTCAAGCGAGGCATGGAGATTTTTTCATGAGCACTCCCCCCACCGGCTATCACATTTACTGAGACTTGGGGCAAGTATGCAGCATCTCTTTACACAATTCTAGGATAGCTGCCTCTACCAGAACCCTCGATGCCATGCCTAGAGACATGCTTTTTCTTTATCACTGAGATGGTGACGAAAGCTATTGACAGAATGAGGACTAGGAGATCATATGATCATGATGGATTGGTAGCGTAGCACTTTATACATGCCTGAGATATTCTTGCAAAACTTCTTGCATTGATGTTCAACCGAGCCATGTGTGAGGGTTTTCTTGATATTTGGAGTATGTTGATTGTTGTGCCTATTTTCAAGGCAAGAGATCCAATGATGCTTGGGAACTATCGCACCATTATGATTGGGCACACACTGGCCGGGTTATATGCTTCTATTCTTGAGCAGTAATTGAGTAGATGGGCAGAGAGAGCAATCATACAAGCATTAGAACAGACAATGCACGAGCATTCTCATTTACATGATACAATGAGCATCTATGAGTGTTATCAGGATTGCCTGGCTGCACTTGAACCCTTGACTCCGTTCACAAAGGACAAGCGGTTAGCCAACCAAGCTAGCCCCCTTGGACCTTGTTCACCTTGTTAGAGAAACAAGAGAGAACATTTCACTCAAATAAAATCATTATTTTCTCAACTCACATCCAAAAGTTATGATCATTTTGGCTTAGTCAAACAAAGTAAGAATTCACAATGGACATAGTAGAAAAGGAAAGCTTTAGATGACTTTCCTTCTTTTTTATTGTTCCAATCGCACAAATGTTGTGTGAATCAAAGCAAATATCCTTTTGAACACACAAGATCGCATGACTGTACTCCAAGTCATGACTAAAATCACAGAGGTCAAGCACACGGTAAAAATTCACAATGGACAAAAAAGGAAAGCTTTAGATAACTTTCCTTCTTTTTTTGTTCCAACCGCACAAATCCCCTGTGAATGGAAACAAATGTCCTTATGAACACACAAGATTGCCTAAGCATACTCGAACTCATGACTCAAATCACGGAGGTCGAGCACTCAACCAACAACCAAGCTAGCTCTTTTGGACTTTGCTTCTTTTATCTTCACCTTGTTAGAGAAAGAAGCGGGAGCATTTCAGTCCAATAAAATCATTATTTTTATTGGAGTGAAATGGATGGGGAAAGGTAAGCATTGGCTTACAAAAACAAGGTTAGAACTCACAATGGACGGGGAAAGGCAAGCTTTAGGTAGGGTAGAGGGGACAAGATAGAGACGCCTAACTAAGGGAGGTAAGCAACTTGAAATTTGGGTAAATTTTGGGTTTAGGGTGTTAGAAAGGATCGCTATAAGTAGGCCAACATGTGGAGGTGAGATGGTGACCTAGAAGTGAAGATTACTGGGTTTTAAAGCTGTTTTGTGAATTCTATGTAACAAATTTGGGTGTGAGAGGAGAGACTGGCCTACCCCTTTCACGTGCCACTCTTTCATTCTTTCTTGTGGCGGTAATTATCGAGGGACTGGATGGTTAGTTACTTATACCAATCTACTCGCACTTCTTTAGGAAGCCAACCTCATATCTACACGTGGACACTCTTATCCCGGATGTACTCCTATCTAAACCCCCTCTTCACTATCCATCAGCCTATCTCCTCATAGTAGGTGTACACAAAGATAGCTAGCTCCCTTTGCACTTGCCTCAAGAGCCCTCTTCTTTGTGCACTCTGTAGTCCCTAGTACTCTGTGAAGAGAAACATGTGAGTGTGAATGTTGCCTCAAGGGCCCCCCTTTCTTCGTGCTCTGCTATCCTTAATACTATGTTAAGAGTGCTCAACATATGTGTATGAATGCATTCAAGTTATGTTTACATACGAATAATGTTGTGCAAACTATTGAAGAGTGGATCGTCAAAATTGTAGGTGGGTGTAAGCTACGCATGGAAGAAGCGGACAAGGTGGAGGTTTTCAAACAACTGAAGAGGGAACACATATATCACAACCAGTGTTTGATTTGCAATCGATGCTTGATCAGATGTGCATTTACACAGATGGATTGCATCAAAAATTTGTAGGTTCTCTCTCTCTCTCTCTCTCCACACACACACACACACACACACACACACACACACACCCACCAACATTGTCTGTATGTTTGCATACTATTTTTTTGGGTGAAGAATCACTTGGCAAAGAAACGATGACAAAGATCTCAACAACATATACAATAATTTCACACGGATAGCATTAGTCTTTGCTAAGATAAATAAAAATGAAGAATAGTAAAACTTGCAAGTATTGGACACACTAGAAGAAGAGATGAAAATCATGGGAGGTGGCACTTAGGTGGGGCTGTGCAAGAGTTCAACTTGGAGGGTTCCTCAAAGAACAACGACGGTGTTGTAAATGACGCACCACACAACTTTCCATGCACAAGGACAAGAACCTGCAGAACGCCATTGCCTAAGTACAAGCAAACTACTGCAGATGCTTCTCTACACCACTCAAATATAGGTTGGGCACTTGAAAGATGCGCGCATGTGTGCGCATACACACAAAGACATTAATGCTTGAATGAAAAATAGTCATGCACATGGATGCAATATATGTATGTGTAGTTTTATGCTTAGAACATCAATGGAAAAATAGACTAACATGAATTTGTTTGTTATGTATGCGTACCTTTATTTTTTAGTATCAACGGAAATAAAGACACAAGCGAGATTAGATGTAAAAGCTTTCGATGATGAATCTCATGAAGTCTCCTCACATCTGAGCTGCTCTCCAATGACACACGCAAAGAGGGACAATCTGCAGAGGCTTAATTTTAGTTTCTTGATGTCAAGTCCTGAAAGCCAACCGACACAACAAATGTTCCACAATTGGTGGGCAAGCTGAGGCTTATTGTAGCCTCACTTAGTAATATGATTGCTATCTATCTTTATCTTTCATGGTTACATTACATCATATAGCCATAATTAGGCAACTTTTAAGACAAAATAGAAATATTCATTTTCAAGTGTAAAATTCTGGCTGGCTTTTTCTAACAAGCTATTAGGAAAGACTAGTCTGAAAATATGTAAGTATTGATCATAACGACGCAACATATGTGTATAATGTGAGGAAATAGGACATAGCTAAGTAGATAATTGAGTAGCTTACTTAATGAAGAGAGATAATTTTCACACACAAGAGATTATAGAGTAGAGAGAGAGCACACACGATAGACGTGGTTCACCATTGTGGGCTACATCCACGAGAAAGCAGCCACTCAATGGATTTAGTACTTCAAAACAAGAAGTAGATTACAAAGGGATTATACCCTTTTGGAGATCTTGCTTTGCTTCACTCTCACCACCTCACACCCACCTTGTTGCATCAACTTCACACTCCAAAATGTGTGTAGAAATGGCCTCCTTTTATAGGCCAAAAGGGCTGCCCTCTCTCACGAGAGGTAGTTGTGTGTAGCCGCCCTTGTGCAGACAAGTCCAAATGGACTCTCCAATCCGCCCATGTGTGGCCGCCCTTGAGAAGGCAAGTCTGCCTTTGAAATCAGCCACTAGCCATTGAATTCGGCCACCGGCCCACTGGCCATTGACTATCGGCCAATCGACCGTTTTCTGACCACTTTTCAACAGTTGTCCGGCCATAATATTTCGGTGAAAAGGAATATATTGATGATGCCTGTCTTGAGCTTTGCTCGAGACCTGACCGTGAAAATTTTGGTTTTTGGCAAGTGATTTTTCTTCACGCACGATGACTTTTCTTCATAACAGGGGCCTTACAAATGTGTGTTTTTAATACAAAAAATTACAAGGGGTAAATCAGGATCCATACTTAACATATAAAGCATGTCATGGCTGACTTAGAGTTACAAAAGAGTGCCACAAAAAGATTTTTTTTGCAAATTGAGAGGATGGTTAAGTCTATAGTACCAAAACGTCAAGGTATAGGAGTGGTGTATCCTAGTCAAACCATCATAATAAGGGAAGGTTATGAGTATAAAACCAAATGTTAGACAAAAATCTGCTTACAAAGTGGGAGTTAAGACAAGGAGTGGTTATTGGACTTGCCTAGATCTTCTCAGCTTCTCCATTTGATGCTTTCATGTCAATGGCATGGTACGATTGATCAATATGCAATGGAATTAAGTACATACCCTGTAGGGAGCCTCTATCCCAAAGAACTGAGCGTAACATAGCCTCAAAAATTTGTTGTTGTGCCTCCCAATCCTTCCTAGAAAGTCTAGCTTGACGTGCATAAACTCTTGGTTGTTGTGTTGCTTCCTTCTCCAATAAGGATTGCTGTCGTTTCTTTTCTTTCTTGATCCGTTTGTCCTCCTTTGCTTGAGCTATCTCTTCTTTCTTGGCGTTCTTTGACTTCATGCTTTCAATGTATTGAGTAGATGTTAGAATCAAACTGTTAGTGTAGTCAACAAAAGATTCTCTATTTGCTTGTCTCACACACACTTCTGACATTGGGAAACGCAAAAGATCAATGATCCGATTGTTATCTTGTAAAGTGATGTCTCTATAATTTGAAATGGGATTGGCATTTTCATTTGAAAACTCTCTTTCTTATTGCTGCTGCCCTTGGGGTTGATTTGGATTTGCATGAGTTGATAAATATATTGAACTCTGTTCGCCCCTAGCTACATTTGTCTGATTAATTTTGGTGAACATATGAGGCTCTACTAGTATTTCATTAGGTCCAGCTAGAATGTTTGCATAATATGAGATGTTTGATTCCATAAGGTTAGTGAAGCTCATCCCATGAATTGTTCCATTGTGTTGAGATAAGAATGGTTCCTCTTCTAGGGGTTGAACTTCCATACTATTTAGAGCTAAGATCACCTCATCTTCAATGGCTGCATCCATAGGTGTAGTAGGCACTTGGGAAAGATCTTCATCAATAACATTTCCTATATTTTCCACAATGTTGATGTGATTACAAGGCATGTTATCAAATTTTACTGATGTTGGATCAAGTAGCCATATGCCAGTTGCCCAAAATCCTGCTTTAACATTTTTTTCGGTTAGAGAGGAGCACATAGCCCTTGCCACAATTGTGGCCAGCTCGGCTTTGCTAGCTTGCATAGAGGTTGTCTTCTGTTTTTCCATATGTCCCTTTCTTTCCAAAATTGAACTTTTAGAGATTTAAAGACTGATACATAAAGGGGTTGAAGCTTATGTGAAGTATGGGCAGGAAAAGTAATGATACCAATACCTGCCTCATATGCCTTTGCTACCACCTCTAGGGAAACATGACTCCCCTGGCCATCAAGAATAAGAAGGTGTCTATTTTCTCTACCTACTACTTCTTCAATATGTTTTTTGTAATGTTCAATCCATGCTTGAAAAAGTTTCCATGTCATCCACGCCTTCTTTTGTATAGCCATTGCAGCTCCCTCTTCTCAATATTGAACGTAATTTCCCACAACTCTATTGCCCTTGAAAATGCAGTAGCCTAGAATTGCTTGCCTGATAGTGTTTATGCAACACAAGACGGTCATCCACTCTCGGGAGTCGTATGTTATACCATAGACAGCCTTTGCTCCTTTTATTGCTAATACATTCATGCCCTTGTCTCTTGAGCCTTCTTGGAGACCTGTTTTGTATGCATTCCAGGTGTTGGATTGTTGGAATTAGGGTTGCAGAGAAACGCACACAGATTGGAGAAGACGAAGGAAGCTCAAGGCACACAATAGAAATTGTGCTACTTAGTATGCAATGGAAAGATAGATAGCCCTAGAGTGATGGGCATATATACAATGCTCAGGGGAAAAAACCTCCTAAAGAGGTAAAAAATGCCCCGGCGGTCCTAGTGTGTTCACACACATCACTACCACATGTATATGGTAACAAATCCCCCCTGGAGTGATGCGGTGAAAGAGAGCTGGCACATGAGTAAAGGGAAGTGCCATGCCATGAGGACATGATCAGTCCACAAAGGGGAGTAGGTCCAAAGCTTTGCGGAAAGCTTCAAGCTTCTCACGAGACAATGCCTTTGTGAAAAGATCTGCAAGGTTGTCCTGTGTTGGCACATAAGCCAAGCTGATCTCTCCTCCTGAGAGCCTCTCCCTGACATAGTGGTAATGCACCTCAATGTGCTTTATGCGAGCATGAAAAACTGGGTTCCTCGCAACTACCAATGTGCTCTGACTATCAATGTAGATAGTGTTGGCAGTGTCCTGTCCAACACCCAAATCAGCCATAAGGCGTTTGAGCCATACACACTCAACCGTAGCTGTGAAGACTGCCATGTACTCAGCCTCACAACTCAAAGTGGCCACAATAGGTTGCTTCTTGCTCAACCATGATATACATGAACTGCCAATCATGAAACAAAAACCACTTGTGGACACTCGCGCGTCAAAACAACCAGCCCAATCTGAGTCCGAAAAAGCATGTAAGTCTGGCGGCAATGATCCCCCCTTGGGATAAAACAAGCCAAGCTGTAAAGTGCCACTAAGGTAGCGGAAAATCCTCTTGACAGCCTGCCAATGCTCAGACCCTGGGCTATGCATAAATCTGCTGACCTGTGAGACTGCAAACTGCATATCTGGCCTCGTGTTGCATCCAATTTACTGTCATGAAAAATGTGCACCAGCCATTTTGGCATACCTCTAGCCTGCTCATTTTCAACCCTTTCCTCATCAAGTACATCATGTACCTCTGCATCAGTAATAGGCTGATCCGTAACATTTTCACAAACCCCCATAGGCTGTACATTTGCCTCATTGGAACTTACATTCGTATTTCCACCACTAAAAAGAGGCAACAAAGTGTCATAAATGTCCTGTGAGCTTACATTACTGTCTCTAGTACATGACAGCAAGGGCTGAACAGAATCTTCCACAAACACTATATCCCGTGAAACCAGAATACGCTTTCTTTGCGGATGATATAACCTGTAACCTTTGCTTTCAGAACTATAACCAACAAAAATACATTTGACAGCCTTATCATCCAATTTTCTGCACTGTGGTTGTGGCACCAAAGCATATGTCAAATAGCCAAAAACATGCATGTGCTCAATAGAAGGCTTTCTATCATGCCATGCTTCATATGGAGTAATAGACTACAAAGCTTTCGTAGGACACCTGTTAAGTACATAAGTGGCACACATGATGGCCTCAAGCCAAAAAGAATGCGGCAAAGCTTGACTTTTGACCATACATCGTGCCATTTCCGTCAGTGACCTGTTTTTCCTCTCAACAACACCATTTTGCTGAGGTGTATAAAGCATTGTACATTGGTGTTTTATCCCACGACTAGCCAGAAATGCATTAAATTCATGAGACATATACTTCCCCCCTCGATTGGAACGGAGGGTGCCCATAGTACATTTCGAGACATTTTCAGGCATAGCCAGAAATTGTTTGAAGCACATAAAAACTTCGGACTTTGCTTTAAGCGGAAATACCCATGCATGCTTGGAGTAATCATCAATGAAAGTCACGATGTACAGGTAATTGCCCAAGGACGGAGTTTGCATGAGCCCACAAACATCACTATGCACAAGCTGCAACCTGCATGTGCCCCGAACTGAATCATCCTTTGGAAACTTAGAACAGTGCATCTTACCCAAAATACAGCCTTCACAAACATGTTTGACAGGTGCTTCAAGAGGCAGTAAAGAAGCAACCATATCAGATTTCTACAAACGCAGCAAACTGGCAAAATTCAGATGACCAAAATGTGCATGCCAAAGTTTTGCATCTGAAATATCCCTTGAATCTGCAACAGCATTTGCAAAATTTTTTCCACACTTCTCATACAAAGTGAGCTTATACAGCCCACGGCACAAAAGGCCAGATGCAATAATTTCATCACCAATACTGAGATCATGAATTGTATATCTGTCATCCAACAAATTTGACTACAAGTCCAAGTCTAGCAAGTGCGGATACAGACAAGAGATTCTTCTTGATCCCAGGTACATAAAGTGCATCAACAAGTGTGAAAGAACTGCCATTTGCAACAGTAAGCACAATATTTCCAACTCCCTGAACCGGATAAGAGGCATTGTTGGCACAAGTGACTGAATTCCCATGAGGGACAGACTCGAGAGAGGTAAACAATTCACGATGTGAGGTAATGTGCTTTGTAGCACCCCTGTCAAAATACCACACATGTAAATCTGCAGCAACTGACAAGCATGCATCATGGACAACAGGATTGTAAGTGCACTCTGCACTAAAAGCCCATTCTGCATCAACATCATCATCACACTCTCCTTTCACAGAAGACTCAACAATGGCTGCATTTGTAGTGGAACCAGCATTTGCAGTGGAACCACCCTCTTTCTTCTTAGCCTCTTTGGCCTTCAATTTAGGACACTGCTTGATCAAGTGATCATTAGCTTTACAATAATGGCCACGCATCTTTTTTTTGCCCTTATCAACAGAATTGCCAGACAAAGTGCTGCCAGCAGAAGCATTAGGAAGAGAAGTTTTGCCACTCGCATTAGAACCATAAGAAGTGGCTGCATTGTTGTTACCACCCTTTCTTTGAGAAGCAATAAAAGCCTGTTCAACTGTATGCTATCTAGTTCTGTTTTTTCTAGAAAGTGACTCTTGCAACAACAATGTGCATAATGCATCAAACTCGACAACTTCAGGATTTCCTTGGGTCATTAGTCTCTGAGTACTAGCAAAAGTCTGGTAGGAATCTGGTAAGGCATCAAGAACAGTCTGCACAAGGGAACTCTCTGAAATGACTTCACCTGTAGAAATAAGTTGCTCATTGATATCCTTGACACCAGCAAGGAAATTGCCATGTCATCTTCCTCATGCATAATCTTCGACTCTAGCTCTTTACGCTGTCGAGAAATTTGCGGTCTTGCTAGGAAAGCACCGGGCTTATGGCTGTGAGAGTTTGTGAGAGAACTCAACAAAAACTATATGAAGGAGTTAAACCATAGATGCCATGAAGACTAGGGTTTGGAAAGAAGTGCAATCAAAGAAGACTCACTCTTTCTCTCTTGCACTCACACACACACAAAGAAAGAACGCAAAAGAGAATGTTAAAACAATACGAAGATGAAAACATCAAGGCTATGGTCATATCGTATCATGGGTAATATGAAAGGGTTAATGGATGAGTTAATGGAATTCAATCTTGGCTGACCAAATAGGCTACGAATTGTTCTTTGGAATTGTAGTTTTGTGCTTACCATAATATAGATATTTTGTCTAGTTATTGGGATTAATTGTGTGTACAAATCCTCTTGGTCCATAGCAAGATAACTACACTTACATCAAAAGAAAAATTATAGTCTATGAGAGGTAGTATGATGGGATCCGGTGATAGAAGTATTTCATTGAGCCTTTCAGGGCCGAAGAGAAACACTATACGTTGTTGAAAGTGTATTTTACGGCTAATCCATACGTTAATTCTAATAGATCGTACAGAGTGAAAGCGATAGAAATGATCATCATGTGGGTTATTCATCTAGGATAGTATGTGAGAAATGTAGATATGAGAGAAGTGAAGAGATGAGAAGTTACCCTCCCAAGCCCTATTCTTGCCCGTAGGCAATAAGGATACTGCGGGGAGAGATGTACCTGTAGCAAAGAGAACCTAGAGAGGATGAATTACTAAGAATGAGAGAGATAGGTTTGGTTAAGGAGATGAGATTAGATACATATATATGTATATGTTGGATTAGAGATGAAAATGAAAACAACAAGAAATCAAGAAAACATCAATGTAGAACACATCTTACTTGAAACCCTTCGGCACCATTATTGATGGGAGAGAGAAGAAGAGTGGATAATTCCACTTTGATTGATACACCAAGTGCAAAACCTTCTTTGATTAGAGTTGATCTTCCAAGGTTAGCTTGTTGCAAGAATGGCTAGTCTCCCTCTAGCAAAAAGTGTAGGCTTGGGCTTATGTTAATGGCTAAGTACAATTAGGCGTTACTACTCACTCCCTCATGAATTCCTCTCATCAATGGCTTGAATGCTTGAGTTATTTCCAAGGAAGAAGAGGTCCCCTTTTATAGGTGAAGGGAACCCCCAAGGGTTTACACAAGAAGAGAGGAGCCAGTGTGAACAGGAATTGGAAAAGTTGGAAATGAGCTGTCCCTGCACGATGTGGGCAGACTGGGGTCCATTATTTTGATCATATCTCCTCAACCGTGGCTCTAAATAAAAAAGTAAAAATATGGGCAAAAACTTCAGCTCATTAGCTACGATTTTCATTTTAAAATTGTTTTCCAATTCGTATTGGAACCTTGTGTAAAAAATACATCAAAATAGGGTCCATTTATGGCAGCAAAAGTCTTCATGTGGTCTCCTTAGCCTAGACTTTTATTTAATTCCAAAGGACACCTCATGCCATATGAAAGCATGACATTGCTCCTTGACAAAGTTTTGTAATCATGCTTGCAATAATGCATTAAAATAAGTGTATCTTTGAAATCATGCCACCTAGTGTCCCACTAGGATTTGATTCTCTCCTAGTAGCTATTTAAAAAGAAATATAAGAAAAGTATAAAAAATACATAGAATATATATATATATTGGAGTTTACCCTAGATATAGGATCTAGCTAGGGTGTGAGATGATAATGAAATAGTAGAAATAAAGAATCAATGCTTTTTGCCCCAAGTTAAAGAGGCGGAGCTATTGATGCTTTTCCCATAGTATTTTCTGATGGTAAAGTAAGGATATGTTACCCTTGAGAAAAATAATAGGATGAGATAGAAGGCTTATTATTATACTTAAATATGCATATATACACTATAGAAAATATAATTATGTATCTAAAAAAATACAAGATAGATCTTGTAGCATGCGTTCCCACTATGTACGTGTCACAGCACGACAACACATCAAAGAAATTTTAGCCTCATTGCGGCTTACATAAAGACCTGCTAGAATATCCCAAGCCTGTTTTGTAGATTTTGCTGAATGAATGTGAGGAACAATGGTGCGCTTCACAGAAACGCTATCAATGCATGAGCCTGCACATCCTTTACATCCTAACGAGCTTGTTCTGCCATAGGCAAAACAACTCTAATAGCAGCAATCCTTGCAGCAAGACCTGCAACATCCTCAACATCGCCTACATCCTCAGAACCAGGACGTACATCAATGCCCTGCACAATGTTCCAGACACCCTTCGACACAAGAACATGTTGCATCATATAAGCCCACATAGGGTAATTGTCCCCATCCAACCTGTCCTCAGCAACAAACATCTTGAACACATCTGTGTTGTTGTTGTCAGCCATGGTAAATGCTGCACCTGATGTGAAAACTGCCCGAAAATAGGAGAAACGGAGTGAGAACGACACATGCTATATAGCACAAACCGTAGAAGTCTATAAGCCACCTGTTATGCAGAAAACGACACTGACAGAAACTTTGCGCAAAATGACGAAATAGCATGTGCAGCACTGCCTGTAGTGGAAACGGAGGTCGAAATGAGCCCGAATCAGAAATCTGAGCAGACTGAGCTCTAAGAGCTTAGCCGAAATATTTATCGACCTGCGAACGCTCACCAAAGCTCACTGAAATCGGAGAAAGTGAGCAGGCATGTGCTGGAGCAGCTGGCGACTAAGCCCAGGAGGACGCAACCTGCTCTGATACCAATTGTTGGAATTAGGGTTGCAGAGAAACGCACACAGCTTGGAGAAGATGAAGGAAGCTCAAGGCACACAATAGAGAGTGTGTTACTTACTATGCAATGGAAAGATAGATAGCCCTAGAGTGATGGGCGTATATACAATGCTCGGGGGGAAAAACCTCCTAAAGAGGGAAAAAATGCCCCGGCGGTCCTAATGTGTTTTCACACATCACTACCACATGTATATGGTAACATGGATGGTGGATAATTGTGCTGTGCATACAATTTTTGTAGATTGTCATGTAGAGTTTTGACAATCTTGGGCCTGAACCTCTTTGCTCTTGATTGATCTAAGCTTTTGGAAATTCTAAAAACTAAGTTGGGGTGTCTCTTTCAAAAGGCGTCCCACCAACTCTTTCGTGGGATTCCATTCAAGAAGAGGGTTTGTCTTGTCTGACACATTTCAACCACTTTAAGTTTCACATATGTGACAGAGACCCCATGCCATGAGTCACACTTAAGGAAGATCCATTGCAGTAGTGCATCCTCTTCTTGTTTGTAAATATCGTGGCTGGCCCTTTCTTTTCCTTTTGGGTCTTGCCCTCTTCCCAGTTAGCTATCGATGCTCAACTCATGCCAAATTGAAGGGAGCATTTGTACAAGGAGAGACCTTCGTCTCTAGCTTGAAGAGATTTTTCCATATCAAGTTCTGTCCATGTGAGTTGTGTGCGTGTTTTGGACTTCTTTTGTGGCTTAAAAGAATCTTTGGCATCCTCTATTGCTAGTTCAACTTGAGGTTGTGGTGGAATTGGTGTGGTAGGTGAAGGCAGCTTGGGTTTGGGGAAGGTAGGCTTGGCTAAGAGAGCAAGTGGAGGGTTTTGCCGTGACTTGCAGGTTTGCTTACTTTTGTTGCCATGCTTTATAGATGATGCTGTCGTTGATTGATTTATTACACTGGGTTGGTGTGTCCTATTGGCCATTCTTCTTGCTGGTGCTGGTTCTTCCCTCTTCTTCCCCATGACAACTCTGTTGGATTGACAAGCGAACCATGCTAGATGTGAATCTGTTGCCATTGTCATAGATTTAAGTGCTTTTGTGTTAGCATTTCCAAAACTCTTAATCAAGATACAAAGAAATTATTGTACAAGTTTTCACATACTCTGAAGATAGTTGGAAGTAGTAGCTTACCTGCTCCAAGTATTCATTCCTATTTATCTTCCAAAAGATAAGAGTAATCCTTGACTGAAATTTTCTTCTTGGAAATGTGTTCTGCTATCTTTATTGGGCTTGTTGATCGTTTGAGAAGCATGGCGAGTGAAGAGCTAGTTTGGCTAGCTGATCGTTTGAGAATCTGAGTGGTTGAAGTGCTATTCTTTGGGCCGATGGATGATTTCTTCTTGGGGAGTATTAAAAAACAAAGTAGGCAGCACATGCACTTTGCCACAACAACAAACCCTACCACCGTTTTTGTGCACCAAAACCTCTGTACACAATAGATTGTTAAGATGTGGGCGTCTCTCTAATAAGCAACCTTTACACTCGCATGGGCCAAGAGAAGCCATGGATAGAGTATAACATGTCCATGGTCTGTTATGTGTAAGATGTTTGTGATGGAGTCTGAGATGGTTGTGATGGAGTTTGTGGCTTTGGCTGAAGTATGCAATGAAGATGTACGTGTGGAGGGAAAGGTGGTTTCGTTTTTTGTAGCATTGAAGTGAAACATAAGAGTTGGAGTACTCAAAGAGATTTGAATTATCTCATCCGTTCATGCCAAGTATTGATCATGTGCATCAGATTGTTTCCAGGTGAATCAAGATGGGTTGAGTTCCCGCTTTGGTTCTGTTGCTTTTGTTATTGTGCTATATGTTTCATGATTAATGGAGATCATACTCACTACCTACATTCTTCTTTAATGTAGATATCTCTCATGATTACTGGTAATGTGTGTGTTGTGTGATGAGTAGGTGTTGGTCTTAAAAAAAGAAGGGGTGGCGCGAGTTATATGTAGATGTGGATGTTTTTTGCATCCAATCGAGGGCCACCTAGGAGCGACATGGGAGTAAGCTGAAAGGCGCGAGTCGTTCTCTTATTTGTTTGGTTCCACATTGTAAAAGATGTTTATTATTGACACACGTTTATACTTGTACAAGGTTTCTATCATCTTTTAAAAGTGTTTCTCTACTGGCCCAACTACTTTCTGGCCCCTCTACCCTAGGAGAGAACATTTCACTCAAATAAATTCGTTATTTTTTCAGCTCACATCCATAAGTCATGATCATTTGGCTTAGTTAAAGAAGGTAAAAACTTACAATGGACTATATCATGAAATCTAAAGGTGGTTTATGGTCCAATCTCAACATACAAAATAGAAACCACCCCCCCCCCCCAAAAAAAAAAAAAAAAAAACCCACACCAATAAAGGCTCAAGTAGGTGGACCTACTGGAAAGTTTATTGAAAAAAGTTGTAAAGCCATCGTTACATTCAAGTGGAAAGAGGATATTAGGTATCAAAAAGGGGCAGCTAGACATTGGCCTCTGGGGGCCCCCATAGAGGAAGATTTGCACCTTAAAGCATTGGTTGGAAATTGCCAAGAATTTGAACAACAAGAGCGTGGAATTATCAAAAAGGGGACTGGCAAACCTTGGTGCATCTAAAGATTGCTGCAATCTCTCACTCCAAGAGGAATTCCTCATCAACAGAAGACTACTCGAAAAGGTATCAAACCCAACCCTTCCTCCTTGCTCCACACCGCTTGATTGGAATGCTTGGAAGTGGTATGGAGAAAGACCATTTAGCTCTTCCAAGACTAAACCTATCTATGCAAAGCTCTATTTTATAGAGGTGTGGATCAAACACCTCAATAGGATCTGGTTCAAAAAGTGGGCAGCAAGCAAATGGAGTCAAGTACTTGGTAACATCTAGAGGGCCAAGTGTGAAGAGAGGGACAAAGTCTTCCTTTGGAGAGTTCTGTTTGGTTTCATCCCAACCAAAGATAAAGCCAAAGCTAGAGGCCTTGCGGAAGGTGCCTATGTCAAGTGCAAGAACCTGAATGAATCCTCTCGCACCTGTTTTGGGGATGTGCAAAAATCAAAGATTTCACGGGCTTAGTCTGTAGGAGGGTGTACACACATTTGGGAACTCCCTTCTTTAGAAGCAACCTTGCTATGGGCTCCAAGTTCATCGATAATTTGGACCTTTTGATTGACATACGCATAGTAAGAGCTACTGTATTGAGAGCTATTTGGCAGTCCAGAAATGCGCTATTGTTTCAAGGAAAGTGTGATCCTCTAGTCACAAATGTTGTTCTAAAAACATGCTGTTGGAATATACATTGTAGTAAGAACTGCAAGTCAAATAAGTAAGGTTAGTTGGGATGGTTGCCCCCTCTGATGTATTTTTTCGTGGAAAACCCTGTGTAAAGGATATGCTAGGGCTCTTTGTAACTTTCTATGTTTTAAAGAAATTCAAGCTCAGCTGAGCATTTTTAAAGAATAAAAAAAGGACCAGCAACGAATCTCATCATTGAGGAGCCAAAATCATGGATAGGTAGCACTGGGCAATGGACATTGTTGCACTACTAACTAGCAACATCCATGTGCGTACATCATGCAAAGAGATTTGATTTGCAGTAGAGTTGAGCTGTGAGCATCTTTACTCTGCTGGTATGTACATGGTGACACTGGTGCATTACACAATTTACACACCTACAAAGAAGACAATAATCTATTATCAATCCAATGATGTAGGAATTGCGTGCTCAATTGGCTGTATGGCTTTTTGAAGCCCAAGAAGTTTAACCCTACTAGATAGTTCTTCCTTTGATAGACCAAAACTACGAGGAATGTGAGAAAAAGACTATACAATTTTCCTACGCATTTGAAATGCAATATTGACCTAGAGAGTGAGAAAAAGACTAGAAAATTTGCCTACACATTTAAAATGCAATATTCCCTTGGCTGGGGTCAAGATGAGATACAGTTGTGAAGAATATTCGGCGCCCTCAATGACTACATGGGATGAAGGCCTTCTTACAAAAGGTGCTATGGGGAGCCATGCCAACTGAGATGACAGTTCTCACCAGCGGAATTGGTTCAGATAGATGCCATCAATGCAGAACACCTAGTGAAGACCTCCCTCACTTTTTGACATTTAGCAGGGAATATTTGCAAATGGGTTCAGAAGACTTAAAAAGTATGATTATTCAAGAATGATCTCTTCTTTGGAGGGAAAGTGTTCAAGATCCAAGCGCTGCTCATCGCAACACAAGTTGTGAGATTTTGTTACTTCAAACATGTTTGGAAGGCAAGGAACTATCGCGGATCTTTGAGAACACTATGAAAATAGCTACCTTCATGGAGATAATCCAAGAAAGTAGGGGCCGATCATCGCCATTGGGAAATAGATGAACTCTAAGGAGTGGAATAGTCAACGGATGTATTCATGATCCTTTGAAGATGTCATCGCTTGTCACAAGCATAGCAGGAATTTGTAATTTTTTGGTTATGCTAATACAATCTACTCACCATTGTGAGTTTTGTGCCCAAGAAAAAAAACAATATTGAACTATCAACCAATCAACCTTTGTACCATCTTTGATCAAAAGATAAAAGTGATGAACAATAAGAGGGGTTATAGTTGAACTTAAATTGCATTAATCACCCACAACTATTCTTACTTGTTAAGCTTGAATCTTATCCAAAGAAAAAAAAGATTGAATCTTATCCAAATAAACCCTCCTCCAATTGGAGGAGGCCAACCGTACACACTTCTTGAAGTCCCTCAAAGTTAAAAGAAGTCGGGGCTTGGTCCACTGTCTCACAAATGCAAATGGAAATGACATTGAAAATCCTGATGAAATGGCTATTAATGATCAACCACCCGCAAAAGATCATAGGTTAGCCCGAGGCTCGCTCCCCCACGATAGATGGTGCCAAATCGACTCTCCTTGGGAGCATCAAAATAATGGTATCCCTCTCTGAAGCCCACCTCTTGGAGAAGGCGTTCACTGAGGATGAACGTTCCCTTGCGTTGCACACTCTAGGAAAAGAAAGATCCCTGGTTGGGATGGGTTGACAATTGAATTCTTTATGGACTTTTGGGATGATCTTAAGTCTCCCATCACGAGAGTGGTTAATCAAGCCCTTGATGATGGGGTTATGGACGTAAGCATCAAAAGAGGCCTCATTAAGCCTATCCCCAAACACGTCTGTTGCTCCTAACTTAAGCATTGATGTCCCATAAAGATGATGTCAATAGCCTACCAAATTATTGCCAAAGTTGTAGCCCTCAGGCTCTCCCCCCTTGTCGACAAAGTTCTCACCCCCCAACAACATGGATTCATCAAGGGAAGGTCAATCTATGATAACATCTTGGCAACAATGGTAGGCATCAAATATTCCGATTTCACTAAACAAGAGTGTATTCTACTTCAACTGGATCTTGATAAAGCCTATGAAAAGATCACATGGTCATTCATTGAAGATGTCATGAAGTCATTAGGCTTTGGGCCATGGATGTGCCACTTAGTCAGCACTCTAGGCGTGGGTAGCCAATCAGAGCTCCTTTAATGAGAGAATTGTGGGTGTGTTTGAGGTTAAAAGATCCATAAAACAAGGATACCCGCTTGCCCCTCTAATGTTCTCCATTGGATCCCACCCCTTGGTTACATTACTAGAAGGCAGTGCTGCTAAAGGAGAGACTCAAGGTGTGTCTTTGCCAAATAATGACCAACTGCTGGCAAAGCTCTTTGCAGATGATTCCTTGCTCTTCCTTCAAGCCCACTTGGAAGTTATCAAGAAATCTCTGGAAATTGTGCAAATGTTCGCCTTAGCCTTAGGGTCAAAGTGTAGTATTGAAAAATCGAGGTTGATCTCTCTCTTCAAGAACGACTTGTTTGATCCGTCTATGTGGACCGAAAAGATAGTGTCAAAAGGAAATATTTTCAGACACCTGGGAGCCCCTCTAGGGGTGTACGTGACCCACAAGCAGAGATTCTCGTGAGTTATGGAGAAAGTCAAGATTAAGATGGGCATATGGGAGTTCTTGCTTCTACCCTTCCCTAGTAGAGTATAGCCTTCAATGGTTTGATGCTGCTTAAGCTAGCTAAATTCAATGAGGAAGAGTTCTTGAAACCAGTAAAGAGATTTTTGTGGAAGACCAACACAAAAGGCACAATGCCTTGGCATTGTGGGAAAAATCGGAGACGATTGTGAGACCTAAGGAGCAAGGTGGGCTAGGGATCCTTAACCCCAGTAGTCACACGGAGGCTCAATGTGCCAAGTTTGTGGTAGCCCTCGCTAAGCAACACCATGCTTGGGCTATTATGGCTAAGGATATGATGAGCAGCTTCAAAATAATCTCACAAGGCGGACAATGGAAAGGGATCAAGGTGCACAACAAGATGTTGACCCCGCAGTGGGCCATCCTGAAACTTGGGGGTGCGACAAGTGAGCTTACTCAAAAATGTAATAGAGCAACGATATCTTTGGAATGGGGAGAGGTGTCAAGGTACTTTTACAACTCTATATCTCAATGGTCCACTTGGCTCTCCAAGGATGGAGGCATCCTTCTAACCCCTTTTTGGAAGGAAGTTGCCAGAAAGGTTAATAACAAAGGCATTAGGCGTATAGGCCAATTGTGGGACTACAATAGAGGTTTTTGGGAAGATACAGATCAATTGGCTATTGACTTTAGCTTCAATGGGCTAGAAAGGTTGTTGATTAGTGGAGCCCTTGAACGGCTTGGTAGGTGGTATCTATCGAGATGTGAATCCAAGCTCGAGTGGAAAGCTTGGCACTGGCCTGTGAACAGACACTTCCTTAAACCCCAAACTAAGGATGTGTATCTTGCCCTTATAGAAACACAGGATTGGTTCTCCTCGCTTAATAAATAGTGGGGAAAAAATTGACCAGGTTCAAGGTGGGAGACAGTCGTGAAGAACATATAATGCCCTAAATGGACGGATGGAATGAAGGTGAAGGTGCTATGGGGAGCCATGCCAACTAGAGTGAAGGTCCTTGTCAGGGGAATTGGTCCAGATAGATGCTCACAATGTAGAATGGCTTGTGAAGACCTCTCTCACCTATTCAAGGAGTGTCCAACGATCTGTGGTCTTGTAGGTAAGATATTTAAATGGGTCCAAATGACCTAGAACATAGAATTCTACAAGAACGATCTCTTCTTGGGAGGGAAGAAGTTCAAGAACCATACACTGCGCATTGCTACAAAAATCATGAGGTACTTCTACTTTCACATTTGGAAGACAAGAAAGAATCAGAGGAGTGGAAGAGGACCTTGGGGGCCACAATCACATACGTGCAAAGGCGATAGTGTGGGCTCATCTTTGGTAAATGGGTGGCTCCCTCATCAGCCGATGTATGAAGTGGTCATGGCTCATTATGATCATGACAGGAATATCTATCAATAAAATCCACTCACCATTGTGAGTTTTGCAAAAAAAAAAACTTGAATTCTTTATGGGTAATCCTTAAGGTTGCTCCGTTCTGTGCATTGAGACCAGGGGAGGGGAGGCCATATCTGTATGAGGGGGTGCCAGCCTTGATGGTTTTTGCATTGGGGTGGGGGGCTCCATAATTGGAACGTCCAATGGCCGCCTTCTTGCATGGGTTTTGGTGGCCACCGGTGTTGCACGTTGTGCAAAATATCTTGGTTCATGTGGTCGTTGGCCGGTGGACAGGGGAGGTCTTGGATACGGATATCCTGACTGACCTTGTGTGTTAAGGTACTCTCCTGTTTCTTCAACATTGGGCCTATTTTTTCCATAGGGCTGGTGGCACCCCTGCTCCATCCAAGAGTACAATTGCTTGCCAGGGGCTCTACTCATGATGCTTTGTGGCCGTGGCAATTGGGA
The DNA here is from genome assembly GCF_014529385.1 of Adiantum capillus-veneris. Classification (NCBI taxonomy): domain Eukaryota; kingdom Viridiplantae; phylum Streptophyta; class Polypodiopsida; order Polypodiales; family Pteridaceae; genus Adiantum; species Adiantum capillus-veneris. Next base: position 39,871,764 of record NC_140943.1, on the reverse strand, counting down.
CGTTTTTTAAATGCTCGGTCTCTTTCTTTGAACGCTTCCTTGGTGCTTGCATGTGGGAGGGACCAATTTTGGCAATGGTCTGAATTCGGGTTCTTTGATGCATGGTGCTAGTGGGTGTGGTGGTTTGCCTTGGATCGGCTTTGAGATCGTGGTGCTGCATGATCTTTTGCTTTCTTTGGTGTACTATCATGTTTCTCTTTTGGCAATATGGAGGATGTGCTTGAGTGGTCTTGGTGGTGTCCGATGGTAACATCTACTCTGGGATGACAACCTAAGAATTTCCCTCAGGTGATGGGGATTCAGGCCCCGCCCTTGCTGCGACGCTAGTTCGGCTTGGTAACTCTCGGCTTCTTTTGTGATTGGATATTGGCTTTCCTGTTTGGGTGGGTATGACCTTGTGGTAGGGGGTCTGACTCTTGTGGGAACCAATCAGGGATTTTTATATGGCACTATTGTTTTGTGTGGGCTAGCCTCCCATGTTCAGGCATGGATGGTTGTTGGTTATCTATTGTACTGTTTGGTATCTAATATGGTTGTAACTGCTATTCTGGCTATGGTTTGCTCTCATGGCATGGTATGTGCATGAGGGGATTTTGTAATTTATTGTGTTATACAATATACTTCTCACTCACCTATTGGCGTTTTTTTACAAAGAAAAATCTTGAATTTTTTATTCTTTCTATAAAGGAGATTCCACCAGCATGTCTCCAGAACACAATTTGTGTCTAGAAACTCACACTTCTTTTGAAAGAGTAATGCATTATTGGACTACCATACTGCCCTCAATACTGTAGCTCTTACTATGCATATGTCAGCCAATAGATCCTCATTGTCAATGCGTCTTGAGCCCATAGCAAGGTCCTACATACAATTCTCGTGAAGTTTTTTATTTTGGGACATCCTCAGAACAGGTGTGTGATGGTTTCATTCGGATGCTTGCATCTCACACAAGTACCTTCGACTAGCCCTCTTGCTTTTGCCTTATCTCCGGTTGGCATGAATCCAAAAAGAATCTTCCAAAGAAAGATTTTGTCTCTCTCTTTGCATTTGGCTTTCCATATGTATCCAACTACTTGAGACCATTTGCTTGCAGCCCACTTTTTAGACCAGACCTTGTTGAGGTGTTCGATCCAAGCCTCTAAAGAGCAAAGATTTTCATAAATCAATTTAGTTATGGGCAAGAAAAACAGTCTTTCTTGAGGCCACTTCCAATTCCAACCCAACGGTGTGGAGCAGGGAGGAAGGGTTAGGTGTGAGAATTTTCCAAGTAGTCTTCCAATGAGGATCTCCTCTTGGAGTGAGAGATTGTAGCACAGCTTAAGATGCTCCAAGGATTGTCAATCCCCTTTTTCATAGTCCTAAAAAGAATCCAAGGTAAAAAGACCCTTATTATTAAGATTCCTGGATACTTCTATCCAATGGTTATTAAGACCCAAGTCTTCTACAATAGGGATCCAAGGAGATCAATTCTATACACCTAAAACAAGTCCTAAATTGAATTTGGTAAAGTTTGGTCTTGCCGGCACCACTTTGTGCTTTGTCAACTCTGAAATCTTTGATTTCTGTAACTACACTGCCTGTTGAGTTGGTTAGTCGCTTTTGAGGCTTTGGACTTGTTCGCAACATAGTTGTGAAGCAACTCATCCAATTTTGGCTCATTTGGAGTCAGTTTAACGTCGTTAGTCGAATTTGACACTTTGTAGTCTTCGAGCCGTTTTCTGTTTTTCGAGGGCGTTGCTTGATTGATTTCACAAAACCAATCATATACATTATATATAAACCTCGTAGGCAAGCTGTCTATGGAGTCATAACCATATTCTGGCATCAGCTGAAAACCTAGCTTTTCTACTGGGGACCCCCTCGATCACTGCCGAATGGTCAACTGATGATATATAAAAGTTCTATTATGTTAGGGCATGCTACATTTCAAATCTCATCAGATTTGGTTGAGCTAACAGGCCGCTCTGGTCAATGTTTGGTCGTAGGTCTTCATGCACTGCTCGGATTCTAGGGTTTTTTCTAGGGGTTTAAACTAGCTACCGACCGTACAAAATGGATCATTGATGAGTAAAGAACTTACCCCTCATGTCTCGTGTGAGACGGCGCTGAAAACGGGCAACTGTAGACTCCAGAAAGTACGCGCCAACGAGGTCGAAAAGCTCTCTCTGCAAAGGTAACAAGTGAAAATGAGGTGGTTTTAGCATACCTGGCATATCTATACCTGGACTTCCCGAACTATTTTTCCGCAGATTTCCCCGTTAGTCCTACTAGGCCGTGAAATCTATGTTAGACTCAAAAATTTCCCCGATCGGATTCCTATCGCTCATTCTGCAAGAATTTTGCAAAAGTAGGTATGGCCGCCTAATTTACGCTTCCCACTTCCATCTTCCGATTCCATTGAAAATTTTTGTGCTTGTATACCTTGTCGTTCTGATCACCACCATGTCTTCTATTTTTCCATATGAGCTCCCTTGCTATTTATTATTAATTTCTGACATGTTTATTGAGAAAAATCAAAGAAAATAACAAAATGCACTAAAAAAGTAAAGTAAAAATCCAATAATTAAGAAAATCCATTGAAAGACATAGCTTTATTGTTTATTATTGGATTTCTCCATTTTAAAGTCTCAATATCGATAAAAATGATTAAAAATAATAAAAAGGGACTATTTTTTATGGTTTTCTGATAGTATAAACACTATTTACACTCATTGGGAAGATTTTATTAGTGAATTTTTCCCGTCGATGATATATAAGGGCATTATTAGTTAATTTTTCAAAAAAATCACACGTTAATATCAAACTTTTTCCTCCCTCTTCAAACATTGCCCTTAATTACTTAGTGCCCTTCCACCCCTCCTAGATGGCGTACTCCGGGACGACTGTGCGCATGGGTTGAACTATCGCCTTATGCATAGCCGTGGTTGGCTCTACCACGCTTTGAAGATCAATGCGGTTCAAACCAATATCCTGTGCAAGAGCTGGGTCTTGAGTAATTAACTCAAGGATTTATGATGTAGAGGCTTTCTGATGCTGTCTTCCAAAGAGCAAATCTTGTAGCTTGTGTGCTCTCTGTTTGATTGTACCATCAGGGTGTTTCAACACGCTAATTGCCTGAGCTGTTGGTAGCACTTTTGACTGTTGTCGAGCTTTTTTTCTCCATTGGTAGGTTGGTGTGCTTGCTGTGGAATGGTGTGGTGGAGTCTTCTGAGACTTAACTCTCCATTGTTTGATTGATTTTACGATTTGTGGAGAAGACAAGTGCCCCTTTTTCTACCAAATCCATTTCAAGTTAGGTTCCTTGCTCGGAGAAGCTCGTCTCTGTGTTTTGACCCTTGGAACCTTCTTTGGTTTTGTCGGTGATGTTTTGGACACCCAGATTTGAATCGGCTTGTCCTTAAGCTGTGCTTTTGGTACCCAAATTTGCCTGACTCATTGCATGCTACTTGTAGCGTTTGCTTGTCGAGACGATGGAGAAGATTGATTACTTTGTGTTTTGCTCTGCTGATTACTCCCTTTCCATTCCTCCTTGCTTGGTGCAATTGGAACAATGAGTTGCCTGCCTTTAAGTGATAGCTTGAGCTGATTTGTATCCAAATTTGGTACTGCCTTGTATGTTCGTATCCAGGGAATTCCAAGAATTGTCGTCTCATTCATGTTTTCATCTAGTAAGCATACAAACTGATGAGGACATAAACATCCATGTACTATCACGTTCAAGTTGACTACTCTCAATGTTGGTGTTGGGTTCTTGTTGCATCCTTTTATTGTCACTATTCCTACTATCAATGCTTGACTTGTTGCTTTCTTGTATGTGGAATAACTAACTGCATTTCCTCTAGCTCCAGTGTCGACCAAAGCATTTGTGCTATCATTGTTGAGCTGTACTTTGATGCGCAGATCCATTCCGTCTAACCATTCATCATCTGTTGACACTGCATCTTTAGGCAATTTCCATTGTCGGTCATCTATTTCCAGAGTGTTGATGGGAATCGATATCTGTTGATTCTTGAGAGCAGCTTTCCGTTTGAGTACCCGAAGCTGAGCTTTCTCTTGGGCTTCATCAATAATCTGTTGTCGTTTAATCCTCTTATGCTTGGATGCATGCATTCTTTCTAGCAATTCATTGGTTAGCGGAAAATTGTATTTCTTTAAATGGCATCCACTAATCCAATTAGCCATTGGTTCACCTTCTAGGGTGGACAACTTTTTACTGCTCCACTGGAGATACATCTTCAATGATAAACAGTCCGTTTCCCTTTCTTAAACTTGGGAATGTGTTGCTTAAGGGAATAGACTAAAACTAGGTCCCCTTTCTTGAAGATTTTTGTTATTAGATGGGAATCAAAAAATTGTTTTTGTTTTCGCTTTTGTGCATAGATGTGAGCTACGGCTGTTAGCCTTTGCTCATCTAGCTTTTCTAAATCTTCAAGTATTTCTGACAATTCATGTCCAATCCACTCAAGATTTTTAGCTACCCTTAATGTCGGCAATAGAAATTCTATTGACAGTATGGCATCAAGACCATAAACAAAGTTAAAGGTTGTAGCATTTAAAGTTGTTTTGAATGAGACTCGATAAGCCCATAGAGCTGCATGGAGATTCATTTCCCAGTCTGTCCTTCCGGATCTAACCACTTTAGTCAATACCGAGCTAAGAATTTTGTTCATATGCTCAGCTTGTCTGTTTGCTTGTGGGTGATAGGGAGCTGATTTGTTATGGATGACCGACCATAAATCCATTAAGCAAATACTCGATTACCTCATTGAGGAAATGAGTTCACCGATCACTGACAATTTCAATTGGTAGTCAATATCTCGTGAATACATACTCATATAAGAATGCGACCGTGGTTTTGGCATGATTCTTTTGTGTTGCTTTATCCTTGGCCCGCTTGGTCAAATAGTCCATAGCTACAATGATATATTGAGCTTGGGTTTTATAAGCATGTGGCTATATTAGCCCAACAAAATCTATACCCCACTTTGCGAAAGCTCTAGCATTAGGAGAAAGTTGCACTCACTTTTGGGCCCTGTAAGAAATGCCACGAGAGAGAAAATCAAAATGTTAAATTGTGCATTTTATCTGATACTTTTTTGCACAACAAAAAGCCAAAATGACATTCTTTGGTAGGTAGACGCCGTCTTTATCATTCTTATCCTTTGTTCTCTTGTCAGGACTCCAACTAACCGTATGACTAATGATTTGAAATGCCAACTTACAAGCGTTCCCTCCAGAAACATAAGCCACGAGAACTCTATCAACTCTAAACTTGAGAATATGGACTTCCCTCCCAAAACCTGAGATATTTCATGAGTTTCGAGTGTCCGTCTTTTTCTCTATCAACTCTAGGAATGGAGAACGCTTCTTATCCTGATAAAAACACCAATTTGAACTTGCAATCCTCAGCCCCTTCATCTTTAACACTTACCAAAGAAATAACACACATCATCTTCATGTTGATGTATTGCAAGAGTACGCACCGTTGCAGAAACGTAGGAGGGAGTCTTTCTTATCTCAACAGGAGAAAGAAATTAGAAGGACAAACAAGGAACGTCATTTGGATTTGTGGACCGATGTGTCTATTTATCCAAAGGATCCTACGACAAATCCGCCACCTCCCTTTGCTAATATCACTAACCTCTTACATTTCACATGCGATGGCAAGGATGGGCTATTGGGATACACCAAACATTTGAAAATGAGAGGATTGAATGCGGAAAGGCAAAGAAACTCGTGGCTGTGGTGGGGCAATCCAGAATCACAAGGCGAACGTGTGAAAATCACTAGATAAAATGACTCAAAAAGGGCTGTGTAAGAAATTGATTAACTTACTAATTAGCAGAGCCGTTTATGGTCAAAACAGCTCGAAATTTGTCCGTTTTGGTCATTTAAAGCATATCTACGCAATCTAAAGTATATCTAGGTACATATCTCTAAATAGTCAAAAAGATATCGTTTTCTTCACATTCCTTTGTGGCTCACCTTGAAATTTGTTCTCATTTACTTTACTTGGCGGCAAATAGTTGTTTCCACTTTGAATCACTCAATCTCTCTTTTTTCTCTCACCTTTCGCGAGCTTTATCTCTTCTTCTCTGATGCACCTTGTTCTGCTGCTACGTTATTTCCATTACACTTTCTGCTCCTTCATTACTTACAATGACTAATACATCTTCCATTAGTGATAACCGCAAGTCTCACTTGAACATTAAGCTAAGCCAAGAATATGCTACTACGCGGAGTGTCTATCAAAGAAAAATTACAACTGCAAATAAAGCACAACAACTTCCCAATGAGGGAAAGAAACACATTGATATATGGACAGATAGGAGCTTGTATCCACCGGATCCTAGCACTGGAAGGTATCCATCTTTTCACACACCTCATGATTTGATGAGATTTGTTGGTGATGGGGTTGATGGCTTACTAGGATATAGTTCTAGGTTATCTCATTTACACATTGATCATACACATTACATTCAATATCTCTTCAAATGCAACAAGAATTTTAGAACTTGAAAACCAAATAACATCTCTAAAACAAGAAAATCACTAGCTTCAGACTCTAAAAGAAACTCCAATAGGATTAAGAGCACGAGTAAAATGAATGAGAGATGTAGTAAACTTAACAGAAGGTTCTGGACAAAGAAAAAAAAGATTAAAGATTACTAGAGAACATGTGACTAGTCTTTTAGGATCTGATATGTCCAATGTTCAAGAAAGGGTGAGATTTTTGAATGAGGTAATGAACAAAAGTGATATTCTGAAACTTTTGAAACTTCCTGAAAATCAAACTCAGAAGAAATTAGTATTTCAAAATTTACTGAAAGATATGGGTTTATTGGTCCAACCTTCTCAAATGCAAGAAGTTTGTGACACAGTGGGGGTGAGTAGAAGGGGTTACAGGGCCATCTCTAAAACCTGGTTTCAGGTTTTACAATATTACAAGATTAAAGCTTTTGGGTTGCCTAGGCCTCACAATGTTGGGAAAGTTAGGACTCTGTTAAACGAAGAAATACCCGAACATTTTGGAGAGTACTATCATATAGAAGGAACGATGCCATATGAAAAAAAAAAAAAATCTTCTTTTGAGTATAATGTTTTTAATAACATTTGGATGAGTATAAAAAATGTTCAATCTGCTATGGTGAGATACTATAATATGCAAAAAGTAGATTGTGAAGGAAAACATATATTTGTTATGAAATTGGATGAAGCTCAAATTCAGAAATGTCAAAAAATGGAAAGAGTATCCATATCCCTTATGAATAGAGCATTGGACTATAGCCAGGGTAAGCTTGATTCCCCATACCACAAAACTCAATCAGAAATGGAGCTTTGGTGAATCGGAGCAACTTAAATACCAGTAGAAAATCACGATACATTGCAATGGCTCTTTTTGCAGACCGATATCCCTTCTATTATACAGGACCAAAATGCAGGTGAAAAACTCTGTGTAGATGGCATGGGTGACTTTTTTTGTAGAATGGCACTTGAGTGCCGACCTAAAAGCATTAAAGTGCATCGTTGGTGTATGTGGAGGTGCCAATACCAAGTATCCATGTCTATATTGCATGGCAAGCACTCGAACAAAAGGATGGCTTGCAGAACACGAGGTTGGAAAACCACCATCGAGAAATAGTGTGAACATCATTGACTACCCATCGTCTTCTATGATTTGGGATCCAATTCTAACAATAGATTTAAAAAATGTACATATATGTACAATGCATGCAGAGATTAGAATCTTGGACAAATTGCTTCGACTCCATATTGATTATGCATATTCTATTAAGCCAAGTAAACTTGCAAACGAGTGCATAGAAAAATGTGAGGCTTTGCTCTCTCAAATGGGGTTTCATGGTGGTCAAGTGCATCTAAAAAAAGATCCTACTCCTTCAAAAGGAACGCGTGATGTTTTGCAAGATGTTTTAATGGGTGGAGCAAAAGCCAGAAGATTTTTGAGTAACCATGACAACAAACAAGTTGATGCTATGTGGAACTGCTAGAAGGATCTTTGTGTAATAACAACCAATGTCAAAAGTAGACCAGATGTAGCCAACAAACGCATGGAAGTGTGAAAGAAGCTCGACAATTTTTTGAAAGTTTTGAGACAACAAGTTAGCTCTGCTACTTATGTAGATGACTTTAAAAAGACAATAAAGCTTGTAATAACTGCTATTACAGATGTTTGGGGAGCAAAAGATATCACATATTACTTGGTGAGTATTCAATTACTTTCTAAAGTTTGGATATTATTTTACATTGCATCCTATTGATTTCAACTAACTTTTTTTTTTATTTTTAGCATATTCTGTACCTGCATGGACCATATTTTGCAAAACAAGGACCCCTTGCAACATGGAATACTCAGGGAATGAAAAAATCTCACTATCAAGCGAGGACTTCTTTTTTCAAATGTACGAGAAAGGGAGGGGGACAAAAAAGGAGCAGTGCACTAAAGGAATTATTCAATTGGTTCTATAGGAGGAAATTACAACGGACGAGATCAAACAACCATGCTGCTCAACCATAGATGGAGATTAATGCTTCACTTTGAAACTTTGTACCGAATCTTTCTAAAGAGATCCAAATTCAAAAAAGATGGTTTGGTGCAAAAAATTGTCAAATTTACATCAGTTTTTGATTTTTTTTCATATCTCTAGGCATGTCACCCCTATATCTCAAAAACTTTCTTCTTTTATAGCCCCCAAGAAGGTTGACATTTTTCTCCTCAGCTGCTGCTGCATAGCTAGGGTAGCAAAGAAAGTATCTTGCTCTTGAGGCATTGAATCCTGCAGCGTATCAAATATTCTAAGTGTTGCAGCTCTCTCAAGTAGCATGATCTTGTTTGCATTGATTTGAAGGGAAGTGTACCCTAAAAACCATGACAGTATCTTCAGGGCAAATATTGGCAACTCAGGATCTTCAGAATACTGCATGTGAAAAGCACAGAAGGTGGCACTATCCAATGTAGGCATGTAGTGCATGAGAGAGGAGGCATCCCTTCTTGAAGAGCCCTCTATTGCTTTCCCTCTCCCAAGAAAATTGTCTTTGTCAAGGAGTTCAATCTGCAAAACAAGACATAATGAGTAATTAAAACAAACTTGAAAAAAAAGAAAGATTTCAGAAGGGAGATCAAGGTGAAACTAAATCTACCTTTTGCAACTCATCCTCAGCGATGACTTTTTCTTGAAGGAGATTGCATGATCCAGTCATCTCTCTTATGTCAACTTCCTTTCCAATTTTTTTCAGTTTAAAGTCTCTGCCAAAAGATTGGATGCCAAGCTCAACAAGTCTCTTCTCAAAATCCTCATCTTTGAGGGAAGGTTTCTCCTCTTCCACTCTTCTCATGCATAGAGCAAGTGCATCAGGAGCAGAAAGAAAATCTTTATTGGATGTCTGAAGATCAAGTGCCAAAAACTCCTTTTTTGACTCTTTTTCTGTGTCAATAAAATCTTTGGCCACCTCAGAAGCTTCAGAAAGGGTTGCAATACAGTAGTCCTCCCTCATATTAAGCAGACATTGGATATGATGGAGAGGGATATACCTTTTCCATTGACATAGAAGTAGGGAAGGTTTTGAATAGTAAGGGAAGCCTCAGACACCTCTACCTTATCTGTTGGCTCATCAATGATAGTACTAGCTCTAAATTGAGCCACATCAAAATTTGCACTCTCCTGCTCCTCAGCTGCAACATCAATTTCCTCCTCTTTTAGAATTTCACTTTTCTCAAGCTGCAAAACTGTGGAAACATTTTTATTTGTTACTTCTTCATCTGTATCTTTCACTTCATTAGCTTCGCCTTGCATGTCAACTTTAAGGAACAAAAAGAAAAGAAAGGCAACTTCTTTTGGAACAAGGTTGCAAGGCTTTGAATGTAATTGACAAGAAATGGTAGGTGGACAAACAAAGGAAGTCTTCTTAGAAAATCTTCCAAACCTCCTTGTTACTTTGCCTTTCTCAATTGAGTTGGTAGTAAATTCGGTTAGATGGCAATAAGATTTGCCATCTAAAACCAAAAACTTGCCTTCAACTGCCTCTTCAAACTCTTTGAATTCTTCTGACAAAAAGTCCTTCAATGTCTAGCAAAACTGCAAGATCAAAAAAAGGGTTGAATATTTCATATGCTTTGGTGTACACTTCCATGTCATCACCATCCATCACAGCAACCAAGAGCTTCTCACTTGGACTCTCCTCTAAAATCTCCTCCCGACCTTCGTTCATGGTATGGTTGAAAAAGAACCAAATCGGTGAAGCTAGCTAGGCACAGGGTGAAGGTCGACAAGCACGCGCCAAAGTGATGGAGAGAGCAGCCCAAACGAAGCGATAGGGGTACGTCCCACGACGTGCAAAGTGTTCCAGTCACGTCGTGCGGGAGCTATCTAGTGGAGCCTAGGAGAAGCCCGAACCAAGTGACAAAGGCCCCACCCAGAGTTTGCAAACGGGTACCCTCGCGTTGTGCAGGACAAAGAGACCTTGAGAGACCAAAGCGAGGTGTAGAGTGGAGAGAGAAGTAAAACAAAGGCAATTTCTCGCGTCGTGTGGGACCAGTAAAAGTACGACACCAACAAAAGTCAAGACCAAGCTTTATATAAGGTGCCAAAAATAACCGTTATGGACATGTGTCATCCATGCACGCGTGCCACGTGGCATGCTTCCAACGATCGTCGTACGGACGGTCGATTGTATAAAAATCTCTCTCACGTGCTCAATTTCAACCTTCCCCCATACCACACATTCGCGTCGTGTCATACCTTCTAAACGACCCGCACATCCGCTTTCTGCCAGTCTTATCTCTTTCCTCAGGCATCCTTCCATCAATGAGTGCAACCCCTCCTCGCCTAATTCTTTGCACTTGCGGAGTGCTTCTTATTCCTATCTTGTATGACACGATACGGAAAAGTTCTAAACTGTGGGTGACCAAGCTATCGCGTCGTACGGGTTCCTTGCCACTTGGTCAACAGGTTCACATACGATGCGATACGGACAAGTTCTATACTATGGGTGACCCAGCTATCGTGTCGTGTGGGTGTCCTTCCATGATTCATTGCCAAGATCAACAGCTTCAAATACGACGCAATACGGACATGTTCTAGACTGTGGGTGACTCGGCTATCGCGTTGTGCAGGTGTCCTTCCATGATTCCTAGCCAAGATCATTAACTTCACATACGACGCGATACGGACAGGTTCTAGACTGTGGGTGACCTAGCTATCACGTCGTGCGGTGTTTTGAACTTTTTGACCCAAATGGTGAGGACAAAACAGACTGCAAGAAAAGTCTACCAAGCTCCAAAAGATCCAGAGAAAGATGATTTAGAGAAATAAGATCCAGAGAAACCACCTCCACAACCTCGTCAGAGGCCCACCGCTAGAAAAAGGTTGAATTATCAATTCAAATCTTTAAGAGAAATAAGAAGAGCACAAAAGTCTACTTGTCTATTGATTCCAAAGCTACCTTTCATGAGAGTTGTCAAAGAGATATTAGATAGACTTGTGAGCATGATGAATATCAAAACTTTTGTTTCAGTAAGGTGGAAATCTCAAGCTTTGATGTGCCTTCAGGAAGCTGCCGAGGATTTTCTCATAGACTTTATGAATGATAGCTACATTGCAGCTGCATTTTCTCACAGGGTCACACTTATGAGCAAAGATTTTGTGCTTGTGTCAAGACTGAGGTACAAGTTTGATAAGGCTCTTGAGCTTATTCCTAGTGAGGATCTTAAAGCCTTCCAAATTTTAAATATCCCTCCTTCCAGGCAGCAGAAAGATTCAGGGGTTGTCATTGAGGATGTTACACATGAGTATGAGACAAGAAAGGCCCAGGATATCAAAGCAGGAAAGAAGAACATGTTATTTTTAACATTTTGTGGTATTCCTAGCTAATTGTTATTTTTTGTAGAGGACATTGGAGTCTTATTATCTTCAATCTTTTGGAGAAAGATATTATATTTATGAATTCATTATCAAGTATCCATGGGATAAGTAAACTGTAAGTATGAAGTATGATCTATGCTTGATGGCCCATTGTTTTCTATTAGTAGCTTTTTGATTGATGTCTTCTTGCAGTGCTGCCAAACTTATTGTTGGTCACGTGAGTACCACAAATAAGGATTCCAATATAGAAGGTTTCAAGTACTACAATCAAAAAGTGCCTTTACAAACAGACTCAACATCTTGTGGATGGAGGGTGCTTGCCAATGCATGGAGATATCTTGAGTCAAGGTGCAGGATGACTACACTCACTGTAAGTGTGGGGCTCATGTGCCATTGATTTATTTTGATTTCTTAACTATGTATGTATGTACTCATGTCCTTTAATTCCTTTTTGTATTTGTTTCAGCTGCATGACTATCCAGAGTCTTGGGTCACGTGGGTGAGAGAGAAGGCTGTTTATATGGTTTTGGAAAGATCAATAAACCCAAATGATCCAGAATCTCCTTTGCCACCAAAGAAACGTAGAGTCACCAAGGGTTTGGATGCAAAGAAAATGGATCACAAGAAGAAAAGTCTTGCAAAGAAGGTCCATACAAAGAAAAAGGATCACAAGAAGAAGAGTCCTACAAAGAAGAGCCATGCCAAGAAGAGTCCTGCCAAGGGGAAGAGTCCCACCAAGAAGAAGAGCCCTGCAAAAAAAAAAGTAGATACAAAGGGCCATCCATTCCACTCACCATTGAAATTCAAGGTTCAAAAGTGCCGTACAGTTAAGAACAGTAAGGGGGAGGCACCTAGCTCACCTTTCAAGCTACCATTCATGTTGCCAAAGAAGGTTGCCAAGTCATACAAGCCAGCCACTCCTCAGGAGCCCAAAGCACCAACCCTTGCCGAGTCTCCCGTGCCAAGCCCTGAGGAGCCCAAGTCACCACCACCACCTAGTCCTGAACCTTCACCCCCTTTTGAACATAAAAGAAAAAGGGTCTCTGAGGATGCAAAATCCTCTCAGGCAAAAAGAAAAGTGGAGTTTCATGATTCAAAAGCTATGTACTTTTGTTCATTTTGTCCATATGAACATATATATAACCTTTGGTGATTCATAATTTTGTACTTCAAATACTTAATACCAACTATCGATTCTTAAATGCGTATCATGGTGTCATGTAAGTTTAAAACAACATAAATAATGATCACAATAAGGTAGAGAAAAGATAAATATATTTGCAAAATGCAGTGATTACAATATTGAACTTGTTTTTTCAAGTCCTTGCAAGTGGCTCAAATACAACTTTTTTTGGGGGAAGGCATGTGATGCAAGAGGTTGAATTCTCCATCCTTGTGCTCACCACAATTTCATCCACTTTGCATCTATACTCAGGAGATGTTTCATCAAGAAACTCAAAAGATTCTCTAACATCATGTAGTCTCCAATTGGTTGTTACTATAAGGCTTCTATACTCGGTGTGTGATGGACTGTGACCTTTAGTTCAAACTCTGGACAATTTTCCTGAGAGTCGAGAGGAACCCAGCTACCTAATTTGCTTCTCCATCTCCTATAATCATAGCCCAGAACTAATGATTGACGACATAGTTGATATGAGATAGACATAGAATTTGGGCTTACTCTACAACTAATATTATCACCAATATGGAAAGTTTCTTTGGTGCTCCATCCATATCTAAGTACATTATCCAGTTCAGTCATAGAAAGTCTTCTATTAAGCCACATCGTCTTTGTCCTCTGCAAGTCCATTGTTTTGAAACATGCCACAAAGACATTGTTTTGCTAATTGCCTGGGCTGTTGGTAGCACTTTTGACTGTTGTTGAGCATTTTTTCGCCATTAGTAGGTTGGTGTGCTTGTTGTGGAATGATGTGGTGGAGTCTCCTTAGACTTAACTCTCCATTGCTTGATTGATTTTATGGCTTGTGGAGAAGATAAGTCCTCCTTTTTCTACCAAATCCATTTCAAGTTAGCTTCCTTGCTCAGAGAAGCTCGTCTCTGTGTTTTGACCCTTGGAACCTTCTTTGGTTTTGTCGGTGATGTTTTGGGCACCCAGATTTGAATCGGCTTGTCCTTAAGCTGTGCTTTTGGTACCCAAATTTTCCTGACTCATTGCATGCTACTTGTAGCGTTTGCTTGTCGCGAGAGGATGGAGAAGATTGATTGCTTTGTGGTTTGCTCTGTTGATTACTCCCTTTCCATTCCTCCTTGCTTGGTGCAATTGGAACAATGAGTTGCTTGCCTTTAAGTGATAGCTTGAGCTGATTTAAATCCAAATTTGGTACTGCCTTGTATGTTCGTATCCATGGAATTCCAAGAATTGTCGTCTCATTCATGTTTTCATCTAGTAAGCATACAAACTGATGAGGACATAAACATCCATGTACTATCACGTTCAAGTTGACTACTCTCAATGTTGGTGTTGGGTTCTTGTTGCATCCTTTTATTGTCACTATTCCTACTATCAATGCTTGACTTGTTGCTTTCTTGTATGTGGAATAACTAACTGCATTTCCTCTAGCTCCAGTGTCGACCAAAGCATTTGTGCTATCATTGTTGAGCTGTACTTTGATGCGCAGATCCATTCCGTCTAACCATTCATCATCTGTTGACACTGCATCTTTAGGCAATTTCCATTGTCGGTCATCTATTTCCAGAGTGTTGATGGGAATCGATATCTGTTGATTCTTGAGAGCAGCTTTCCGTTTGAGTACCCGAAGCTGAGCTTTCTCTTGGGCTTCATCAATAATTTGTTGTCATTTAATCCTCTTATGCTTGGCTGCATGCATTCTTTCTAGCAATTCATTGGTTAGCGGAAAATTGTATTTCTTTAAATGGCATCCACTAATCCAATTAGCCATTGGTTCACCTTCTAGGGTGGACAACTTTTTACTGCTCCACTTGGAGATACATCTTCAATGATAAACGGTCCGTTTCCCTTTTTCTTAAACTTGGGAATGTGTTGCTTAAGGGAATAGACTAAAACTAGGTCCCCTTTCTTGAAGATTCTTGTTATTAGATGGGAATCAAAAAACTATTTTTGTTTTCGCTTTTGTACATAGATGTGAGCTACGGCTGTTAGCCTTTGCTCATCTAGCTTTTCTAAATCTTCAAGTATTTCTGGCAATTCATGTCCAGTCCACTCAAGATTTTTAGCTACCCTTAATGTCGGCAAAAGAAATTCTATTGACAGTATGGCATCAAGACCATAAACAAGGTTAAAGGGTGTAGCATTTAAAGTTGTTTTGAATGAGACTCGATAAGCCCATAGAGCTGCATGGAGATTCATTTCCCAGTCTGTCCTTCCGGAACTAACCACTTTAGTCAATACCGAGCTAAGAATTTTGTTCATATGCTCAACTTTTCTGTTTGCTTGTGGGTGATAGGGAGCTGATTTGTTATGGATGACCATAAACTCATTAAGCAAATACTCGATTACCTCATTGAGGAAATGAGTTCACCGATCACTGACAATTTCAATTGGCAGTCCATATCTCGTGAATACATACTCATATAAGAATGCGGCCGTGGTTTTGGCATCATTCTTTTGAGTTGATTTAGCCTTGGCCCACTTGGTCAAATAGTCCATAGCTACAATGATATATTGAGCTTGGGTTTTATAAGATGGTAGTTGTATTGGCCCAATAAAATCTATACCCCACTTTGCAAAAGCTCTAGCATTAGGAGAAAGTTGGACTCACTTTTGGGCCCTGTAAGAAGTGCCACGTCGGCTTAGAGAGAGAAAATGAAAATGTTAAATTGTGCATTTTATGTGATACTTATTTGCGCAACAAAAAGCCAAAATGACATTCTTTGGTAGGTAGTCGCCGTCTTTATCATTCTTATCCTTTGTTCTCTTGTCAGGAATCCAACTAACCGTATGACTAATGATTTAAAATGCCAACTTACAAGCGTTCCCTCCAGAAACATAAGCCACACGAACTCTATCAACTCTAAACTTGAGAATATGGTCTTCCCTCCCAAAACCTGAGATATTTCATGAGTTTCGAGTGTCCATCTTTTTCTCTATCAACTCTAGGAATGGAGAACGCTTCTTTTCATGATGAAAACACCAATTTGAACTTGCAATCCTCAGCCCCTTCATCTTTAACACTTACCCAAAGAAAGAACACACATCATCTTCATGTTGATGTATTGCACGAGTACGCACCGTTGCAAAAACGTAGGAGGGAGTGTTTCTTATCTCAAGTGGAGAAAGAACTTAGAAGGACAAACAAGGAACATCATTTGGATTTGTGGACCGATGGGTCTATTTATCCAAAGGATCCTACAACAAATGTGCCACCTCCCTTTGCTAATATCACTAACCTCTTACATTTCACAGGTGATGGCAAGGATGGGCTATTGGGATACACCGAACATTTGGAAATGAGAGGATTGAATGCGGAAAGGCAAAGAAACTTCCTGGCGATGGAGAACATGTAGCTGAAGAAAGTTAATGAAGCATGCTCTCAAAAGATTTCATCAAACAAAGAGACAATCCAAGGCCTTGAGAAGAAGATCACAAGTTTGCGAGAGAAAGACACCATGCTTGGTAGTCGAAAAAGAAAACGAGATCTGTGCAACATTGAGAACATGAAGATTGGTAGTGGTGGCCTGAAAAAATGAATACGAGCTTTAAGGTAACTCGAAGTTTATTTCTGCTTTTGTATCTTCAATGTGCTTCACTAAGAAATGGATACACATGATCATAACGCATGGTGCTTTTTTGGCAGGTTTTTACTGCATCGAAACTCGAACTGTGCAGGCTTCAATGCTGGAGTGCATTACAGCCGTCTAGTTCCAAAAGAAGTAGTTAAAGAGATGATAACTCAGATTAAAATTTGTAAGTTGAAAGGGAGGCTCCTTACCTCCTTCATGAACAAGAATCAGCTGGAACCAATGGAAGTGCAAGCAATACTTGATGAGAGTGGCATCTCGCAGATGGGATACAGGGCACTCTTCAAAGCATTACCTAAAAAGTCTCAAAATAAACTACAGAGAGGATCATTGCTGCCAAATCCATCACATGTAAAGGCTGCTCGCCGACACGTAAACGATGAGGTGTTTGAGAAACTTTGGTCACCATTCCATATTGAAGCAACGTTCTTAGGCAAGGGCGGTAGAGAGGTATAGTTTAACGAGCACACCAACCTCTTTGTTGATCTTGAAGCATTGCAAAGGTATGCTGTTCACTTCTTTGACATCAGTCGAGAGGAGTGCGGTGGGGTTCTCAAGTTTGTTTTGAAGCTCGACGAGTGCGAGGTCCTGAAGAACAAGAAGCTCGAGAGAGTCACCATTACCCTCATGAACAGAGCTCTGGATCCATCAATAACGAAAGAGGATCCACGATACTTCAGTGTGCAATCCGAAAACAACATTCTAACTCTAGGATCATTTCAGGTATACTTCATTCACTCTATGATAACAAAAATATTGAATATTTGGTTGTTGATTTTGTGTTCGTTTTTCACTGCAGGTTGATAAGGAAAATTTTGAGATCCTCAATTGGGTTTTTAGTCAAACCCGAATTCGTTCTATCATCACTGAACAAAGAAACGGAGCCGTTCTTTTAGTGGAAGGATTTGGTGACTATACAGTGGAATGGCACATGGCAGGTGATTTAAAGACTCTTAAGTGTATGTACAACATAACACACTGAGCAGCTGTGGCAAATCCATGCTTATATTGCATGGCTGATGCACAATCTCTTGAGAGTGTGCAATGGAATAGAGCTCCAACAGATATCTTCAAGATAAAACTTTTACAACAATGCTGATATTCCTCTGAGTAGAGTTCACGTCTGTACACTTCATGCACTCTGTCGAATAATTGAAAAGGTGGTTCATTTGTACATATGTTTTGCATGGACATTAAAGCCAAAGAGTGAGTCAAAAAGAGTGATCAAGACATTAGAGGGAGTGCTCTCAGACATTGGTTTGCATGGAGGCAATGTCAAAATCGAAGAGGACCCTAAGATGTCTCAAAGTCGTTACAAGGTACCTAGGAAAGCATCGAAAGGTGGCGTGAAGGCAAGAAGGTTTCTTGGGTTTAGCCTCAAAGATTCAGATAGAGAAGAAAGGAAAAACCTGTTCAACAAATGGAACAGTTACATAAAGTGGTTAAAGACAATGCTGGTGGTGGGGCAATCCAGAATCACAAGGCGAACGTGTAGAAATCACTAGATAAAATGTTCCACTATGTTGAGCAGCATTCTTGGGACCAAAGTAAGCTCGCATCATTTCAAGCAGCCTTGCTGGATTGAAAAAAGGCTTACCTTATAGGGTGGGGTGGGCAACATATCACACATTACATGGTGGGTTAGCATTCTACGTATACAAAACAAAATTTTAAATTGCACTCTATTGACCATTTTGTTTTATTTCAATGCAGCACATACTGTTCAACCATGGTCCATATTTTGCCAAGACATACAGCTCACTATCAATATGGTCCACACAAGGCATGGAAAAAACCCACTACATGGCAAGAATAGGTTATTTTAAGCACACTAGACATGGGGGAGGAAAGGATAAGGCCAATAGCCTATTAGAGTTACACCAATGGACTTATAGACACTAATTCATAGAGCAAGGCAGAAGGAACTTCTTAAGAGTTCAAAAATTACACGGTCTGTACAACACATCCGCAAAGAGAAGAAATAGATGGCTTGGGGAGCTTCAAATGCGGGGGACTTATAGACATTAATTCATAGAGCAAGGTAGAAGGAACTTCTTAAGAGTTCAGAAATTACACGGTCTGTACAACACATCCGCAAAGAGAAGAAATAGATGGCTTGGGGAGCTTCAAATGCGGGGGAGCGTCATGCGAGGTGGCGACGGTCACGAGTCAGGAGCAGGAGAAGACAGACCTGAGCCCGTCATTTTTATCCTCTTTGATGAACCTCCTTCTTCCTCACTTTGTACCTCTTCAATGTGCAAGCTCTGTAGATGAGCTCGTTCCTCTGTTGATGGCAGCATCCCCACGGGCATCAGGCATCTTCTTTCCCTTAGAAACAGCCGCTTGTTGTATGGATCTAAGCTCTCCGGGTCTTCAACCCCTGCAGCCAGAGCCTGAGGTGTGTAGGACATGAAATAGGGGTCTCTGAGTGCTTGGCACCCATACCCAATGCCAAATATACGTAGAGCAAACTGTTTCTCAATCAGAATTAGTCTTTCTGCCTTTAGGGAGGGGGTGCCCACCACACAATCTTGTAATAACTTTCATTGCAAACAGTGGGAACTTTGCATTGTCCTCGGAGTATTCCTTGTGGTATATTATGATCTACATAAAATATGGGCCGTAAGTGAGATGAGTACAATTGCCAAGTACTTGAATTGTTTCTACAAACCTTTTTGTGGTTGAAACGCCCAATGTAGTGAGACAACGCCGCATCCTTGCCTTGCACTCCAGTGACAAGCCCTTGTCATGAGCCTCCCGCTCTTCTAAGGAAACTATCGTCATACACTAGCACCTGTCAACAAAAAAAATGATTATGATATTTTATCATTGGGACATCTCCAATACCATCTGAATGCACGAAAAAAATTACCATCTGATTCTCGTCCATTTCCAGCATCGACCTCCCCCACAAGTAAATAGACTAACTATTCATCACTTGAGCTCTGGGTGCCACGGGCCTACCCATGTTTTCCAAGCCGAGTTGTTTTGTTGTCGATTCAAACTGCTCATCTGTTGGCAAATTGGCCTCTACGGACTTCGCTTCATTGAATGTATCTTTGATCTGTTGCCACCCTAAAGTGAACTGTGAGTCGCGGACAGCTGTGTCAGTAATAAGATGTTGGTCCACTCCATCATCATCCAAAAACCCCATGTCTGCCTCACAAAAATTTGCAATTGCATCTAGGCAGTATTCCTTCCGTATATTGAGCTCATGCATGATATCTGTGAGCAGAACATAGTGGTTGTCGCCCACCATAGCAAAGCTGGGAGCGCAATTCAGAGGCAAAGTCACTTCCTTACTTGGGCTTTCTTGCTTGCACCCTATTTTTGCATCCACAAGAGAAGCAAGAGTTAAGCCCGCATCAAATGTTTCCTTTAATACCTCTACCCGCTCTTCTTCTGGGTAGAACTGCACCTCCACATCCTCTACCTCTTCCTCCGGCACCAATGGACAACTACCGAAAGTTGTTGATTGGGAAGTCTCTGACTCATCATCCGTCTGCAAGTATAAGTAACAGACAAACCTGTGGTAGAATTCCACTAAGCGAAACTTTTTGAAGTGCTTCATATACCATTCTTGTACAAGCAGAGCATTGGAGGGACACTTTTCTAGACAGCGATTCAGTCTCCTTGAAGCACTCTTGCCAGGGTCAAGGTCGGCTGGGTGCACATATCTCATGCCATCAACTGTCATGGAATTGTCACAAGTGACTGCCTCATACTCTTGCAAATGGGTTTGTAGGTACTCAAATGAGAAATCTATAATCCTCTGTATGGGAAACTCTGCATTAAACATTCCTGATAGTTCTTGTGCACGGTGATGAGCACGGGTGTTGTATAAGAACGTGAATAGTTTTTCTTCACATGTATCCTCGCCCATAACGTCTATCTCCAGGACTATGATCCCCATGACTGAAAGAAAAAGCAAGCCAAAATTAGTTGGTGTCATAACCAAGCAAATATTGAGCCTCGAGTACCCCTCAAGGTCTCTATTCGCTTGGTTCTGTCCTGTGCGCTAATGTCATAAAAGGTGACGTCACTTGAGTCAGAACCAAGCGAATAGGGGCCCCAAGAATCTCCGAAGGGCCCTATTTGCTTAGTTCTGACCCAAGCATTCGAAACAGGTGGATAAGAACAGAGCATTTAATATTATTAGTGATAGATATATAGGCCTACTCACTCACTATGCCCAAACTCAGGCACGATCACCTAAGGAATATTTAGTCCAACCATGCGGTGAGAGACTTCTAATCTTACCCTAACGACCACTCTCTAGCCCTTGGAGTGTTGTTCCCATTGTGCTCTAACCCCGTAACGTAGTGGCTTTGGTGCGCACATAGTTAACAGCACACGGGAAGGGGAGAGAGGCAGGGAGAAATAAGTTGTCTCTGCAATATCCAATGGCACCGATTTGGATGGTGATGTCGCAGTCCATCAACAGCAAGAACTAGAAGGTGGCGATGGCGATGGCGAAGCGGCAGCAAAGGACTCAACCCAGTGGAGGTCGGTCAACATAGGATCAAGAGAGGTGGCCAAGGGAAAGAGCGCAGAAAAGGCAAAGGCAACGGCGATTTGTTTGTTCTACTTGGAAATGGAGATGGCGAGTGCAAGGGCGATCAACGTCTGACTCTAAACACAGGATCACGAGAGCTGGCCAAGGGGAAGAGTGCAGAAGGCAAAGGCAATGATGATCTGTTTGTTCCACTTGGAGATGGAAATGGCGACTGCAAGGGCGATTGGCGTCTGACTCTAAACGGTCACTTGAAAAAGGCACGTGGGCTACGCTCACAAGGACAACCAGTAATAAATGGGCTCAGATTCCCATGCAGTACGATTTACCAACCACAATCTTGTGTGTAATCATGCACATAAGTGAAGTTGTCACCCTCGCCAAGGTAAGCATTCTAAGTTTAGAGGCAGTACCCCCGCTCTAGATGAGCGCTCTTCTGCCTCTTTTCGCGTCCTCTACTGCCCATCATTTTAATTAACTCTACCCCCATCGACGCTCCGCGGTAAGCAAACCATCCCAACCCTTTTTCACATCTCCTCTTACTCTCTAGTGCTCCTCCTTTTTGCGCATCCTTCTCTTACTCCTGTTCTGCAGTGCTTTAGGGACGCAAAACTCTACACACAGTGAAGAGGTATGCTATTACACTTTTGTGCACTTGTATTTTGTGTAGTCATTACCAAGCGAGTAAGGGAAGGTAAACCCTGTTTGTTGCACCTATTCGCTTGGTACTGACCATCGTCTTTATTAAGGATGTTTGCTATTACACTTTTCTAAGGTAAGTACCAAGCGAATAAGGGAAGGCAAACTTTGTTCGATGCACCTGTTTGATTGGTACTAACCTCGGAAAATATAAATGATGTTTGCTATTTTACTTTTCTAAGGTCATTACTAAGCAAATAAGGGGAAGGTAAACCCTGTTTGTTGCGGGTTTAGGGTTTTTATTTACCAAATACACGTTTTGAATTTATAAGGGAGAAGCAAAATTACAACTTAACACCCATGTAGGGGGTTTTGAGTTAGAAAACACTAGGGACAGGCGCAAAGGCCAAGTTTCAAACTTTACAAAAAGTGGCCTACTAATTTCCGCGGGTTTAGGGTTGGCAATAACCAGTTAGAAGTTAATCCTTTTCCTTCACAACCAAAATATCTATTCCTGAAGCCTGTTGGCAAAGTTCAGGGCTTCCTCATATTTACTGGATAGCTCAAGCACTTCATCCTTCATCTCGTGTAGCCAATTATAGATAGCATCTAGAGAGCCATTCTCGGCGAGCAATCCCTGCAGGTCTTCAGGCCTTCTTGCTTCCAGAGAGTCTTTGAGGATTGAGACTCTGTGCCTATAGATCCTCATTTGTTCCAGCTTGAGGCTAGCATCCTGCACAGAGCACTTAGCAAATAAGATCTTCAAACTAGGAGCTTGGAAATTGGGAACAAAAAGGAAAGAATTACCAGCGGCTTACCTCGAGGATTGACTCCCATGTTGACAGCAGCCACTCCCGGGCTGTGTCGGTCGAGAACGCTAAGGGTACCATCGGGGGAGGGCCAAGGGGGGACCTCATGAGGAGGGCCCGGATGTGGTCCTGCTGGTGTTGCGAGTGTGTCCCTTGGAAAGGCATCACCACTATCCTACCTGTAGTTGCTCCGCGAAACCTTGTGTGCGCGTATGTCGCACGTGTCAATGCAAGGAACTTGCCGATACACCGTATGCGAGCCACAAATGGCTCCAAGCACACAACAAGCCTAAACTAGTAAGCTCAAAGAAGGCGATGGTGTGTCACTCACCGCTCAACGCTTGCTTCGTGGAGGATTCCTCGCCGTGAAGAAGAAGGAATGGCTCCAAGCACACAACAAGCCTAAACTAGTAAGCTCAAAGAAGGCGATGGTGTGTCACTCACCGCTCAACGCTTGCTTCGTGGAGGATTCCTCGCCGTGAAGAAGAAGGAGACGCCGCTACGCCGCGCTCAACCGCCGTGCCGCCGCAATGCTCGATCGCACACACTCTCGCTCTCTCTCACACATACACACACACACACACAAGGAGGTGAAGAAGAAGAAGATGGAGATGGAGATGGAGCAAGAGTACTCTTCTATTGCACAAATGAGAGAATGCGTGAATTTTAGGTTTAGTTGACTTTTATATGAGCTCGCCCCATTCACACTTGGGCGCCCATGCTTAGCCAACTAATCCCTTGAATGTTCCAGTTAGAGTGCGCCTCTCATCGGCGATCACTCTTACCCTTTTCCTATTGGACCGACAAGCCCGATACCTGACTCTACCAAATAAATAATACAATGTCCGCCGTAGGTTACAACGTCCGTCGTAGGTAATAGGGTGTCCGTGAGCCGTGAGGGTTAGCATGCCCCCCTTCCTGATGTAGATTCCGTCCTCGGAAGCTATTGAGTTGAAGCTCGTTCATCGAGGTGGAAGAGCATTTGAGATGAATGTCCTTAGCCTTCTTCAGTCACTGCAAAATCAAACAACATTGGCACAGTAATTGCATTCTCATAAGCGATTAAAAAGTATATGCAGTTTTAGGCAGACAAATTGATTGGTAACAGAATTTTAAACAATTTGTCAGCAATAAACATTCAATTGCAATATAATCAAATGCATAAACAGATGTAAAGGTAAAAAATTAAACAAGTCTGAGGTCGCTAATTTAACGGTCGAAAGGCACTAGAGATCGACTATTAATACCATGGGTAAGCTTCTTAATTTTCTCTGGTCAATTAAGTTGTTTAATCGCGAGAGCCAAGTATTTCATGTTCGTGGACCGACTAGAGGCTATACCTAGAAGACCTTGTAGTTAAGCTACGATAAAAGGAATTTCACATGAAATCATCACCTGACTGATTATTTTTTCTTTGACCCCCCAAAGTCTTTTCATAGTGATTTCATTTTGATCTGTGTGCTTATTTTGTATGCCTTGGGTTTTTTGCTTTTCAAGGAAAAGCGCCCACACTGGGAACCTCTAGGGCTCTAGTACCATAGGCGATACATGTGAGTGAAGTACCAAATCAAGCTAAGATTTCTTTTCCAGCTTAAGATTTTACAATGTGGCACTTTGATTTTTTGTTTGTTCATTTTCAGCATTTTAATTTTGTAACTTTGGGGGGTCATCCTCAGGCTCATCACACAAGTAAACTCCCTTTATAATACTTAAGCTAAAGGTCAATAGGGTCAAGCCCACTAGAAAGCCCTAGTACATTTCACACAATGCTGCCTAAATCGGATTAAGAACCTAAGTAACCATTGATTATTAGGAAGGCATTCCCCATGGTATTAAGAGAAGATCTTCAACACCTAACTTGGTCAAACTAGCTTAGTCGGACTGCTTGATTTTCAAACCTAGACAAGTGATTATGACAAAAAATTACATTGAATTAAATGTTTGTTACTAAGCAAATGTGCTGGGTATTATGCTACCAATCACAATCAAATCAGACAATCATAGATGCAAAAAAGATAAGGGGCAATGCTAATGGACAAGAAACACCTGTTTGTGTTGATGGTCGCGCTTGATTTAAAGTGTGAACGAGAGAAAGATTCCATGAAGGTCCAAATCCTAACCACAGCAACACGTGTTACCTTAGGTTCCTCGTCGAGTTGCAAGGGTGGTAAGGTACTCTCCCAGGATCGAACTTAAAGTGGTTCATTAGGTGATTCTTGAACACTGGGAGGTGTGGATCCCTTTGTAGCTTTATGGAGGTCCACTATTGTAGTTTGAGGCTGTGGACAAGCTTTTACCTCTATGGATGCATTACATGAGGAGCTAGAAGCTTCATGGGACTCCCCCCTTCCTGAGCTAGGTCGAACAAATCGTTCTTTCTTTGGTACCCAGACTAGCTCTGGAGCGGGTGTGTAGCATTCTGTGATTTTTTTCTTTCCTCGATCGTTTCCTTGATAGTAGCCTTGGGCTTCCAATAGTCGTTTAGGAATCCAGCGCCACGTTTTCTTACATTTCTTGGAGCGAGTGGTACATTTCTTACAAGGATTCTGTTTTTTAGTACTAGCCATGGTCGCTAAAGAAGCTTTAGGGACCCACTTGTATGTTCTCTTTGTTATATTAGGATGAGTCTTGCCAGAAGCTATATGCATTGCTTGTAGCATATTTAAGGGTACAGGAATTTCATCCCCCTCAGGTGTTACCCAGGTCGTCCCCCTATTTCCCCAAGTGTCTATGGTTGCTGCTAGGTGGACCCAATCCACATTGTCGGATTCAGTCATCCCAGGTAGTACATCCATATAAGGAGAATCTTCCCCAACATCAGTGTCCGCTTTACACGTGTAACAATACTGCAATGGGGCCGAGTGAACTGTGGTGTCAGATCTATGATCGATTATAAACCTGTTTCCTAGAGGATGTGCTCGACCTGTTACAAGATCCACTCGAATGACAGAATCTTGGAACTGCAAGTAAACATGGTTTTTAGACCAGTCATGCACCATTTTTGCTTCCCTCATGAAAGGACGTCCTAAGAGGATCTCCGATGCCATAGTGTGTTCGGAGAAATCCATAACAATGAAGGTAACTCATATTTTATGTCCAAAGACCTTGATCTTGAGATCCTCTAACATCCCAATAGGTTTAACAATAGACCCATTGGCCATCTTCACTACTATGGTTGTGGTCGCAAGGTGAGGTCTTCCCATAGTTTCCCAGCAATTTTTAGTCACAATGCTAACCCCAACGCCACCATCAAGGATTCCCTTCACAGTTAATCCCTTAGTAGTGATTGGTATAGTCGCATTAGATTCATCACCCTCAAAGTATTGTCCCAACTTGTTACATGTATTTCTATAACAAGGTTCTCATCTAAGTTGGGTTGTGGATCTAAGTGTTCCTCCTCTATTGGCATCTCCCCAGCTCCATCCATCTGTGCAAATTGTGGTAGCCCAAACTTTAGTTCTCCATTGAGGAAGGCTCGAAGAGCTGAGACTAGCTCAGGGTCTTTATATAGTTTGGACATGATGGTGGTTCTAACTTCTGAAGACATGAAATCCATCAATTTGGCAATGTTTAACGGCACCTTTTGGCCTTGACTCCCTTGACGTGGGGAAGATGGGATCTCCATTTCTTTGATAGGATCGAGTAGTCCCTCTGTAAACATTCTTTCCATCAAGAAGTGAGTACGCCCACTTTCCCATGACTTTAAGTCACTTTCTTCTTGGATGACACTAGGTATGTCCAAGGGTCTATGGACTTGGTGAGGTTGTTGTTGCGTAGGGAACACGGTGTTTGTAATCTAGATCTTCCTAGGTGCTGGTTCTAGATCCCTTTGGGTATCTTCTAACAAACTCCTTAATTGCTTGACTCGCTCAATCTCCTCTGTAGGGTTTGGGTAAGTTCCTATCTTCTTTTTGGATCCTGGCCATTGTGCCTCATGAAGATCTTCCTTGTTGGTTTCTATGTTAGTGGTCGTTTTGGTCTCCATGGTTTCACGTGAATCAGAATCTACTTCAGCGTCGTTCATATATATGGCGTCGTCACCAGTCCCTATGTTGGTCTTTGAACTGGGGTCTGACTTCGCTGCTTTTTGCGATCTCTTTCTTCGTGTTTTCTTCTTTTTCTGAGATTGGGCAATTGATGTCATGTCTCTTTCCTCAAGAATATAATTTTGTTTTTGGAGCATCGATCGTGTGAGTACATTTACTGGTACCACGGGTGTACTTGGTGATGGCTCCTCGATAACTTAAATCAAGTATAATGGCGTGATCTTCGGTGCATTTGGATTATTTTGACATTGGGCAATCAAATGATCTATGCCACATCGATTACACATGAGTATCGACATTGTTGACGTGATCGCTTGATTGGTTTGCATTAGTGTGGCGTTCTTTTGTAGCCTAATAGGACACTCGGCTACACGATGTGGACCTCCACACTCATAGCATTGAAGAGGTGGTCTCTTAGCAATGTAATTGATATTTTGGCCTCTTGCCGCAAGAGCAGCTACTTGATATACAGGTTTGACTTGTCCCCAATAGTCCTCCATGTAGTATTGTGGACTTTCTTCAAGCACATCCATCCCATAGGCGATATTAGGATCTATATCTTCCTCATAGCATTCCAAACAAGAAAAAGATGACTCACAACCCACTTGATTCACAGAAGTGATTCTCAGATGTGGTGGTTGCGGTCCTAGTACTGGAGGTGGTAAGGGTGTTGTTTGAACAACATTTTGGGCCCCAGGGACCATGTGTTGTGTTGTTTGTTCAAGAGGTGGGGCCGGCATCAAGGCAGGCACTCGAGGTGTGTCTGTCCATGCTAACGTTGGTCTATTGGCCATCGCACACTTAAATACTATGCAATCCTTAGCTTGATGACCATACCTTCCACATGCATTGCAATTCCCATTGAATTTTACTCTAAAACTAGGGCATTCATTAGTACTATGTGGTCCATAGCATACTGAGCACCATTGCTGCTCCCTTCTTGGATACATATGAGTGTTTTGCGGACCACGATTGTCTCTAAGACTCTCTTGAATAGCCTTGGTGAGATCTGCTAAAGTCATCTCAGATATCTTTGGCTCCTTAGCAATAGGCTTTAGGGTCATTGGCTGATGCCCTGATGCTTGTGAGCTAATAGATTTACACTCAACAAACACTCTTTCTCCTTGAATCATTAAATTATCCTCCAATTGGATCGCATTGGTGGTGACTGCTTCCCAAGTGGTGATACCTCTAATGACTAGGCCATTGTAGATATCTTCATACCGTAATCCCCTAATGAATCTATCGAGCAATTGGTTATTGTTGAAGCGCTCATTTGGATTACAACGAGAATTCAAATGCTTCAAGCGACTTATAATGTCTCTCACCGACTCTCCTTCCTCTCGTTGGGCTTTCTGGAGCTGAGAGGATACACCCCAAAGCACTCCCTCTCGTATGTATTCTTTTAAGAACAATCTCCTAAGAGTAGGGTAAATCGTTTTTTCTTCCACCCTTAGGGTTCTATACCAATCCCCAGCCTTTCCACTTAAGGTTAGGCTTAAAGCATTGCTCTTATGTAGGTCATTGTGTTCTCCTAGAGAATCGAATACTTGTTCAAACACTTCGATATGCTTTCTCACATCCCCGTCTCCACTAAATTTTTGTGTGAGCTTGGCTATTTGTACTGCCTTACTTCTAGGCTCTCTATCAGGCGTGTTATGCATATTCTCAGCAATAGATCGACCTATAGCTTGAGCAAATGTTGCCAAGTCACCTAAGTGAGCATGTATCGTGGGTGAAGGTGCTCCAGAGACTACATGTGGAGTAGGTATTGGCATCGGGCTTGGCGCATAGGAAGCCCTTGGGTTCCAAGTTTGGTACGGTGTTGTGCCATGTGGTGGTCCATAGTTCATATGAATGGCCCTAGGCATAGCAGACGTCGGATGTGACATGCTAATGCTAGCCGGTATAGTCCCATGGAAATAAGAACTTGTGTATTGTGGTTGTGGAGCATAGGTAGTTGAAACAATGGGAGGGGTAGGGACTACATGAGTACGTGGACCCATAGGTGCATACGATTGGTACGCACTTGTAGGTACTATTGTAGGCATTGAGCTACCATGTAGCAGTGCTTTACTAACAAACGAGGTCCATGGCGTGTTTCTTGGCATGCCCATCATTGGGGTAGGCATGGTAGCCGTGGTGTCATCAAGGGAAAGATGAGCTAGACTTGGAAAAGTAAAGCTATCACTTGTGGGCTCAAATTGCATTGAGACCCCTAGCGAAACAACATATGGGGGATCTATGGGACTCATTGGGGGAGTCTCCATTTATGATAGAGTGGGTTTTTTTCCTTTGCCCGTGTCTAAAAATCGCATAGGAACCGTTGAAGGTATGTTTATTCCTCGATTTTGCCTCTCGGACTGGATAATCCTATGGATGACATTGCAGATCATGTGTTGTTGTTCCTCTAGACTAGTGGCACTAGATGGGATTGTACAACTTCTAACCAACCCACATGGTATGTGTAGCCCATGTATAGGTCGGTCAAAGTCTCCGTGTGTAGGTCATATTCCCAATTTTCATTGAGAAATACCCCGTCCAAACTTGGTGTACTAGAGGGTTGCCGTGAGGTGGATGCAATGTTGCTTCCCGTGTTTTGACTTTTAGTCACCGCTACCTTAGAGGCGACTTTGGAAGGTAGTAGCTCGGTAGGGCCCTCATTAAATGAGGTAGGTAGAATGTCCACGTGGACACTTTGAGGGAGTGTGGGGTCTACAAGAGATGTGAATGGTGATTCTACTTCCCCACCCCCTTCGTTTACTTCACTAGCCGTAGGTTCAGAGCGCGTAGCTCTACTAAAAGTTTCCATCAAACGGCTAAAAACACTAGTTCCAGGTTGTTGGGCCCAGCTAGGCACCGTTTCATTTGTTCCCCCGGGGCTTTGTGTAAGATGCTCTTCCAATATATCGTAGTCAGAGGAAGAGTCGCGAGCCGCTATATTTGGGTCTTGGGTTGCACTACCTTGGGTCCCCGCCGAGGGCGTAGACCCTAGCCTGGAAGGATAGTGAGTACCCCCGTAAATCAAAGCACTAGCTAGTTGTTCAGACTCTAGCACATGACTAGAGCGTAGATACATGTGCTTTGGGTGCCCTACAAGTGTCGGCCAGTACCCTCAAAGGTTACTTGCTTTGTTTTGTGGGTGTTTTGCACCCCGTTTTCTACTTGATTTTTTCTCGTTTTTGATGTTTTTTGAATGTTTTTTAATGTTTGATTTTTTTTATTAAAGTGTGTGATAGCTCAAAATGAGCGTATCACTTAGAGGGTCGTTGTGTGCTTTACAGCACAATTTTAGGGCATCTGACGTTCCGTTGGTCCTCAAAAAATCGATTTTTAGCTACGTGTGAAGCTAAAAATTCGTTTTTTTTAAAGGCGACTGAGGCCTAAGCTTGAGCGTGAGCTTGGGTTTGGGTCTGGGCTTGGGTCTTACACACTAACACACTCTATTAACTCTCACTAATCTACTTCCTACTTACTGTACACAGAAAACTAACTACCTTAATACACAGAGAATAAACACAGAACCTTTGAAATCTCTATTAACAAAGAAAACTAACTCCCTTAATACACAGAGAATAAACACAGAACCTTGGAAAACTCCATTAATAAAAAAAACACACAGAATAACACCAAATCCCTCTTCTCAACACACACACACTCCTTCCTTACCTTTCCTACAATAGAAATTGCACCACGGAGAAGCACAGAGTGCTACTCGAGCTTCATGTATGGCATTTCCCGGCAACGGCGCCAAAAATGTGCGCGTATGTCGCACGTGTCAATGCAAGGAACTTTCCGATACACCGTGTGCGAGCCACAAATGGCTCCAAGCACACAACAAGCCTAAACTAGTAAGCTCAAAGAAGGCGATGGTGTGTCACTCACCGCTCTACGCTTGCTTCGTGGAGGATTCCTCGCCGCGAAGAAGAAGGAGACGCCACTACGCCGTGCTCAACTGCCTCACCGCCGCCGTGCCGCCGCAATGCTCGATCGCACTCTCTCTCTCTCTCTCTCTCTCTCTCTCTCTCTCTCTCTCTCTCTCTCTCTCTCTCTCTCTCTCTCTCTCTCTCTCTCTCACTCTCACATACACACACACACACAAGGAGGTGAAGAAGAAGAAGATGGAGATGGAGATGGAGATGGAGCAAGAGCACTCTTCTATTGCACAAATGAGAGAATGCGTGAATTTTAGGTTTAGTTGACTTTTATATGAGCTCGCCCCATTCACACTTGGGCGCCCATGCTTAGCCAACTAATCCCTTGAATGTTCCAGTTAGAGTGCGCCTCTCATCGGCGATCACTCTTACCCTTTTCCTATTGGACCGACAAGCCCGGTACCTGACTCTACCAAATAAATAATACAATATCCGCCGTAGGTTACAACGTCCGTCGTAGGTAATAGGGTGTCCGTGAGCCGTGAGGGTTAACACCTTGAGGGAGGTTCTGAAAAAACTGCTGATTAAATAGACTAGATGGACATGCCTGAAAAGCAAGGCCTCGGTTCTGGCTGATGAGTGGTCTGGGAGGCGATGGTACGGCCATGCGTTTTCATGAGAGGTAGACGTGAAGGGAGGAGCAATGGTACCACCCCCTTAGATTAGGGGAGGTGATGGGAGGGCACGACATGGCAGTTAGGACAGCATGGACTTAAACGTCTCCTTCACATTGGTATTTTATTGCAGGGGATGCAAACCTGTTCGCTTGCTATTACATTTTTTTGACGTCACTACCAAGCGAATAAGGAAAGGCAAACTCTTTCCAATACACCTGTTCGCTTGGTACTGACCTCAAAAAATATATGTGATGTCTGCTATTACACTTTTCTGAGGTCACTACCAAGCGAATAAGGGAAGGCAAACTCTTTCCGATGCACCTATTTGCTTGGTACTGACCTCAGAAAATATATGGGAGGTCTGCTATTACACTTTTCTAAGGTCACTACCAAGCGAATAAGGGAAGGCAAACTCTTTCCGATGCGCTTGTCGCTTGGTACTGACCTCAGAAAATATAAGTGATGTCTGCTATTACACTTTTTTGAGGTCAGTACCAAGCGAATAAGGGAAGGCCAACTCTATCCGATGCATCGAGTAAGGGAAGGCCAAGAAGACGCTGATATGAGGTGCACAGAGGTGTACTAAAAGAGCTATGAAGGATAGAACGACACGTTCAACCGGCTATTCCACGTCTCCCTTTCCAGCATGTAGTGCGAGAGATTTGCGAGCAGTGGAGAGTCGGCATGCGATGGGCTAGCAGTGCATTACTTTGCCTTCAAGAAATTGCAGAAGACTACCTTGTTGAATTCTTCAGCGATGGATCTATCCTGGCTGCCCATGCACACCGCGTTAATCATGCCACAGAATTTTGGTACTCTTCGGAGGCTGCGTTTCCTCTACGATGGGCTGCTTCAGCCAGTACCTATCCGGGATAGTAGAACCATGGATATTCTCAACATCCCTCCTCTCCATCCTTGTGTACGACAGACAGCGCCGTCTAGGGCTGAAATAAATAGCAGAAAGACACGATCACGGGTCGAGAGAAACGACACAGATGGACAGGCTGAGATAGCCATAGAGGGGCATGAGCAAGCCAGAGTGGACCCCGAGGCAGCCGAAAGAAACAGGGACAGTTATGGAGGAGCCAGCTAGACACCAAAATGAGCAAGTCATGGAGGATCCGCAGCCAGTAAGGGCTGATGAGGGGCAAGAGCAGGCCAGGGTGGACCTTGAGGCATTGATGGAGGAACCAATATTGAAGGAAAATGATCTGGAGGCTGTGCCTGTTAGGGAGGACCCTACGACTGTTAGGGAGGAGCCTGAGGCAGCCATGGATAAAGCTCAAGAAAGGCAAGGGCAAGGCTCTATATCACAAGGGCCATCCAACGAGGAGCCTTTATCAGATGAGTCAATTATTTTAGAACAAATCAACGAAGAGAACGAAGAGGAGTTGCAAGTTCTGCTCAGCGCACTGCCTCTGCATGCACAGATACTGCTACCTGGAAGGTCAGAGGAGGCCAACATTTTCAACCTCGATCAACAAGACTTCCTATGCATACGCAGTTTCACCAACTCCAACGCAACGAATGAGGTCGTCAACATTGCTTTGTGGTAATTCTCATGCTCTTTAAAAGTCACGGTTGGTTCATTAAATGGCTCTCTACTGAGACGTGGGTCAATACCAAGCGAGACAGTGGCTTATGGAATTGGATAGTGATACTACTCGCTCGGTATTGACCCATGTCTTCCTGATAGCCGTCACGTTTTTCTTTATAAGTCACGCTTGATTCAGTAAATGGCTCACTACCGTTAAGACATGGGTCAATACCAAGCGAGTCAGTGGCTTATGGAATTTGATAACTGCCTCACTCCCTCAGTATTGACTCATGGGTTTGTGGCAGTGACAGCTCTCTGAAATATCTTAAGTCTAATCTCTGCCATTGATTCATGTTAGGCCCGATGTCTCGCTTCTGCCCCCTAAGGTTCAAAACAAAGTATACGTAATAGATCCGTTGATATCGCCTATGCTGCAGAACGACGCAGTTTCCTTTTTGAGTCTGATGAACTGGTTTAGCAGAGTCAACTTTGATCTAGCGTGCTTTCTGGTCACTATATACAATCAATCATGAGTTTTTTCTTGCCTTGTAAAAACCATGTTGCATTTAGAATCTTTCTCCTCATCTTTGATGGTATCTTTGTAGTGATCATTGGAGTCTGATGTTAATTGACATTGAAGCTAAGATTGTTTACTACGCAAACTCTGGGCAAAGCAGGGCATTTCACGGTCGTGTAAAAACGTAAGTCCCATCTGGGTACATTTGGAAGTAGTGTCTCTTTGTAATGTGTTGCTGACTCAAGTGGTTATGTATGTAGTACCGCGAAAAAACTTGTATGCTGTGTAGAGCATGTTTTTTTAGAACATGATCTAGGAAATACCATCCGGTACGAACGAGTAACCGTGCCCATGCAGATTGATAACTATAGCTATGGCTGGCGAACTTGTTTGAATGCCCTGTTGCTCCTCGGTCAAATTTTGGATGTACCAAACGTAAGTAATCGTGTTGTTTCATTGTTTGTTGCAACGTTTGTATGAAGCAACATCTTTACTTACTTTCCTATTATCACGCTTCTACAAGAACTTCAATTACATAACTACACCCCCAACGATGTGCATCATTTTTATGTAATGGCCATCCAACATATTATGATCTTGGTAAACAGACACACAAGAGAGGAAGGGGCGAGAGCTGAGGAGTTCT
This sequence comes from Adiantum capillus-veneris, assembly GCF_014529385.1. NCBI lineage: Eukaryota > Viridiplantae > Streptophyta > Polypodiopsida > Polypodiales > Pteridaceae > Adiantum > Adiantum capillus-veneris. The sequence goes on along the minus strand of NC_140943.1, from coordinate 39,837,886 downwards.
AACAGGCCCGCATTAACGAAATGATGTAGCGCTACAATCAGACTCAAGAAGACGTTCAAAATATGCAAGAAGCAATAAATCAATATTATGCGGACGCCACAGAAGTAGAGGAATGGGCTATAGGTTGACGACAAGAGCAAGAACAAAGGGAAGCTTTGTAAAGAATAAGGATGCAAGAGAGCTACACAAGACAAGCACAAAGCACACAAATATGGAAAGCTTCTTCTTCTTCTTCGCTCAGAAAAGAGAGTACAAAATGACTAAGTGCTAAAGCTGAAAAAATAGCACATATGTACATGTGGTCACTAAGTGTGAACTCGCTAGAAGCGTACTAGGCTGGCACTATAAGTGTAGTCCAGCTGTAGAATCACTAGCAGAGATCCTCCATGTCAGTCACCTAACGCGCCAGTGAGTAAATGTCGTAAGCAGCCAAGACCCGTAGTGGATGCCAGCTCAAGATGTAGAGCTCGACATCTCAACACTCCCCTCGACCTCTGCATGTCGCAGAGTCCAAGCATAGTCCGGAAACGTCGAAGCTTCTCAGCTCCGAGGGCCTTAGTAAAGATATCCGCTATTTGCTCCTCTGTGCTGACGTAGACCAAGTCGATGTCGCCCGCCAACACTCACTCTCGAACGTAGTGGTAATGGACCTCTATGTGCTTGGCCCTGGCATGGAATGCTAGGTTCCTAGCCAACTGCATGCTGCTGAGGTTGTCACAATGGATGACAATCTGCTGGTGCACCTGCACTCCCAAGTCCTCAAGTAATGTGCGTAGCCAAGCGACCTCACACGCTACAATTGCTGCACCTCTATACTTGGCCTCTGTGCTCAAAAAAGCAACCGTAGGCTGCTTTTTGCTGCTCCAAGTAACAGCAGCACTCCCAAAAGAGAACATGAAACCACTCGTAGATCTCCTATCAACAATGCTACGTGCCCAATCTGCATCTGTATACCCATACAATGCTAACGGCGCATCTGCTTCATAGAACAATGCGTAGTCAAGAGTCCCTTGCACATACCGAAGTGTGCGTCGTACTCCATCCAAATGTGGCTTCCTCGGAAGCTGCATGAACTGAATCTCTAAGCCTACTGTGTAGCTCAAGTCTGGCCTCGTGATACTTAAGTAGATTAGACTACCCACAATCTTCCTATACAATTTGACATCCTCAACAACATCACCCTTCTCTGCACTCAGCTTTGCATTCACATCCAAGGGAATAGAAATTGGCTTACAATCAGCCATACCATACTTTGAAAACATGTCCAAAGTATATTGTCTCTGTGACAGCCATACACCCTCTGGAGTCCTGATCACCTCAATGCCAAGAAAGTAGCGCAAGTCGCCCAAATATTTCTTTTCAAACTCCTGTTTGAGAAGACCCTTCACATGGTCAATCTCCATAGCATTGTCACCCACAATAATAAGGTCATCTACATATATGGTAATGACCACAATCCCCATATCACTCTCACGTACATAGAGTGAATGATCAGCATGAGCTCTCCTAAAACCAATACTGACAAGATACTTGACAATCCTGTCATACCATGCTCTAGAGCCCTGCTTCAAACCATACAAAGCTTTGAGAAGTCTGCATACATAATCTGGGTAACCTGGATCGACATAACCAGGTGGCTCATCCATATACACTTCCTCTTGCAACTCACCATTCAACAAGGAATTCTTTACATCCATTTGATGCATAATCCATCCTCTAGATGCAGCCACTACTATGACAACTCTCACAGTGGTCATCTTTGCCACTGGAGCAAAGGTCTCCTCATAGTCAATGCCATACGTCTGTGCATAACCCTTTGCGACCAGCCTTGCCTTGTGATGCTCAATGTTACCATCAGCCTTATGCTTGGTTTTATACACCCATTTACAACCAATAGCTTTCTTGCCGCTTTGCAATGGAACCAACTCCCATGTGTCGTTTGCTTCCAATGCAGCCATCTCTTCATTCATTGCATCATCCCAATGCACATTTCCAACTGCATCCTCAAAACATGTGGGCTCCACATCCTGTATCACCTTAGCCATGTAGGCTTGGTGATGCGCTAGATACCCATCATAAGTCAATTTTTGAACTGGATTTTTGACTCTGTTATATCTGCGCGGTCCTGGGTCACTCCTTTGCCCTCTATCATCTTCTTGTACTTTCCTTACCCCAGGTGTCCTGACAGCCGGAATTCGAAATTCCTCATCAAGACTTTGTTCAGAACCATTTGAATCCATGTCTACATGTGAAAAACCTGATGATGCATCAACCATAAAGGGAGGTTCATCAACCTTTTTCTTTCCTTTTCGTGATACATTCCCTATACCTACTTGTGGAGTAACCTGCGTACGTAGTCTACCATTCCATGGCTTCTCAACAGAGCCGTGAGAAGAGGACTCTTGTGGTCCACTCAAAACCTGTGACTGTGGCCTCACATTTTGTACAACCACATCATCTTTTACATCAGCCCCAATAGTGCCATGTGCATTACTGTACCAGCTGCTCATCTCATCAAAGACTACATCTCTGCTCACTCGTAATTCTCGTGTAGTAGGATTGTAGCACTTGTACCCTTTTTGTTCAAGGGAATATCCCACAAGAATACATTTCTCTGCTTTAGGATCCAATTTCCTATGCAACTTATCTGGTACATGCACGTAAGCTATGCAGCCAAACACTTTCAAGTGTGCCAAATCAGGCTTTGTACCTGTAAACTTTTCCTCAGGTGCTACATCATGCACCGCAGCTGTAGGTGTCTTGTTCATAATGTACACAGCTGTATTTACAGCTTCAGCCCAAAAATGATGAGGCATGTTCTTCTCATTCATCAATGCACGTGCAACCTCTACAATGTGCCTGTTTTTCCTTTATGCGACCCCATTCTGCTGTGGAGTATATATGCATGTAAACTGCCTGCGTATACCATGCATTCGCAGAAAATCTGAAAAATCATTGGAGAAGTACTCTCCCCCTCCATCTGACCTCAATGTCTTGATTTGCGTATCTATCTCCTTCTCAATCATGACTTTGAAGTCCTGAAAGTGACCAAACACTTCACTTTTGTTACGCATGAAGTAGACCCATACTGTCCTTGTATGGTCATCAATGAAAGAGACATAATACCTGCAACCATGTATACTTGTAGTATCGGTTGGACCCCAAACATCTGTGTGCACCACCTCAAGTGGCTTTTTACATACATTGTGCTCATGCGGAAATGAGCCCTTTGACTGTTTTCCAAACTGGCATGCTGCACACACTTTATGCATACCATCCACCTTGAATTTGGGCAAACCTTTTACAATCTGTTTTGATTGCATGTTGTACAATCTCTGCTCATTGACATAGCCAATGTGTTTGTGCCAAATGTCAACATCAGCCACAACACCTGTGCCCTGTGCAAATAATGCAGCTTTTACCTCAAGCATGTCTACATTCAGCGTAAACATTCTGCCCACACATTTGCCCTCTGTGATCAGCTTACAGCCATTCTGGAAATCTTCTACATAACAGCCATTCGGATTGAAGCGAACCTGCAAACCCTGCTCAACCATTTGTCCAACAGAAACAAGATTCTTTGTAATGTTTGGGACATGAAGTACATCTGCTAAGTACTTTGATTTCCCACTCTTTGTATATAGAGGTATGTCCCCTACATGAGCAATGGGGTGAGCTATGTCATCTCCTGTCTGCACATAGCCTGACACATCTGGTTTGCGCATATCTCTAAACCACTCTCCACGAGACGTCATGGCACCTGAATCCACATACCAAACATCATCTTGGGTGGAATTCTCTGCAGTCATTGTATTCATTACATGCTACATAACAAACATGCGCTCGCTTATGTTGTCATCTGCATCTTTGCTAGTAGATGCATAGTTGCCCTGTTCTCTCTTTCCACTTGCTTTTCCCTTTGGACAGTCATGTGACATGTGACCTTTTTCACCACAAGTCCAACATTCTCTGCTATCTGCAGTATGTTGCTGCCTGCTTGATCCTACGCCACGACCTCTTTGACTCCCCCTGCCTTGAGATTGGTTTCCCCTGCCACCTGTATTGTTTTGATTTGATTGACCTTCTTGAAATTGGCTCTTGCAACCACTTGGGCCTCGACCATGACCTCTACCTCTATTGGAGTTAGAATAGAAGGCCTGTTCAGACCTATTTCTGCCACGAGAAGAAGATGTGTCAAGACCAAGGTTCTTCTCCTCAAGAATAAGCATAGAAATCAAATCTTGGAACACGGGGATGTCATTTCTTGTATTCATGGAAGACCTGAAATGTACATACTCATCTCCTAGACCATCCAAGCATGCAAGGACAATGTCATCGTCTTCCACTAAGACTTTAATAGATCCAAGAGCCTCAATGATACTCTTGATCTTCAAGGCATAATCATTGATGGAGAGGTTGTTCCTCCTAACCTGATTTAGCTCTGACTTTAGGTGAAGCTTCCTGAACTTGGTGTTCACCTCGAACACTTTGCCTAAGTTTTTCCATGCAATGGCGGGGGTTTGAGCATCCTGTAGATAGCCCATCATGCCATATGTGATGCTCATAGAAAGCCAATACATCACTTTGCTCTGGCCTTGTTGCCAGTCTCTCAAAGCTTTTCTTTGTTCTACTGTAGCATTTGCGTCAGGAATCTCTGGTTCCTTTCATTGTATCCTTCTACATAGTCCCAATAACCTTTTTCTTTTAGGAAATTTGTTATTCTGAACTTCCATGCAGGGTAGTTATTTTTCTCAGGCTTCTCAGTGACAATCTGACTGAAACCGTCAGACATCTTGAAGCACTAAGACAAAATAGCTGCAATCTGCAAAAACTTGCAAATCTGTTGAACCTGCTATCGTGGTACCTGTAACGCTTTCTACACTCAACGAGTGTCCACAATCAAGCGTACATACAACCACTGTACTTGTACAATAAATCTCTGTATACTGCACTTTGGAGACATGTTCAAAATCTCTGTATACTGCACTTTGGAGACCTGTTCTCTGCATCTAGTCGTGGATTGCGAACGAAGAGATTGTGATGCTCTTGCTCTCTTAGCCTCTCTTGCCTACACCAGGCTCTGATACCATGTAAAGAATAAGGATGCAAGAGAGCTACACAAGACAAGCACAAAGCACACAGATATGGAAAGCTTCTTCTTCTTCTTCTTCGCTCAGAAAAGAGAGTACAAAATGACTAAGTGCTAAAGCTGAAAAAGTAGCACATATGTACATGCGTCACTAAGTGTGATCTCGCTAGAAGCATACTAGGCTGGAACTATAAGTGTAGTCCAGCTGTAGAATCACTAGCAAAGATCTTCCGTGTCGGTCACCTAACGCGCCAGTGAGTAAATTCTGTAAGCGGCCAAGACCCGTAGTGGATGCCAGCTCAAGATGTAGACCTCGACATCTCAACAAGCTTCACAGGTGCAAGATGCATAGGAAGACATGGAAGAGGCCCATGATTTTGAGCGACGCAAAAGGATGCCCGAGACCAGCGTCCCCAGAGGTAGAAGTAGCAGCAACCGGAGCAGAGGACAGGGGAGCAACCGGAGCAGAGGGCAAGGGACTAGTGGCGGCAACCGGGGGAGAGGACAGGGGACCAATGGCACAAACCGGGGGAGAGAACAGTAGAAGGAAAAGGGAGCAATTTATTTGTATAAATCTTGACAGAAACAACACAATATGTAAAGTTTTGAGACAATGAAACTGTACATTTTTGAAACATTGTTTGACTGCCACAAAATGTTTCTGCATTAGTCATTTTGAAGAGTACATAATGGTTTTCATGGCATCAAAGCTCTTTGCGTGCACAAGGTTTGTGACCTAGCTTCCGATGGAAGCAATTAAGTGAAGTGTATTTGTGAGTGACTCCTTACACAATGTTGTTTTCTCCTTGCGTCTTGGAATCTGAAAAGAAGAAAAAGTTAGATTCTGTCTTAATGTATTAAAGACAATCAAAATTCATCCATTTAGTAAGCACCTTTCTATTGTTGAGACTGAATGCATACAATTCTGGCAAAAGTGGAAGTTCTTCACATGTAAGATCTACCCTGAGCTGTGCAAGAGTTGTGCTTGATTTTGTCTCCATCATAGTAAGTAGGCTGCCTCAAAAGTAGAGCTCCATTGATAAAGGTTTGTTCTCGAGGCTATACTTTGTATCTTGGTTGAGTGGAGTAAGCTGCCCACTAAGAAGATGATATCTAATATAGTAAATCGACACTAAGAAATTTTGAGAGCTTATAATGAACTTGCAAATTATGGACTTCTTTTGCAAAATACAGATTTTTCTCTGTGATTGTTTCCTATCCCAATTATCATCTAAAAAGTCCAAACAGCTCTCAGACTTGCAAATGAACATTGTTGCGGTAGTTCTTATTTGCTCATCAAAGAAAAAATCTACAAACACTTCAAGAGGCATAAATAGTGCGAGCCGAACTATTTTTGTGGCAATTGAATACTTGAGGGACTTTTGTATATCCTGAAACAACTTATTCCTAAAGCTTTCACTAGTTTGCGAAGCTGGCAAGGACTAATTCTTGTTGTCAAAGGATGGAAGTGACAAAGGAGCTACACGACCCCAACCAATGGAAGTTCTCAGTTCCACATATGACATATCATAAAAGAATATTCCATTATCTGCAAGTTCCTTGTGTTGTCTTCCTCGGTACATTTGCTCACCAATAAATGCATGGAAAGCATCAAAAATCCCAACTATGCTCTCAACTAGTTGCCAATCTGTCCTATTCGATGGATAAATATCTGAAACACATACCAAAGATGATATCCACCACTTAACCTTCAAATATAATCATGCACTAAGCGAGATGCTCAAAATAACTTAAAGTTGGGTCGATGCCTTGGAAAACTTGGAGGAGATGTTTGCAACCTTAAGTCTGCATGCTGGAAAGCATGTTGTATGAGGACCTCTTTCACCCGCTTGCTTTGTGCACACACTTTAAACTCTTTAACTTGTCCCTTGAAAGCCTCCATGAAATCATTGTGTTGCCTCCTCTTCATCCTCCTAGGTTGCAGTAGAACTCAACTTCCGATAGTTATTTTGAGATGGTATCCATGCTTGATCATCTGTAGTATAACTAATAAAAATGCTAACAGAGTCAATGGTAGTGCTAGGCCTTCAAGAAGTAGTCATAGTGTGCACTAGAATACACAGAAAGGTTAGCGCAAATATGAAAAAGGGAAGAAGTTTTGAGACGGAAGTAGAGCTACTCAAAGTCATATTTGGGCGGGAACAAAGATACTAGATAGAGTCTTCAATGAAAGTTTTGAAATTCCTCAGTACAAAGTTAGTGCGACTTACGGCATTTATGCCTTGAAAGCGTGAAATTGTGCAATTTGATGAGCAAAAATAATATTTCTTCCCTTTTTTTTAAAGAGTTTGACTCCAAAATGTCGATTTTCAACATAACGTTAGCCTCTTCCTCATTGGTCGAGCGCCACTCTCTCTCTAGAACTGAAAGGCCCAAAAGGGAGTCCAAATTTCTCCTGATGTCCCCATCATTGGTCTTAAGGGCATGCTATCTACATGTGTTGGCATTTTTTCTCATTGACAAGCATCACACCTTCGAACATATTCTTTGGCATTTGCAAAAAGTGTTGGACACCATATGCCTGCTATTAAGATTGCTCTTGTGGTGGTCTCACTAGAAAAGTGACCTCCAGCTAATCCAGCATGTGTTTGTTCTATAATCGGAATATACTCGTCTTCATTTGCACAAAGATGCAAATGTTGATCCTTACCTCTCCGATACAATTGGTTTCCAATAAGAGCATAGTCTCTTGCATCAGTTTCAATTTCTCTTTGATGGCGTTTACTCATATCCTTAGGAAATGTTGGGCTTGATAAGTAAGTAACCAGATAGTTACTCCACTTAGGAACAGGTGACATTTGAAACAATGTTACATGAGGTATGGGTGTTTGTTTTTGACATTGAGGCAAAAGATCGAACATCACTCCTCATAGTTGGCCAAAATACTCCAAGTCTTAAGATTCTTTGCATAGTTTGATGTTTCGCAAAGTGAAGTCCTACTATGGTAATATGTGCTTGACTTAGGTACAAGTTTTTCTCTTCAAGATTAATGCATAAGAGCAATATTCCATCTTGATTTATTTTGTATAGCCTACCAACTAGTAATTGATACATAGTCGATTGCTCAATTAATCCAATTGTAATAGAAAGTGGTATTTGTGAATCAACTTGAGCTATTGTCATCAATAATACCATGTTTTCCAACCATCGAGGTATCATTTCCACGGAGAACAAATATGCATCTAGTAGATCATCGTCTACCCCTTTAGGTGATTCTCCTGAAATAATCCTTGACAAATGATCTGCTCTTTGATGTGTAGTGTCCTTTTTTACAACCACAGTGAAATCAAATTCTAGAAGAATGATGAATCATCTCACTATTCTTCCTGTGCTGCATGGCTTGTTGACCAAATATAACAAATCTTGGTGGTCTACAAAGAACACAAACTTGTAGGTAATGTCTATACTTTTTAATGGCATAGATCATTCTTAACCCTTCTCTTTCAATGGTAGTGTAATTCTTTTCTGTCATGTTCAACTGTCCGCTAGCATAAGAAATAGGAAAGTCAATTTTCTCGTCTCCTGGTTGAGCTAGTATACAACCGGTATCAAAATTGGAAGCATCTACATGTATGTGGAATATCTTATTCCAATCTGGTGCTTTCAATATTGGAGCTGAGGTGAGAGCTTGCTTAAGCTTCATGAAGGATTCTTCACATGCCTCGGTCCATTCAAAGTGTGTAATCAAGATATATATGGGTTTTACAATTATAGCGTACATATAAATGAATTGTCTGTAATATCCACAATGCCCCATGAAGGCTTGAACCCCCTTTACTCTTTTTGGTCTAGGCAAATCAACAATAACATGAACTTTATCCAAGTCAGTAGCTATGCCATTTTGAGACACTATATGTCCAAGAATTTTTCCTTGTCTACCCATGAATGTGCACTTTTCAGGATTTAGGCAAATCCTATAAAGTCTACATTTTTCGATTACCTTTTTGAGGTGTTCAAAATTATCAGCTCGGATTGATGAATGTACGCATAGATCATCCATATACACTTCCAAGAATTTCCTAAGATATTCTTTGAAAGCATGGCTCATCAGTCTTTGAAATGTTTCTGGAGCATTAGTTAACCCAAAGGGCATAACCCAATAGGCAAAAATACCCCATCCTGTTGCAAAAGCAGTTTTATGCTGACCTTTTGGGTCAACCAAAAGTTGATTGTATCTCGAAAATCCATCTAAGAAGCTGTAAGCTTCTTTTCCTGCAACTCGTTCTAAAACATTGAAAGAGGAAAGTTGTCTCTAATGGTAGTTGCATTCACTTTTTTGATATTGACACACACTCGTAATTTTCCATTCTTCTTGGGTACTACCACAATTGGAGACACCCAATCTGTGTGTTCAATTTCATAAACGAATTCATCTTCCTTTAGTTTCTCAATCTCTTCTTTGATTTTCCTGGCAAATGTTTCATTATATGTGTATGGCCTTTGTCTACTTGGTTTTGCATCATCTCTCATGGGTATGGTATGCTGACAAATTTTTGGATCAACACCCTTGAGATCCTTATAAGACCAAGCAAAGATATCTCGGTATTCTTTTAGCAAGCTTAGCAAAATCTCTTCTTCTTCCTCTGTTAGGTCATTTGCAATGTAGGCAGGCCTAGGTTCTTCCCTGGTTCAGCCAAGACTATCTTTTCGCGTTCTCAGGTCCTTCGTACGACTCGCCCTGTTTTTGTAGTTCTCTAACAGGTTGTTCGACAATGATTTTTCAATCTTGGAGAGTATACTTTTTGTAATGGGATGGAACACTCATTACATCCTTACCATCCTCTTCTGTGGTTTCCATTTCGGTCGTATATATCTTCTTTAGAGATTTTTTCAACTCTTGATATTTCTTTTTCCGCTCAACTCTTGTCATAGTTGGCTTCTTGTCCTATTTGTTTGGCTTTGCTTGAGTATCCTTCCTTGTTTTTCTTGATGTTTTTGATATTTCTGGATATTCATTTGAAGGATATCTGCTAGTGATTTTGTCCTTGACAAAATCATGTGAATCTATCTGCATCAAGAATTGTGTTCTACTAGAGACTGATGGCATAGGTCTTGTTTTCACGTTTCTAGTGTTTCTTTTTCATCTATACCATTTTTGTCTTCTTGATTTTTAGTTAGGGAAGTCAAAAAAATTTCCTTTCCTACTTTCAAGAGTAGCTTCACTCTCACATGTTCTTTTTCTAACCCCAAATATTTTGAGGTAGCTGAGTATTCATCTAACTCATCTGTTGCATCGTAGTAGAGGTCTGAAAAGACTTGTTGAGCTTTCATCAAGTACTTGGGTTCCTCACTTTCATCCTCAATGTTGAGGGTTGAAATCATTTGGATGGGAATTATGTCGTAGCCATCCTCATTGCAAAATTGAGTAGGCATAGACGTATTCACGCATACATCCATTGTCGCAAAAATTTGAGTCCACTCAAAGGGCTCAAACAAATGTTCCGGAAAGGGTTCAGGTACATAGGCTTCGTCTGTGCAATCCCTTTCTAGGATACATTCTTCTCATGTTATACTCTCATTTTTTGAAGCTCTACACATCCAAATAGGAGTGTCTTTGTTTAACCAAGATGGAAGATTAGTTTCAGCCGAAGAGACTGAAGCAAACTCTTGTATGGGCGTTTTCATGACATCTCTATAAGTGTGATTTTTTAGATTAGCCCTTGTTATAAATCCCACTTGCTTCAAGTACAGATAATTGTTTCCCCAATCTTGGATAAGTTGTACCTGTCGCATGAAAGGTCTTCCCAATATGATTTCGTAATTGAGTTTCTTCCCAAAGTCTACTAGGGCAAAAGTGTATTGATATTCAATCCCACAGGAATTAACTATCACTTTTTCAAGCAGTCCTACTTGGGTCTTTCCATGTGTCCATCAGCCAATTGCAATTTCATTTGAGTTTGTCTAATGGCTAGTTGTCCCCAGGATTTCCATACTGCTTTTGTGGCTATGGCTATGTCTGTCCCACTATCCAGTATTTCCATGGTTTCAATGTCATTATATTTCACTAGAAGGGTGGTGTTTCCTTCTTCCCCTTCGTAATATTCTTTGACTTTGTTCATTGGAACAAATAGAATCTCTTTGTTGTCCATTTCATGTTTCAATTTTCCCAAATTTTTTGCGATCAACTCAGTTATCCCCACCTTCTTTTCAATTTTCCCAAAAAATTTGTGATCAGCCCCGTTATCCCCACCTTCTCTAGGGTTTACTGTAGGTCATTCCATAAATATGGTCTAAGTTTTAACAGTTCTCCCAAAGTAAGAGTGCATTGGATGGGTGTAGACGTGATTGAATGAATGTTGTCTACTTCTAGGGTCTGTTCAGCTCTTTTTACTTGAGTGGTCTTACACACTATGGATTCATCTTCGTTATCTCCCAAGTAAGAGGGTAATGTTTTCAAGGTCAATGGTTTAGATATTCCTGAAGCTTCAGATCCGTAATCCCCATACAAGGGTTGTACATCCACGTCCATGTCAGGAGGTAGGTTGTCTAACCAAACTTCCTCTATAGGAGCTAAGTTTAGAGTTAGGCTCCCATCATTGATCCCCCCAACTTTTTCCCATAAGTGTCCTGGCCAGTCTTCCTCCACGAATGGAATTCCATCTAAGGCATCTTCACTATCCGTAACTATAAGTTTTGGTTCTTTTGTTTCAAGGTGGGATTCTACCACCACTTCAGATTTTTCTTTAGTGTCTCTTACCACAAGCTCTTCAAATTTTTTGCAATACTTTCAAGCTTGGGTTTTTGTTTTTCCAGCATCTCTTGCGTGATTCTTACCAAATTTTGACAAGCTTCAAGCTTAGCTGCTTCCATGTCTGGAGAAGGATAGTTTTTCAATTTGTTTTCCATGTTTTGTCCTGCTTTAAGTCCCGCTTGATAAGCTTCCAAGGTTGCATTAATAGGCTCAAAAATTTTATCAACCAAAATTGATCCTCCAGATTTCACAGTTGTTTCTTTGATTTCGCTTCCAGTTTCTTTCACCTTTTCTTGGAATACCTTTTTTGCTTTCTCCTTGATTTCAGACTGTTGTTTTTGTTTTCTCATCTCATATCTTTTGCTTCTGCTTCTTTTGAATCTTTGAGAGGAAATTTTTGTATTTTTTGAATCATCAGAGGAGTTGTGTTTCTTTTTCTTAGCATGGGCTCTAGTGATTACCTTGATTGGAACAATCGGTTCACTCTCAAATGAGATACTAGGTATCACTTGGACTACATTTACTACTGTTTTACCCTTATTTAAAGGATTTTTTAGGAAAATCTTCTGGGAAGTGTCCTCCCTTTTTGCAACATTGTATGCAATAAGCTTCAACCGGCTTGAGGTTCTTGTCAGGCTCTAGGCATTCATTTTAACAATGATCATCTGCACCACAATTGTGACAAATTTTCATTCTTGGCTTAATCATGGGTCTTACCATAGGAGGTTTAACACCTTGATTAGCCACATAGTACATTGGTGCAAGCTCTGGTGGAGCATAAGTCACAGGTTCTTCCATTGGTGGTGGATGTGAATTATACCAATCTCCCTCTAACATTAATGTAGATTGACTAGGCTCAGCATAGGGTGTAACAGGCACAAGTACTTTTTCTTCTATGACTCCCTCTAGATGCATGTACTTTACATGCACTGCATTATGTCCTAGATACGGAGGTTGTTGACCAAGCACGGGTTGAAGTCTTTCCATACCAATCGGTGGTCTTTGAGCTTGGGCCATATTAGGCTGATATCTGTACATGGGTTGTTCTTGTGGACTCATAGGCACGTACTGAGCATTCCCATCATACTTTGGTCAAAAGTAGCACTCGTTGGTCTCATGGTTGGTCCATTTACCCTTGATTGCACACCATTTTTGTGGCCTAATTGGTTGTCCCTGTTGAGGTATCCCGTGTCCTGGTCCCCTCATAGGTGCTTGTTGCATGTTATTCATCATGGCGTTCATCCTTTTGAGCATATCTTTTATGGCTGAAAGCGATGCTACAGCAGCCGCTCCCACTTGTGCTGGTTTAGTGGTGTTGTTTTCTCACTTTGGTAATCGTTAGGGACATCTTCTTTACTGAAAATATCACAATTGTCTCCTAAGTCAATAGCATGTGACGCACACTCTTCTAGGGTTGTATGCTTCTTGCTATATTGTATATCATGAAGTTCTTTGTTTAGCAGTCCCTCTAAATACAAACATCTGAGTCATTCTTCTGCAGGTATCTCTAGCCCTGGGCATCTGGCAATGTATTGTTTCATTCAAGTTGCACAATCCCTAACAGACTCACCATGTTTCTGTTTAAAGTTGTAGATTTGAGTTACCGTATTATGTTTGATCCCCGTTTTAGAATAAGCAGCTACAAATCCTTAATCTAATGTGTTTAAGTCCATGATTGAACTTGGTGGAATGTTTTGGAACCATGTTAATGCTTTTCCTTCTAATGTCATTCCAAACCCCTCGAATTGAGTATGGAAATCGAATATACGTTCTGCTCTTAGCACTTGCTTAAAGCTTGCTAAGTGATCGTATGGATCCCCTGATCCACTGTATTTTTTGACCCATTTCTGAAAATCAGATGGTCTGACGCGTCTATTTGGTTCAACTCCCGGTCTCTTGGAGGTTGTTCCTGTTTTGAGTCCTTTAAACCAGCCTATTGGAAATAGTGACTCATGTAGCCCTGGACTAGACTTGGTGTCACCAGTTTTCTTCGTGATGAGGTGGTTTCTGGTTTCTTAACATTACTCTCAAATGATCTCTCACGGTGTTCATCTCTTGGAATTGTTTTTGGTCCTTATCCCAATATCCAATCCCTTATGGAATACCCTTGGTATTTGGTTTTTTCGACCTCCCTAAAAAGGTAGGTTGGTAGGTATGTTGATCCCTTATCTTTGATCTTGAAGATAGATGATCTTCATGGCCATTAGTTGTCCTGATTTGGCATGTGAATTCCATAGAAGATCTTTTACGTTTCTATCCTCCCAACGATAGACTCCGATCCTAGGATTATCCGTACTAAGCCGTTTCAAAGGCTTCAAAGCTACTTGATCGTATCCCTCAAATTCTAAAGTTGGTGATCCTTCTTTTGCTGACATATATAGGATTATGGTGTTTACTTCTAACCCCCATTTGTCTATCAAGTCAGGGTTTTGAACTTGTAAATACTGAGTTTTGTTTCTGTCCATGTACATTTTTCCTTGTTTGTTTTGTCCTAATCTCTTCTTCAAACTCAATACCATGGTCATCGATGCGAATAGCATACTCTTCGTTAGGATCTAGGTAAACCTAAGCGGTTGAAAACAAGAGACAAAGGGGGTGGATTTCACTTCTCATAGTGTAGCCCCTTCATTTTTAGCAGGACTAGTGGGGTAATTGCAGCACTGCGAGAAAGTAGGAATCATCCAAAAAATGCAGATTCCATACTTCCATGGCTATTGGTCTTATAAAAAGAGAGTATATGCTTATAGCACATTGTCGTTCCGGTTTCTAAGTGAGTCGAATAGGAAGACATTTCAGATGTTGAATTTGAAAAAGTGTCTGAGACTTCTTCAAGAATAGTCTGCAACGAATTACCTTGATTCACGCTTTCTTCGGTGGATACTCTACTGGAGGTTTCTCTGAGTATGCCTTGATTTCCTAGTACACGACCAGATCTAAGGTTCATAAAGACTTGCGAAGCCCTGGATAGAGTACTTACCTTTGGATTGACTTGTTGTCAATTTCCACTTGATTCGATTGCAACTTTCTTTCAAGCTACCTATTTCTTTTCTGCAACCTGATTCCTGTATAAATTTGATAAAGTTAGCTATTCTTTCACAAAGACTCTATAATTTTTGCTAACTATTGTGATTGGTCTGTGTGTATCACTTCAAATCAAGCTATGGGAGTCAGCGAATGACTTTCAGATTCGACTTTGGCAAAAAATCAAAGGATTAATCTGCAACTTGAACACTGAGTGAACATGTACCAATTTGGATCAGATTGAACCCAAAATTTCCTGGTGGCTTTGTATTATGTTGGTCTAACACTGTACAAGTTCAAAAGTCAAATTTGATGTCCCTGTGTGGCAGTAGTAAATAATTGAGATTATTTACTTTTGCCAGTATTTTTATACTCTTTGGCTTGGTTTGGCAAGTAAACAACCTGTTAAAGTCCTTGGACAAGTTTCAACAAGTTTGGACAAAATCTGTTCAAGTTTATCAATTGTTTTGTGTCCACAGACCCTGATTTCAAGAATCTGGCTTAAGTCTCACTTTTGTGATCCAAATTTCACCAAAATTTATTTGTGGGGTCTACTTGATATGCTTGACCTTGTCATATACTCAAATTTGCAAATTGTCAATTTTTGAAGCAGAGGTAAATAATCGTGATTATTTACTCTAGCTATATTTTTGTAAATTTTTGTCCCAACTTTGACACATATTTGTTAAGCAATTCAACTTAAGGTCCCTAGCCAAGTTTGAACAAATTTGGACAAGTTTTGGTCAAATGGTCATCAATTTTCTGTCCGCAGACTAACTTTGCAAATTTGGTCACAATTTTCAATCCAATGATCCAAATCTTGCCAAATTTGGTTTGTGGGCTTATTACAAAATGGTACAACTAGTGGTATGCTGACTTGGTCAACAAAGTTGAAAAATGGGATAGATGTAAATAATAGCAATTGTTTACTACTGGCAACTTTTAGCATCTTTTTTGTCAACTGAGCATGTACACATGTTTATCACATCAATATAAGCCTATGAATCAAATTTCAACAAGTTTGGACAAATTATTTCCAAATTTACACTCAAGATTCAGAAAGTCAGTACAAACTTTAGTTTTTACCCGGTTTTTTGCCAGTTTGGTGATCCGAATCTTTTATGCCTTTACAAAATTTGTTTGTACACATGCAATGAGTCAATGGTATGAACCTTGGTCAAATCTGAGATGAAAGTTAATAATCGCGATTATTTACTTCATGCTTGAAATGAACCAATTTTTGCACTTTTTTCAAGGACATTCCTTTTATGAGTTATTTTAAGCCTATGAATCAAGTCAAAACTTATTGTCCTAAAATGTCAAGAAAAAGTAAATAATCTGAGTTTTGGCCAACTCTTGAAATTTTTACCTCAAAGTGTCCTTGAGCTTACCCACTGGTTCATACAACTTTTTAAGCTTACTCTCCAGTCGGATTGAGTGGTTTGGAGTCTTTTTGTGCTATTTCTAGCCGTAGACCTAAAATTCTGCAACTTCCAATAACAACTCACAATGATTCTTTTGGAGAGAGCAATGTTCTGAAATCCGAGGAAGTTAAAGGATAACTTCACCAAAGGCTCATGTTTTTCCTAGTTTAAGTCTCTTCGATCCCCGACAGTAGTGCCAAATGTGGGATGCGTGTCTAACCTCACTATCCTATCTTATTGCAGTATTAGCGAGAACCACGATTAAATTGTTAATCCATGGGATGAAGCTGACTTGACTAGTGCATAGAGGCTACAAGAGGGTGTCAATCTCTCGAAAAACAACTAACAACTGTCATCTAACTCAAGCTACACTCAAGTGACTGAAATCACTAAAAGCCAATCGCTCATCGGCAAACAAATCACATCCATTGTAGCATCAAATGACATCCAAACGTAATGAAACTTCTAGGACATGTTTATAAGACCTAAGCACACATGCTTATGGTCTCAAACCCCGCTTTAGATCAAGTGCCAAAATCACGATTATTAACAGCAGCAGTGAATTTTTGACCTAGTTGTTTTTGACCCAGAATGCATCTAAATGCTTAGCATTGGTGTCCCAATACCCCACCGATGATTAGTTTTTGATTTTGAAGTGTAGTTCCTAGTTATGATGAAATTAGGCCGCGGATCGGTGATGCCAAAAGCTACAAATTACTGTGATGTGCTTACGTCAATGCGTAGAGCTCTTACCTGCGGTTGCAATGCAACAAATGCGATTGCAATGTGACAACCGGGAGGGAGTAGGAAGCGCGAGAAGGAGATAAGTGAGTGTCGTTAGCTCACGCTACGTATTTCATTATCCAAAATTTAATAATAACTTACAAAAATTATCTTTTATACTTTAGCCAAGGTTTTTGGTGGTCAAAACTAATAATCTGGGAGTTCTACCAAAGATGGGTAATGACAGGTTAATACAATCTGGAAGCTTGTAGCCCCGGCTCATCAATTACAAGGTTTATCCAAAAATTAGGAGTTACAATATTCCCGATTTATCAAAATAATAAGTGTTTTTACAATGAGAATTCCAAAAAATGGTATCCGTGGTATCTGTGTTAGCTTGCTGCTAACAATATATTGAATTTATTCTATTGTATGCATAAATTGGCCGTAAAGATTTCCAAAAACATCTAAGATACTACTTCAAGACTTGCCACTGTTTTATTTGGTGACATGTTAGGTTTTTGTTGAAAGCTTGTATATCCACTTGCATTCGATTGATAACATAACGACCTGATGATTTTTGGAAGATGGTTTGTGAAGAATCAAATACGAGCTTTAGGAATTTGCAAAGTTTGAGTTCGATGACACAAGTTGTATGATAGGCTTGCATGTTATAGAGCTACGTTACTTGGTAAAGAGTGTGGGTCAAGAAAACAGGAACCATCTTTCTAATCAATGAAAATTTATATAATCCTTGCTCGATTGCAGCTCCAAAGGCTACAGGGCCTTAAATACATCTCTAAAAGCTTCCAAAGCTTGTGTGACATTTAGCCATGCTATGTGTACATATTTCCTCTATTGTATATGTGCTTTGTGCATCGTCCTCTGTAACTACACATTTTAAATGTACAGCTTCCAAATATTTTCCTGTAGACCAAGTGAGTTGTGGTTTCAATGGCGAATGTAGTGTGCACCAGCATCTTCATTCTGCTTGGGCTCTTGTAAAGTCACATGTGGACGCGAGCTTTTGTCATCCACACATAGTACCTCTGCAAAAGCTTTCCCAAATCACAACATTGGGACCAATTGGCGTTCTCCTCACATACTGTAATACATAGCACATTCATAGCTCTTTGGGCTTGCCTAACCAAGCTAAAAGCTCTGAACCTACTATTCTAGTTGAATCAAACTCCTCCACTGGTATCTATGATCTTCCAAGTTTATGCGCATCGTGGCTTCCATGTGTCTAAGGTATATATGATCATATCCGCAGTCTTGAACCATCTTAAGTTGTTGCGTAAATGGTTGTCCAAGTATGATGTCGTAATTGTTCTTCTTGTCAAAGTCAATTATGGCAAAGGTATGCTCATACTCAATGCTCCAAGAAGTAACATTTATTTTCTCTAGAAGTCCCAGGGGTTTCTCCATGTACCCATTTGCTAATTGCAATCTCATTATGATAGCCCTTAAGACAGGTTTTCCCCATTTTTTCCAGATTTCCTTGGCGGCGATAGCAACACCAACTCCACTATCAAGAATTGCCATGGTTGTTATACCTTGGAATTCTACTAGAAGCATAGTATTCACATCTTCACCCTTGAAATACTCACCAGCCTTGTTTAATGGTACAAGTTGTTATACCTTGGAATTCTACTAGAAGCGTAGTATTCCTATCTTCACCCTCGTGATACTCACTAGCCTTGTTTAATGGTACAGGTCTTGTGTTCAATTGAGGTTTTTCCAGTTCTTGGATCCCTTCTGTGATGTTGAGTCAGAGAGGTTTTTCCAATTCTTGGATCCCTTCTGTGACTCAACTCTTTTGCATCATTTGCTTCTCGTATTTGCCTCCAAATCTCATCTAAGCCATTATCCTCTCTGTAGCCCTCTGGTATCATAGGATGGAGACCCTCATATGCCTGATATGTGGTTTTCCTCACTACCCTTGGCTTTTCTATTATAGTTGTGGAATTCTCAATAGTCCCTTTAATTTCATGCCTCAGTGGGATTATTGGTGTTGGAGCTGGAACTTCTATCAAACTTTTTGGCTTGCTTGTCGTTGGCTATAGCAAAGTTTGGGCAGTTTGGATCATTTTTTGACACATCTCCAACCTTTACTTTTATAACTCTGCATAAGGATACGTCATCCATTTTTGTTCTTGGTTTTGCTTAGTTTGAAATCTCGCTTTGTAGGCTTGCATCGTTGCATTTAGAGGTTCATTCACTTTTTCAACTAGTACAGATTCTCCAGAACTTGTACTCTTTGGTCTCTTTTTCTCATTAGGTTGTCTACTCGCAGGGATTTTCAACTCAAGGTTATTTTGATTCTCTAATCTCTTTGATCTATCCTTGGTTTGTTTTAACTCCTTTATTAGGGTTGTCTGTTCACGTTCCTTCATAGATTTCATGCATGCCTTCCTAGCTTTCCAGGTGTTTCATTGAATTTTTTGTTTATAGCCAGGCGCATCTGTTTTAGGTTCCTCAATTATCGGTTCTTGCCTTGCTCTTGTGATGACATGTATAGGTATCACCATTTTATTTTCTGGACCGCTACTTGATGGAGCACCCCCATTATGTTTAATGTAGTTTTCACTGTTTTATTTTGGTTTTCTAGATAGTCACTGATCAAATGAGTAATGCCACAATCTGAAAAATACACATTCACTCTCATGATCTTTGTGTGAGGACAATATTTCATAAGGTGGTCACCACCACTCTTGTAGCACGGTCCTAAGGTTTAACGAGGAGCTCCTGGATCCGCTCTCTATTGATAGGTAGTTCTTGGTCTTGTTAACCCATCGTTGTCTATGAACATCAATGTGCACTCATCCAAATTGTATCTACCTTCTCTTGCAACATGAGTTATTGTTGGTGGTCCAACATTCCCAATCATGCTCTAAGGTTCATGTGCTTTTCGCTCTTCGTGTGGATAGTATGTTGAACTATCCACGTATTCACTTGGCTCTTTGTAATACACAGGCACAAGCACTAAAGCTTGTTCCTCCGATTCCTCTATAGTGGGTGTATATCTGATGCCAACTGGTCGCAATCCTGGTAGAGGTGGTTGTTGCTCCAAAACTGGTTGTGTCCATTCAACCCCTCCTGGTCTTGGTAAATTTCTTATCATATACCTAGGCATTGGTGGTACCTGAGGAGGTGCTATCTGGGCTGGTGGGGCATAATAACGCTCTCTCACATACCCGTTGTTGCAATAACACTCTTTCGTTGTGTGATTAGCTTCTTTGATTTATCGTTACCTTGCTCTTTTGTGTTGACTTTGCATACTTCGCTTTTCTTTGTTGTGATAATGAGTCATTATCTAAGTCCTTGTAGTCACCTTCCTTGTAGACAACACAATTGTCTACTAGGTATAGAGCCTCCTTGGTCAACTCGTTTAGTGTTGAGCTCTTCTTCATATGCAAATCCTTCTGAAGATCTACATTTCTCAGTCCTTGGATAAATATCAGCATGAGTCAGGACTGAGATGGTAATTTTTCCACAGGGAAAAGTTTTATGTAGCATTTCAACCTTAAGGCTGCCTTTCTAATAGATTCTCCCTCTTTCTGCTTGAACTTATGGATTTGTGAGACTGTATTATGAGCTATCTCTCTTTGAGAGAATTCCTCAATAAAATTGTCAAATACCTCCTCCATTGATTCAAAATTGCTACGTTCAATAGAGTCAAACTAGGTGGCGGCATCCTCCTCTAGGGTTAACCCAAATCCTTCGAACTGTGTGGAAAAGTCCAGTACTTCCTCAGCCTTGATGACATGCAAAAAGGTTGCCATGTGGTCCCTTGGATTCCTATTTTTAGAATATTTCTTGT
Organism: Adiantum capillus-veneris; assembly: GCF_014529385.1. Classification (NCBI taxonomy): domain Eukaryota; kingdom Viridiplantae; phylum Streptophyta; class Polypodiopsida; order Polypodiales; family Pteridaceae; genus Adiantum; species Adiantum capillus-veneris. The sequence continues at coordinate 39,817,094 of NC_140943.1, read as the reverse complement.
TAACCCATTTTTGGACTTGAAAAGGTCTATTCCTCTGGTGATCTACCATCCTAAGCATAGGATCCTCTATTCCTCCTCTATAAGCCCTTTTCGGTATGGGATATGGTACATGTTCCTCCCCTAGGGGTGGTCTTAATCCATAGTTCTTGATTGGTCTAGCAAGTGTTCATTCTTTTGCTTGGTCTAGCAAGTGTTCATTCTTTTTCTCGGCTTCTTTCTTCTCGTTCTTGTTGTGGTGATTCCATCCTGATTGGATTTATTGTTCTCGTTCTACTCTCATCCTAATATTGCCGATGGAGTGGTGGTTTTGGTGGTGCTTCTAGCCCTGACACGGCCTGATATCCACTCCCTTTCATGTAAACATCTGGTGTTGCATGAAATGATAGCGGTGATGCTTGTGAGTTTTGAGGGTTAGGTAGTGGTTGTTTATTTGATTGTGATGTCGTGTCGTAGTCATCTGAGAAGGGATTTGTAGACTTGCTTGGGGTTTCTATGGGCTTTTGCTTCCCTACCAAAGCTTGTGCCATCAGTTCTAGCGTTATCACTGTCCCTACATTATCTGGGTGAATTGGCTCATATTCTCATCCGTATTTATCGACAAAAATAATATGGTTTCTCGTTATCGACTCAAAACAAGTACAGGACTTTGTCCATGCTTAACTCGTTCACATGGGGCTCCATGCACCGGTAGTAAGAGGTGACTCTTCCTTCCTCGTGCTTGGAAATCCCAATATTTTCATGAATCATTGACATTCTCTCCACTCTTTTGTCATGAATGTAGCAGGCTCCAAAAAGAGTAAGTTTAGGAGGTATCTCTTGAGTCTCCATGACCATCTTCTCTTTTGCTACATTGTTTCCATATCAATTGCAATTTTCAAGGTCTTTGACAATGAGATAGTGGTGTCCCTCCTCATCGCAAAGCCTATCACCATCATCAGTTACCATGATTGCTGCTAATCCTCTCACTGGTTTTTCTTCAATAAAAATGCATTGACGTCCTCAAACATCAGCATACAATAGGGCCCCATGGTCATTGGTTCCCTTAAGAAAAATTGCAGTGTATTTTGGCATGTGTAAGGTTTTTGAGAGGTGCTAACCCCCATGGTCCCTTGCTTCTGGAAACCTCCAAGTTGTCGGTTAGACATCCATTGATATGATCCTTCAAAAGAGGTGTCTGTATCATTGCCCTCTTCTATGATAGGTGCTAAGGATCTATCCTTGCTTGGTTTACATTCTCTTCTGTCGACACTAAGCTAACTTGATCTTTGGACACTCTCTGTTCTCTTTGAATACACCTTTCGGTTCTCAAATTCATCAAATTCTTTATACAAAAAACTATCAACCCAAACCTCTTACCTTAGAAGTCTCTATTTGTAGTTGTTACTGTGTCCTTGTTTTCTTCCAAGTGGCTTTTCAAACTGGCATAGTACTTTGCAATTTCAATTGATTACCAACTTGCAAGGTCCTTGGTTCTGGCTATCTGTACAAAACTTTGACTGTGCAATTCTTTGTCAAATTAGTAATCCTTACTTACTACTAAATATAAAGACAAGATCCTTATATGAGCTCCAAACCTTGATCTGATAAGACAAATGGAATGCTAGGATAACAGGAAAGGTCTTGAAATAGAAAATTTCCAATCTGAGCATTAAACTGGTATGTAGACATCATACACGTATGGTCTAATTTCTCATAATTGACTCAAACTTGAACCATGCACTCTCATTGATGTTTTTAGTCCAAATCTAGGCTCATTTTGAAGTTTCTAACCCCTGTAGGTAGGTCAATTTCTCCTACGTAGGCATTGGTCACTATCGCGCTTCTCCAAGAGGTTAACTAGGTCAAAATTGATCCAAATTGGGTGAAACCGAGTCCTTAAGCTTGCTTTGAGGTGCTTAAGACCCTGGTAAGCTCTGTTGAAATTTTTGGTCACTAAATATACACCATAAGACATTATACGCGTATGATATCTATATGGTCAAAATGGAGTGAATTTTATTTCAGAGGATCTCCACCACACAGAAACTCACTGCCACTTGTAGAATGTAATTTCAACACCTATTGTGCTAGATATGGTCAAATCAAGCATTCATTTTTCTCATCTCCGTCTCTTGGTCTCTATTAAACTTAAATTGCTTCAAAGTCAATGGGACTTGGCCTATTTACTACTTAGATGCTCTTAAACATGATGGTTTACAAAAGGGTGCCTTTAACCCAAAATCTAGCCTCTCAGACATCATGTGCGTATGATGTCTAGATGGTCAGATTGAATTTTCTTTCTTTCCTAGGTGCCCCTTCATGTGTACAGCTTCCACAAGTGCTCACAGCAAAATGCACCTTATCACCACTTTTTTCCAATAAAGTTCCTAAAAAGAGTAAAACTTCCTCAATACTCAGTTCATATGCCCAAATGAGATGAAACTTAGTGTATGTGCTCTATATAATAAGCAGACTATGGGTGTCAAGTCAAATGCCTAGTTTGACTGTCAATCTACCTATGAGACATCATACCAAAAGGGGAGATTTGGTCAAGAACTCAAGCACAAATATCCCCAAGTGTTAACCGATGACAGAGACCCATGTGATGATATTCTTACGGGATATGCAGTGGAGTCAGCACAGGGCGAATATGAGGTTGGACGTCGGCCCAGTTAACATCCATGGATATCACAATGTTTTGAGTTAGGGATCGAGCTTGTTGGTCTGAACCTATAGGTGATTGGGTGATCATCGATGAGAAGCGCACCACATATCTCAATCGACATTAACTTTTATTTTGACCGGCCAGTATGGACGCCTATGTGTGAATGGGCTAAACCCATGTAAAAGGGTCATTGTGACCTAAATCCCTCATTCTTAGAGGTGCATGCTAAAGAGAGTGCTCTTGCCTTATCTCCTTCTCCTTCTCCATTGTGTGCTCTTGCCTTATCTCCATCTCCTTCTCCATTGTGTGCTCATGGGGGTGTGTGGGTGTGTGTGTGTGTGTGTGTGTGTGTGTGTGTGTGTGTGTGTGTGTGTGTGTGTGTGTGTGTGTGTGTGTGTGTGTGTGTGTGTGTGTGTGTGTGTGTGTGTGTGTGTGTACGCGTGAGAGAGAGAGAGAGAGAGAGAGAGAGAGAGTGTGTGTGTGTGTGTGTGTGTGTGTGTGTGTGTGTGTGATTGAGCATTGTGACGGTATCGGCGATGGCGAGACGGTTGAGCAGCAGCGTCGGCAAGCTCCCTTTTCACGGTGGCACCAGATTCCTGCAACGACAGAAAGACAGAGGTGAGTGACACACCGTTGCATTCTTGAGCTTCCCCGCACAACAAGTCCCCTGTGATACGACATTTTTGGCGCCGTTGTCAGGGAGGTGCTGTGTGTTTAGCTTGTGACGCAACTGTTTATTGTCCTTTTTGCTTTTTTTTTATTTTTTGATGCTTTTTGCAGATCTGTTGTTTGGCAGAGAAGGTTAGGGTTAGGGTTAGATCTATTGTTTTGCATCTAGGTTTTGCCCTTTTTGCAATTTTTTTGTGTTTTACAATCATTTTCTTCACTGTTTTTATTTCCAGCATTGTTCAAAATGTAAAATTTGCTCTATCTATAATTTACTGCACATGATGTAATTCTCTATATATATTTTCAATTTTCCATTTACTGTTTCTTGAAAAAAAAGTTAAAAAAGACAAAAATAAAAAACAATCCAAAAACAAAAATATTTTAAAAAAAGCACGCATTAATAGAAGGATCGGGATTGTTCTCCAAGCCCAAGCCTCAGTCCTCAGTCTTATGATATAGTATAGACTCAATAACATATATATAGTCTACTCCCCCAAGAGGAATGAGGGCATGTGGGATAAGTCCTCCTCCCTCCCTTTCACACTTGCACCGACTATGTCCAACTAGTAAAAGACTATTTCAAGGATTCTGAGGGCGTAAAGTAACCAAATCTAGGGCTATAAAGCACGCCATGTCCCTCTGATCAAGACGTTCATTTTGAGCTATCACATGTTATATTCCATAGCTTGGTCAAAAAAAAAAAACAAAAATTTGAGAGTAAAATTGGGTTGCAAAACACCCAAAAAACTAGGTGAGCGGCCTGTACAAGCACTTGCCAACACTTCTAAGGTGCCAAGGTCACATGCACCTATGCTATGGTCTAAATCTAACACCACAATTCACTCGGCCCCATTGCAATATTTTTACACATATAAAAAGGACATTGATGTTGGATAAGATTTCCCTTATATGGATGTTCTACCTAGAATTGTTGAGTCTGACAACGTGGACTGGGTCCACCTAGCGCGGCAGCCATAGACACTTGGGGAAATATAGGGACGACTTGGGTAACACCTGACGGGGACGAAGTGCCATAACTTGTACCTTTAGATATGATAGGAGCAATGCATATCCCTTTTGGATAAGATTTCCCTTATATGGATGTTCTACCTAGAATTGTTGAGTCTGACAACGTGGACTGGGTCCACCTAGCACGGCAGCCATAGACACTTGGGGAAATATAGGGACAACTTGGGTAACACCTGACGGGGACGAAGTGCCATAACTTGTACCTTTAGATATGATAGGAGCAATGCATATCCCTTTTGATGACCTACAAAATGAAGGCTTGACTGACAATGGAACTATTAGAGTCTTAGAAGACTATAGCCCACACAATTTGGAGTCGGAATCATCAGTTGAAATTGACTCTGTGGACGAAGAATCTGAGTTAAATATTAGTGATGAGGGGACAAACCATTCAAGGTCCAACAGTACCCTATATGACAATCTATCCAGGAGAGGAGAAGACATGAGTAGCGATTCATCTAGCGACTATGCACTATAGACCGGCCATAATCAAAAATCAGACAAGAGGAGTAAGCAATATAAGATGCAACAATATCGAGCGAATGTACGTGCTAGGATAAATGAAAATAAATCTACCGTAGAATGGCTCAGTTATATGGGGGCATGTGATGCTCATTGAAATTTGGTAGATAATTGGGGTGAATACCTTCAAAGCATCATGTGGTGCAGGCCACAACCCATTGACATTGCACAGTTAGAGGCTGCAGAGAAGCCAAAGTTGAGCCGTACTATAAGGAGATGCCAAAAACGAGAGTTAGCTCAACAACTAAGGGAAGTGGAAGCAAAATTGCAGTCCACAACACCACAAGATCCCTCGGACTTACACCATGCACCTGATCATTTCAAATCCTACACCACGGAGGAGCATAAGGTTGTGTATACAAAGGCCCAAAGAACACCTACTAATGGAAGTAATGGAGTCTATGATGGTCCAGTGGTAGTTAAAGAAATAGAGTTAAAAGACCCAGTTGAGGACTCCAAACCTGTTTTCATTGCCTAAGACCTGACAGAGACTGAGGAATATGTACTTAAGGAGCTCCTCAAGGAATTCAAGGATATATTCGCTTGGACATACCATGACATGAATGGTTTTCTCCAATAGTCATTATGCCAAAAAAGAATGGGAAACTCAGAGTGTGCATGGATCTCAAAAAGGTTAATATTGCCACTAGAAGAGACCATTACCCCTTGCCATATTTGGAACATGTGCTTGAGAGAGTCGCAGGAAAGGAAGCTTATAGGTTTTTGGATGGATACTCTGGTTACAATCAAACCATGATTGTACTAGAGGACCAAGCTAAAACCACTTTTATAATTGAATTGGAGTGTTCACTTTTTGTGTTATGGCTTTTGGCTTAACTAATGTCCCTGCTACATTCCAATGATTAATAAACAGTGCTTTTAGGGAATATTTAAGGGAGTTTTGTGAAGATTTTTTAGATGAACTTTGTGTTTGTTCTTCGTGGAAAGAACATCTATCATGTCTACAAAAAGTGTTTGAAAGGTGCAGATTGTATTGCATCTCATTGAACCCTTTCAAATGCCAATTATTTTGAGTTAAGCATGGAGTCATTTTAGGGCATATTGTGCCCAAGAATGGGATTTCCATAGATGAAAGAAAAATTAAAGCCATTGCTAATTTACCACCACCTAGAAACTATAAGGGAGTTTACAAATTCATGGGGCATGTTGGTTATTACCGACGGTTTATTTTAAACTTTGCTAAGACAGCTCATCTATTGTACAAACTTCTTATCGAGTTTCTCTAGACCAAGGAGTGTGACCATGCCTATGAATTATTAAAAAGGGCCCTGACAAGTGCTCAATCCTGCGAGTGCCCAATTGGAACGTAATTTTCCATGTGCATTTTGATGCGTCAAACTTTGCTATTGGGTGTGTTTTAGCTCAACCAGGAGAACATAAATTGGAATATCTCATTAGCTTTGCAAGTCTCCAACTGAATGACGCTGAGAGGAACTACACCTCTATAGAGCAGGAAGGTTTAGCTATGATTTATGCAGTAAAAAAATTTTGTTATTACCTTCTTGCCAACAAGTTTGTTTTCTATGTGGATCATCAAGCATTGTTGTATCTAGTAAACAAACCATGTTTCACGGGAAAAATTACACGATGGTTATTAATTCTTCTTGAGTTTGATTTTATCGTCGTGGTGAGACATGATAAAAGGCATGTCACAATTGATCATTTGTCTCATATACCTAATGGTGAAGCCCCCACTGGAATTGATGATGAATTACTTGATACTTCCCTATTCCTAGTTGAGACCATGCATGAATGGAGTGAGAAGATTGTAAACTTTTTAGTTAATGGTTTTCCACCCAAGGAGCTTCATAAGTATATACCTTGAAATCTACTAAAAGAATGTGAACCTTATTCTCTAATTGCAAGTACTCTCTACAAGCTAGGGAAGGACAATATTCTTAGACGATGTGCTCATGAAGATGAGTATTGTACATACTGCAAGAAGCACACATGGGCATAGCCGAAGGACATTTTTCAGGACAACTAACTGCTAAGAAGGTGTTGCAACGGGCTATTGGTGGCCCACCTTATTCAAGGATGCATCACTTTTTGCAAAGGGATGTGATGAATGCCAAATTTATAAGACCACACAACGGAAGGATTGGATGCCCTTATATACTATTAAAGTGACCCAACCATTTGAAAAATGGGGTTTAGACTTTGTAGGCCCTGGCAGCCCATAACACCCAATCCTAAGATAATATTGTTGCAACTGACTATGTGACAAGGTGGGCAGAAGCTAAGGCGACATGCAAAACTGATGCAAGGTCAACCGCTAAGTTTCTCTTTGAGAACAGTATTACGCGATTTGGTTGTCCCTTTGAAATTGTGAGCAATAATGGCACTCATTTTATAAATGAAGTGATAAAGGAACTCACAACAAGCTTCATGATATCCCACCATAAGTCGACACCTTATTATCCACAAGCAAATGGTCAAGTTGAGAGTACTAACAAGACTTTAATTTCTATCTTGACCAAGACAGTAGAGGCTCATCGCACAGATTGGGATTTGAAGCTAACATCAGCTCTATGGGCTTACCATACTGCACATAAAGTGGCTATTAATTGTACACCGTCCAAAATAATATATAGCCAAAAAGCAGTTATGCCATGGGAGTTTTTCATTTCTAGTCTTTGAGTAGCTTCACATGAAGGTTGGGATGGTAACCCTTTAGTTGAGTTGTTATATATCCTTGAGTAGCTAGATGAAGAGAGACAATTGGCTGTGCAAAATGCACTTGTGGAGAAGGATAGACAAAAGAAATGATTTGACCGTCATTTAAAGAACAAGGATATCAAGGTTGGAGATAAAGTTCTTATGTATGGAGTGCGTAACGAGAAGAAAAAGCTAAAATATGCGAGAAAATGACCATATAGAGTATGCAAAATCATCCCACAAGGTACCATTTGTGTGGAAACTCTTGATGGAGTGAAAACCATTGGATTCCTCAATGGGAGTAAATTTAAAAGATACTATGATCATTTAGGCCAAGAGAAGCTACATGCCATTTATCAAAAAAAGGCAACCAAGGCACAAGCAGAATTGACAAAGATATAAGCTCAAGCCGAGGCTCAAGAGCAACAACAACGTATTAGGTGCCAATGAGAGGCCACAATTGGAGTTACACATGCATTTCAAGTTGAATTAGAGGACAAATTGAAAGATTATGACCCACCTCTACGATACCCCATCAAGTTAAATAGCACCTTTGGGAAAGTGCTATATAGCGCTTTATTGGACACAGGAGCTAAACATAATCTGTTATCCTATCGAGTGTGGTGTCAGTTAGGAAAGCCGTCTTTATCCAAAAGTACCATCCAGAAGAAAAATATTGTCTTTAGAATCTTGCACACTCCTGTCAGTTATGACAATGGGGCAGTGGCTCAAAGCTTTTTGGTCATGCCTGTGGGTGTTATGGAGGGCAACATAAACCTAGGACGTAAGTGGATATCTACAACCAAGTGTACTATCAATTGGGGAACAAAGAGTATCACAACACAAAAACAAACTCTTAGTACTGCCACTCAAGCAACAATCCTTGACTTATTGCCTCTTGAGGGAACACAAAATGGAACATTGCATACTTAAGAGGTTGAAACATCTATCCCTATGGCACAGCCCTTTAGATCTTCAACTTCCGTGTGACTGAAACAAAAAATGAGGCACCAAAGACTTAGCGTGATTTGTCAAGGGCAACATACAAATGGGTCCCTAAAGCTTCTTTGACAACCACTTTCGATGCTCAATCTGGTTCAAAACACAGGCCTTGTGAGAGATGCCCCGCTTGCCCCAAGAAATGTAAGGAAACATTACGCTGGATTCCTAAGAGACTATTAGAATCCCAAGGCTACTATGACAAAAATGATCAAATCTGGGTACCTAAATGTACCTTGTGTTCTCTCATGTCACCTACTAAATATCCATGTAGGCCAAATCCTGTAACTCCAAAAAGATTGAAGACCATGGAAAGGAAAAAATCATGGAATGCTACACACCCATTCCAAAGCTGGTTTGGGTACCAAAGAAAGAATGATTTGTACACCTAGCGAAGTCAAATGAAGCTTCCAGCTTTTCATGTAGTTCATCTACAAAAACTTCTACCTACCATTATAAATATCCATACAAACAAGAAAGAATTTGCACCTCCCATTGTAAGCTCCCACCTACAACAATGTTGCAAGTAAGATCATGGGAGAGTACCTTACCACCATTGCCTAGGGTGGTGGAAAACTATTTTCAAAGACTTTACCCATTACAACTTGGAATGATTGGTTTCAAAAGTTGACGACAACCTTCCAAAAAGTATGATCTACCCAAGGAAGGGGGAAGTGTTTACTCGCTTCCCTCTTAACCTTACTCCCTAACCTATCAACTCTTCAACTGAGGGACTATATATACATAACCTTATACTTATACTAACAAAAAATAACAGTAAATGAGCAAGAGTGACCAGCAGAGTGCACCCTATCGGACCCAACACATAATCTAAATGCACCATATCACATCAAGAAGCACAAGAAACAACCCTCATGTTTTAGAGACCTAACCAAATCTATCTATGTTCAAAGAGATGGCTAGTTCACTAGAGGCATGCGCTTCTATTTTTTATGAAAGGTACCCTTTTTATTTTTCTCAAGTGTTTCACATATGCTACCATGTACTTTCTTGTGAATGAGATTTGGTAGAGAGACTCGCATGTGAGAAAAAATTTGAGGAGATAGAATGGATAATATGTATATGGACTACTAGTTACGCATACCCAATAACGAATGTTTCTCCAATGGAACATGCCTATTCTTTTGCACAAGATATCCACGCGTAGGGAGGTTCTTGATTAACATATGTGCATACGAAGATGATGAAGAATCTGAGGAAGACTATGGTCTCACTGACAATGATTTTGTTTATCTAGATGATGAGGATAGAGGCATAATCTTAGGGATGCCACCCGGTCTATATAATATCCTCTTCTCTTGATTCCATAAGTGATAACAGATAGGTAGGTTAGGGGTCTAGATTTTGTTTTCCATGAGTTTTGGTTTTTTCTAGGAGTTTTGGTCTTTTCCCACTAACATGCCTCCTCGAGGTATTGTGCCTTTTTGTTTGATATTGTTGTTTAGAACTTATATGGATCTCCATGGACATGGCTTAGGACATCTTCTTTGACAAAATGAGCAACTCCATACCTCCAAGTGTACTACTTTCCATGATTCATGATGGTGGATATTTATACTTGTTGATTGTGGTTTTTCATGGTTTGATTAAGTGCATTTAGTTACGTTTTGTTATCTATCATTATAGCTATATAAATTTGTCTTTGCTTAGGTTGATGAGCTAGAGATTAGTCTTATGGATGAGCCTTGAGGTTAGGAGGCCGTGACTTTAGGTTAACTCTTTTACTTGACCACTAGTCCTAGTTGGTAAAATTATCTGGGTGTTTGAGACCTTAGGAGTGTTTTAGGCATAGAGAAGATTGTTCACTTCAACAAAGAAAGACACTAGTGAGAATACAAAGGAAATGAAAGCAAAAAGAAAAAGTACCACAAATGTAAAATCTTAAGCTGGAAGAGAAATCCCGGCTTGATTTGGTACTTCACTGACATGTATTGTCTATGGTACTAGAGCCCTCAAGGTTCCCAGTGTGCGCGCTTTTCTTTGAAAAGCAAAAAGGCCTAGACATACAAAATAAGCACACACAACAAATTATTTTGAATTTTTTTTAAAAAGAAAAAAAGGACATAAAAAAGAAATTCCATTAAGCTCAAAGTGAAAAAATCAAGCTTTGTTTGGAGTTGTGAGAGTTTATTGGCTAATCAAAGCTTAAAGGCACACTTGGAGACTCTTGCATTTAGATAATCTTCCTAACTTCGCTACTACTAGAGTAATTGTTTTAACCTTAGCCATACCTACCTAATTGATAGATTCATCCATAAGCCCAAAACTCTTGATTGATTAATTTCATCAAAGTACAATTTATTCGTCCTTAATGACAGTGTAGCATTTCATAAATATTTTCAATTACTCATGCCTCATGTACTTTATATTTCCCTCATACTTTATTGCCATAAAGTTCCACTTGCATACTCTCACAGTGAATTTGTTGTGCAAACAATCTATCCCAGATGCTCTACCACCTCAATGAACGAGCTTCACCTCACTAGCTTCCAAGGATGGAATTACGAGATCTCCAACTACATCCTATGAGTGGGAGGGGCAGGGGTGGACCTAGCAGGCACCACAGTCCACATTATGCTATATGTTGATGATATTGTACTAATTTCAGAGTCACCAGAGGGCCTCTAGAGCCATCTAAGAGCTTTGGATGAGTTTTGTATAGATAGCGGATTCACAATGAATCTTGGGAAAACTAAGATCATGATCTTCCACACCTCTAGAGCAGTTTGACGATCAGCCACATTTATAGTAGCACCAAGACTAGTAGAGGTGGTCACCTCCTACATCTGCCTGGGAGTCACATTCACTAGCGGATAGGGGGCCTTCTCCATGGCACAAGCCACCACTGGCAGATTCACCAGAGGATATGCAGCACTGACCATGCTAGAGCAGAGATGCCAATGGGAACACTTTCAAGAACCCTGCACGAAGGGGGTGGCTATTCAACACATTAGTCACTCCAACCTCGATGTATGCACCAACAGTGTGGATACCTAAATTGACAGATAACATTGGGAAAGGATTGAGTGATCACCCCCCCCCCCCCCCCCCCCCCCCCCCCCCCCCCCCCCCCCCCCCAGGTAGTGGATGCACCCTTCCAGATGATCTGCTTCGTCCAGAGAGTGACAGAGCTCCCAATCGACGGACTCACATGACGAGCATTTGAGTCAGCTATAAAAATATCAGAGGTTGGATAAAATAGAGCATGATTTGGAGCACACGTCCTCGACTTGGATAGGTTTCCACCTTTCTAGTACAACCCGGACTCCCCCCAGCTCCATCTCTCATGTAGTGAGAGAAACATAGTGATCCGACAGGATCTCTGGTAGCTCTATATTAGATAGACTTGGATGGATGACATCTCCCCTCTAGTAGAAGATGTCACACTACAGAGACCATTTTCTTACCATACTAGAGGATGGGTTCATACAGTGACCACGCCATATGGACATCTACATGCCACATAGCTCACGGGTGGCGATTGGTCAGCTTAGAGTGTCATCACACAGACTAGATATCGAGGTGGGGTGAGCTCATGAAATCCCTAGGAGGAGAGAGTGTGTAGAGTATGCAGAGAGGAAGTGGAGATTCAAGGTCATTTTTTTTGTAGATGCAGAGCTTATGTGGATATCAGAGGCCGATACGAGCCCCTATTCATAGGGCAGCCTACCTCAAGATTAGAGATAGTTGGGGTGCTACTTGTTAGAGATACAGAGAGCTACACCCCTACCCCTTCCACTCCCAGACCCACCGAGGGGAGTGACCCTTCTGCAAGTTGAGGAGAGTCGAGCGGGCCATACGATGCCCAAGGGCTACAAGATGCCAAGCCCCACAACTCCATCACATATAGGTTGAGGAGATCCAGACTTGAGCACATTGAGTTGATGAGGAGAGACGAGCCCAGATGATGGCTCACCTAGAGGCATTCAACAGGGCTCCTGGCCCTCCCATGTACTACATTTTAACCCATTAGCACAGGATGGAGCTAGCTAGATTGATGGATTTGCATGGTTGTACTACTCTCACCATATAGACATGGACATATCCCTAGTACTAGAGCTCACCCATCCCCATAGATCTCATCACCCACCAAACATCCTTCTCTCTTTTATTTTGTACCACCCTGAACTATTTTGTCTTTTTTGATAGACATAGGACATACACACATGTATACTTGATTTGTCTCATAGGCCTACTTTGGCCTCACATAGATGTTAAAATTCTTTCTTTCTTTCTTCTTTCTTCTTTCTTCTTTCTTCTTTCTTCTTTCCTCTTTCTTCTTTCTTCTTTCTTCTTTCTTCTTTCTTCTTTCTTCTTTCTTTCTCTCTCTTGCATCGTCAACTTTGGCATGGTATTAAGCCCTCGGCTCATTGATTGCAAGGGGCAAAGATGAGGACAAAGAGCTTGTAAAGAAGCGGATAAGGACCTGAATTTTAAAACCCTACAAAAAGGAGGAGGTCTTCTCATACGTGCATTTTGAAATGCTAAAAGAGGGGGTATTCACATGCCTGTGGTTTATTCATCCCCGTAGTTATGTTCTAAAACATTGTTGAATGCAGAGTTGTCTTTTTTATAGAATGTTGGTTGAGCAATTTGGAAGTTCTATGAAATAGGTAGAGGAAGACAATGTTTCCTTGGAGCCTTTTGAAATGCTTGGAAGTTGGTGGTGAGTAGTTGCATGTCATGATGAGTTGTCCTTTGTGGAGATACAGTGCCCCAGCTAGGTGGAGGGCAAGGCCATTGACAGCTTCAGCTCTCCCATCAATCTCATGGAGCTAGGTGAGAGCATTTGGACATTTCCATGAAGCCTTTTCACCAGCATGATGCCTCAAACCTCCATGACATGGTCAAGTATGCCCACTCAAAATGGGTATTATAGGTAAAGATGCAATCATCTCCTATGGAGGCAACAATGATGCACAAATATTTTTGGCTTTGTATCAATTGGACACTCAAGACATTGACATGGCTCACATCCCAATTGCCACAGTGGCATCGACTCTTTGGTTTCCTAGTTCGATGGTGGTTGCCACAACATGTTGCAGCCAAAGAGAGGCACATGAGAGATAGAGAGGGTTAATCGGAGATCCCCATATTTGATTTAGACCCATGTATTGGAGATAAACCAGATTGCATCTAGCAAGGAACCAACATTATGTATTCAAAACACTATGGATGTGTTGGAAACAACTCATTGATGTTGACAAGATTATGGATGAGGTGTGTTCTAAAGTTCCTTATCTTGAAAATCTTGGACGTGGTCTATTTTCGTAGTTCACAAATGGGGATTCTTGAACGTAATGTGCTCTACAATTCAGCTTTTTATGAGGCAACCAATGCTCAAGATGGCATCCTTTTTGGTGATAGGTTGGTGGTTGCAAATCCAAGGTGTATCTAGTGGAAGGATCCTTTGTTGGGGTGTCCATGGTATCTTCTTCATCGGCTTGGTCTTCTTACTTATGTCCACTATGAGATTTAGAGAGAGTATTAAAGTTTATGGATCTCCAATGAAGGCCCGAGATGATCCCAATATTTATTTTGTTCTTGAGGTATTTATTTTACTTATTTGACATGAGTGTGGGTTGGCCAAATCCTTAGGGGGGGTACTTAAGGTCCCCCAAGTAGGTATATAAATAGCACTTTTCCCCCATTGTATGATAAGTTGATTCATTTCTAAGTTGGTCGGTTTGAGTGACTCTCTATCTCTTTCTCTCTCTCTATTGTGCATTGTCTTGGGAAGGTACACAAAAAAACAAAACAAGAGAGAGGACAGGATAAGGTGAATTGTGCCCAATTTTTGCACACATGGAGCGAGTGGGCTACCCTAGAGTGGTGACATTGGGGAAGGTAGGAGAGAGAGGTGCACGGGCCCCCAAGAGGTGTGCCAGTTCCCATGCTGAGGTCAGTATGAGAGACTTGTTGTTGCCATGCACAAGGGGGGGGGGGGGGGGGGGGCACATGGATATCCCTCCTTCATTTTTTCTTTTTTTCTTTTATGTCCTCACGATCAATCCCACCGAAGCTATCGGGGGAGGGAGAGTAGGAACTAAAAATCAGCGATAATATGGAATCTTGTAGAGATATCTCTATACTCATGATTTGAACTACCAAGTTGTGTTGCCATGCACAAGGGACGGCCTCACATGGCTATCCCTCCTTCCTTTTTTCTTTTTTTCTTTTATGTCCTCATGATCGTTCCCACCGAAGCTATTGGGCGAGGGGGAGTAGGAACTAAAAATCAGCAATAATATGCAATCTTATAGAGATGTATCTCTATACTCATGAGTTGAACTACCAAGTTGTGTTAGACATATATGCCTTATGAGTTTTGATTAAGAGCATATATCACGGTAACCCTTTCCAAGATAATGCATTTCTAGTGTAAGTGATTTTCTTGCATAGTGTAATGGTGTACTCTTAATCATGAATGCATGTTTGCTCCATCCACCCTAACCTAACCGTAGTTGTATCTGATCTTAAAGGAGTGTTAACCTCTTAGTTTGTCATAAAATCTAATATCTAACTTTCCCAAATGATTTTCTCGTATTAAACTCTCCATTTAAAATGGGAAGATAAAGGGAAGAAGAGTTAGAATATTAAAATGTGTTGCTAGACTTATCTCGGAAGGGGACCAAAAGGAGAGACAGTCTACCAAAGAGCAGTGTGAACCCAATGAAGCTTAAACTAAATTTAGAATAAGCTTCATTAAGCCTCCAAAGGTTAGTTCTAAAGTCCATTTGCACATGGGACTAAAGGGGAAGGCCGGTGCCAACATTAGGCATTCTAACCATTGAATAAGTGCACTACGGTCACCTTGAGGTTGCAAGTGGTCAAGTGGGGAGTGCAACTTGCATGGGACAAGCCCTAATCCTAGGGAGAAGAGACACAACACTCAACACACTAGAAAATCACTTCTTTCACTTAAGGCATAAAGGACACGTGTCGGGTAACTAGCCATGTTGCCCACAAGCAAGCATGAATCTCATTGGGTAGCCAACATGAAGAACCAATGAGAATTAAGTATTCCCTAGAACAACCTTTGATCTCATTGGATAGCCCACAAATAGAACCAATAAGAATAAAGTCCCATGAGTAAGCTTTGATTCTATTGCGTAGCCTACGAGAGGGACCAATGAGAGTAGAGCACCCCAGAAGCAAGACTGAATCTCATTGGATAGCCTATATTGAGAGCCAATAAGAATTTAGTTTTATGTAATTAAAGAATTAAGCACTCTTCTCAAAGAGGGAATGAAAGGCTAAACCTCTTGCTTGATATAAAGTAAGCCATTCATTGGCTAGCCCACAAGAAGGACCAACCACTTTCAAGCATGCTCAAAAAGGAGGGGTCGATGGGTTCTTGCTCTCTTTCAGATCAATGAAATTCACACACAATGTGAAGACTCCTTCTCAAGACTAAGAGAAGTGGAGAAGCCTACACCAAAAACACTTGACCATGGAATGAAAATCCAAGCAAGTGTCAAGCTTACAAGCATGCTCATCTTCTTCTCCATCTCCATTATTATGCTATGCTAGGCTTTATGAGTGAACTAATATGAGAAGATTAATCCTTCCTTGTAAGAATAATCCTTCTTCTTCTTCTCTTTCCTCACCCTCCGCTAGCTCTCTCCACCTTTGAAGGTGTTTGAGGTCCTGAGATTGAGGCCCTACCAAGTGTAATTTTGGTGCATGCAGATTTCCATCTTCATGCCAGATCTCTCCACCTTTGAAGGTGTTTGAGGTCCTAGGATTGAGGCCGTACCAAGTGTAATTTTGGTGCATGAAGCTTTCCATCTTCATGGCATCAATTGGGATTTGAAGAGCACAAATATTGTATTGTAAACTAGTCTCCCATAATGGGAGACGTTATAATACAAAGTCGTTTTGGAGGGGGGACCGGCTCCAAGTAAATCCGGTCCTCAATTGTTGTCGGTTTTACTATCTCTGTCCCTTTTTAAGTTAATTTGCATGCCAAGCTAACTAGTTATGTTGTTTCTTGTTATAGACTCCCACCAAGCACTTTCTTTTTTCTCATTAAGGAATCTCTTAATGAAATACTGTCTTTTGTTATTATAATTTTTCTACAATTAATGAAACTAGCTTAATTATGTCACATTGGTATCAGAGCATAGGCTACTCTTTTCTTGCTTAAGAAGGGAGGTCCTAGGGTAGCCTACATAGGTTGGGATGTTTAGCATGGTTAAAATTAAAAAAGATTAGAATTAATGTTGATAACTTTGATTTTGCACATGATGGTGCTACTAATGATGGCCGTCGGTTTGTGAATTATCTCGTCTTCAGGCTTTAACAAGCCATGGGAAATCTCGCTCTTCAAGGATAAATTCAATAAAAAATTCACACACATGGTGTTTTTCCAATTGCCCAAGAAGAGAGAGCTCCTAGGAAGACTCTTGGTGAAATCTCCAAAAGAGGACTCTCCATGGGTGATGAGGACAATCCGCATAAAGAGCTCCAACATCAAATTGGGGATGCATCTCCTCCAAAAAGGAGATGTCATGCTCCAAATGAAGAGCCTCCACCAATGGAGAGAAATAGAAGTGAGTCTCCAAACACTTCTATTGAGGATGTGGCTCCAAGAAGACGGCGGTCACAAAAATCTCCAACTCCTCCAAAGAGGAAAATACCGATGCATAATTCTTCCCATCTTGATTCCAAGAGAGAAGAAAGAACTCCCAAGAAGAAAAAGGAGAGAAATAGATCACCCTCTTCTCCATATTCATCATCCTCAAAAAGTAACAGCTACCCTTCCAAGGAGCCTAAATCTTATGCTAATGATGGAAAAGGTCCAACAAGCTCAAGAGGTTCAAAGAGGGAGGAAAGAACATCACTTTCCTCACCTACGATGGTGCCTTCAATGCCACCAACAAAGTCTTAGGTTTTATACAACAATTTGATGCAGCCATTGGAGATGAGGGCTTTACGGAATCCTCTAAACTACAACATGTTGCCATGCACTTTCAAAAGTCTGTCAAGCAATGGTGGGCTAGCCTACGGGCTCACAAAGAAGCTCCAAAGACATGGAAAGCCTTAAGAGCTTCCATTATGAAGCAATTTCTTTCAAGCGATGCCGAAGATAAAGTTCTCATCAAATGGCGAAGCTTAAAGATTTCTACATATGAGTCTATGCAGAAGTATGTAGACAAGTTTTGGGACCTACATCTCAAATCCATTTTCTACTGAAAGATAGGCTTTGGAGAGAAAAAGCAACAGTTTTGTGTCGATATATCCAAAGAAATGAATAAATATGTCAATAGTCAAAGGCCCAAAACAATCTCGGCGGTCATTCACCACACCATGGTTGCTTCAAGAATTAATTTTCAACAAGGGGCTAAGAATAACTAAGACTATTAAGGCACATCGTTTGGCAACCCTCTTCATATTTCACATTTCAAGTACCATGGCCTGCCTACATCCATTGTGTCAGATAGATATCCTTGAATGACAGATAATTTCTAGAAGGGTCTCTTTGAAAATCTAGGTACTAAGCTCAATTTCTCTTCAGTCTATCACCCACAAATGGATGGCCAAAGTGAAATAACCAACTCCATGATCCTTGATTAACTGAAAGCCTATATCCAAGAAGCAGATCAACATTCTCAATGGGAGAAGTACCTACCTCTTGTAGAGTATGTGTACAATAACATTGTACATACTTCTACCGGAAAAGCACCATTTGAGGTCATCGAGGGATGATCCAAAAGCCCCTTGCTACTCAAAGTACATGGGAAGATCGTCGTTGCTGATGAATATAGCTGAGATTCAAAAAAATATTTTCAAAAGATTAAAGAAGCTATATTTATCTTTTAGCAAAAGAAAAAGGTTGTTGCTAATAAGCACAAAATATCGTTGACCTTCAAGCAAGATGATTGGGTCTTGCTTGAGTTTCCTAAAGTTTGTCTTACGGCATACCTCAGGAAAGAATCATGTGGGACACCAAAAGTATTATGCTAAACTAGCAAAAAGATATTATGGTCCCTTTCAATTGAAGTTGCCCAATCATTGTCTCATACACAATGCCTTCCATGTAAGATTACTCAAGCCTTACAAAGAAGAGCCACCTAAAGAATCCATCATTGAAGATCCTCCAAAATTTGAAAGTCAAGAAGAGCTACTTCAACCGGAGTCCATCCTACGACATGAAGAGATGGTCTAGCGAGATGGTAAGATTATCCGACGATGTCTTATCAAATCAAAAAGTATCCTTTCAAAGATGTTAGATGGATGCAAGAAATCCAACTTGATGATAGTATGAACCTTATCAAGGCATACAATGACTTGAGTAAAGCACATGTAAATGTATATAATGAACAAATTTTTTGTCTTAAAATTTATGACTATCTCTCTACGGTATTGTGCTAAAAAATTAAAGTATGCATGCCTATGTTTATGTTTATGGCAAGTACGTCTCCCAACCACCAAGTAGAACTTGTCAATGTACTTGGAGTATTGATATAGACTATAGAGTAGACATGCTTGCGGGAGCTAAGTCTCTCAAGCACCAAAAGGATTGATCATCCATTTGGAAAGATATCTTTGTGTAAAAAGGGATCCTCTACCCACTAGGAAACCATGGACTAATGACTATGCTTTATCTTTCCTACCTCATTGTCAAGGACAACGACTATGATGTGAAGGATGAAGTAATGTCATGAAATCTAATATCTAACTTTCTCAAATGATTTTCTCATATTAAACTGGCCATATGAAATGGGAAGATAAAGGGAACAAGAGTTAGAATATTAAATGTGATGCTAGACTTATCTCGGTAAGGGACCAAAAGGAGAGACAGTCTACCAAAGAGCAATGTGAACCCAATGAATCTTGAAATGATCTTAGGGTAAGCTTCATTAGGCATCCAAAGGTTAATGCTAAAGTCCATTTGGGCCTGGGACTTAAAGGGAAAGGCCATTGCCAACACTCGATATTCTAACCATTAAATAAGTGCACTAAGGTCGTCTTGAGGTTGCAAGTAGCCAAGTGGGGAGTGCAACTTGCATGGGGTAATCCCTAATACCTTACAGTAAGAATGAAGTGTGGGATGGTCATCCAAGTTTAACACCATATCCTTGGCCATGTACACATATTGAACCTTAGCTATCCAGCCATTATCGGTCACTTTGAAAGCAAGAACACGACCTTTCCAATGGTTTGTTACTTTATCTCACTTGGTTCTCTTCACTCTGTGTACACCTTTGCATGAAGGAAGCATTGTTACCCAATCATTCACACAAAAAGACATGGGTTTCCAAAGACCATCCTCTCTAATGTTATGAAAATCATAAGAAGTTATGTTAAGAGGAATGACGTGTAGAAGACGCCATGGAAACTCAGAGATCAGAGAAAACACAAGGCCTACAAAGAAGAAACAATGCTACTACTTTACTTTCTAAGAGATAGCAAGAAACAAATACAAGTACCATTAATGCTAGATTCAGAGTTGCAATAAAGTCATAGGGAGAAAAGACAAATCTTGCGAAAAAAGGTAAAGCCAAAGTGGACCTTCCACCGATGAACACAAAAGGTGTGACAACATATGCCTCAACATCAAAAAAACCCTCACGAATTAGATTCTTCTACCAAGTCAGGCTTTCCAAAATTCAAGTCAATTGCTGACCCAACTGAAACCTCTATGGAGACACCTAGAAGATCAAAGGTATGTCAATCCAAGTACTCAAGAAAGCAAAAGATAGTCAAGCAAGTGTTTGTTCTGAGAGTTTAGTAAAAGTCAGTGATCTAGTGTCGATTGAAAATAGTAGATTATAACAGAAAGACAAACACATGGGATGGATAGCATCATAATGGAGCTTAAAAGAACATAAGTACTATAGAGGTAATAGAAAGCTATGGGTACCAAAACTGTAGTTTGGAGCATATGAAGTGAAATCAAGACCCTCCCAAGAAAGAAGGCCCAAGGTATCAACCTCAACAATATCCCAAGACGCTTAATAAATAGATCTACAACAAAATGATATCAGATGCTAAAATATATTACAATTCTTTAGAGGATACATAACAAAAATGGATCACAAAGAATATTCCTCTTGGATAAGGATTTTACAAAATCTTTACAAAGATTTGGCAGACAATCAACCAAAGACCAACTGCAACTACACAAGAACTGCATGAAGATCTCATAAGCTCAACAAGACCTCAAGCTAGACAAAGTAATCAAAGAACCTATAAAGGTAATGGAGAGATTTGGATTCCTAAGTCTTCCAATTCTCCAAGTCAAAAAGTTAGATGAGTACAGTCAATCCAGGCCTACAACAACCTCAAAGGCAATTGGAGAATCAAATACACAATGGAGTTTCAGAGTCAAAGAAGAATAACCCAACCAACACAAATGAAGATTCAAAGATAATGAAACATGTATGGAAAAAGAAACCTTCAATGCCAACTTCGTCCTTCAATAATCCTCATTTTGAAGATTCAACCTTTATTTTATCTGACGAAATGTTTGTAGTAAGTTCAAGAATGTGAAAAGTGAAGTCACCAGGGTGCAAAAAACATTGTTTGGCATAGTCAAAATCAAGCTATTGAGCCACTAAATGAGCAAAGCGTTAGACCCAAAGTTTCAAGTCATATTAAACTATGTGCTAAGAGTCCTAGTTATTAGGCTTACTCTCAAGCTAAAAGAGTTAAGCATATATAAGTCATGTCGCTCATGTTGGGATGAATGAGCATAAGAGTCAAAGTCTATTAACTTAATCATGGTGGAGTGACGTAGAGTCTAACACTCACACATGGTGCACAGTAAGATGAGAGCACCTATCCTTGACAACAAAAACCCTTCTTCAAGGAGTGCCAGCTTGTAAAGCCACATCGTATTCTTTTATAGCTACACCTTCTCATTGAAGAACCCCTCAAAAATCTTTCTTACACAATTTATTGTTTCCCATGCATTTTTGTATATGCATATATACAATGTCCCATCATTGGACATATGCATTAGACACTCTTGTTTGCTTTGACCTATGCACCTTGAGTGGACTAGAGCAGGAAAACCAATGTTCCATCATGCTAATCTCATGTTTGCTACCCTTTTATCTCCATATCGATCAGGCAAATAATCCCTTCAGTACTTAAATTATATTTCCTATGCTGATAAGTACTCCAATAATGCACATATCCTAAAGGCACTTTTTTCCCACTGGGGTTTTTTCCTTTGGTTATCCAAGTATTGGACCCTAATTTAGATCTTCATCATTCTACTTTCCTTCTGCATACTCTTAATAAATAAAGAAAGCCTCGCCATATGCTGCTAGAACGAAAAAATGCAACATCATCTCTCACATCGGAAACAAATTTGGACCAATGAAGATGCTACATCAGATGAAACCTCATCAACAAACTCAATGACACATGAAACCATATATCCCATCAACAATCGATCAAAAACCTTCCATAGCCTCCATGGACACTTTTCCATAGTGCCCGAGGATGAGCACTAAAATTGGAATGGTGGAATGTTAATTGAGCTGAGGTCAGTTAACAAAATTTGCTAAAGACCAAAGCCTTGCCAATGCATATCAAAGATAGATGTGAAGAAGTGGTAAAGATTGGAGCTACACACTTTTACTTTCTTCTAAGATGACCATGTATTGTAAATTCTTGATTTATTCAAAGCCATTGTAATATTTACAATGTGTTATGGGCTCAATGAGAGTTCTGAGCTATAAAGAATAGGTCCATTAGTATGCCTAAGTTGCAGATTCAGTAAGTTTTGGAGCCCTAAAGGGCTCGCGTGCCCGGACATTTCATATTTTTACCCTAAGTATATAAGGTAGTGTGTAAAAGAAATTTGATTTCTCAACTTTAATTGTTGAGACCACTCTTTGGTGAGAGCTCATGAGGTGTGTGGCAATGGAGGCCTTGAGCTTCTCCTTCGTGTGACTTGATTAACACTAATCAATGCTTAATTCTCTTTTACTATCCTCTCACATACATCTTATGATTGCTAATGATGATTTGATGACTTAGATAATAACTAATTAGTGGTTAATACCACTCTAATCTTGTGTGATTTCCCTCTATTCTTTGTGTGTGCTTGTAGGTTTGATTGGAGTGCGGATGCTCAATGGATCTATGTGTGTGCGCTTGTGATTAGTGTGTTACATGATATGATTAGTGATGTGCCCATATTTGCAATCATTAGTGTCTGTGATTGGGTTGATTTGAGGTGAAGAGAAGTGGATGTGGAGATTGCCAGGCGTCGTGGCTTAGCTCCTCCATAAGCAGAGAAGCCCACTTCATAGAGTTGCCATTCATGTTTCCATGATTAGCTCACTAATTGATGAGTGTTTCCATGCCCTAGCTGGGCATCTCATCCCTCCGAATTGACAAGTATTGTTGTCCATTGGAACTATGCTATGATGGCACCCCCAACAACTAGTCTATGAGATACTGGTGAATCTCCCACAAGGACGTGATCAAAAGCCCTAGAAGCTTCCATAATGAAGCAGTTTCTTGCAAGTGATGTCAAAGACAAAGTTCTTACCAAATGGCAAAGTTTGAAGTTGTCTCCCTACTATCTATCCACAAGTATGTGGACATGTGTTGGGATTTGCATCTCAAAGCTAGTGTTTACAAAAAGATAGACTTTGGAGAACAAAAACAATAGTTTTGTGTTGGGCTAGCTGAAGACAAGGCCAAATATGTCAATTCTCAAAGGCCTAGGACCATCTCTGTGGTCATATATATAGTATGGTTGCTTCACAAACCAATTTTCAACAAGGGGCTAAGAGCCTAAGAGGAATTCAAAGCCCATGAAAACTAAACACCAAATGAGCCTAAAGAGAAGAACAATGATCAAAACTCCTTGATGGGAAACTTGAGCAACAACAACAAAAAATCTAAGGATAAAGGAGTCTACATGGGTAAGAATAGACTCTCCCCTTAAGAGCTAGAGTTTTTTTGCAAAGACAACATGTGCTTCATGTGCGGGGAGCAAGGACATGGCTATCGCACTTTCTTACAAAGAGATGCATGCAATGAGCCACCTAGAGCTTCTACGGTCGAAACTCCAAAAGGGGATGCTCATTGTGAAGGATCTTCCTTTTTCTATGCTTGGGGAAAGGTGAGAGAACATGATTCCTTTATCCTTTTTGACCCTGGCTCAACTCACTACTTTATATCAACATAGTTGGCTACCAAGTAAGACATACAAGATTTTGAGATGGGAGACATTGTGACTACCGATGGGGATTTCAAGGGACAAAACGCATCCGTTACTTTATTAATTGATAAATTGATGCTTCATGTCCAAATCTACGTCGACAAAGAGGACTTTTTCATCTCCCCTCTCTAGCATGACGATGTTATCCTAGGGGCACCATGGTTCCATCGCATGGCTACCAATTTGAAGGCCCATGAAAGGAGATTATATTTCAAGTACAGGAAAAAAATATGTACATGGATGCTAATGAGTCGAGTAACACCATAACCCATGTAAATGCGTCTGTTTTTTATAAGTCAATGAAAAGCTCAATTTTGACGTACATGATTTTGATCAAGGAATCTCTAAATAATCTCAATGTTTTACTAGATAAAAATGATCACAATCAAGAGGAATTAGAGTTGTCTATTTTCTTAAGTACATTCCAAGATGTTTTTATTGAGGATATCCCTAGAGAGTTACCTCCAAAAACAAGGGATGGCGATCATGCAATAGAGCTTCTACCAAGAAGCTCACAGCCTAAAAAGCCTCCTTATCGAGTTTCACAAGCTCATCAAAAGGATATCATGAGGCAATTCCATGAGCTGGTAGAAAAAGGGATGGTGAGGCCTATCTCTTCACCAAGTTCTTTCACTTGTCCTCTTAGTCCAAAAGAAAGACAGCACATATCGTATGTGTGTAGACTATAGAACACTAAATAGATTTCCCGTGCCACGGGTAGAAGATCTATTGGATAAATTACAAGGTTCTACTTACTTTAATAGGATTGACCTTGAAAGTGGCTATCATTAGATAAGGGTAGTCAATGAAGATATTGTAAAGACCACTTTTTGCATGACATTAGGTCTTTAAGAATATCTTGTCATTCCTTTTTGGCCTGACTAATGCTCCGGCTACATTCAACCACTTAGTGGAGAAAATCTTTAGGCCCTATCGCAAGTTAACTGGAATATTCTTTGATGACATCATCATCTATTCCAATTCTCTCGAGGAGCATAAGCAACATCTCCGGGTAATATTTCGAGTTCTAAGAGAGAGAATGAACGTTTCATTTTTTAAAAGAAAAATGAATTTTTCCTACAAGAGATTCAATACTTAAGTCACATTATCTCTCAAGATGGCATCTGAATGGATAAATCAAAGATAGAGGCAATCAAAGATAGAGGTAATAAAAGGATGGCCTAATCCAAGGAATCTACACAAGCTACAAAGCTTTATTGGTATGTGTGCATACTTTAGACACTTCATAGAGAAATTCTCCGCTAATAGAAAGATCATTACATGACTTCACAAAAAATAACATTAGTAGGTATACATAGATTGCAAAAGAGCAAAATGCTTTTGACAAGCTCAAAGAGAAGATTATCTCTCAACCTATGCTTACACTGTCGGATATCTCAAACCCATTTGAGGTTCAATGTGATGGTTGTGGAGATTGCCTTGGAGAAGTTTTGCTTCAATAAGGAATGATGGTGAGCAAGTATTGGGTATCTACAAAAAGGAGATATTAGCTATTTTACATGCCCTAGACTCATGGAAGCACTACCTTTTGGGGACTCCATTCATCCTATGAACGGATCACCAACACCTCAAGTACTTCATGACGCAAACCAAGATCTTCAGCAAACAAATGAGGTGGGAAATTTCTCTTTTGCAATCTCATTTTCATATTGCTTACATTGCCAACAAGCACAATCGAGTGGTCGGTGCACTATCATGACAACCAAGAGGAAATGTGGTTTCAATAGCAACTCACAATGATCTATCTTCTATGATAGATGAGTATGCTATTGATCCCAATTTCAAGGATGTAATGTCAGCCCTTGCATTAGGAAAGAAGAGGAACCATTCACCTTACAGGATGGTTTTCTCTATGGAGATAGGCTATGCATTACTAATTCAATCCGTGAGAAAGTAATGTATGAATCCGATTTCCCTCCCTATGCAGAGCATAAAGGGATTCAACCTACTCTTTGAGGAGTTGAGACCTGCTTCTATTGTCCTACCATGAAAGTAGACGTACAAGAATATTTTTCAAAATGGATGGTATTCCTAAAGACAAAGTATGATAGAGGGAAGCAACATGGATTGCTCCAGCCATTTCTGATTCCTAATTCACCATGGGAGAGCATATCCATGGATTTTATCTTTGGATTGCTCAAGTCTATCCATGCAATTATAGGAATATGGACAATAGCCAGTAGGTTTAGCAAACAAGCACACTTTATACCTATCAAGAAGACTATTAAGGCACATCAAATGAAACACATCTTCATATCTCATATTTTCAAGTACCATGGCTTACCAACATCCATAGTGTCGGATAGAGATCCTAGAATAACCAATAATTTCTCGAAGGGTCTATTTGAGAACCTAGGCACAAGGTTAAATTTATCCTTGGCGTATCACCCACAAACAGATGACCAAAGTGAGATAGCTAACCTTACGATTCTAAATGTACTAAAATCCTATGTTACAGAAGTAGATCAACGCTCGCAATGGGAGAAGTACCTACCCCTCATAGAATACGCGTACAATAATATTGTACATACTTCTATGGGAAAGGCGCCTTTCAAGGTCATAGAGGGAAGATCTAAAAGTCCTTTGCTACTTAAAGTACATGGGAAGATCTTCATTGCTGCTGATGAATATAGACGAGATCTACAAGAATCTTTTCAAAAGATTAAAGATGCTATATCCATCTCATAGCAAAGGTAAAAGGCTATTGCTAACAAGCATTGAAGAGCCTTAGACTTTAAGGAAAATGATTGGGTCTTGCTAAAGTTTCCCAAGACTTGTCTGAGGCTATGGGCCACCAGAAGCATTATGCTAAGTTCGCAAAAATTTACTATGGCCCTTTTCAAATTCTTAAGCCAATCAACAAGATGGTTTATCAATTACAGTTTCCCAACCATTGGCTCATACACAATGCTTTTCATGTGAGACTACTTAAGCCTTACAAAGGAGAGCACCGAGAGAATCAATAATTGAGGGCCCTCTAGAGATCTCATGAGGATCAAGAAGATGTGATCCATCCCAAATCCATCCTTCAACATGAAGACAAGGTACTACTACATGGAAAGATTATTTGATGGTATCTTACTAAATTCAAGAATTATCCTTTTGAAGATGCCGGATGATTACAAGGAACACAACTTAAGGATAATGTGAACCTTGTCAATGCTTACAATGATACAATAGAGTAAGCAAATGTAAATGACTTTTTAATAAACAATTTTTTTGTCTTATAATAATTTATTTCTTTCTTTGTGCGCAAATTTAAGAAGTATGCATGCTTAGAACCATGTTTGTGGTGACGATGTCTCCCAAACACCAAGTAGAATTTGTCACTCTACTTTGGAAGTATGATATGGACTAAAGAGCAGAAATGCTTGCGACAGCTGAGTCTTTCAAGCACCAAATGGATTAGTATCCATTCTGGAATGATATCATAGGGTAGAAAGGGATCCTTTATCCACTAGCAAACCATGGACTAATGACTAGGCTTTACCTTCTCTACCTCATAGTCGAGGACGACTATGCTTTCAAGAGAGAGGTAATGTCATTAAATCTAATATCTCACTATCCCAAATGATTTTCTCATACTAAAGTGATCATTTAATATGGTAAGATAAAAGGGAGCAAGAGTGGGAATATTAATATGTGATGTTAGATCTATTCTCAACAAAGGATCGAGAGGAGAGATAAAGCTTATCTAAAAGAGGGTCCAAATGGAGAGAGGTCTACCAAAGAGCAACGTGCACTTAATGGATCTTTAAAAGATCTTGGGTTACACTTCATTGAATCCTCCAAAGGTTAGTGTTAAAAGCCATTAGTACTAGAATATCCTAATCCTGTTTTGCAGACTTCGCTGAAAAAATGTGGGGAGTAGTAGTGCGCTTCACAGACAACACAATCAATGCATGAGCCTGTGCATCTTTTACATCCCAAAGAGCTTGCTTAGCTACAGGCAAAACAGCTCTGACAGCATCAATCCTACCACCAAAACCTTCAACATCGCCTACATCCTCAGAACCAAGATGTACATCAATGCCCTGCACAATGTTTCAAACGCCCTTTAACAGAAGGTCATTTTGCATTATGTAAGCCCACATAGGGTAATTGTCCCCATCCAATCTATCCTCAACAGAATAAGTGTTGAATACATCTGTGTTGTTGTCAGCCATGGCAGTGAATGTTGAACCTAATGTGAAAATTGCCCAAAATGAGGAGAAACAAAGAGGGAACAACACGTACTATATAGCACAAACTATGGTAGACTATACCAGACCTATTATGAAGAAAAGGACACTGACAAAAAAATTTCACAAAATGACGGAATAGCACGTGCAGTCCGTAGCATGTAGTGGAAACCGAGACCAAAATAAGCCCAAATAAAAAATATGTGCAAACTTGTGTTGAAGCTGCTGGCGACTAAGCCCGAGAGGACGTAACCTACTCCAATACCAATTGTTGGAAATAGGGTTGTAGGAAAGCACACGCAAGACACACAACAGAGAGTGTATTACTTAGTGTGCAATGGAAGGATAGATAGCCCTAGAATGATTGGCATATAAACAATGCATGAGGGAAAAATCCTCCTAGTGAGGGAAAAAATTCACAGGTGGTCCTAAGTGTGTTCACAACTACATGTATATGGTAACACGACCAACTAAGATAAAGCTCGCAAGAGGCAAGATTCAATGGCATGCTCATCTTCTCTACCATATTCATTACTATGCTAAGCTAAGCTCTAAGAGTAATCTATGGTAAGGAGAATACTTCTTTCTCGTATGTTACATCTTCCTCCTCTTCAAGCTCATCCTCCGCCTTCTCAGGTACCAACCTCCGCTCTCTGTCGAATCAATTCTTGGTCCTCCTCTCCGTTCCTCTTTGTTCTTCCTGTATTAAGGCAATGCCATACACAACTTTGAGGGCCTCTTCTTGAGTATATCCTATGTCTATTAGAGCATCATATTGCTCTTTTTTCTCTTGAATTGGATCCGTTGCCTACTTTTCTTGCTGTATTTTGGGCTTTTCTAGCACATCCACCTCAACTTCAGTAGTCGTTTCCTCCACTATCTTTTCTTCTCCTTCAGGACTAGACTCTTCTACCTTGCCCTTGCCCTTGTCACCTCCTTTTAATTCAGCTTTAAGGTGCTGAACTTCTGCTTCGGTAGAGCATGTCCTGGGTTAGTGGAAAATGATACTTCTTCCTTCTGCATCCACTAATCCAGTTTGGCATTTCACCTCCTTTTAATTCAGCTTTAAGGTGCTGAACTTCTGCTTCGGTAGAGCATGTCTTGGGTTAGTGGAAAATGATACTTCTTCCTTCTGCATCCACTAATCCAGTTTGGCATTTTTTCTCCGTCTAATGTAGCAAGCTTGACGGCCCCGCTTGGTGATAGATCTTTAATCACAAGAGGTCCCATCCCCCGCTTTTTAAACTTTTTTGCATGTTGTTTTAGAGTGTATACTAGGACAAAGTCCCCAATCTTAAACTCTTTAGTTCGCACATGCTTATCAAAAAACTCTTTTTGTCGCCTTTTTTTGAGCGTAGATTGAAGCCACGGCTTTTACGCAAAGCTCATCTAGCTTTTCAAGGTCGTTTATTCTATCTGAAAGCTCATGTCCTGTCCACTCCAATTCCTTAGATACTCTTAGTGTTGGAATTAAAAATTCTATTGGTAAGATAGCATTCAAACCAAAAACCATGTTGTACGGGGTCGTTCCTATCGATGTTTTATATGCTACCCTATACGCCCATAGTGTCGAATGCAATTTCTAGTCCCAATCATTTCTCGACTCTGATACAATCTTTGTAAGGACCGTGCATATGGTTTTGTTCGTTGCCTCAGCTTGTCCGTTGGCTTGTGGATGATATGGAGCTGATTTGCGATGTAGTACCATGAATTCGTCTAGAAGGATCTCTATCACTTCATTTATGAAGTGTGTACCTCAATCACTCACAATTTCTATTGGTAATCCATATCGTACAAAGACATATTTATATAAAAATTATGACGTGGTCTTGGCATCTGCTTTTTGAGTTGCTTTTGCCTCAACCCACTTTGTTAGATAGTCCGTCGCCACAATGATGTATTGTGCATGAGTCCTATATGCAGGAGGTCAGATAGGTCTAACATAATCAATCCCCCATTTTGCAAAGGCTCTTGCTTCTATCATTGGTCTAAGCGGCATATCATCTCTTTTGAGTGGTACTTTTTTCCGCTGACAGTCATCACATCCTATTACGTATTCCTCAGCGTCCATGTGTAATGTCGGCCACCATATTCCTGCAGCTAAGACAATTTTTGATGTCTTATCACCTGAGAAATGGCCTCCACCTACTCCTCCATGAGCCTGCTCTAGGATTATCACTTACTCCGACTCTGATGCGCATATCCTAAGCTGGTTGTCCTTTTCTCTCTTATAGAGTTGATTTCCTATTAAAGCGTAATCTCGCGCTTCTGTCTGTACAACTCTTTGATACGCTTTTGAGGTTCCCTCTGGAAAAGTTCTATTTTTGAGATATTCAACAATATAATGACTCCATTCAGGAGTGATCATTGTCTGATACAATGTTGAATACTCAATTGGAGTTTTTGACGAACATGTAATACATACTATGACATATTCATGTACACTCTCTTTCATTCCTGGCCAGTAGACTCCCAGTTGTAACACATTCCTGTACGTTGTCGAGAAATTTGCGGTCTTGCAAGGAAAGCATCGGGCTTATAGCTGTGAGAGTTTGTGAGAGAACTCAACAAAAACTATATGAAGGAGTTAAACCATAGATGCCATGAAGACTAGGGTTTGGAAAGAAGTGCAATCAAAGAAGACTCACTCTTTCTCTCTTCCACTCACACACACAAAGAAAGAACACAAAAGAAAATGTCAAAACAATACGAAGATGAAAACATCAAGGCTATGGTCATATCGTATCATGGGTAATATGAAAGGGTTAATAGATGAGTTAATAGCATTCAATCGTGGTTGACCAAATAGGCTACGAATTGTTCTTTGGAATTGTAGTTTTGTGCTTACCATAATATATATTTTGTCTAGTGATTGGGATTAATCGTGTGTACAAATCCTCTTGGTTTATAGCAAGATAACTACGCTTACATCAAAAGAAAAATTATAGTCTATGAGAGGTAGTATGATGGGATCCGGTGATAGAAGTATTTCATTGAGCCTTTCAGGGCCGAAGAGAAACACTATACGTTGTTGAAAGTGTATTTTATGGCTAATCCATACGTTAATTCTAATAGATCGTACAGAGTGAAAGCGATAGAAATGATCATCATGTGGGTTATTCATCTAGGATAATATGTGAGAAATGTAGATATGAGAAAAATGTAGATATGAGAGAAGTGAAGAGATGAGAAGTTTCCCTCCCAAGCCCTATTCTTGCCCGTAGGCAATAAGGATACTGCGGGGAGAGATGTACCTGTAGCAAGGAGAACCTAAAATTTGTAGAGAGGATGAATTACTAAGAGTGAGAGAGATAGGTTTGGTTAAGGAGATGAGATTAGATACATATATATATATATATGTCGGATTAGAAATGAAAAAGAAAACAACAAGAAATCAAGAAAACATCAATGTAGAACACATCTTACTTGACAAACCCTTCGGCACCATTATTGATGGAGAGAGAAGAAGAGGGGAGCACTCCACTTTGATTGATACGCCAAGTACAACACCTTCTTTGATTAGAGTTGATCTTCCAAGGATAGCGTACAAGAATGGCTAGTCTTCCTCTAGGAGAAAGTGTAGGCTTGGGCTTATGTTAATGGGGCTAAGTACAATTAGGCATTACTACTCACTCCCTCAAGAATTCCTCTCATCGATGGCTTGAATGCTTGAGTTTCTTTTCAAGGAAGAAGAGGTCCCCTTTTATAGGTGAAGGGAACCCCCAAGGGTTTACACAAGAAGAGAGGAGCCAGTGTGAATAGGAATTGGAAAAGTTAGAAATGAGCTGTTCCTACATGATGTGGGCAGACTGGGGTCCAGTATTTTGATCATATCTCCTTAACCGTGGCTCCAAATAAAAAAGTAAAAATATGGGCAGAAACTTCAGCTCATTAGCTACGATTTTCATTTCAAAATCATTTTCCAATTCGGATTGGAACCTTGTGTAAAAAATTCATCAAAATAGGGTCCATTTCTAGCAGCAAAAGTCTTCCCGTGCTCCCCTTAGCCTAGAATTTCATTTAATTCGAAAGGACACCTCATGCCATATGAAAGCATGACATTGCTCCTTGACAAAGTTTTGTAATCATGCTTGCAATAATGCATTAAAATAAGTGTATCTTTGAAATCATGCCACCTAGTGTCCCACTAGGATTTGATTCCCTCCTAGTAGCTATTTAAAAAGAAATATAAAAAAAGTATAAAAAATACATAGAATATATATATATTGGAGTTTACCCTAGATATAGGATCTAGCTAGGGTGTGAGATGATAATGAGATAGTAGAAATAAAGAATCGATGCTTTTTGCCCCAAGTTAAAGAGGCGGAGCTATTGATGCTTTTCCCATAGTATTTTCTGATGGTAAAGTAAGAATAGGTTACCCTTGAGAAAAATAATAGGATGAGATAGAAGGCTTATTATTATACTTAAATATGCATATGTACATTATAGGAAAGATAATTATGTATCTAAAAAATTACAAGATAACTCTTGTAGCATGCGTTCCCACTATGTACGTGTCACAGCACGACAACGTGTTCCTTCTTGAACTATGAAATGTACATTCGTGAACATGTGCTTCTCGCATATATATGTTATATTCTTCAGGATTGATGCATAACCTTAAAATGTTATCAGTTCCTAAGTGATACAACCTTCCTGCAATCAACTGAAGATTTTTGGATTGCTGAATAATAACTTGTTTTTGGTTGTATTCTTTTCGATCAAGCCGTCCTCCATAGGTCAATAGACTAAAAAAATCCTGAGACCACTTTGGTATCATTTCTATGTTGAATAAGTACGCATCTAGCATGTCGTCATCTACACCTATAGGGTCTTCTCCATTCGTCAACCTTGAAAGGTGATCATCTCTGAGATGTGTCTTCCCTTTCTTTACTACTACCGTGAAGTCGAATTCTAACAAGATGATGAACCATATTACTATCCGTCCCGTATTGCATGGTTTGTTCACTAGGTAGAGCAAGGCTTGATGATCTGTGAAAAACACAAACTTATTAGCTAGAAGATAATGCTAAAATTTCTTCACAGCATAAATCATTCCTAATCCCTCTCGCTCTGTTGTTGTGTAATTCCTTTCAGCATTGTTGAGCTGTCTACTAGCATAGCAGATTGGAAAATCCATGTTTCCTTCTTCTGGGTGAGCCAGGATGCATCCTATTGCATATGCCGAAGCATCTATATGCACATGGAATATCTTCTCCCAATCTGGTGATTTCAAGACTGGAGCAGTAATGAGTGCCTCTTTCACTTTCTTGAAGGATTCCTCACACTCCTCTGTCCATACGAAATTCACTATTAGCCTGTAAAGTGGTTGGCCATTATAGCGTACATGTAAATGAATCGTCTATAATATCCACAATGTCCCATAAAGCTCTGCCCTTGTTTCACGTTGGCTGGTCTAGGCATATCCACTATTACTTTTATCTTTTCCATATCCGTGGATATTCCGTTATATGAGACAATATGTCCCAAAATTATGCCTTGTCGGACCATAAACACACACTTCTCAGGATTGAGACAAATGCGATATGTTCTACATTTCTCGAATACCTTTCTTAGGTGTTCTAGATGCTCATCTCTCAAAAGGGAGTGTACACACAAATCATCCATGTATATTTCTAGAAACAAACTCAAATACTCTTTGAAAGCATGCGTCATCAGCCTTTGGAATGTTGCGGGAGCATTAGTTAAACCAAACGGCATAACCCGATACGCATAGATTCCCCATTCCATTGCAAAAGTTGTTTTGTGTTGATCCTCTAGCGCAATGGCAAGCTGATTATATCCTGAAAATCCATTTAGAAAAGAATATGCTCTTTCCCCGGATACACATTCTAGAACATGATCAATTATCGGCAAGGGATAATTGTCCCTGATTGTTGCGGCATTTACTTTCTTCAAATTGACACACACTCGGAGTTTCCCATTTTTCTTAGGCACTACCACAATCGGAGATTGACGACAATTTCACAAACTTCATTATCTCCCAAGTATACATACCTAAAATTACCTTTGGTGTGATCTTGGAAATGCTACTTGTGCAGTGCTCAATGGAATGAAGCCCCAAAATCTACTATCTAGGAATTAGACACATTGTATAATGAGAGAAATAGAGCATCTTGCTCTACTTTACCTATCACATTGGCCTCTGATATAGGCTCTTTGTCTTGAGACTCTGACTCCTTCTTCTTCTTGGACCAAAAATCCTTCTTTATGTGGTCCTTCTTGCCGCAATTCCAACATTCAAGAATTGACTTTGTGCGTGACTTGCTCTGCCTTGAGCGATCACAACCCTTTTGGTTTTGAACCTCTCCTTACGCATTCCTTTTGTTTCCGCTGAAAGTGCAACACTTGATGATTCAATTGTGCTTATCCTTTGAATTTCCTTGCTTAGAAGAACACCCACAACATCATCAAACGTAAGAGTATTTGTGCTAGAAATAGAGTTACTTACAACCATCACAAGGTTGTCCCAACTATATGGTAGAGACAATAGTTTAAGGAGAGCTTGCACTTCGTCATCGAAATTGACTTTCACCATTTGAAGTTGACTTATGTCGGTGGTATAGTCATGTAGGTATTCTACAAGTGAACCATTCTATGTTATCTTTAGATTGAACAAGCGCTTCATGAGAAATACCTTATTGGATGCCGTTGGTTTCTTGTAGCACTACAAGAGGCTATTCATATTAGCGACGCTCACACAGCGACGCTCAAAAAAAAATTTCCCGGCGTCGCTACGAGCGTCGCTATGAGCGTCGCAAATTTACAAAGAAATTTGCGACGCTCATAGCGACGCCGGCTGGGGTAAAAAAATAACCGAGCGCGCCCAAAAACTCAGATCTCAGATCTGAGTTTTTCGGCGCCCTCAAGCAAGGAGTAGGTAACGCTCTCTCTCTCACTCTCTCTCTCTCTCTCTCTCTCTCTCTCTCTCTCTCTCTTTTTTTCTCCACACACATACACACACACACACACACGAGGAGAGGAAGGAGAGCCAGGTATGCTCCTTCCCTCTCCTCATTCTCATGTTCCCTTCCCCTCTTTCTCTCTCCCTCTCTCTCTCTCTCACACACACACATAGTGTTTTTGAGAGAGAGAGAGAGAGAGAGAGTACAAACAAAAACAAAAACGCACACACACATACATAAACAAAGAATGCATACACACATTGAGAGAGAAAAAGAGAGAGAGCATGCATAAACAAAAAACGCACGCATTGAGAGAGGAAAAGAGAGAGAGAACATGCATAAACAAAAAACGCACACATTGAGAGAGGAAAAGAGAGAGAAAACATGCATACGATCCAAAAAAACGCACACACATTGAGAGAGAAAGAGAGAGAAACTAATTTAACGTCGTAGGAAACTAATTAAAATTAAAAGACCTAAAGATCTAGCCGACGAGGAGTTGAACTCAAGACCTATTATTCAAGAGGGAAATGGCATAATCAATCTATCATACTTGGCATGGGTGATAGAAAGGTTATACCATTTATCTCTTTTTATTGGCACACACATCCACACACGCGCGCACACACAAGAAGAAGAGAGTTATAACGTCGTAGGAAACTATCTTAAAAGACGTTAAAGATTAGGTTATATGTAGACTTACATTAAATTAGATTTAGGTTTATTTTTAACTAGATTTACGTTTATTTAAGCTAGATTTAGATTTACGTTATATTATATTAGATTTAGGTCTCCATAGACTGCGATGCCTGCATGAAGCGGGTGAAGAAAGCCCTCAATGGAATATAGGGTATTGCTGCCTTCACTCATGGTGGGCTCCGTCGATCCAAAAGTACTGGTGAAATGTCTTCAGAAGATAGGGAAGAAGGTGGATCTTCAGGGCGGCAAGAGTCACTACATCCCCGACACAATGACCATCTAGACAACCTCTAGTCATTAGACTTACGTTAAATTAGATTTAGCTTTATTTTTAGTTAGATTTACGTTTATTTATATTTACGCTTATTTACGTTAGATCGAGTCCACGCAAGAATTACTTACGGTTTAAGGTTTAGAGTTAGACGAACAGTGAAAAGATCTACTGTGAAAAGATGTTAAGATGCTGTGAAGTGCTACAGCTAGAGAAGAGGCAAAGGGGTTTTGTCCACTACATGCGATATCATGTAGACGTGGGTGTGTAGATTTCTTGTACCCACAAATATAGGTATTGACCAATAAAGACGAGATTATAACCCGGTGGTTCTGATCTCCGTGCACCTCTAGACCGAGGTGTGCGGGGATTGGACATGACTAGAGAATGTGAGGTAAAGAGAGAGAGAGAGAGAGAGAGAGAGAGAGAGAGAGAGAGAGATAAGACGAAGAATGCCAATAGAATATTAAATTTTTTGTCCAGGTTATAAGTTTTTTATCCTCATTATGAGTAGCGACGAGGATGTGGGACCGTCCAACCGAAACACCTATCTCTCAACGAGGGTCTTATGTCCTTGTAATCAATGCAAGCATGCTGTGCGACGGACAAGACGTGTTTCTTTGCAGCACGTTCGCGAATTTGGCGAGTTCGATCCATCTATTATAGATCGAGTTGTTGCCAATTATAACTCATCGGACTCTGACGCTGGCCAACAAGCAGCAATCTTGCAACCCAATAGACGTGTTCGCAGGCGCTTTGGTCAAGCAGCATATGTGAGGCCACAAGATGTAGCCTCTGACAGCTCGGGGGATGATCATGCAGAGCACATTCCCAACGAGGCAATGTTTGAGCCCGAGATTGATGAAATGATCGAGACGATCATGGATTCAGAAAGGCTTATCTATGATGATATGAAAAGTGAAGCCGATACGCCATTGTATAATGGAGCACGTATGTCTAGATTGAAAGCACTCCTGGTTCTTCTCAACATGCAGGCAAAGTTTGGATGGAGTGACACTAGCATCACAGCGCTTTTCAGGTGATCTATTACAATTAGTTTACTTTAATAGAACTCTAAATGTATAATGATCTGATAGATTTTTACACGACTGTATCATATTTTTATGTTGTGTAGATTGCTGAAAGAGCACATACTACCAGCTGACAATGTGATGCCAGATTCCCGAGATGAAGCAAGAAAGATTTTGCGAAACTTGGGGATGGATTACAATTCTATCCACGCTTGTCCTAATGACTGCATTCTTTTCAGAGGGGAATACATAGACATGGAGAAGTGTCCGAAATGTGATTCCAAAAGATATCGAGTAGATCTCCACGGGACAAAAATTCCACAAAAGGTTTTGCGACATTTCTCTCTGCTTCCTCGCATCAAGCATTTCTTCGAATGTAAGTCCATGGCCGCCCTAGCATCATGGCATGAGGAGAATAAATCTTCGGATGGTGTGCTACGAATTCCTGCAGATTGCGTAGCGTGGAAACATATAGATGAAACATGGTCGGATTTTGCCAGGGAAGCTCGAAATTTGCGCTTAGGCCTGGCTATGGATGGCGTAAATCCATTTGGTCAAAGATCAACATCTTACAGTGTATGGCCCGTTGTCATCGTCAACTACAACATTCCCCCGTGGTTGACTACGAAGAAGGGGCACCTATGGCTAAGCTTGATTGTGCCAGGGCGATATAAAGTGGGGAATATGGATGTGTATCTTCGTCCACTATTGGAAGAGCTACAACAATTGTGGATTGGCATAGAGGTGGTGGATATGAGCCGACAAACAGGACGACGGAATGCTTTGATCAGAGGCATTCTAATGTGGACCATGCATGACTATCCCGGGCTAACAAAATGCTCAGGTGATCTATTGACACTCCTCACTCAGACACTGTAAATCTTGTTTTTTCCCATAGTTGATCTATTATCATGTGTATACATGCAGGGCTTCAAACAAGCGGATACAGAGCATGTGTCACATGTGGACCTAGACTGAATCAACCGATTTTGCATGCTTCACAATCCAGTGATGCAAAAGTGGATTTCACAATATGAGGATGCAAAGCAAGAGCGACAAAGGGCACGAATCGAGTGGAGACGGGGAAGACGACCACCGATGCACTATCCAGCGGTTCTGGAGAGCCTACCAACCTTCATGAGCTTAAGATGGTTGCACAACCAATTGAAAAGCGCACAACAATGCGGTGACGAAGTGACTGAAGAAGAGTGGGAGTACTCTCGGGTTGCGCGACCAAGGTAAGTTTGCAATGTACGACTAGCAAGTGACTTTATTTATAAACGTTTGAACGGCCACTCATAATCTTTGTTCGTTGTAGTATAAGTCATACACAGCAGCATGGTGTAAAGGTCGACATTTTAGGGTGGAACGAATCGACAAAAAGCGTTTTACTCAAGATTGTGGAATCATGGCAAAATTTGAACTGTCTAATCGACGACGTTCCTCTGATGCAGATCCTGTGGTGGCGGAACTCACTTACTTCGGCACGCTGCAAGAGATTTTGAGGATCGATTACAGAGGATTTTTTGTCGACTTGTTCGACGTGCAATGGTTCAAGATAATCATGGAGGGTCGCAACGCTACTGTGCATAGAGGAGAGTCTGGTTTTCTTGAGGTGGATTCTACTAAGAAATGGACTGACCTAAGAGACACTTTCGTACTACCCGAGCATTGTGAACAAGTAAGTATGTAAATAGTTAACATCCCCCTTTTACAAGTTATGTGCTTGAAAGCTCTCATGTAAGTTATGTGGCTCTGGCAGGTAATATTTCATCCTACAAAGTCTACATCAAACTGGTGGTACGTCATAGAGGTAGCCCCTCGTAGTGCAAGGACGTATGAAAGCTACCATGTGCCAATCACAACGATATCAATGGAGGAGATCAGAGAAGATGCTCAATCAGAAGCCGCTGCGGTGGTGCCAGACGAGCATCAGGATGCTACTACTCTATATGGGGTGCATGCAGAGGAGCTACAAAATGAAACAGAGGATATGTGTTTAAATGGAGAGCTCTATATAGATATAGGAAGTTATGCTGAGTTATGCAA
Source organism: Adiantum capillus-veneris (assembly GCF_014529385.1). NCBI lineage: Eukaryota > Viridiplantae > Streptophyta > Polypodiopsida > Polypodiales > Pteridaceae > Adiantum > Adiantum capillus-veneris. The sequence goes on along the minus strand of NC_140943.1, from coordinate 39,778,157 downwards.
GGATGAGAGAGAGATCTCTTAAAGCCACAAATATTGTATTTGAACAATTTTGCTCCGTGTTGTAAAAGCTCTGGCTCTCTAAGTACCTTCCATGGTGTATAACGCTCTTTTCTACTCGCACTCACATCTTTTGATTGAAAATTCTGAGTTTTCGACTTGCCTCTTCTATCACTCAATTCATTGCGTCATTGTATTTATATGCGTCATTACGTCATTGTATTTAATGGTCTTTGCGTCATTGTCTACTCTATTCATTCAATATTAAGTTTAAATATTCGTGTGTTTAATGCAGGTATGGATGATGAGGAGTTTCTTTCTTCTTTGTCACCGCAGCAGAGACAGTGGTACGTGGAGCGTCATCGCTCTGGCGCATCATCGCGCGTTCCTACTCCATCCGCATCTCCCTCTCTTTCGGAGCATTCGGCGCGCTCCGAAGCTTCGGTGTCGACGAGACGAGCTTCACACTCGTCTAGACACCGGCGCTCTAGTGGTGGCGGTGGCGGTTGTTGTGGGGATTCCGCCACCGATGCCTCCACACCGCCTCGTGTTCGACGAGGCTCTTTACCCTCCCCTTCTTTGCCCGCCCCCACACCAGCCACAGCATCGCCATCTACGCCAGGTTTTGCACGGCTGACTGTTCCTAGAAGCTACACACCTCTACCTACTCCGCCAGGAGCCACCCCACTCGACACTCCTCGCTTCGGGGCCCAGACGCCGGTGGAGACACCTAGCGTCCGTACCCCCATCGACATGCCGCTAGAGACCCCTGCCGGGACACCCAGGTTCACGCGTCACCGGCAAGAGGGCTTGCCTTACTCCATCGACATCAGCGGCGGCATCATCATGGATGATGACGGCAAGAAGGTGATATCGCGCATGCGTGGTCTTTGCTCTCAGCTGTTTAGACACTACATACTAAACAAATGGAGTGAAGTACCAAGTGATTTAAAAAACAGAGTTTGTGAAATATATAATAGAACAAAAGGTCAGACTTCAATACTTTGGGCCGCAAATTTAATGGACTTCCTCGCCGAAAGCATAGCAGTTTTGGCCTTGTGATCAAGACATTTAGTTGTTCTCCACCAAAATAGGACCATCAAGACCCAAGATAGAGGAAACAAGATTGTTATACTTTTGTATACGTGTTAAATGACTATTGGACTATTCATGAATCCTTAGATTAACAAACAACCATTTTCTAGCCGTTTTTGGCCCTAATGAGTCCTATCTAACTTTAGCCTCTCTAAATCCAAGATCCTTAGTTGAAGTTTCTCACTTCATCTTTCTCTACCACTTATTACCACTCTCAAACTTGCCATTTGTATCTCAATATGCAAAATAGCGGCCTTTCCAAACACTAGGTGATATGGAGTCTACCCTTGGGAGTTTCTAAAGGAGGTCCTATACCAATAGTGTAGCATTCAATGCTTGTCTATTCGCCGCCTGCTACTCAAGACCTCGTGTGTGTGTGTGTATGTGTGTGTGTGTTATGGTTTCGGCATAAATATGACGGAGGCAGGGTCCGAATTAATGAGAAAGGACGTAGAGAGAGACGTCTCTCTCTTTGCGAGCACAGGTGCAGGCTACACTGAGCCCGCCTCTAAGTCTGTTGCCTCGCTCTCTCTCTCTCTCTCTCTCTCTCTCTCTCTCTCTCTCTCTCTCTCTCTCTCTCTCTCTCTCTCTCTCTCTCAGCCCGCCTTTGTGTCTGCCGAATGAACGTCGTGCTGCCCTGTGTCGGGGGGGGGGGGGGGGAATTCCCTCCCCCATTATCTTTAGTATACATGCCGTTTTCAATTTCAGAAATGCCGGTTGAGGGCGAGGGGAAAAGGAGAAATTTCGCCCCAAAATAGAGAACTCTCCCCCCCCCCCCCCCCCCTCTCTCTCTCTCTCTCTCTCTCTCTCTCTCTCTCTCTCTCTCGACTGTGCGACGGGTACGTAGTTTCGGGAAAAATGTGTCTCAGCTTAACATGTCGTTTTCAATTTAAAAATGCCAGTTGGTGAGAGCGACGGGAAAAGAAGAAATTCCGTCCCAAAATAGAGAAAAACAATGTAAAAAACCAAAAAAATAACCTAATTTTCTAAAATTTCCTCTTGACAACATTAAGGAAAGGAATTTTGTGTGTTTGTAAAAATGAATTTCATTTTTTCCCTGACTGGGTTTCTCTCTCTCTCTCTCTCTCTCTCTCTCTCTCTCTCTCTCTCTCTCTCTCTCTCTCTCTCTCTCTGTACGATGTACGTGTGGCCGTTTGGTAACGCAAGCACGTGGGAGCGGGAGTGCGCAGTGCCCGCGGCCCGCCTCTCTCTTGCGCTGCGCGCAGTCTCCTCTCTCTCAGGCTTCAGCGCGAACAGTGGAGGAATCAGGGATCACTGCCGGGGCGAGCAGTTGCACTGTTGCAGGGAGGCCGGAGCAAGCTGGAGATGCCACGTGTCGGGCGGGGGGGGGGGGTCCAGAATTCCCTCCCCATTATCTATTAGTATAGATTGTAATAATAGCTTCTCAGTAATAAGAGTCCATTGTTTTCTTGGGCAAATTATCAAGGTACCCCTCTAATTTGTGGAAATTCTCAAATACCCCTTAAATTTCAAGATTCCCAAAAATACCCTTGTATCTATTTTGCCCCTCTAATTTATGGAAATTCCCAAAATACCCCTTAAATTTCAAAATTCCTGAAAATACCCTTGTATTTATTTTGCTGGGATTGTTCAAGATTTTCTAATCTTTATTCTTTTTTCTAAGATCCGTTTTTCAGTGCTTAGCATGTAATTTGTCACAAATTATATCACAAAAAAGGGCGATCACGTCTAAAAATAATGCAGCAATTCATCTCCAAAGCCTACATAACCAACGAAAATTCTAGTTTTAGCATCTTTATGGAAAGCTACTATTATTTTGTATCTCTGGAGATATTTAATCTCAGTTGCGAGCTCCACGCCTACAAGACCTGCTTCTCCTGTAGGATGTATTCTCCAAGCCACCTTCACTGCAGGTTGAGAGAGAGAGAGAGAGAGAGAGAGAGAGAGAAGAAACTCTGCGCAGGCCCCATCCGTAGCAATTCCAGTTATCGTCTCGTCTAGTCATCACCTCCGAGCAAGGACACGAAAATCAATCTCTCTCTCTCTCTCTCTCTCTCTCTCTCTCTCTCTCTCTCTCTCTCTCTCTCTCTGTGTGTGTGTGTGTGTGTGTGTGTGTGTGTGTGTGTGTGTGTGTGTGTGTGTGTGGAGTCTGGAGTCTCTGGAGGGCGGACGACACATGTGCTGGCGAATCCTGTAAACGGGTGACACTGGGATCCCCTCCTCCTCCAACACCTACGGTTCTCCTCTCGATGCCCACTGGCCTACAACCAGTGTTCGAGAAAAATGTGTCTCAGCTTAACGTCGTGTCGTTTTCAATTTCAAAACTGCCAGTTCAAGGCAAGGGGAAAACAAGAAATTCCACCTCAAAATAGAGTAAAATAGTGTAAAAACCCAAAAAATAAACAAAAGTTTCTAAATTTCCTCTTGGCAAATTCAAGGAAAGGAATTTCCTAAGTTTGGAAGAAAATGATTTTGCCCGACCACTGTTTGCAATGCACGCAAATAGGCATGTTGCTCGCGCACAAAGAGACACTGTCTATTCGCCGCCTGCTACTCACGACCTCGTGTGTGTGTGTGTGTGTGTGTGTGTGTGTGTGTGTGTGTGTGTGTGTGTGTGTGTGTGTGTGATGGTTTCGGCATAAATGTGACGAAGGCAGGTCCGAGTTAATGAGAAAGGACGTAGAGAGAGACGTCTCTCTCTTTCCGAGCGCAGGTGCAGGCTACACTGAGCCCGCCTCTGAGTCTGCTGCCTCTCTCTCTCTCTCTCTCTCTCTCTCTCTCTCTCTCTCTCTCTCTCTCTCTCTCTCTCTCTCTCTCGCAAACAGGCATGTAGCTCGCGCACAAAGAGGCACTGTCTATTCGCCGCCTACTACTCACGACCTCGTGTGTGTGTGTGTGTGTGTGTGTGTGTGTGTGTGTGTGTGTGTGTGTGTGTGTTATGGTTTCGGCATAAATGTGACGGAGGCAAGGTCCGAGTTAATGAGAAAGGACGTAGAGAGAGACGTCTCTCTCTTTGCGAGCGCAGGTGCAGGCTACACTGAGCCCGCCTCTAAGTCTGTTGCCTCTCTCTCTCTCTCTCTCTCTCTCTCTCTCTCTCTCTCTCTCTCTGTGTGTGTGTGTGTGTGTGTCACGCTCAGAGAGCACTGCCCGACGGCCTCTACTAAGTCTGCTCTCTCTCAGGCCCCCGAGTCCCCGGCCCCCGTCTCTCTCTCTCTCTCTCTCTCTCTCTCTCTCTCTCTCTCTCTCTCTCTCTCTCTCTCGCGCTCAGCCCGCCTTTGTGTCTACCAGATGAACGTCGTGCTGCCCTGTGTCGGGGGGGGGGGGGGGGATTCCCTCCCCCATTATCTTTAGTATAGATGCCGTTTTCAATTTCAAAAATGCCGGTTGAGGGCGAGGGGAAAAGGAGAAATTTCGCCCCAAAATAGAGAACTCTCTCTCTCTCTCTCTCTCTCTCTCTCTCTCTCTCTCTCTCTCTCTCTACTATGCGACGTACGCAGTTTCGAGAAAAATGTGTCTCAACTTAACATGCCGATTTCAATTTAAAAATGCCAGTTGAGGGCGAGGGGAAAAGGAGAAATTCCGCCTCAAAATAGAGAAAAACAATGTAAAAAACCAAAAAAAATAACCTAATTTTCTAAAATTTCCTCTTGACAAAATCAAGGAAAGGAATTTTGTATGTTTGTAAAAATGAATTTCATTTTTTCCCTAATTGGGTTTCGCTCTCTCTCTCTCTCCTCTCTCTCTCTCCTGTACGATGTACGTGTGCCTGTTTGGTAACGCGAGCACGTGGGAGGAGTGCGCAGTGCCCGCGGCTCGCCTCTCTCTTGCGCTGCGCACAGTCTCCTCTCTCTTAGGCTTCAACGTGAACAGTGGCGGAATCAAGGATCACTGCCGGGGCGAGCAGTTGCACTGTTGCCGGGAGGCCGAAGCAAGTTGGAGATGCCACGTGTCAAGGGGGGACCAGAATTCCCTCCCCCATTATCTATTAGTATAGATTGTAATAATAGCTTCTCAATAATAAGAGTCTATTATTTTCTTGGGCAAATTATCAAGGTACCCCTCTAATTTGTGGAAATTCCCAAAATACCCCTTAAATTTCAAAATTCCCAAAAGTACCATTGTATCTATTTTGCCCCTCTAATTTATAGAAATTCTCAAAATACCCCTTAAATTTCAAAATTCCTAAAAATACCCTTGTATTTATTTTGCTAGGATTGTTCAAGATTTTCTAATCTTTATTATTTTTTCTAAGATCCGTTTTTCAGTGCTTAGCATGTAATTTGTCACAAGTTATATCACAAAAAAAAGGCGATCACGTCTAAAAATAATGCAGCAATTCATCTCCAAAGCCTACATAACCAACGAAAATTCTAGTTTTAGCATCTTTATGGAAAGCTACTATTATTTTGTATCTAATCTCAGTTGCGAGCTCCATGCCTGCAACGACCTGCTTCTCCTGTAGGACGTATTCTCCAAGCCACTTCCACTGCAGGTTGAGAGAGAGAGAGAGAGAGAGAGAGAGAGAAGAAACTCTGCGCAAGCCCCATCCGTGGCAATTCCAGTTGTCGTCTGAGTCTAGTCATCACCTCCGAGCAAGGACACGAAAATCAATCTCTCTCTCTCTCTCTCTCTCTCTCTCTCTCTCTCTCTGGCATCGCCCTTGCATAGGCCGCAGATTCGCAGATTCGCATGGCCGTCGCTCCACCCCCAATCTCGAGGTCACGACCCACTCTCTGCATTCATTGCACTTTGTAACGCTGGCGGCAGGCCCTCTCTCTCTCTCTCTCTCTCTCTCTCTCTCGCGCGCTGTTTCACTATTTGCGCAGGGCACACTGCCTGAATGGGCCGGAGCGACCAGGTTCCACCATGTGGCAGGGGGAAGCCGGAATTCCCTCCCCCTTTATCTCACAGGCCGCCGCTTCGCAGATTCTGCTCCACCCCCAATCTCGAGGTCACGACCCACTCTTTGCATTCATTGCACTTTGTAACGCTGGCGGCAGCCCGCCCCCCCCCCCCCCCCCCCCTCTCTCTCTCTCTCTCTCTCTCTCTCTTACATTTGCGCAGGGCACACTGCCTGAATGGGCCGGAGCGAGCCAGTTCCACCATGTGGAAAGGGGGGGCGGGGGGGGGGGAGCCGGAATTCCCTTCCCCTTTATCTATTGTTATAGATTATAGATTACTATTGTTATAGATTATAGATTACAGATATAGATATAGATTATAGATAGATAGTATAGATAGGCAAGGTATAGTCACCCACGCCCCATCCGCTCTCTACTGCATATTCCTCATCTGTAACGAGGATCCCCTGGGCTTTTCAGCAAGTCATCGCAAAGTAGATTTATCCGACGAGTTTTGAACTGAAGACGTGGTGTGCGTGTGCGTGTGCGCGCGAGAGAGAGAGAGAGAGAGAGAGAGAGAGGTCTGCATTCATACAGGGCCGAGGCATTGCCACCCTATGGCGATTTTGGCATTGCTGAAGGGAGGACACCTGAACACTCGTTAGCATGATGAAGCCTGGGGCGACAAAGCCTTACGAAACAACAACTCATAGACTTGAATACATTGCCCAACAAAAAAAAAAAAGAGGCTGTTGATGCATCAATGCTCTACACACTTTGATGCTGCAATGCAACACACATGGGAAAGCTGTTCAGCTGGATATGCCAACAGCGAAGCCCACAGCGCTTGCAATGGAGCATAGGAGAAATGCGCAATGGACCACTACTAATAACAAAGCCCACCAAGCATGACTAGTTGTATAATTTAAATGTTTACAATCCTTTAAGTCATGCTGTATTTCGAGACTGTAAAATCAATAATTCTACAAGGTTTCCTACAGTTTACTACAGGTACAAACCCTGGTTTTTGTTGTCAAGAAGCTTTGCGCCATTAAACTAAAGTCTGTGTGTCACTGATGGGACCATAAACTCTCTCCAAGCTATAAGTGCTCTCATTCATATTCTTGGCTTGCATACATCTTCCAGATGTCTCACACCCTCATCCCTATGTCTGCTTTATAAACACCTCTTCTTGCAAGACACCTTCAAAACACACTTTTCACATCCATCCAATGCCGAGGATGTGTTCAAGTACCATTTATATTCATTTCTAGAGTTCAACCCATGCTCATTTTCCTGTCAGCAATCCAGCTATACCCACTTTAGGACAGTTCAGAATCACTACCTCAAAGATACCTACATCAATATGAAAAAATTTACAAGCTGAATACATCTCTCAAAGTTGGAAGTGCTACGGGGAAGAAAAGAAAAGGCATTGCCATCCCAGATACAAGAGCAGATGTAAGCATAAAGTTACACTTTTTGTTGATTTCAATTTGATGTTATGATCAACAATTTCATCAAGCTTCGGTTAACAATCTGTTTGTGAGAGATTAAATGTAAAGAATCGAGGTGGCCCGATCCCGCCCTTCCACAAAAACATATCAAAGGCAGATTGTGCCTGCATCTTTATCTGTGGCAATTGTTTGTGTTTCTCTCTCTCTCTCTCTCTCTCTCAAGGCTTTTTTGAATGGCAGAAAAGGGTAATGTACAATTCAGCAAGCACAAGAACTCATGTGCCTAGTCTCAAAGCAGCTGGCACTCAGTAAAGGAGCAAAAAGTAGTAGGAGGCAAGAAGGATGCTCCGGCAATTGTAAGGCAAAAAGCAAGCTTCCAAATGGGAATTTCACTAACACATCTTTGTTAACTGCGAAGATGGTGGCTCAGATCTTGAGCTGGTCCACCCTCTGACTTGCGTCTCTCTCCAGCTCGTAGTTTTTAAAATCTCCTTCGATGCCCACCATAAGAATGGGGATGCCACAAATGCATATGCCCCTATGGCCAATGCTCTTATAATGCCATTGGCATAGATGGGCAGGGCCATCACCACCAGAGCTCCAACTATTCCGAACCATGGCGTCAACACAGGCACAACAGGTAAATTTCCCATTGCTATCATGACAAACAACAATGAAACTGCTCCTAAAAGCTCCAGAGACCAACCCATCAATGGATGTACTGTTCTTGGTATTAACATTGCGGGCAACAGGAAGGAGCCTATCAAAGCCAAGCACCTCATTGCACACACAAAGGGAAGTGTTCCATCTGCACAGCTGGTTCTGCCCGCACATAGCTTTCCGGATTGAAGTTTCTCTGCTTGCAGCCACATCCTTCTTCCAACAAACAATGCTATTATCATAGTTCCAATATAGAATAGTGCCTCTGATACCAGAAGAGGCAATTCCGAAGCGTACCTATTAACAATCATCATAATGTAGGTAAGCAAATGCAAGGATGAGTTCAACAAGCCCTGATAAACATCCTGTCCTGCTGTGAATGCACTTACGATGGCTGCAATCATCCATCAAAACAAGCAAACCATGGCATTAGACACACGACTTTACTTTAGTCTAACCGCTGTCCACATCTTTCCACCCCCTTTTTCAAAAGCATTCATTCAAGTATGTTCAATCACCCGCCCTTGATGGAGCAACTAGCATTGGCATGTCTAACCGTTGTCCCTTCTTCCCCCCTCCTTTTCAAAACATTCAATCACCCTCCCTTGACTGAGCAACTAGCATTGGCATGTCTACCCGCTGTCCCGATCTTTCCGCTCCCTTTTTCCAAAGCATTCAAGCGCGTTTGATGGCCCACCTTCTGTGGGGCAACTAGCATTCGCATGTCAGCGACAAGATGTAGCCTGACTAAAACCCCCTTGATGGAACAATGGAAGACGTCACGTGCAATGCAAGACATACCCAATGGTTGATCTCCGTCCTTCGTGCCACTGTAGCCCCAATGGTAGAACTGGCCATGACCACCAATACCACGGTTTCAACCACGGCATACTTGGAAAGGTAATGACACTGTTAGGTCCACAGGGAATATTCCATCTTAGCTTCAAATCTGCAAATGTAGAGTTTGAAGAAAAAGCCCTTGGGACCATTAAAAGAACACCCAAATTCAGGCTCCACAAGCAGAGTGTTTGGCTTCAAAGGTAATCTTACAGAAATACGACGCATCCATTTGATAGCCAAGTGGCAAGCGGTAAAATCCATTAAGTTTGGACCCATTAGCAGGAGGTTTGTAAAGAGGTCTCTCTAACAAGTCATCAAAATAGGCCATTAAATACCCTTGATCAGCACCATCTTTATTTTCCTTGGTCTCCAGGCCAGCAATCAACCTTTCAAATGTGGCTTGCGAGGGCTGCCGACAAAAAAGTTTAAAAGCTTCATTAGGAACACATTTCTGATTGTGAAAAAACGTTTGAACACACGTTAGCACACAATTGCGTATGATAGCTATATTGTGAATCATGTGTGGTACCCTCAAGAAAACTGATCATGCTAACAAACTAACCTCCAAGACAAAGAGGCCCGTATGAAAGATGCAGGGGTTGATGAAGACTGCACAGAACTGTCCGCATTGAAAGAGCTCGTCTGTGTTGCGAAGGAAGATGTTGTCAGCATCAAGCATGATAACTCGTTCATAGTTGATCAAGCTCCATGCATAGAGCTTGTTGAGAGTGGAAAGAAACCTTGGATCAAAATCAGCTTGCCCTCTATAAGGATTAGGTATATCATCTACGGACACCACTCTTACCATCTCCAACTCCCTGCCAGCATCAACAAACAAGCATCATCAGCCAAAGCAATTATTCAACACCACCAGTATGCAGCACACAGCCTTGTTAAGGCGAACAATGCATCAGATAAAGACACTTCAACTTGAAAATAGCCTTTTCCAAGCGGAAGGAGCAGCTACCCAATTACGCCCAAAACAATTAACCTTTCATGCTTTCTGGAAGTCAGGATTGACCTTGCCATCACATCATTCTAAAGCCTTCCTGCAAGACTTAGAGTATTCTGCAGGCTTCATCAACTCCCCATGAAATAGTATGTGCAACATCACTTTCAGAAATCAAAACCCTCTGTACTTGTGAACTCACATGGACCAGGTATACAGCTTGACTAGGAACCAAACAATGGATATACGGCATTTTGTAGGCATGCCCGTCAATAGCAGGCATCAGAGAGTATAGCACAGTTAAAAGATTAAAATTGTTCAAAAAAAGGAATCTGAGTTTTTGTTAAATCTATCCTAACATGGTCAGCCCTATGAGCTTGAGGTCGCACTTTCACCATCCTCACAAGCAACCTCAATAGGTGGAGTCTTAAACAGTATTAAACTAAAACCTATGACTATGTGCTGTTTTTGAGTGCACATGTGTATGTCTTCTGGAAGCTCCTTTCCTGTATTTTTACATGAAAAACAAGGACAATAATAGTAATATCAGTCGACGGAACTCACAGCGTTTGTACCCAGAGGTGAGGCATGTCACGTGAAGCAAGAACGACCAGATCTGCATCTACATTCAGACGGAGTAAATTCTGCATCATGACTCGTGCGGCAATGTAAAACTCATGGTCACGAGGTGTGCCCATGTATAGCATCGTCACATAAGCATGTTTCCTGGTAGAGGCATGTCTAACCAGACTTGATGGCAAAGACGAAGCAGGCGCACCTGCAGCTCCACCTATGCCGAAAGCTGTGACAGCTATAAGAATTAAGAGGTAGATCGAAGGTCCCAATGCAAGAAGACATCTGCTTTGCTTTCTGTACAGCTTATGAGAATACATGCTAGGAGGTTCTGTGTCTAGTGCTAAACAAGCTCTCTCTCTCTCTCTCTCTCTCTCTCTCTCTCTCTCTCTCTGAACGGGCAGAGACAAAAGGGACCCTGTTTCGCAAAGACTGAACAGACCCCTCTCTCTCTCTCTCTCTCTCTCTCTCTCTCTCTCTCTCTCGTTTCACATGCCCACAATGTTTCGTCTGTATGACTCCTGTAAGAGCCAATTTTGTCGCTGCAATATAGCGTCAGATCCACCTGCTTTCGCTTTAGGGTTGTACTCCTGTTGTCATTGCGGGCGTTTTTTGCAGCACAAAAAGCGATCTAGTGAGCTTCCAGCTAAAATAGCCGAGTCTCTCTCCTCCTCTCACTAGCAGACGAGGAGGGAAATGTTCGAGGCTCTCGCATCTCCCTATCTTAATGGTTATCCTTTGATTGAGCGCTCTCTCGGTCTCTCCGATCAGGGTCGGGGTGATGGCGATGGTGAGTAACCCAATTCCTCTATACCCGCAAGCGCAGTCTTTTCTCTCTCTCTCTCTCTCTGGTTCGACGCTCACAGAAGAAGGGCATGAAGAATACCTTCCCCCCTTTTTCTTTGTTGGTGTTGGGTTCAAATAAATTTGACTTGATTTGAAACGGAAACACGCTTGTGCGGGCACTGCGGCGTGGGCATATCCTTACCACCTATGCCCGTTCCCCATATGCTTCTCGGTGATCCCTATCCTCGTTAGGATATACCCCAATTGCCCACCTGATCCTTAGGCTCTTCCGCTTACTTGTCTGAACCGACCCTTAGGTGGGCACTCATCCACATTTAATATTTGGTTGTCTTCTTCATGTCGCCCTGATGGCAATGTTGGCAATTAGAGCCTGGTCGCGCCAGGTATTAGTGGGGCCAGTGGGAAGAAGAGATGAATCCTTGGTCGCACTCCATGGAGGAGAGTAGGGCTGCAAAAATTGTGCCGAAGAGTTGCGTGAAGAGAACAATCTCACTCAGATCCCCTTGCTAGCTCCAAGTGCGACTCGACTCTTAGAGTACATTTGCACAGGCCGGTTTACCCTCTATTCAATGAGCTAAGCAAATGCTACCAACCAAGGTGTAACTCTACTAATTTTGGTAGAGTTCAAAAATGCTCTATTTACCCCTACCACTCTCCCAAGCAAATGAATCTAGAAACTCGCATAATGTAACATGCGAATAAAATTCATTTCCTAAGCACAACGCTACAAGCAGGAGTGCGAAACCCTTCTAACAAAGTTTGCAACCCTTGCATGCAAGCAAGTTCCTTGAGTCATACCGACTCCATCACCCTCTCAACTAAGGTTGTGGTCATATTGACCACACTCCCACCTTGCACACATCAGACCCTCTCATAATCTCAAACTACTTTTGGACTGTTCTTCCTAGTTTGGTTTTCCAACTACCATTTGCCCTATCCATTGTCATTGTTCCAAACTTAAACCCTTAGTTTTTGTTTCACAATTGCCCAACTCCCTCTTTGTTACCTCCATGTATGTTCCAAACTGAAACCCTTAGTTTTTGTTTCACAATTGCCTAGGGGTGTATAGGGCTATGATTTAGTTAAAGGTAGAGGTATATGGGGCCATGATTTAGTTGTTAAAGGGCCCTCCAATGAAGAGATTCTTTGGCCTTGTTCTTGTTATATCCCCAATGCCCACGAAGGGCTTCTCCCTTATAACATGGCTTTCCAAAAACTCCCATTTTGCACCTTCGTCCTCCCCTTTTCTACCATGATAAGACTCTCAATTTAACTCAAACTTCTCACTTCACTCCATCTTTTTGCCAGCATGATGTGGCATACCCATAGGTTGAACGCCCAACCCAACCTTCACAATTCATTATCGAAGCCTCGTTATCGACACTGTTGGTGAGGATCGATATATGCATTGCTAAAACTACAGGGAGTCTCAAATTGAAAATAATTTACATTTTAAAATACCGACGCATATATCGACAAACATACCAATGCTTTTTTTGACAAACATATTGACGCCTATTTCAACGCTTTTTCCGACATCCATATCAATGCTTATTTCGACGCCTTGTTATAAAACAGAACCCGCGGGCTCATTTTCGCCTTTTCCACTCATTTTCTTGCTCTTCTTCTTTTTCCTCCTTTGCGCTTCTCCTCCATACTTGCAGATTTGTTGTATTGGGCCTTTCCCATCCTTGTATTTCCACTCTCACACCCTTCTGAAGAAATTTTTCTTGGGTTTATATTAGAGTGAGCGTGTATTTGTGTGTGTGTAACAAATGTGTGTTTGTGTTTTTTTTGCAGGTTTTGCTTCAATCCTTCTTCTTTTTTTTGCAAAACTCACAATTGTGAGTGAATTATATTAATCAACCCAAATAATTACAAGGTCTTGTCATGCTCGTGTTGAGCCATGACATCGTCCAGGGACCATAAGTACATCGGCTATCAGGACAACCAACTCGGCCCCTTATCCTTGATACATAAGGTCCATTATCATGTTCTTATGAGATCTTAATTACCGATAGCCAAGATTTTCCCCTCCTAGGCATACCCTCTACTGACAACAAGTCACAAGTAGTCCTAGACCAATCCTCCGATGTTGCTTGCACCCGAGCGTCCAAATTAGCACTTTGCTTTCCTGTATAATTTCTGCGAAGCTTGCCGCCTCGAGACCTCCTTCAAACACACGACGGTTCCTTGTCTGCCATACATTATGTAAGAAGAAGTACCTGACGATTTGAGTGATGATGAGGATGGCAGGACTACCTGAATTCTTCCCTCCAAGGAAAAGATCAGTCTTGTAAAAGCCAATTTTCCATGTTATTTGGACCCACTTGCATAATTTCCCTGCGAGGCCTTTGATAGTTGGGGAATCCCTGAAGAGGTGGGCCAGATCTTCACTAGCCAACCTACACCCCAAGCATCGATCTGACCCAATCCCTATGTCCTGAATCTTCACCCCCGTCGGTAGAGCACCCCAAATTACCTTCCATAAAAATATCTTCACGTGTTGCGGAACCTTTGACTTCCAGATGTTCTCCATTACTTGCTCCCACCTTTCCTCCGGCCATTGTTATTTCCGTATCTTGTTAAGGGGGACTAGACCAATTCTTCTTATGCATCATTGTATGGTAAATGTCTTTACGATGGGGTTTCCATAAGAGACTGCTTCCGGGCCATTTCCAGGCGTTCTAATCAAACTCCGAACCACAGATAGGCATCACTATATTGTCAAGCTCTTTCCTGACTTTGTGGACCAGCAAGATCTCCAAGCTATTCAGTTGGTACTGGGTAACCAGAAGGTCAATGGTTTTCCAACTCTTGTTGTCCCTATCTGAGAAGTGCCCCAGTCGATTCAGACCCTTATTATTCAGCTTCCTGGCTATCTCTACCCAATCCTGAAGAGGTGGGCCAGATCTTCACTAGCTGGCAATTCCCTTGACGGTATCAATTGCTCCATTGTTTCCCATCATCGACGTCATCAAGGTTTACATTTTCAACCCTATTTTACTTGATAGACCTGTCGCACTTTACATCCCATATTTGCATTTTTGCAGCCTGTTTTCAGCCGTTCATTCCTCTCACATCGGGAGCACAAATCATCCCTAATGATCTACCCCTTGCTGACAATCAATAGTCCCACATTGAGATGGATCCAACGGTGCATAAAAAATGCCTTGAAGGTGCCTCTTTGTGAGGAGTTACTGTGTCAATATTCTATTTACACAATCAAAAGCAAATACAACATCGGAAACGGTGTGAGGGGTCCTTGAGAGGGTTGGTTGGGACCCAATCGGGTGTGTTCTCCTCTTCTCTCTCTTACTCCCTCTACACATATCTACCTCTCTCTCATTCCCTCTCTTCACAAAACATAAAAGGAACCATCATTCACACTAAAAGCGATCATTGAAGCAAGGAAAGAAGTAAAGATTTGTGGAAGTGTAAAGTCTTGATCTTCACCATGTTCAATTCCACTCAGCCTCACAAGTGTAAGTGGCCAGAGTAGGTTGCTTCTTGCTCAACCATGATATGCATGAATTGCCGAGCATGAAACAGAAACCACTTGTGGACACTCCCGTGTCAAAACAACCAACTCAATCTGACTGTGAAAAAGCATGTAAATTTGGTGGCAATGATTCCCCTTTGGGATAAAACAACTCAAGATGTAAAGTGCCAATCAAGTAGCAAAAGATCCACTTGACATCTTGCCAATGCTTAGACTCTAGGCTATTAAATCTGCTAACCTGTGAGACTGCACTGAATATTTCTCCTTGTGTTGCATATATAAATAAGGCATCCAATAGCCGTTTGGTAAAGACTGACATCAGCAAGATCACCAGCATCATGAAGACTCAATTTCAAACGTGTTTCCATGGGAGTGGCAATAGGTTTGCAATCTTCAGGTCCAAATTTACATTGCAATGTCTCTATGTAACTTGTCTGACACAAGGCAATCACTACAACATAACATGAAGATATCGACGCATCATATATCGACGGCCATGCCTTTCCATGCGTATATCGACGTAATTAGAGCACGTCGATATACGCATCGCAATGCGCATCGATATATGCGTGGAAAGGCATTATTTGCCATGCGTATATCGACGCAAATTCCCACGGGTATATCGACGCGTATTGCGACGCAAAAAAATTTGGGGGAAAAAAGAGAAACCCGCGCGCGTAGGGGCCATTTTCACCTGCTCAAATCTTGGCCGAAACCTGCTGCGCAGGTATTATGTCACTCTCCCCCCCCCCCCCCCCCCCCCCCCCAACCCCTCTCTCTCTCTCTCTCTCTACATCGTGTGTGTGTGTGTGTAGGAAAGAGAAAGTGAGAGAGAGAGAGAGAGAGAGAGAGAGAGAGAGAGAGAGAGAGAGAGAGAAGTGTGTGTGTGTGTAGGAAAGAGAGAGAGAGAGAAAGAAATGTGTGTGTGTAGGTAATCAAAGAGAGAGAGAGAGAGAGAGAGAGAGAGAGTGAGAGAGAGAGAGAGAAATGTGTGTGTGTGTAGGTAATCAAAGAGAGAGAGAGAGAGAGAGAGAGAGAGAGAATTAATGTATGCGTAGGAAATTAAAATTAAAGAGAGAAATGAAATGAAATGTTATATTAACGTCTTCGAAAGGCCAAAGTGACCTATGAGACAAGAAAGTTACAATGTGGTGGATCTGATACAAAGTCAGAGTAAAAAGATGACAAAATGACAAATAAAATATTATGGAATCCTAAACTGCTGGGTGTGGACTAAATGGCTAAAACAGCTAGCTGGGATAGGTAGATCATAGGAGATCCAGCATCTGTCGTTGGCGGATCTCATCAATCTCCTCCATGGTCAGTAGTTTGACCGGGCGTTGTGCATGTCGAGCCAAAGTGACCTGGATCGTCTGATGCAGCCTATGACTTCATTTGACCAGCTCAAAATACATTCGAAGCTCAACACTCACCTTTACACATGAAAGTCCTCTAGGGAGCAACAACAGCGCCGTCGTTGCTCTTAGAGACAAGCTTCCTCCTCAAAAAAGGTTGGGCGAGGGCATATAACAAGCCGTAGGTCAAACGGATAGAAGAAACGCCCAAAATACAAGCCGTTTTTGAAGCCGTCTTAAGGCAATGTCAAGAGCGTGTATGGCAAGCCATAGGTCAAACGGACAGAAGAAAAGTCAAATACACAAGCCGTAGGTCAAATCCGGTTGCGTTTTTCGACGGAAAAACGCAGACGGTCTTCGGAAACTGATTCTATGTCTACTGAAACCATCCGTAGTCCATTAGGTAGTCTTTAGGCAATGCCAAGAGCGCGTATGGCAAGCCGTAGGTCAAACGAATAGAAGAAACGCCAAATACACAAGCCGTAGGTCAAATCCGATTGCGTTTTTCTACAGAAAAACGCAGAAAGACTTCGGAAACTGATTCTACACCTATCGAAACCATCCGTAGTCCATTAAGTAGTCTTAAGGCAATGTCAAGACCGTGTATGGAAAGACGTAGGTTAAATGGACAAAAGAAACGTCAAATACACAAGCCGTAGGTCAAATCCGGTTGCGTTTTTCTACGAAAAAACGTAAACGGACTTCGGAAATGGCTTCTATGCCTACTAAAACCATCCGTAGACGAAGAGATAGTCTTTAGGCAATGTCAAGAGTGCGTATGGCAAGCCGTATGTCAAACGGATAGAAGAAACGCCAAATACACAAGCCGTAGGTCAAATCCGGTTGCGTTTTTCTACGGAAAAACGTAAACGGACTTCGGATATGGCTTCTATGCCTACTAAAACCATCCGTAGTTCATTAAGTAGTCTTAAAGCAATGTCAAGAGCGTGTATGGCAAGCCGTAGGTCAATGGGTTTGAATTAACGCCAAATACACAAGCCGTAGGTCAAATCCGGTTGTGTTTTTCTACGAAAAAACGCAAGCGGATTTCGGAAATGACTTCTATGCCTATTGAAACCATCCGTAGTCCATTAGGTAGTCTTAAAGCAATGTCAAGAGCGCGTATGGCAAGCCGTAGGTCAAACGGATAGAAGAAACGTCAAATACACAAGCCGTAGGTCAAATCTGGTTGCGTTTTTCTATGGAAAAACGTAAACGAACTTTGGAAATGGCTTCTATGCCTACAGAAACCATCCGTAGTCCATTAGATAGTCTTAAGGCAATGTCAAGAGCATGTATGGCAAGCCGTAGGTCAAACGGACAGAAGAAACGTCAAATACACAAGCCGTAGGTCAAATCCGATTGCGTTTTTCTACGAAAAAACGTAGACGATCTTCGGAAACTGATTCTATGCCTACCGAAACCATCCGTAGTCCATTAGGTAGTCTTTAGGCAATGTCAAGAGTGCATATGGCAAGATGTAGGTCAAATGGATAGAAGAAACGCCAAATACAGAAGCCGTAGGTCAAATTCGATTGCATTTTTCTACGGAAAAACGCAGACGGACTTCGGAAACTGATTCTACACCTATTGAAACCATCCGTAGTCCATTAAGTAGTCTTAAGGCAATTTCAAGACCGTGTATGGAAAGCCGTAGGTTAAACGGACAGAAGAAACATCAAATACACAAGCCGTAGGTCAAATCAGGTTGCGTTTTTTTACGAAAAAACGTAAACGGACTTCGGAAATGGCTTCTATGCCTACTGAAACCATCCGTAGACGATTAGGTAGTCTTTAGGCAATGTCAAGAGCGCCTATGGCAAGTTGTAGGTCAAACGGATAGAAGAAACGCCAAATACACAAGCCGTAGGTCAAATCCGGTTGCGTTTTTCTACGAAAAAACGCAAACGGACTTCGAAAAGGGCTTCTATGCCTACTGAAACCATCCGTAGTTCATTAAGTAGTCTTAAATCAATGTCAAGAGCGTGTATGGAAAGCCGTAGGTCAATGGGTTTGAATTAACGGCAAATACACAAGCCGTAGGTCAAATCCGGTTGCGTTTTTCTACGAAAAAACGCAAGCGAATTTTGAAAATGACTTCTATGCCTACTGAAACCATCCGTAGTCCATTAGGTAGTCTTAAAGCAATTTCAAGAGCGCGTATGGCAAGCCGTAGGTCAAATGGATAGAAGAAACGCCAAATACACAAGCCGTAGGTCAAATCCGGTTGCGTTTTTCTATGGAAAAACGCAAATGGACTTCGGAAATGGCTTCTATGCCTACCGAAACCATCCGTAGTCCATTAGGTAGTTTTAAGGCAATGTCAAGAGCGTGTATGGCAAGCCGTAGGTCAAATGGACAGAAGAAACGTCAAATACGCAAGCCGTAGGTTAAAATCCGGTTGCGTTACGGAAAAAAGCAGACGGTCTTCAGAAACTGATTCTATGCCTACCGAAACCATCCGTAGTCCATTAGGTAGTCTTAAGGCAATGTCAAGAGTGTGTATGGCAAGCCGTAGGTCAAACGGACAGAAGAAACGTCAAATACACAAGCCGTAGGTCAAATCCAGTTGCGTTTTTTTACGAAAAAACGCAGACGGTCTTCGGAAACTTATTCTATGCCTACCGAAACCATCCGTAGTCCATTAGGTAGTCTTTAGGAAATGTCAAGAGCGTGTATGGCAAGCCGTAGGTCAAACGGATAGAAGAAACGCCAAATACACAAGCCGTAGGTCAAATCCGATTGCGTTTTTCTACGAAAAAACGCAGACGGACTTCCGAAACTGATTCTACGCCTACCGAAACCATCCGTAGTCCATTAAGTAGTCTTAAGGCAATGTCAAGACTGTGTATGGAAAGCCGTAGGTTAAACGGACAGAAGAAACGTCAAATACACAAGCCGTATGTCAAATCCGATTGCGTTTTTCTACGAAAAAACGCAAACGAACTTCGAAAATGGCTTCTATGCCTACTGAAACCATCCATAGACGATTAGGTAGTCTTTAGGCAATGTCAAGAGCGCGTATGGCAAGCCGTAGGTCAAACGGATAGAAGAAACGTTGGATGTTGAAGAAACTATGGAACTAAAAGAGGCAAAGGGGTTTTGCCCGCTACATGCATTGCCATGTACACCTGAGAGTGCACGTATGTGTTTACCCATATAGGATTTGACCAATAAAGACAAGATTTTAACCCGGTGGTCCTGATCTCCGTACACCTCTGGACTGAGGTGTACGGAGATTGGGCAAGACTAGAGAATGCGAGATAGTTTATATTGTGAGGAGTATATATATTAAAACAACATTCATAATAATTGTAGATGGCAACGTCATCAACTAACATGGAGGAAAAGATTGCATGCTCGTACACGCTCTGCAAGTATCAAATCTTGCGCAATCGTAGGATATGTAATGAGCATGTTCACAAGTACGGAGAGTTTGCTAAAGAAACCGTACAGAATCTACGATACGACTCCTACGGAACGGGCATTGATTTTTGCAACATAGCACCTACATCTGAGAGAGAGAGAAAAAGGATTATGCGTGAAGGTTCGACCAATATAGAGCCAAGGATGGAAGCAGAAAAGGACTTACAGACAGAAGACGAAGATGAAGATGTAATGGCTGAAGACAATCTGTCAGAATGAGTTGGGGCAGAGTTATGTTTGCAATTAGAGATAGACGATGAAACGGTGCAAGATCTTATCGATGATGCCTCACTCGGTCGAGGCTTAGGCCTGTAAGTGTTTGTGTGAAGACGTTGATTTAAAATTAAGCTTAAAGTTAATTTAAACAACTGTGTTCTGACGCTTTATTTTACTTTCTTTGTGCAGGACTTTAGTATGGCAGACCAGTTTCCAGATCCCGCTTCTATGAGTGCAGATGCATTCATGGGCTTCATTACACGGATGATGCCTGCTCAGATGGCAGAGGCTTCTCAAAACTTGGTAGCCAGAGGCACGGATACTACGCCTCCGGGCTTCACACCCGAGGGTCCGACGCCTAGGGGGGGGACACCTATGGTGGGGGGGACGCCTATGGGTACGACGCCTGCTTCTCCCATCACGGCCGCTTCGACACCTAGGGGTGGGGCAAAGGCGGGTACGTCCTCATCTCCGCAGCACAGGCGCACTCGCCGATCTCGACGATCGTCAGGTGGAGGTGGTGGTTGTTGTGGAGGAGGGTCCACAGATGCTTCGACCCCTCCTTGCTCACGACCCCCGTCCTACCCAGGCACACCTCTCGACACACCTCTTGGCACACCTCGGACACCTTGGGGGACACATGATCCTAGTGTCTCCAAGCTCTATACTGTACGGCCAGATGGTTCTGTTGACATGGATAGAGTCGGGACTGAGATGAGATAGCGGATTCGCCAGCTCGCGGAGCTACAGTTTTCAACCAGCATTCTGACGTCTTGGGATCAGCAGGAAAAGGACAAAGTCACTTACATAGTGGAGACCATCCTGAGAGAGTACCAGCCTGCTCCGGGTTCTAACGTTGTTCCGAGGAGGTGGATCAAGGGTGTTGCACAGGACACCGTGAAACATCGACGAGATGCAACTCGGAAGGCTTTCAGGACCGGCTCGCCGAAGCCTTCGGGCATCCCACACAAGACGTGGCTGCAGATCAGGGAGGATGAGCGGATAGCGGCCACGCGGTTCAGACAGCAGCGTGAGGCCACACAGATACGACAGATGACCAGGGGAAATCTCATCTTGGCAGCGGAGGCTTCGACACCTTTCGCTATGAGTTTGTGAGTTTCTAATCCAATCTTAACTATGGCGTTTTTTAAAACGCGATGAATCATGTATTCTTATTACTCTGATTTTTGTATAAACGCAGAATCTTGCGATGCATCGAGCCCCGACACGTCAGGAGGAGTCAGATGGATATCGCAGAGGTATCTATGAAGTATTGAATGATCTTGATGCTTCAAGAGAGCCTATAGACTGGGCGGCCTTACAGTCTCGCTGATCGTTTGAGGTGAAACGTTAATATGTGTGAGTTGATTTAATATCAATACTAATTTTGTGAGTTGTCCTATGTGCAGGTTGTGACGCCTAGTCATCAGTGGACCGGATTTCATATATATGCTTTGTGAGACACAGACACGCTTCTGTGTCTCCTTTTGTATAGACATATATATATATATGGTTATGATTATTGTTCAGACAGTTATTGTTTTTTTATGGTTATGGTTATTGTCATTGTCATTGTATAGACATGGTTATTTCTCCTATTCTTGTATAGACATAGTTATGGTTCAGGTTTTGTTTATGGTTATGTTTAACTTTCTAGTTATGCTTATGGTTATTGTTAATTTGTTTCTGGTTATGATAGAAGTGGTTATATTGATCGGTTATGGTTTTAAGTTATGGTTATGCTTTTAAGTTATGGTTATGGTTCGTTATGGTCATTGGTCTTAAATCTCATGTGAGATCCTACATGGATAGCATGTAGGAGGCGTATACATGATATATTTTTTTTGAAAAGTTTATGTAAAAACGAAGGGAACTTTGCCGAAATTTTTGCGGGAGCACGGTTGATTTTGGTGCTGCTCGCTTTCTTGGGCAGAGGGCAAGAAGTCTGGCTGTGGTGGCTGTGTCCATCTTTTCACTGGGCACAGGCCAGGCTACCTGCCCTCTGCCCAAGAATTTTTTTTCTGTTATGGTCGTCGATATATGCATCTATATATTTGTCCATATCTGCGTCGCTATCTGCGTCGCAAATAAAGCCTTTCCACGCAGATATCGACACAAATAGCGACAGATTCACAGGGACGCAGATATCGACACAGATATCGATGCGGTGCATCGATATCCGCGTCGATGACACCTTCTTTTGTTGTAGTGAATACCACCATCACACTGCTTAAACTACATGCCCAAGTAATCATGCAACAACCCCAAATCTTTCATCTTGAAAGTAGCATTCAAATCAGCCTTAGATTCAACAATATGTGTCTCATTCGGACCAGTGATCAGCAAATCATCCACATATAGGAACAACGATGAGAAGTACATCGCCCTCACATTTTACATACAAAGTTTTTTCTGTTGGACTATTACAAAAGCCTCGTTTGACCAAATGAGTGTCAGATTTCTCATACCAAGCATAAGGAGATTGCTTCAACCCATACAAAGCTTACATTTGCACACTTTATCTTCCCGCCCCTTAATGACAAACCTACGAGGCCATGCTACATAAGCTTCCTCAAATATGTCACCATTCAAGAAAGCAGTAACAATATCTGATTGATATAAATCCCATCCAAAATGAGTTGCCAATGCACATAGGAAACGCACAATAGTCATATGAAAAGTGGGAGCAAAAGTCTCTTCATAATCTATGCCTTTTTGTTGTGCATAATGCTTTGCAACAAGTCGAGCCTTATAACAATCAATCTCACCATCCGCCTTACATTTCAACTTGTAAACCCACTTCGTACCAACGGTCTTTTTGCCAGGAGTAAAACCACAAAGTCCATGTGTCATTTTCTATAAGTGCATCCTATTCTGATTGTATGGCAGCCATCCAATTTTTGAATTATGTGCTTCATCAAAAGACACAGGTTTCTCAACCTCACATAAGCTAGAAACAGCCAAAGCATAACAATCAAACGCATAAGATGCATTGTGAGAACCTGAATGAGTACAACTAGACAAAGGTGCATCCAATTTACTATCACACAAAGTATGCACCAACCATTTTGACATACCTCTAGCGTGCTCATTCTCAGCCCTTTCCACATCAAGTACACCATGTACATCTACATTAGTAATAGTCTGATCCGTAACATTTTAAGAAGATCCCGTAGGCTATACAATTGCCTCATTCAAATTCACATTTAAATTTCCACCACTAAAAAGAGGCAATAAACTATCATAAATGTCTTATGAGCTTACATTATTGTCTATAGTACATGCCAACAAGGGCTGAACAAAATCTTCCACAAACACCACATCCCGTGAAACCAAGATATGCTTTGTATGTGGATGGTACAATGTGTTACCTTTGCTTTCAGCACTATAACCAACAAAAATGCATTTGACAGCCTTATCATCGAATTTTTTACGTTGTGTTTGTGGCACCAACGCATAAGCCAAACAGCCAAAAATGCGCATGTGATCAATAGATGGCTTTCGATCATGCCATGCTTCATACGGAGCATAGACTACAAAGCTTGTAGTACACCTGTTAAGTACATAAGTAGCACACATGATGGACTCAATCCAAAGCAAATGTGCCCAAGCTTGACTCTTGACCATACATCATTCTGTAAAGCGACCTGTTTTCCCTCTCAACAACACCATTTTGCCGAGGTGTATATGATAATGTACATTGGTGTTTTAAGACACGACTAGCCAAAAATGCATTAAAATCATGAGACACCTCGATCAGAACGGAGGGTGCCCATAGTACATTTAAAGACATTATCAGCCATAGCCAAAAATCGCTTGAAGCACATAAACATTTCGGTCTTAGCTTTAAGCGGATACACCCATGCATGCTTGGAGTAATCATCAAGGAAAGTCAGTAAGTAAAGGTAATTCCCAAGGATGGAGTTTGCATGGGCCCACAAACATCACTATGCACAAGCCGCAACCTGCATGTAGCCCTAACTGTGTCCTTAACCTTTTTGCATTTAATAAATTGAAAAAAAAAATCAACCTATGAAGGATATTGCAAAGAAAAAAGGAAAAACAAGATAGCTTATCGAGAGGAGAAAAATATATTGGTGTACCAAGAATTGCATGGACTACTTAAGAGTGAGGTATAAAAAGTCATCAGGACTTCATACAACTATTGAAACGAGGACTACACCACAGAAGGATAATGAACAATCAGGGAAGGAGTAGCTCAATGGTAACATGAAAACCCTTAAGAAATAAGAGAAGTCCTTGCAAGCCCAACATAGTAGCAAAAAGGCCACTCCTTTTGATATTAATTCTCATCTGCGACCCGATGGAAAATGACAACCCAGTGTTTCAAAAGATTGTGCTTTCATCCACCTTTAGGAAGAAGGACAAAGGATGGCAGTAGGTCTCCAACATCTCTTGCAAGTGTTTCAAATCTCAAGCTAGGATGATTGGACAACAAAAAGAACTCCCACTGGATAATCCCAAACCCCCCTTTTTGAACGACAACCTTTTCAGGGTGTTGCAAGCTACCAATCCTGACAATCTCATGACAACTAAGTTGGCAAGTTCCTAGACTAAGGATGGGAAAGTGCCAATAGAGGAGGACACTAGGAAAGAGATTAAAGAGGAAGAGTTCCTTGAGGTGGAGGATTTTGTATCCCTTTCCCGATAATGGAAGATATTGCTATCCAGTCATGGAATGTGAAGGGATTATAAACCCAGAAGGAGAACACCCTATTCTGGGAGGAAATTAGAAAAGCCGAGGAAGTTAATTGTTGGGCCATCCAAGAGCATCACTTGGATTCTTTTAGCCAAATAAAGCAAGTAGTGGGGAAGAAGTTGGTATTCTATGGAGAAGGAGTAGACGGGCAGTGGCATCATCACTATTGTGGATAGGGACCTAGAGCCTAATGTGGTTTTAAATCATCCCTTTGGGAGATCCCTAGTAGTGAGGGTCAAGTGGGTAGATCAACCATTCACCATTATTAACATATATGGCCCTTATATTGCTAAGGAAACAACCAAATTGTGGGTGGGGTGCAACTCAAGAATACCCCTATAGAAGGGGAATGGTTCCTTATAGGAAACTTTAATATGATGGAGAAGAGAAAGGACATATAAGCTCCTCAATTCTGCTAGCATGATCCAAAAAACCAAAATGGTTGAGCCTATGTGAGAAATGGACTATGATGGACATGTGGGAGGTTGGTCCTTGGAATAACATGTAGGGTTTCACATACACCACCCTGTAATATGTGTGCATGGCATCTCGGCTAGACAAATTCTATTGCTCTCATCAAGATGAATAGATTTTGTTGGCTATTGCCTCTCATCAAGCCGATTACCGTTGCTACTTGAAATAAAGGTGGTGACTTCACAATGCTTGTCAGATCACTTGCTATTGTGCATGAAACTCAAAAAAGCCAAAGGGGAAGAACATACCCCAAAAAGCTCTAAGAAGTTGCTTATCACGATGTGAAGGATTTGGGGGTGGCCTCTATAACACCTCCATTTTCACAAGATAGATGAGGAATATAAAATTAGCTCTCACAAGAAGATTTGAGCCGATCTCCACTCACAAATTCTCTCTCTTGTACACATAAAACCCCGACTACACTTGACTAGCTTTCCTCTACATTGAAATAGCCCCAACTATGAGCAATTCGCCTCAAGGAACCAAAAAAACCACTAAATTTTGGGAACAAAAAAAAAACCAAGAATAAATTTTGCATTTTTGTTCATAAAAACCATAACCTCACACCATCTCAATCGCCCTTGCATATGAGAGATGGGGCTCCATAGTCTCTCTCAACCCATAAAAAAACAATCCCAATCAATCGCTATACAAAACTCATGATTTTCAGCCAAAAAACTCAAGAAAAACCATGGTGGACATGCGAAAACACTCTCCCATTCACAACAATAACAAAGGGCTTCCACTTCCAAGCTTGAGTAGCAGGCACCCGCATACAAGAGAGCTCCACTTCATGTAGCTTCCATCATCAAAAATTAAGAAGAGGGGTGAAAGTATAGAGGTTACCACCCATTTTAATGGCCTTCTTGATGTGATACACACTGTCCAATCAAGGCTCAAGGCCCTTGCACACACACACACACACACACACACACACACACACGGGCACCTCAACTATACAACCCCCACACACCACCGCAAGCTGCAACAACAATAGAAGCTTTCTTTTTCACACCTGAAAATCCCATCTTACTCATGACCCAAAGCTAATAAAATTTCAGTTTTTCTTCATATTTCTAAATCACTTACTAACTCTTTGAAGTCTTAACACTTATATGTACAAAAACAACAAAACTATGTACCACACACAACTGGCCGACATGCGTAGATATAAGTGGTGCACACCACCTTTGTACACTTTGTACAAGCAGCATGCTTTATTTACATCCACTAGATCCAAGAGAGCCAAAAAAAATTTCTCTCAAAGTATTTTGCATGGCCCACACCATTCCGCAAAAACACGCCATAATGGGGGTACACCTCCTCAAGGACCCTCTCTTCCAAAGCTTGGCCAAAAGGGCTATGAGCAAGCTTAGTAAAGATGTTGATTCAGCTAACCCTAAAGCTTGGGATATCTTTGCCAAGAGTATTCAGAAAGTGGTTAAAACTTCAAGCCCAAGAATGAAGAATTCATGTGATGAGTGCCTGAAGCAACTTCAAGATAAAGGAGAGCTTCTAACCACTAAAAAATGGGAAGGGTCGACCTTTGAAGATGAGCACAAAAGGTGATTGGAAGCAAAATTAGACTTGGTTGAACAACAACTTGAGGAGCTTAGGAAGGAAATATTATTATCTAGAAATATGTTCCTTTAGTCGGAGGCTGTGAATCAAGCACACTTCTTTAGGGCCCTAAAAGTCAAGGCCTTATCTCACTCACAATTGGGGAAAGGAATGTAGTGAAGGACCAAGATGAAATTGCTTAATTTATTCTTCTTCTGCTTGAAGCCTTTAGAAATCAATTCAGCCTTATACTTAGGCTCGGGATCTTTTGCCGTGTACTTCTTCTTATACACCCATTTGCAAGGCAACGGTTGTTTACTCTCTAGTAACTCTGTCAATTTCCAAGTCGTGTAGGCTAAAATTGAGCTATGCTCAAATTGCATAGCTTGCTCCCACTTCATGCTATCTATCACTTGAATAGCTTCTTTGTAACAAGTGGGCTCATTGTAGGCACGGACTAACACATAGTTCAATCCTAGCTCAAACTGCTCAGGGGCACGAGATACACGTGTAGATCTCCTCATTGCCCAACTGCTTGATTTTGCTCTCTTTGAAGCACTACTAGTGGTAGGAACATCACCAATAGATTGAGTTGGTTTTCTAAATTTGTGGAGGTTACATCCTCAAATTTGACTTTTCGATATTTGGCCTCTTTAACAGGCTGTCTATGC
The DNA here is from genome assembly GCF_014529385.1 of Adiantum capillus-veneris. NCBI lineage: Eukaryota > Viridiplantae > Streptophyta > Polypodiopsida > Polypodiales > Pteridaceae > Adiantum > Adiantum capillus-veneris. The sequence goes on along the minus strand of NC_140943.1, from coordinate 39,751,032 downwards.
ATTTTAGACTCATTGAATATCACTTGTGAGCTGCAAATAACCTTTCTAGATTTCGAGTGCCAGAGACGATATCCCATCTCTCCATCTGCACCAGAACCAATGGGGAAACCACCTTGCTTAAATACCACTTGTTAGGCGAGTGGATGCGTGCAGAGTGCGAGTGCAGGAGTGCAGTGCAATAGGACATGAGGTGTGGTGGAGCTGTTGTGGATAACTATCCACAACCCCTTATTATGTTTATGTATTAAAGAATAAGGTTAAATATGAAATATGGGTGGCACCCGATGCCTGGCCAGTATGGCATGCACCCTTACACCTTTGGCTTGATCTTGTCGACAAAGCCCTCCATATAATTTTCCAAAGAAAGAGCTTCATTGACATGGGCCATTGTGGAGACCATATGTTACACATTACCAACCCCCATATTGTCTCCGACCCCACTGCTTTTCCCATTTCTTGTTGAGGGGGGAGAACTAATCAGTCGAGAGCATTAGCAACAGATAAATGTCCTTGGTTTTAGGTTTCACAAAATGCCTATTCTTGGGCCATCACCAGGCTTTCCACTCAAAATTGAATCGTTCATCGATATACAATAGTCATCCAGTCCTTTAAGAACTCTAATTGCCAAAAGTCTTTCTATCCCGTTTAGATTGAACTGCGAAGCCAATTGATTAATATATTTCTAGCTCTTGCAATTTTTGTCCTACAAGTGGGCCAGATGTTTTAGACCTCCATTGTTCATCTTTCTGGATGTTTCCCTCCACAATGGGTTCAAAGTTATGTTGCCTACTTTAGAGAGCTAGGGGGACCAATGCAAGATGGAGTTTTTGAAGTATCTAGTAAGCTCTCCACACTTTAGTGCATGTATTGCATTATTGCACTTCCATACCGGCTCAATTGTTATCCCTCCCAGTTTGCGATCGATCCACCTATGGGCGATCATCTTGTGGTGCATTTCCAATCCTTAGCCACCCTGGGACAGTAGTTTAGCCTTCCCAATCATGTCCCTTACCATAATAGCCCAAGCCTAGTTCTGTTAAAAGATTGTGGTCAAAAATTGGGCACAATGGGCCTCTGCATGGATAACCGGGTTCAAAATCCTATTCCCTTCTTGTTACACCGGTCTAGCGATGACGTCCCATCATGCCCAGTGCCATGGTCTTGTATCTTTGGTGTTATTTTTCCATAGAAATCTTCCGGTTTCAGGAACTCTTTCCAACGACACTTGTCTAGCTTTAGAATTGGGATATTGAAGGCTATGTAGGGAGAAAATACAAGTTGATGATTCTCACCCTGCTTTGGAGGGGGAGCATCACATACTACCACCTTTGCATCTTGTTCCTCACCTTGTCCAAGACCCATTGGAATATTTGTTTGTGTGTTACTCCTACCCCCAATGGCGCACCTAGGTGTCTAAAAATTGTACCCTTTGAGACTATCTCACTAATCCATGTTGAAGGATTGATAGGGTTGTTTTTTGGAACAGAGATCACTCTTGATTTTTCAATATTGGATTTTGACCATGAGGCTACGACAAACTTTTGCACAACGTCCAGAGCCTTTCTAACATTTTGGGGGCAGGCTTTGAGGAGGGAATCATTTGCAAAGAGCTTTGCTAGAATTTGGTCGTTGTTACGTAGGGATATGCCTTGGATCTCCCCTCTCGCAACAGTATCTTCAAGATTGTAACCAGCCGATGGCAAACAGAAGAGGGGCAAGTGAACAACCTTGCTTGATTGATATTTTGACCTCAAATTTGCCCAGAGTTCTATTGTTAAACAAAAGTTTAGAGTGTCTTCTCGCACTGAGTGTGATAGCTAGCCAACACATCCGTCGTCCGAAGCCCAAAGCTTTCATGAAATCATCAATGAACGACCAAGTAATTCTATCATAATCTTTTTCAATATCAATTTGTAGAAAGACACATTCTTGCCTATTGAATGATGCGTATTCAATTCCGACCATTGCTACTAGGATGTTATCATATATAGATCTTCCTTTAATAAAATCGTGTTGGAGAGGATTAAGCATGGGAGTGAGTCTTAAGGCAATTGACTTGGCAGTAACTTTGTACTCTACTGACATCATAGTTATGGGCCACCAATGTTTCAATTGGGAGTAGTAGATTTGCTTTGGAATGGGTTTAATGAGGCCCCATTAATGCCTTCATCAAGGGTTCCATTGATCAGGGCCCAGTTGGCCATTTGCGTGATTGGGGACTTTAGGTCCTCCTAAAATTCAACAAAGAAGTCCATAGACCGTCCCAACCTGGAGATTTTTCTTTGCCAAGCACGTTAAGCGCAAGAAAGCATTCTTCCTTATTAGTAAAGGCCTTCTACAAGAGGTAGGCTTCTGATTGTGCCATTGTTTTCTTGACACTGCTCAAAAGCTTGATCCTCGATTCCTCTATTTTAGTAGATAGGCTTTTTGACTGTCCTATGATTTGTCTTTGGTGAGCAAGCATCATCTTAGCCATTTCTTCTTGGTCCTTCACCTCATTCTCCTCCATGTCTGCTAGTGAGTGGACCTGGTGTTAGCAGCAAGCTAACACGGATACCACAAATACCATTTTTCAAAGCTCTCATTGTAAAAAACTTATTATTTTTGATAAATTGGGAATATTGTAGCTCCTATTTTTCGGATAAATTTTGTAATTGATGAGCCGGGACTGCAAGCTTCCAGATTGTATCAACCTGTCATTGCCTATCTTTAGTTAGAGCTCCCAAATTATTAGTTTTGACCACCAAAAACCTTGGCTAAGGTAAAAAAGCCAATTTCTATAAGTTATTTGTAAGTTTTGGATAATGAAATTCACAGCATAAGCTAACAGCACTCACTTCTCCCCTTCTCGTGCTTCCTACTCCCTCCCCAGTTGTCACATTGCAGTCACGTTTATTGCATTGCAACCGCATGTAAGAGCTCTACTATCATAATAATCAATATCGAATTGTCCTAAATAATTTTCTCATGTTAAACTGATCATTTAATATGGGGAAGTGCCAGGGGAGAAAAAGCTAGAATATTGGTTAAGCTAGTAGACCGGGCTACAATAGGGATCCAAAGGAGGGAAAATAGGGATCCAAATGGGGGGCCATCTGCAAAAGAGCAATGTGCAACAATGGGCTTAAAAGACCCTAAGGTTAAGCCCATTAAGACTTCCAAAATGCTAAGGTTCCAAAATTTAAAGGTTGTGTCCAAAGGCCAAACACTAGGGAAATTGGATGCTTAGTGTGTGTCACAAAAAGTCTTTGTCAATCCCTACATAGGAGGGGGCAAGCCTTGCAAGTAGGGGATGAGAGAGAAACTCTCACACACACACACACAAGCTCCCTTTACACAAAGGGAATGAGGAACACATGTCAGCTCCCTAGCCCAGATGCCCACAAGGTGTACCCAATTCCTATTGGCTGGCCTTGGAGGTGGACCAATGAGAATTAGGCTAGAGTAAATTTAGTTTAATTAATTTAAAACTTAAGAAAAGAACCAATAAGAATTAAGCTCTCTAGAAGACTATGGGACAGTCTCCCAAGGGGACCAATGAGCATTCAACAGCCCAATGGCTTGCCTGATTCCTATTGGCCAGGAGGCAAAGGGGTCAATTAGAGTTTAGTTGAATTAAATAATTACCTAAAGCTCTCACAAAAGGGGAAAGGGAGACACATGTCAGAAGGCTATCACTTATGCTGCTTAATTACCATTGGCTAAGCCTGAGGAGGTCCAATAGGATCCTAGCAAGAGCAAATAGCAAGAGGGATCGACCAAGAGAGAGGGGGGGGGGGGGCTGATTTTTGCAAGGCATTATCACACACACACTCACACAATCTCATATGTGAAGAAAAGAAGACTCTCTCTCCTTCTCAAGCTTTAATGGAAAGCTTACCACCTACTCCAAGCTTGTGAGAAGGGAGGCCTACACCAACAACTCTTGGCTTTGTGATGCAAATCCAACCAAGAGCCAAGCTTCAATGCATTCTCATCTCCTCTACCATGCTAATTACTAAGCTAAGCTATGCTAATATGAGTGATTATGTGAGGAGATGTACATCTTTCTCGTAAGATTACTCCTTCTTCCTCTCAATCTACTCTCATACCCCGCTAGCTCTCACCATCTTCGAAGGTGTGTGAGGTCTTGGGTTTGAGACCGTGAGGGAATTGATGTTGTGTTTGATAAGTGTTTTGCGTAGTGCATGAAGTTTCCATCTTCATTGCACTATCTAGTATTGAAGGAACACAAGAAATTGTATTGTAAAATGTCTCTCTTGATGGGAGAAACCATAATACAAAGCCTTTTGGAGGGGGGACCGACTCCATGCGAATCCGGTCCTCAACTATTGTCAATTGCTTAATTTCTCTCTCTTTTGAAGTATTGTTCATGCTATCTAACTAGGTGTTATGCTTTTTGTTGCTCTCTCCACCCAAGCACTCTTGTTATTCTCATTAGGAAGCTATTCTTGTGAAATGCTCACTATGCCCATGCTATTTTCTGCTACACACAAGTTACTAGACCATTAAATGTTACATCTATGCATTGACGTAAACACATCACAGTATTTCTTAGCTTTTGGCGTCACTGACCCGTGGCCTAATTTCATCAAATAAGTAGGAATTTACACTTCAAAATCAAAAACTAAGTATAAGCGGGGTATTGGGGCATCATTGCTAAGCATTTAGGTGCATTCTGGGTCGAAAACATCTAGGTCAAAAATCCACTGCTGTTAATAATTGCAATTTTGGAACTTGACCTAAAGTGGGGTTTGAGACCATCAACATGTGTGCTTAGGTCTTATAAACATGTCCTAAAAGTTTCGTTACATTTGGATGTCATTTGATGCTGTAACGGATGTGAATTGTTTGCCGATGAGCGATTGGCTTTTGGTGATTTCAGTCACTTGAGAGTAGCTTGAGAGAGATGCGAGTGGTTAGTTGTTTTCCGAGAGATTGACAACCTCTTGTAGCCTCTATGCACTAGTCGAGTCAGCTTCGTCCCATGGATTGACAATTTAATCGTGGTTCTCTCTAAACTGCAATAAGATAGGACAGTGAGGTTAGACACACGTCCCACATTTGGCGCCGCTGCCACGGATCGAAGAGACCTAAACCAGGGGAAAAAACGAGCGTCTTGTGAAGTTATATTTAACTTCCTCTAGGATCTCCTAGAGTCAAAAACTTTCTTTTAGAAACCGCATAGCTTAAGATTGACGTCTTTTGCTATGTAGAGGTAGCTTGGAAGTAATCGTACTTGTTGAGTGCCTTTAGGATTGGAGGATTATAGAGCTAGATTAGGATTTTGAGAATGATTGATAGACGAGACAAGTCTTGAGATCAAAGCTCAAAAAACCATAAAAAACAAGAAAATGAGTGTTTGTGGACACTTTCCACAACCCCATTGCTGAAGAACTTAGGAGTAGGGTAAGTAGGATCGGAGGTGGATTTCAGAACATTGCTCTCTCCGAAAGAATCCTTGTGAGTTGTATTTGAAGTTGCACAATTTCAGGTCTACGTCTAAAAATAGCACGAAAAAGACTCCAAACCACTCAATCCGACTGGGGAGTAAGCTTAAAAGTTGTATGAAAACCAGTGGGTAAGCTCAAAAACAATTTGAGGTAAAATTTTCAAGAGTTGGCCAAAAATCACATGATTTACTTTTTCTTGACAATTTAGGCCAAATTAAGTTTTGACTTGATTCATAGGCTTAAAATAACTCATGAAATGACTGTCCTTGGAAAAAGTACAAAAATTGGTTCATTTCAAGCTTGAAGTAAATAATCGTGATTATTTACTATCAGCTCAGATTTGACCAAGGTTGATACCAGTGACTCATTGCATGTGTACAAACAACTTTTATAAAGGCACATTGAATTTGGATCACCAAACTAGCAAAAAACTGGGTAAAAACTAAAGTTTGTACTGACCTTTGAAGACTTGAGTGTAAATTGGAAAAAAATTAGTCCAAACTTGATGAAATTTGATTCATAGGCTTGTATTGATGTGATAGACATGTGTACATGCTCAGTTGACCAAAAAGATGCAAAAATTTTCAAGAAGTAAATAATCGCGATTATTTACAGCTGCCCCATTTTTTAACTTTTTTGACCAAGTTAGCAGACCACTAGTTTTACCATGTTGTAATAAGCCCACAAACCAAATTTGGTAAGATTTGGATCATTGAATTGAAAATTGTGACCAAAATTGCAAAGTCAGTCTACGGACATATAATTGATGACCATTTGACCAAAAATTGTCCAAACTTGATGAAACTTGGCTAGAGACCTTTAGTAGAGGTGCTTGTGCAAAGGTTGGGACAAAAACTTGCAAAAAAATAGCCAGAGTAAATAATCACGATTATTTATATCTGATCCAAAAATTGACAATCTTGCATATTTGAGCATATCACAAGGTCAAGCATATCAAGTAGACCCCACAAATCAATTTTGGTAATATTTGGATCACAAAAGTGAGACTTAAGCCAAATTCTTAAAATCTGAGTCTACGAACACGAAATAGTTGATAAACTTAAACAAATTTTGTCCAAACTTGTTGAAACTTGTCCAAGGACCTTAACAGGTTGGCAAACCAAGCCAAAAAGTGTAAAAAACTGACAAAAGTAAATAATCATGATTATTTACTACTGCTACACAGAGCCACCATTTTTTACTTTTGAACTTGTACAGTGTTAAACCAGCATAATACAAAGCCACCGGGCAATTTTGGGTTCAATCGGATCCAAATTGGTACATGTTCACTTAATTTCCAGGTTGCATATTAATCCTTTGATTTTTGCCAAAGTCAAGTTGAAAATCTTAACTATTGACTGAAGTAGCTCAATCTGAAGTGATACACATAGACCAATCACAATAGTTAGCAAAAATTATACTATCTTTGGGAGAGAATAGCTAACTCGATCGAGTTTGTATAGGAATCAGGTTGCAGACAAGGAATCGGTAGCTTGGCAGAAAGTGCAATACAATCAAGTGGAACAAATTGACAACAAGTCAATCCAAAGGTGAGTACTCTATCCAAGGCTTCGTAATCTTTATGAACCTGAGAAATTAGGGCATATTTGGAGAAACCTCCAGTAGAGTATCCACTGAAGAAAGCATGAATCAAGGCAATTCCTTGCACACTATCGCTGAAGAAGTCTCAAACACTTTTTCTAATTCAACATCTGAAATGTCTTCCTATTCAACTCACTCAAAAACCGGAACGGCAATGCGCTATAAGCATATACTCTCTTTTTATAAGACTAATTGCCATGGAGCTCACTTTTACCAGGATCCTAATGAAGAGTATGCCATTCGCATTGTATTGAGTTCGAAGAAGAGATTAGGGCAAACAAACAAGGAAAAATGTACATGGATCAAAGGAGCTCGATATTTACAAGTCGAAGACCTTGACACGTGATAGACAAATGGGGTGTAGAAGTAAATACCATAATTCCAGATATGGCCGCAAAAGAAGGACCACCAATTTTAGAATTCGAGGAATACAATCAAGTTGATTTGAAGCCCTTGAAACGGCTTAGTATTGATAATCCTAGGATCGGAGTCTATTGTTGAGAGGATAGAAACATAAAAGATCTTCTGTGGACTTCGCATGCCAAATCAGGACGACTGATGGCCATGAAGATCATCTATATCAAGATCAAGGTTAAGGGATCATCAGACCTACCAACCTACCTGTTTAGGGATTGTTATAACAACCACTTTGTTATGATGACTCTTGAGGAGGTAGAACAAACCAAATACCAAGGGTATTCCATAAGGGATTGGATATTGGACCAAGGACCATAATGAATTCCAAGAGATGAACACCGTGAGAGATCATCTGAGAGTAATGTTAAGGAACCAAAAACCACCTCATCACGAAGAAAACCGGGTGACACTAAGGCCAATCCAGGGCTACATGAGTCACTATTTCCAACAGACTGGTTTGAAGGACTCGGAATAGGACCAACTGCCAGAAGATCGGGAGTTGAACCAAATAAACGCGTCAGACCATCCGATTTTCAAAAATAGGTCAAAAAATACAGTGGATCAGGGGATCCATATGACCACTTAGCAAGCTTTAAATAAGTGCTAAGAGCAGAACGCGTATTCGATTTCCATACTCAATTCGAGGGGTTTGGAATACATTAGAAGGGAAAGCATTAACATGGTTCCAAAACATTCCACCGAGGTCAATCATGGACTTAAACACATTAGCTCAAGGATTGGCTGCTTGTTCTAAAACGGAGATAAAAAACAATACGGTAGCTCAAATTTACAGCTTTAAACAGAAACATGGTGAGTCTATTAGGGATTGTGCAACTCGAATGAAACAATACATTGCTAGATGCCCAGGGCTAGAGATACCTGCAGAAGAACGACTAGTATCATTGTTTCTAGAGGGACTGCTAAACAAAGAACTTCATGCTATACTCTGTACCAAGAAGCATACAACCCTAGAAGAGTGTGTGTCAGCTGTTATTAACTTAGGAGACAATTGTGATATTTTCAATGAAGAATATGTCCCTAAGGATAACCAAAGTGAGAAAACAATGCCCACTAAACCAGCTCAAGTGGGGACAGCTGCTGCAGCACCACTGTCAGCCATAGAAGACATGCTCAAAAGAATGAATGACATGATGAATAACATGCAAAAAGTACCTATGAGAGGACGAGGACAAGGGATATCTCAACAGGGACAACCAATTAGATTGCATAAATGGTGTGCAATCGAGGGTAAATGGATCAACCATGAGACCAATGAGTGCTATTTTCGACCAAAGTATGATGGGAATGTTCAGTACGTGCCCATGAGGCCACAAGGACAACCCATGTAGAGATACCAGCCTATCATGGCACCAACTCAAAGACCACTGATGGGTATGGAAAGACCGCAATCCGTGTAAGGTCAACAACCTCCGTATCTAGGACATAATGTAGTGCCTGTAAAGTACATGCATTCAGAAGGAGTCATAGATGAACAAGCACTAGTGTTTGTTACACCCTATGTTGAGCCTAATCCATCTACATTAATGGTAGAAGGAGATTGGTATAATTCACATCCACCACCAATGGAAGAACCTGTGACTTATGCTCCACCAGAGCTTGCACCAATGTACTATGTGGCTAATCAAGGTGTTAGACCTCCTATGGTAAGACCCATGATTAAGCCAAGAACGAAAAACTGTCACAATTTTGGTGCAGATGATCATTATTAAAATGAATGCCCAGAGCCTGACAAGAACCTCAAGCCGGTTGAAGCTTATTGCATACAATGTTGCAAAAAGGGAGGACACTTCCCAGAAGATTGTCCTAAAAAATCCTTTAAACAAGGGTAAAACAGTAGTAAATGTAGTCCAAGTGATACCTAGTAGCTCATCTGAGAGTGAACCGATTGTCCCAATCAAGGTAATCACTAGATCCTAGGCTAAGAAAAAGAAACATAACTCCTCTGATGATTCAGGGAATACAAAAGTTGCCTCTCAAAAGACCAAAAGAAGCAGAAGCAAAAGGTATGAGTTGAGAAAACAGAAACAATGAGCTGAAATCGAGGAGAGAGCAAAAAAAAAGCTATTCCAGGAAAAGGTGAAAGAACTCGGAAGCGAAAACAAAGAAACAACCATGAAATCTGGAGGATCAATTTTGGTTGATAAAATTTTTGGGCCTATTAATGCAACCTTGGAAGCCTACCAAGCGGAACTTAAAGCAGGCCAAAACATGAAAAACAAATGGAAAAACTATCCTTCTCCACACAAGGAAGTAGCTAAGCTTGGGGCTTATCAAAATTTGGTAAGAATCACGCAAGAGATGCTGGAAAAACAAAGACCCAAGCTCGAAAGTATCGCTAAACCTGAGGAGCTTGTGGTAAGAGACACTAAAGAAAAACCCAAAGTGGTGGTAGAACCCCACCTTGAAACAAAAGAGCCAAAACTTATAGTGCCATATAGCGAAGATGCCTTAGACGGAATTCCATTCGTAGAGGAAGATTGGCCAGGACACTTATGGGAAAAAGTTCGAGAGATCAATGATGGGAGCCTAACTCTAAAGTCCGCCCCTATAGAGGAAGTTTGGTTAGACAACCTACCTCTTAACATGGACATGCATGTACAATCCTTGTACGGAGATTGTGGATCTGAAGCTTCAGGAATGTCTAAACCATTGACCTTGAAAACATTACCCACTTACTTGGGAGATAACAAAAATGAATCCATAGTGTGTAAGACTACTCAAGTGAAAAGAGCGGAATAGACCCTGGAAGTAGATAACATTCATTCAATCATGTCTACACCCATCCAATGCACTCTTACTTTGGGAGAACTGTTAAAAATCAAACACATTTATGGAATGATCTACAAAAAACCCTAGAGAAGGTGGTAATAACGAGGCTCATCGTAAAAAATTTAGAAAGATTGAAACACGAAATGGATAACAAGGAGATTCGATCTATTCCAATGAGTAAAGTTGGAGAATATTACGAAGGGCAAGAAGGAAACACCACCCTTTGAGTGAAGTACAATGATATTGAAACCGTGGCAATATTGGATAGCGGGGCACGCATAGCCATAGCCACAAAAGCAGTATGGGAATCCTGGGGACAACCAACCATTAGACAAACTCAAATGAAATTGCAATTGACTGACAGACATATTGAAAGACCCTTAGGATTGCTAGAAAAAGTGATAGTTAATTCCTGTGGGATTGAATATCAACACACTTTTGCCATAGTAGACTTTGGGAAGAAACTCAATTACGAAATTAGATTGGGAAGACCTTTCATGCGACATGTACAGCTTATCCAAGATTGGGGAAACAACTATTTATACTTGAAGTAAGTGGAATCTATAACAAGGGTTAATTTAAAAGATCACACTTATAGAGATGTCATGAAAAGACCCATACAAGAGTTCGATTTAGTCTCTTCGGCTGAAACTAACCTTCTCTCTTGGTTAAACAAAGACACTCCTATCTTGATGTGTGGAGCTTCATAAAACGGGAGCTTAAAAAGAGAAGAATGTACCTTACAAAGGGATTGCATAGACGAAGCCTATGTACCTGAACCTTTCAAGAACATTTGTTTGAGCCATTTGAGTGGACTCAAATTTTAGCGACAATGGATGTATGTGTGAATACGTCTATGCCTACTCAATTTTGCAATGAGGATGGCTACGACATAATTTTAATCCAAATGATTTCAACCCTTTACGTTGAAGATAAAATTGAGGAACCCAAGGACTTGATGAAAGCTCAACAAGTCTTTTCTGACCTCTACTATGATGCAACAGATGAGTTAGATGAACACTCAGCTACCTCAGAAGATTCGGGGTCAGAAAAAGAACACGTGAGAGCTAAGCTACTCTTGAAAGGAGGGGAGGAAAAGATTTTTGACTTTCCTAAACAAAAATCGAGAAGACAAAAATGGTATAGACGAAAAAGGGACACCAAAAACATGAAAGCTAGACCTATTCCATCAGTCTCCAGTAGAACACAATTCCTCATGCAGATAGATGCACACGATTGTGTCAAGGACAAAATCACTGGTAGATATCCTTCAAACAAAATCTAGAAATTTCGAAAACATTGAGAAAAACAAGGAAGGATACTCAAGCAAAGCCAAACAAACATGACAAGGAGCCAACCATGACACGAGTTGAGCTAAAAAAGAAATATCAAGAGTTGAAAAAAGCTCTAAAGGAGATATATACAACCGAAATGGAAACCACAAAAGAGGATGGTAAAGATGTAATGAGTGTTCCATCCCATTACAAAAATTATACTCTCCAAGATAGAAAAATCATAGTAGAACAACATGTTAGAGAACTACGACAACATGGCGAGTCCTATAGAGGGTCTGAAAACGCGAAAAAGATAGATTTGGCTGAATTAGGAGAAGACCCTAGGCCTGCCTACATTGCAAATGACCTAAGAAAAGAAGAAGAATGTTAAGATTGATAAAAGAATACCGAGATATCTTTGCTTGGTCTTACAAGGATCTCAAGGGTGTTGATCCAGAAATCTGTCAACATACCATACCCATGAGAGATGATGCGAAACCAAGTAGACAAAGGCCATACACATATAATGAAACATTTGCCAAGAAAATTAAAGAAGAGATTGAAAAACTAAAGAAAGCCGAATTCATTTATCAAATTGAACACACAGATTGGGTGTCTCCAATTGTGGTAGTACCCAAGAAGAATGGAAAATTACGAGTGTGTGTCAATCTCAAGAAAGTGAATGCAGCTACCATTATAGACAACTCTCTTGCACAACATATTGGTTTGAACCGCATTGATCTTCAAAGCATGGTAGAGCCAACCAAGGCTATGCATAGACACAATTATTCAACCCATGCACACAGTCGTCCCGGAGTACGCCATCTAGGAGGGGTGGAAGAGTACTAAGTAATTAAGGGCAATGTTTGAAGAGGGAGAAAAAAAGTTTGATGTTGACGAGTGATTTTTGCAAAATTAACTAATAATGCCCTTATATATCATCAACAGGGAAAATTTAAATGATAATATCTCCTCGATGAGTGTAAATAGTGTGTAGACTATCAAAAACTCATTAAAAAATAGTCCTTTTTGGTTATTTTTCATCATTTTTTTTGATATTGAGACTTAAAAATTGAGAAATCCACCAAAGAACAATAAAGCTGTGTTTTCCAATGGATTTATTTAATTATTGGATTTTCACTTTGCTTTTTTAGCGCATTTTGTTAATTTCTTTTATTTTTTCAATATACAGGTCAAAAAATAATAATAAATAGCACAGGAGCTCAGATGGAAAAACTAAATACACGGTGCTAATTAGAAAGACAAGGCGGACAAACACAAAAAATCTCAATGAAATTGGAAGATGGAAGCAGAAAGCCTAAATTAGGCGGCCAGACCTACTTTTGCAGAATTTGTGCAGAATGAGCTACAGGAATCCGATTGGAGAAATTTTTGAGTCTAATATAGATTTCACGGCCTAGTAGGACTAACAGGGGAATCTGGGAAAAATTGGTTCGGGAAGTCCGAGTATAAATACCCAAGGTAGGCTAAAATCACCTCATTTTCACTTGTTGCCTTTGGAGAGAGAGCATTTCGACTTCTTCGTGCATACTTTCCGGAGGCTACAGTTGTCCGTTTTCAGCACTGTCTCACACAAGACATGAGGGGTAAGTTCTTTACTCATCAATAATCGATTTTGTATGGTCGGTAGCTAGTCTAAACCCCTAGAAAAAACCCTAGAATCCGAGCAGTGCACGAAGACCTACGACCAAAAATCGACCATAGCGGCATGTCAGCTCAACCAAATCGGATGAGATTTGAACTGTAGCATGCCCCAACATATTAGAACACTTCTATATCAATAGTATACCATTCGGCAAGGGTCAAGGGGGTCCCAAGTAGAAAAGCTAGGTTTTTGGCAGATGCCAGAATTGGGTTCTGACTCCACAGACAGCTTACCTACGAGATCTATACACAATGTATATGATTGGTTTTGTGAAATCAATCAAGTAAAGCCCTTAAAAAGCAGAAAACGGCTCCAAGGCTACAAAGCATCAAATTCGACATACGAGGTCAAACTGACTCCAAATGGGGCAAAATTGGATGAGCTGCTTCACGACTATGTTGCTGACAAGTCCATAGCCTTAAAAGTGAAAACCCAACTCAATAGGCAGTGTAGTCACAAAAATCAAAGATTTTAGAGTCGACAAAGCACAAAGTGATGCCGGCAAGACCAAACTTTACCAAATTAAATTTAGGACTTGTTTTTGTTGGAATTAGGGTTGCAGAGAAACGCACACAGCTTGGAGAAGACGAAGGAAGCTCAAGGCACACAATAGAGAGTGTATTACTTAGTGTGCAATGGAAAGATAGATAGCCCTAGAGTGATGGACGTATATACAATGCACGGGAGAAAAAACCTCCTAAAGAGGGAAAAAATGCCCCGGCGGTCCTAATGTGTTCACACACATCACTACCACATGTATATGGTAACAAATCCCCCCTGGAGTGATGCGATGAACGAGAGCGGGCACATGAGTAAAGTGAAGTGCCATGCCTTGTGGACATGATCAGTCCACAAAGGGGAGTAACCCCAAAGCTTTGCGGAAAGCTTCGAGCTTCTCACGAGACAATGCCTTTGTGAAAAGATCTGCAAGGTTGTCCTGTGTTGGCACGTAAGCCAAGCTGATCTCTGCTGCTGAGAGCCTCTCCCTGAATGCACCTCAATGTGCTTTGTGCGAGCATGAAAAACTTGCGTTCCTGGAAACTGCCAATGCGCTTTGATTGTCAGTGTAGATAGTGTTGGCAGTGTCTTGTCCAACACCCAAAACAGCCATAAGGTGTCTGAGCCATACACACTCAACCGTAGCTGTGAAGACTGCCCTGTACTATGTCTCACAACTCGAAGTGGCCACAGTAGGTTGCTTCTTGCTCAACCATGATATACATGAACAGCCAAGCATGGAACAAAAACCACTTGTGGACACTTGCGTGTCAAAACAACCAGCCCAATTTGAGTCCGAAAAAGCATGTGAGTCTGGCGGCAATGATCCCCCCTTAGGATAAAACAAGCCAAGATGTTAAGTGTCACTAAGGTAGTGGGAAATCCTCTTGACAGCCTACCAATGCTTAGAACCTGGGCTATGCATAAATCTGATGACTCGTGAGATTGCAAACTGAATATCCGGCCTCGTGTTTTATACATAAATGAGGCATCCAACAGCAGTTTGGTAAAGAGTGACATCTGCAAGATCACCAGCATCATGCAGACTTAATTTCAAACATGTTTCCATGGGAGTGGCAATAGATTTGCAATCCTCAAGTCCAAACTTACATAGCAATGTCTCTATGTAACTTTTCTGACACAAGGCAATACCACCATCACACTGCTTAAACTACATACCCAAGTAATGATGCAACAACCCCAAATCTTTCATCTTGAAAGTAGCATTCATATCAGCCTTAAATTCAGCAATATGTCTCTCATCTGGTCCAGTGATCAACAAATCATCTACATAAAGAACCACAATGAAAAGTACATCACCCTCACGCTTTACATACAATGTGCTTTTTGTTGGACTATTACGAAAGCCTTGTTTGACCAAATGAGTGTCAGCTTTCTCATACCAAGCACGAGGAGATTGCTTCAACCCATACAAAGCCTTCTTACATCTGCACACTTTGTCCTCTTGTCCTTTTATGACAAAACCGCGAGGCAGCGTTACATAAACTTCCTCAAATATGTCACCATTTAAGAAAGCAGTAACAATGTCTGATTGATGTACATCCCAACCAAAATGAGCTGCCAATGCACATAGAAAACGAACGATAGTCATACGATAAGTGGGAGCGAAAGTTTCTTCATAATCTATGCCTTTTTGTTGTGCATAACCTTTGCAACAAGTCGAGCCTTATGTCGATCAACCTCACCATCCGACTTGCGTTTCAACTTGGAAACCCACTTTGTACCAATGGCCTTTTTGTCAAGAGGAAAATCACATAAAGTCCATGTGTCATTTTCTATAAGTGCATCATATTTTGATGGCTGCCAAAGTGCATCATATTCTGATTGCATGGCAGCCATCCAATTTTCTGAATTCTGTACTTCATCAAAAGATAGAGGTTCCTCAACATCATGTAAGCTAGACACAATCAAACCATAACAATCTGATGCATAAGATGTATGGCGAGAGCATGAACGAGTACGACTAGACAAAGGTGCATCCAATTTACTGTCACGCAAAGTGTGCACCAACCATTTTGGCATACCTCTAGCCTACTCATTTTTAGTCCTTTCCTCATCAAGTACATCATGTACATCTGCATCAGTAATAGGCTGATCTATAACATTTTGGAAAACTCCCATAGGCTGTACATTTGCCTCATTGGAATTTACAGTCAAACTTCCACCATTGAAAAGAGGCAACAAAATGTCATAAATGTCATGTGAGCTTACATTACTGTCTCTAGTACATGACAGCAAGGGCTGAACAGAATCTTCCACAAACACTACATCCCGTGAAACCAAAATATGCTTTGTTTGCGGATGATACAACCTGTAACCTTTGCTTTCAACACTATAACCAACAAAAATACTATTGACAGCCTTATCATCCAATTTTCTGTGCTGCACTTGTGGCACTAAACCATAAGCCAAACAACCAAAAACACTCAATAGATGGCTTTCTATCATGCCATGCTTCATATGGAGTCATATACTGCAACGCTTTCATAGGACACCTGTTGAGTACATAAGTGGCACACATGACAGTCTCGAGCCAAAACGAATGTGGTGAAGCTTGACTCTTGACCATACATCTTGCCATTTCCGTAAGAGACCTATTTTTCCTCTCAGCAACACCATTTTGCTGAGGCATATACTGCATTGTACATTGGTGTTTTATCCCACAACTAGCCAGAAATGCATTAAATTCATGAGACATATACTTCCCCCCTCGATTGGAAAGAGGGTGCCCATAGTACATTTCATTACATTTTTAGCCATAGCCAGAAATTGTTTGAAGCACATAACAACTTCGGACTTAGCTTTAAGCAGAAATACCCTTGCATGCCTCGAGTAATCATCAATGAAAGTCACGAAGTATAGGTAATTGCCCAAGGACGGAGTTTGCATGGGCCCACTAACATCACTATGCACAAGCTGCAACCTGCATGTGGCCCTAACTGAACCATCCTTTGGAAACTTAGAACGGTGCATTTTACCCAAAATAAAGCCTTCACAAACATGTTTGATAGGTGCTTCAAGAGGCGGCAAAGAAGCAACCATATCAGATTTCTGCAACAAATGCAGCAAACTGGCAAAATTCAGATGCCCAAAACGTGCATGCCAAAGTTTTGCATCTGAAATAGCCCTTGAATCTACAACTGCATTTGCAAATTTTTGTCCACACTTGTCATACAAAGTGAGCTTATACAGCCCACTTCACAAAAGGCCAGATACAACAATTTCATCACCAAAATTGAGATCATGAATTGTACATCTGTCATCCACAAATTTGACTACAAGTCCAAGTCTAGCAAGTGCAGATACAGACAAAAGATTCTTCTTGATTCGAGGTACAAAAAGCGCATCAAGTGTGAAAGAACTGCATTTGCAGCAGTAAGCACAATCTTTCCATCTCCCTGAACCGGATAAGAGGCATTGTTGGCACAAGTGACTGAATTCCCATGAGGGACAGACTCGAGAGAGGTGAACAATTCACGATGTGAGTTAATGTGCTTTGTAGCATCACTGTCGAAATACCACACATGTGAATCTGCAACAACTGACAAGCATGCATCATGGACAACAGGATCATAGGTGCACTCTACGTTAAAAGCCCATTCTGCATGAACATCAACATCACAGTCTCCTTTCATAGAAGACTCAACAATGGTTGCATTTGTAGTGGATCCAGCATTTGCAGTGGAACCACCCTCTTTCTTCTTAGCCTCTTTGGCCTTCAACTTAGGACACTGCTTGATCAAGTGATCATTTGCTTTACAATAATGGCAACACATCTTCTTTTTGCCCTTATCACCAGAATTTCCAAACGAATTGCTGCCAGCAGAAGCATTAAGAACAAAAATTTTGCCACTCGTAGCAGAACCATAAAGAAGTGGCTGCATTTCTGTTACCCCCCTTTCTTTAAGAATCAATAAAAGCCTATTCAGCTGCACATTGCCTATTCTTGTTTTTTTTGGAAAGTGACTCTTGCAACAGCAATGTGCATAATGCATCAAGCTTGACAACTTCAGGATTTCCTTGGGTCATAAGTCTCCAAGTACTAGCAAAAGTTTGGTAAGAATCTGGTAAGGCATCAAGAACAGTCTGCACAAGGGAATTGTCTGAAATGACTTCACCTGCAAAAATAAGTTGCTCATTGATATCCTTGACACCAGCAAGGAAAGTGTCCATATCATCTTCCTCATGCATAATCTTCGAGACTAACTCTTTACGCAGCAAAGCAATTTTAGCCTCATTGCGACTTGGATAAAGACCAGCTAGAATATCCCAAGCTTGTTTTACAGATTTTGCTAAACGAATGTAAGGAACAATGGTGCGCTTCACAGACAATGCAATCAATGCATGAGCCTCCGTATCCTTTACATCCCAAAGAGATTGTTTTGCCATAGGCAAAACAACTCTAATAGCAAAAATTCTTGCAGCAAGACCTGCAACATCCTCAAAACCAGGACGTACATCAATGCCCTGCACAATATTCCAGATGCTTTTGACACAAGAACATGTTGCTTCATATCAGCTCACAGAGGGTAGCTGTCCCCATCCGACCTGTCCTCAATAGCAAACATCTTGAACACATCTGTGCTGTTGTCAGCCATGGTAAATGCTGCACTTGATGTGAAAACTGCCCGAAAAGAGGAGAAATGAAGCAGGAACAACACGTGCTATATAGCACAAACCATAGAAGACTGTAAGGCACCTGTTATGCAAAAAATGACACTGACAAAAATTCTACACAAAATGAAAAAATAGCATGTGCAGTACTGCCTGTAGTGGAAATGAAGGCCGAAATGAGCCCGTATCAAAAATCCGAGTAGACTAAGCTCAACGAGCTTACCCAAAATTTTTGTCGACCTGCAACACTCGCCAAACCTCACTGAAATCAGAGAAAGTGAGCAGGCATGTACTGGAGCAGTTGGCGACTAAGCCCGGGAGGACGCAACCTACTCTGATACCAATTGTTGGAATTAGGGCTACAGAGAAACGCACACACCTTGGAGAAGACGAAGGAAGCTCAAGGCACACAATAGAGAGTGTATTACTTAGTGTGCAATGGAAAGATAGATAGCCCTAGAGTGATGGACGTATATACAATGCACGGGGGAAAAAACCTCCTAAAGAGGGAAAAAATGCCCCGACGGTCCTAATGTGTTCACACACATCACTACCACATGTATATGGTAATAGTTTTAGGTGTACAGAACGTGTTTATGCCAAAATTTTTAAGTTTTGCAAGAAAAATCTTACTGCTGTAAATAATCGCGATTATTTACTTTTGCACTATTTTTGCTTGAAAGTTGCATCATCACATCACTTACCACTTGTACACACCTAATACATTCCAAAATTCAAGTATGAGCCAAAATGATCACATATAACTCGGAAAATTGCCAAAAAACGCAAAGAAGTCTTTGCACGCCAAATTCTGAGTTATGAGCCACATTTTTTGATCCAAATCACCTCATATCACATACACAAGGTCTATACAATGCCTAGAACCAAGTTGTACCAAAAAATGCCCATTTTGGTAGAAAAGTTACTAATCGTGATTATTTACTTTTTTTGCCAAAATGGTAGAAATTTGCAATTTTGCCATCATACATCCAAAGTACATGATGTGCTAAGCCCACTAGGCAAAGTTAAACAAATTTGGAGCCCAGAATCTCAAAATCTCTTTACATCTACTGTTTCAGAGACCTAAAAGCCTAAATCTGGCACCATTTTCTTGCTTTGAAGTCTGAGCAACCTAGAGAACATGAGGCCGAGGAAACACCCTCTACCTCAACACATCAAGAGAAGGCTGAGGTATCCATGAAGCCTCAGGATGACAAAGCGGAAGAGGATCAACCAAAGCCACAAGGGCAACAGCAACTAGCCGCCATGACACCCAAAAGGTACACAAGAATCTGCACAAACATCAAGTTAGATGGCACGAAACGAAGATTGGCAATCAAACAACGAAGTGATCCTGCAAGTTAATGAGTATGCTAAGAAAATGCAAGACATGACTGAATGACTTTGCTCAGCAGCACTTAGCCGTAGCACAAGGGCCAAAGAATTAGAGATGGTGATTGACACACTCCAAGGGGAGTTAGACGACCGACTATACGTCATCACTGATCTACAAAGGCAAGTACAGGAGTTGAAAGCGAAAGCTGAACAACATCAGCTCGCAGGGGAAAGACAATAGAAAGAGATGGAGAGTCTCGGTGAATTGCTTACGAAGTTGTCAGATGCATGCAAAGCAAAAGATGAACAACTGATAGAAGCTACAAACGAACTTTTAACTACAACCCTATCAGTTCAAAAGATTCAGGTTCAGTTAGATGTAGCAAATGCCTCCCTACAGTACTCAGAGCAAAGAATAAATGATCAGGCAATTTTCCTACGACGAGCGATAGATAAAAAAAATCCCACAGTGGACTCTATCAAAGGAACAGACGAGGTCTACAAGGCATTAGAGAAGAAGAATATAAACCTCAATCTGGAGCTTAAATTGGAGCAGTCTCAGTGCCGAGACCTGGCTTTGATGTGGATCCAAAGAGAAGACGAGGTGCTGAAAGAAATAGCAGAACTTAAAAGAGTCAACTAATGAGAGAAGGACTGCCAAAAACCCAAGAGGAGGCAGGAACTTCCGAGCAGCCACAAGTAGATTTCCCCTCAGTTTCATTCACTGAGATGGAGACACAGCCAGCCGAAGAGCTAAGTGGTCAGGAAGAGTTTCAAATACACATAATCAAAACGGACACAGTGCCAATGGTCCAGCTCTCAAAGGCTGAGGAAGATGCACTGAAAGAGAAAATTACACAAGGGGTAGATGAGCAATGGAAGGCAGCAATGAATTAAGAGCTGAGAGTCCTTCATTCCGTCAATGTTACACAACTCACTCCCAATCAAATCAATGCGCAATGGCACTAGCAATCCCTGCCTTACCCTCTGATAAAGGTAGAGTTGCTCCAGGTAAAGGAAAGGCTGTACAAAGACATGCAAGAAGACGACGCAGATCAAGACCACCCAAAGTGGAGACTCAGCTGGTTGAACAAGAATCCAAGGTATTTGATTCTGTTCACAAGAGCACCTACGACCATACAAAAGGATCCTACTTTCTGTCCTGTACCAAGAGTAAGGTCTTGGCAAGAACAGGAGGCATTAACAAAGAAGCGGCCAACTTGGTGAACTACCCCCGATTGCCTGCTCTAGAAAAGGGACCGCCGACTGAGGAGTACATGGTGAAAACCCTAACGGGCGCCAGGTCCTTCTTCAAAAATCTACCAGATTTATCATGTGCAATGTTATATAAAATCCGCTGAATGCTGCTCACCTGCATCGAAGTCTTCCATGAGCCAGAGCAAGCAGGCGCCCCTTGGATGACATTCCTTGAGGGTAATAAAGGATTATGTTGCGACCTTAGTGGACAACCTTCCGAAGAAGTCCTTTATGGCTTCTACGACGGATGCATGTTTTTACCTTCTCACAATATGCTGGCATTTGAGGAAGCGTTCTACAGAAGGTTCTTCACTTGGCGAACGAAAATATTTGGGCCAGTGATCAACAACCTCACATCACGCTTTGTAGGCTACTCAATAGTGGAGCTGAAAAATAAAGTCACTACGCAGTTCTTGCAAGTGCCAGTGTTAACCCTCACGCACATTCCTATCACCTACGACGGACGCCGTATTATTTATTTGGTAGAGTCAGATACCGAGTTTGTCGGTCCAATAGGAAAAGGGTAAGAGTGATCGCTGATGCGAGGCGCACTCTAACTGGAACATTCAAGGGATTAGTTGGCTAAGGAGGGCGAGCTCATGTAAAAGTCAACTAAACCTAAAATTCACTCATTCTCTCATTTGTGCAATTGAAGAGTGCTCTTGCTCCATCTCCATCTTCTTCTTCTTCATCTCCTTGTGTGTGTGTGTGTGTGTATGCGTGAGAGAGAGAGAGAGAGAGAGAGAGAGAGAGAGAGAGAGAGAGAGAGAGAAAGAGAGAGAGAGAGAGAGAGAGAGAGAGAGAGAGAGAGAGAGAGAGAGAGCGATCGAGCATTGTGGCGGCACGACGGTGGCGAGGTGGTTGAGCACGGCGTAGCGGCGTCTCCCTCTTCTTCGCGGCGAGGAATCCTCCATGACAGCAAGCGTAGAGCGGTGAAGTGACACACCATCATCTTCTTTGACCTTACTAGTTTAGGCTAGTTGCGTGCTTGGAGCCATCTGTGGCTCGTACACAGTGTATTGGCAAGTTCCTTGCATTGACACGTGCGACATACGCGCACATTTTTGGCGCCGTTGTCGGGGAAATGCCATACACTAAGCTTGAGTGGCACTCTGTGCTTCTATGTGGTGCAATTTTAATTGTAGGAAAGGTAGGGAAGGAAGGTGTGTGTGTTGAGAAGAAGGATTTTTTTTTGCTACTGTGTATTTCTTTGTTAATGAGGTTTTGAAAGGTACTGTGTTTTCTCTGTGATAAAGTGTTAGTATAAGGTTGTTAGTTTTGTGTAATGTAAAGTACAGTAAGTAGGAAGTAGACCTGTTAGAGCTAATGAAGTGTGTTAGTGTGTAACAGTAGGTGTATTAGTTGTAAGTAGGTAGGTAGATTGTGTGTGTGCTCGCGCGCAAGCCGCGGCGACCTTATCCCAAACAAAAATTAAAAAATAAAAAAGAAAATAATTTAAAAAAAAAGGTAGGACCGTGATCGGGAATATCTCCCAGACCCAAGCCCAAGCTCACGCTCAGGCTCAGGCTCAGGCCTCAGTCGCTCTTTAAAATTACGTATTTTAGCTTCACACACAACTAAAAATAGACTTTTTTGAGGATCAACGGAGCTTTAGGTGACCGAATGTTGTGCTGTAAAGCACATCACAACCCTTTGAGTGATATGCTCATTTTGAGCTATCACACACTTTAATAAAAAAACCGATCATTAAAAAACATTAAAAAACGAGTGAAAAAGGATGCCTAAAAAAGTAAGCGGTTAACCTTTGAGGTTATTCGCCGACGCTTGTAGGGTGCCAAAGGCACATGCATCTGCGCTCTGGTCGTGTGTTAAAGATGGAGAAACTAGAGAGAATTTGGACTTACGCGAGTTTTCAATATCCACCTACCTTAGGTTCCGAGTCCTCGGCGGGGACCCAAGGTAGTACAAACCAAGACCCGAACATAGCGGCTAGTGACTCTTCCTCTGACTACGACGTCATGGAGGGTTTCCCAATGCCTAATCGCGATAGCTCAAGCCAAGACATGCATGCCATGGGCCCACGGTCGGGACCGAGCCTGCTTAGCCACTTGAAGGAAACCTTTAGTAGAGCCACTCGCTCCGAACATGGAGCTAATGATGTAAATGAGGGGGATGGGGAAGTAAATTCTCCATTCATGACCAACCTAGACCCTATGCCCTTAGAGAATGTGCACGTGAATACTTCATTCACTGCACCTTCTGACTCTTCAGAGCTATTCCCCTCCGAGGTCATATTACCCGATGGTAGAAGCCTTGCTGAAGTGCAAGAGGTTGAGCTTACACAAGGTGGAGCAACACAAGGAAGTCGAGAGCTTACACAAGGTGGAGCAACGAAGAGGGTTAAAAGCGAAAGCCCCTATGTCAATATCCTTGCTGAGAGAGCCATCAAGTGCTCTTGAATTAGTGACCACTAAGGGTCAACCCAAAGAGAGCCCCATTGCATCTAGTTCAAAGGACACCCCTAGCACCTCAAGCTTAGATGGAGCTTTCCTAAATGAGAACTGGGAGTACGAACTACAATCAGAAACTCTAACTGACCTATACAAAGGTCACACCTATCACGTAGTTGGTTAGATGTCCTACAATCCACAATGGGTGCTACTAGTGTGGAGGATCAACAACAAAGAGTTTGTGAGGTCATCCATAGGGTCATTGAGTTAGAGAGATAGAACAAGGGGATCAACATGCCTTTAAAGGGTCTCATGAGATTCTTGGATACAGGAAAGGCTAAACAACCAACCTTATGGAGATTCCCTCGGTAAGTCTGATGGATCCTCCATATGTTGTTTCGCCAAGGGTCTCAGTGCAATTTGAGCCCACAAGTGATAGCTTTACCTTTCCAAGTCTAGCTCATCTTTCCCTTGATAATGCCATGGCTACCATGCCTACCCCAATGATGGGCATGCCAAGAAACATGCCATGGAACTCATTTGTTAGTAAAGCACCGCTACATGGTAGCTCAATGCTTGCAATAGTACCTACAAGTGTGTACCAATCATATACACCCATGGATCCTCGTCCTCATGTAGTCTCTACCCCTCCCATTGTTTCAACAACCTATGCTCCACAACCACAACACCCAAGTTCTTATGTCCATGGGACTATACCGGCTAGCATTAACATGTCACATCCGATGTCTGCTATGCCTAGGGCCACACATATGAACTTTGGGCCGCCACATGGCACAACACTGTACCAAACGTGGAACCCAAGGGCTTCTTCCTATGCGCCAAGCCCAATGCCAATACCTACTCCACATGTAGTCTCTGGAGCGCCTTCACCCACGGTGCCTGCTCACTTAGGTGACTTGGCAACATTTGCTCAAGCTATTGGTCGATCTATTGCTGAGAATATGCATAACACGCCTGATAGAGAGCCTAGAAGTAAGGAAGTATAAATAGCCAAGCTCACACAAAAATTTAGTGGAGACGGGGATGTGAGAAAGCATATCAAAGTGTTTGAACAAATATGCGATTCTCTAGGAGAACACAATGACCTGCGTAAGAGTAATGCTTTAAGCCTAACCTTAAGTGGGAAGGTAGGGGATTGGTATAGAACCCTAAGGGTGGAAGAAAAAACGATTTACCTTACTCTTAGGAGTCTGTTCTTGAAAGAATACATACGAGAGGGAGTGCTTTAGGGTGTAGCCTCTCAGCTCCAGAAAGCCCAACGAGAGGAAGGAGAGTCGGTGAGAGTTTTTCTTAGTTGGTTGAAGCATTTGAATTCTCGTTGTAATCCAAATGAGCGCTTCAATAATAATCAATTGCTTGATAGATTCATAAGGGGATAACGACATGAGGATATCTACAATGGCCTAGTCATTAGAGGTATCACCACTTGGGAAGCAGTCACCACCAATGCGATCCAATTAGAGGACAATTTAATGATTCAAGGAGAAAGAGTGTCTGTTGCGCCTAAATCTATTATCTCGCAAGCATCGGGGCATCAGCCAATGACCCTAAAGCCTATTGCTAAGGAGCCAAACATATCTGAGAGTTCTTTAGCAGATCTCACCAAGGCTATTCAAGAGAGTCTTAGAGACAATCATGCTCCGCAAAACAATCATATGTATCCAAGAAGGGAGGAACAATGGTGCTCAGTATGCTATGGACCGCATAGTACCAGCGAATGCCCTACTTTTAGAGTAAAATTCAATGGGAATTGCAATTCCTGTGGAAGGTATGGTCATCAAGCTAAGGATTGTATAGTATTTAAGCGTGCGATGGCCAATAGACTAGCCTTAACATGGACAGACATAGCTCGAGTGCCTGCATTGATGCCGGCCCCACCTCTTGAACTAACAACACCCTTACTACCTCCAGTGCTAGGACCACAACCACCACATCCGAGAATCACTTCTGTGAATCAAGTGGGTTGTCAGTCATCTATTGCTTGTTTGGAAGGCTGTGAGGAAGATATGGATCCTAATATTGCCTATGGGATTGATGTGCTTGAAGAAATTCCACAATACTACATGGAGGACTATTGGGGACAAGTCAAACCTGTATATCATGTAGCTGCTCTTGCGGCAAGAGGCCAAAATATCAATTACACTGCTAAGAGACCACCTCTTCAATGTTATGAGTGTGGAGGTCCACATCGTGTAGTCGAGTGTCCTATTAGGCTACAAAAGAACGCCACACTAATGCAAACCAATCAAGCGAGCATGTCTACAATGCTCATACTCATGTGTAATCGATGTGGCATAGATCATTTGATTCCCGGGGGATTCACCATGGAAAACATACCACACCATGTAAGTGCAGGGGAGGGGTATTTTTTTATAAGTTACATAAGCGTATAAGTTAGGGACAAGCCCCCAATAATTTATCTTCCAAGCTTAAAAATAAGGGAGGGTGGTATCATACTTGGGGGGGGGGGGGGGGGGGGGGGGACCTAACCCGGTTTGATTACTTGTGATGATTGGTCATCGGTGTGAACTAGAACTCGAATGAATTTTGGGGAAGTTTTACTCAGGTCACACATCAATTTTGCATCAAGCCTGTCATAGATAAGGGCTGATTTGAAGCACGTGAAAGGTTGATTTACACTAGCTTTGGATGAGTAGCTAGAGTGTAGGCTGATTGGGCACATAGTTTGGAACTCAAACTAAGACACATTGAGGGTACATGTAGTTATCAACAAAAGTGGCTCCTTAGTACGTTTCCAGTCACTATGCTACACACTCTTTGACTACTTTTACTCAGTTAGATGTGAGACCTAAATTTTATATGTAAGATAGGGGTATGATAGTTTTTTTCATTGATTTTGTCGTATAAGCGTAGAAAGGGGGGTCATATTTCCTAGTATGAGTCGTATATATGGGTTTTTATCAAAGTTATCCGCTCGTAGGTGGCATCTTGTTTTGTATATAGAATGAATTCCCCGAGATTTGATTGCCCAATGTCCAAATAATCAAAATGCACCGAAGATCACGCCATTAAACTTGATTGAAGTTACTGAGGAGCCATCACAAAGTACACCTGTGGTACCAGTAAACGTACTCACACGATTGATGCTCCAAAAAAAAAAAAAAATTCTTGAGGAAAGAGACATGACATCAATTGCCCAATTCAAAAAAAGAAGAAAACACGAAGGAAGAGATCACAAAAAGCAGCAAAGTCTGACCCCAGTTCAAAGACCAACATAGGGATTGGTGACGACCCCGTATATATGAACGATGCTGAAGAGGATTCTGATTCAGGTGAAACCATGGAGACCAAAATGACCAATAGATAGAAACCAACAAGGAAGATCTTCATGAGCCACAATGGCAGGGATCCAAGAAGAAGATAGGAACTTATCCAAACCCTACAGAGGAGATGGAGCGAGTCAAGCAATTAAGGAGTTTGGTAGAAGATACCCAAAGGGATCTAGAACCAGCACCTAGGCAGATCCAGATTACAGACACCGTGTTTCCTACGCAACAACAAGCTCACCAAGTCCATAGACCCTTAGCCATACCTAGTGCCATCCAAGAAGAAAGTGACTTAAAGCCATGGGAAAGTGGGCGTACTCACTTCTTGTTGGAAAGAATGTTTACAAAGGGACTACCTGATCCTATCGAAGAAATGGAGATCCCATCTTTCCCACATCAAGGGGCTGAAGCCCAAAAGGTGCCGTCAAACATTGCCAAATTGATGGATTTCATGTCTTCCGAAGTTAGAACCGCCATCATGTCCAAACTATATAAAGACCCTGAGCTAGTCTCAGCTCTTCGAGCCTTCCTCAATGGAGAACTAAAGTTTGGGCTACCACAATTTGCACAGATGGATGGAGCTGGGGAGATGCCAATAGAGGAGGAACACTTAGATCCACAACCCAACCTAGATGAGAACCTTGTTATAGAAATACCGCCTCTTAACAATTTGGGACAATACTTTGAGGGTAATGAATCCAGTGCGACCATACCAATGACTACTAAGGGATTAACTGTGAAGGGAATCCTTGATGGTGGCGCTGGGGTTAGCATTGTGACTAAAAATTGATG
Organism: Adiantum capillus-veneris; assembly: GCF_014529385.1. Classification (NCBI taxonomy): domain Eukaryota; kingdom Viridiplantae; phylum Streptophyta; class Polypodiopsida; order Polypodiales; family Pteridaceae; genus Adiantum; species Adiantum capillus-veneris. The sequence goes on along the minus strand of NC_140943.1, from coordinate 39,723,594 downwards.
GGAAACTTCTCCTTCGCATTTCCTCACTTAGGAGAATACCCATAACGTCATCAACCTTAAGAGTATTTGTGCCAGAGATAGAATTACTTACAGCCATCACAAGGCTATCCCAACTATCAGGTAGAGACGATAGTATAAGGAGAGCTCGCACTTTGTCATCGGAATTAATTTTCACCGATCGAAGTTGACTTATGTTGGTGTTAAAGTCATTTAGGTGTTCTGCAACTGAACCATTCTCTACCATCTTTAGATTGAACAAGTGCTTCATGAGAAATACCTTATTGGATGCCGGTTTCTCATAGAGGCCGTCAAGTGACTTCATCAGGTCCTCCGTGGTCTTCATCTCCAAAACGTTGAAGGCCACAGTTGACGCCAAGCTTAGCCACATTGTTCTTAATGTCTTTTGGGCAAGGACACTCCATGCTTCATCTGCCATTATTGCGGGCTTCTTTGCAAGTTCGTTTAGTGTCAAGTAAAGGTTCTTCTGGTAGAGATAGTCTTTAATCTGCATCTTCTAGTGTTGGTAGTTCTTGCGTTGAACTTCTTGATCTTGAGTTTCCCTTCCTCTGCCATTAGTCCCACTCAATTCAAGGAATCCTTTCCTTAAGATATTTTAGCTACAAGCACACCTTGCTCTGATACCAATTGTTAGGAAATATGATGTAGCTAAGTAGATAATTGAGTAGTTTACTTAATGGAGAGAGATAAATTTTCACATATGAGAGAGTATAGAAGAGAGAGAGAGAGAGAGAGAGAGAGAGAGAGAGAGAGAGAGAGAGAGAGAAAGAGAGAGCACACGAAATGCGTGGTTCAGCCAATGCAAGCTACATCCACGAGAAAGCAACCACTCAAGGGCTTTAGTACTTCAAAACAAGAAGTAGACTACAAAGGGATTATACCCTTTTGGAGCTCCTGCCTTGCTTCACTCTCACCACCTCACATCAACTTCACAATGCACCACAATTCTTCACAATCCATTTTTGTGTGTAGAAAGGCCTCCTTTTATAGGCCAAAAGATCTACCCTCTCTCATGAGACGCAGCCGTGTGTAGCCGCCCTTGTGTTGACAAGTCCAAATTGGACCCTCCAATCTGCCCATGTGTGGCCGCCCTTGATAAAACAAGTCCGCCTTTGAAATCGGCCATCGGCCATTGACTTTTAACCATCGACCATTGACTATCGACCACTGGCCAACCCATCAAACGACCGGCCGTTTTCCGACCACTTTTCGGCCGCTGTCCAGCCATAATATTTTGGCAAAAATGTTTGCTCAAGATTGGCCGTGAAAATTTTGGTTTCCGGCGAGTGATTATTCTTCACGCACGATTGCTTCTCCTCACAAATGTGCGTTTTTAATACAAAAAATTACAAGGGGTAAATCAGGCTCCATACTTAACACATAGCAATGTTTCTATGTAACTTTGTTGACACAAGGCAATACCACCATCACATGCTTAAATTGTATACCCAAGTAATGATGCAACAGTCCCAAATCTTTCATCTTGAAAGTAGCATTCAAATCAACGTTAAATTCAACAATATGTGTCTCATTTGGTTTAGTAATCAACAAATCATCTACATAAAGAACCATAATATAAGAAGTACATCACCCTCATGATTTACATACAATGTGCTTTCTGTTGGACTATTACGAAAGCCTCATTTAACCAAATGAGTGTCACCCTTCTCATATCAAGCACGAGAAGATTGCTTCAACCCATACAAAGCTTTGTTACATTTGGACACCTTATCCTCTTGTCCTTTCTTGACATAACCACGAGGCTTCGTCACATAAACTTCCTCAAATATGTCACCATTGAAGAAAGCGGTAAAAATGTCTGATTGATGTACATCCCAACCAAAATGAGCTGCCAATGCACATAGAAAATGCACAGTAGTCAAATGACAAGTGGGAGAAAAAGTCTCTTCATAATCTATGTCTTTTTGGTGTGCATAACCTTTTGCAACAAGTCGAGCCTTATAGCGATCAATCTCACCATCCGGCTTGCGTTTCAACTTATAAACCCACTTCATACCAATGGCCTTTTTGCCAGGAGGCAAATCACATAAAGTCCATGTGTCATTTTCTATTAGTGCATCATATTCTGATTGCATGGTAGCCATCCAATTTTTTAAATTCTGTGCTTCATCAAAAGACATGGGTTCCTCAACATCATGTAAGCTAGACACAACCAAACCATAACAATTTGATGCATAAGATGCATGGCAAGAGCCTGAACGAGTACGACTAGACAAAGGTGCATCCAATTTACTGTCACGCAATGTATGCACCAGCCATTTTGGCATACCTCTAGCCTGCTCATTTTCAGCCCTTTCCTCATCAAGTACATCATGTACATCTACATCAGTAATAGGCTGATCTATAACATTTTTAGAAACCCCAAAGACTGTACATTTGCCTCATTGGAATTTACATTCGTACTTCCACCACTAAAAAGAGGCAACAAAGTGTCATAAATGTCCTGTGAGCTTACATTAGTGTCTCTAGTACATGACAGCAGGGGCTGAACAGAATCTTCCACAAACACAACATCTTGTGAAACCAGAATACGCTTTGTTTGTGGATGATACAAACTATAACCTTTGCTTTCAGCAGTATAACCAACAAAAATACATATGACACCCTTATCATCCAATTTTTTGCGTTGTGTTTGTGGCACCAAAGCATATGCCAAACAACCAAAAACACGCATGTGCTCAATAGAAGGCTTTCTATCATGCCATGCTTCATTTGGAGTAATAGAATGCAAAGCTTTCTTAGGACACCTGTTTAGTACATAAGTGGCACACATGATGGCCTCAAGCCAAAAAGAATGCGGCAAAGCTTGACTTTTGACCATACATTGTGCCATTTCCGTAAGTGACCTGTTTTTCCTCTCAACAACACCATTTTGCTGAGACGTATAAGGCACTGTACATTGGTGTTTTATCCCATGACTAGCCAAAAATGCATTAAATTCATGAGACATATATTTCCCCCCTTGATTGGAACGGGGGGCGCCCATAATACATTTTGATACATTTTCAGCCATAGCTAGAAATTGTTTGAAGCACATAAATACTTCAGACTTTGCTTTAAGCGGAAATACCGATACATGCTTGGAGTAATCATCAATGACAGTCATAAAGTAAAGGTAATTGCCCAAGGATGGAGTTTGCATGAGCCCACAAACATCACTATGCACAAGCTACAACCTGCATGTGGCCCTAACTGAACCATCCTTTGGAAACTTAGAACTCTGCATCTTACCCAAAATAGAGCCTTCACAAACGTGTTTGACAGGTGCTTCAAGAGGCGGCAAAGAAGCAACCATATCCGATTTCTGCAAATGTTGCAAACTGGCAAAATTCAGATGACCAAAACGTGCATGGCAAAGTTTTTCATCTAAAATAGCCTTTGAATCCAAAACTGCATTTGCAAAATTATGCCAACACTTGTCATACAAAGCGAGCTTATACATCCCACGACATAAAATGCCAGATGCAACAATTTCATCACCAAAACGAGATCATGTACTGTATATCTATCATCCACAAATTTGATTACAAGACCAAGTCTAGCAAGTGCAGATACGACAAAAGATTCTTCTTGATCCCAGGTACATAAATTGCATCAACAAGTAGAACTGCGATTTGCAGTAGCAAGCACAATCTTTCCAACTCCCTGAAGCGGATAAGAGGCATTGTTGGCACAAGTAACTGAATTTCCATGAGGGACAGCAGACTCAAGAGAGGTGAACAAATCACGATGTGGCTTTGTAGCACCACTGTCAAAATACCACACATGTGAATCTGCAGCAACTGACATTCATGCATCATGGATAGCAGGATTATAGGTATGCTCTGCACTAAAAGCCCATTCAGCATCAACATCAGCATCACAGTCTCCTTTCAAAGAAGACTCAACAATAGCTGCATTTGTAGTGAAACCAACATTTGCATTGGAACCACCCTCTTTCTTCTTAGCCTCTTTGGCCTTCAACTTAGGATACTACTTGATCAAGTAATCGTTAGCTTTATAATAATTGCAATGCATCTTCTTTTTGCCCTTATCACCACAATTTCCAGAACAAATTGTTGCCAGTAGAAGCGTTAGGAACATGTGATTTTCCACTCGTAGAAGAACCATAAGAAGTGGCTGCATTGCTGTTACCACCCTTTCTTTGAGCAGCAATAAAAGCTTGTTCAATTGCACACTGTCTAGTCCTATTATTTCTAGAAAGTGACTCTTGCAACAACAATGCGCACAATGCATCAAACTTGACAACTTCAGGATTTCCTTGGGTCATAAGTCTCCAAGTACAAATATGTGTTGTTGTCAGCCATGGTAAATGTTGCACCTGATGTGTAAACTGCCCGAAAAGAGGAGAAACAAAGCAGGAACAACACGTGCTATATAGCACAAACTGTAGAAGACTATAAGAAACCTGTTATGCAAACAACGGCACTAATTTTTTTTTGCATAAAATGACGAAATAGCTTGTGCAGTACTGCCTGTAGTGGAAATGGAGGTCAAAATGAGCCCGAATTAGAAATCTGAGCAAACTGAGCTCTACAAGCTCGCCAAAATTTTTGTCAACCTACGAACGCTTGCCAAAGCTCACTGAAATCGAAGAAAGTGAGTAGGTGTGTGCTGGATCTGCTGGCGACTAAGCTCGGGAGGATGCAACCTTCTTTGATACCAATTGTTGGAATTAGGGTTGCAGGAAAATCCACACAGCTTGGAGAAGACGAAGGAAGCTCAAGGCACACAACATATAGTGTTTTACTTAGTGTGCAATAGAAAGATAGAAAGCCCTAGAATGAATGGGCATATATACAATGCACGGGGGAAAAAACCTCCTAAAGAGGGAAAAAATGCCCTGGCGGTCCTAAGTGTGTTCACACACATCAGTACCACATGTATATGGTAACAAGATCAGTAACAAAGGACTTAGACACATGTGTCAGTTTTGGGATAGCAGCAACAGAAGTTGGAAAGGAACGGATCAAATTGTCTCCCAGTTTCACCTCTGTGAAACTGAAAGTCTTCTTGCCAGTAGAGCTTTGGTATGGCTTGACAGAGGTGGGATGCCCCCTTGTGATTCCAGCTTCAAGTGAAAGGCATGGTGGTGGCCAAAGGATGGATATTTCCTCAAACCGCAACAAAGGAGGTGTACAACACCCTTATAATCTCGTCGGATTGGTTCTCTTCGTTGAATAAGGAATGGGGTAAACAATGGCAAGAATTAAGATGGGTATTTGTCCCTAAGAACATATGGGGCCCTCATCTACCGCCTGAGATGAAGGTTTCTCTTTGGAAAGTACTATGGGGGGCATTACCTATGGATGTGAAGATACCTACAGATGTGAAGATTCAAGCCAGAGGTATTGGTCCTGATAGATGCTCGCAATGCAGAACAACAAGAGAGGACCTCCTCACTTATTCCAGAAGTGCCCGATGGTGAGCGGTTTGGCAAGAAAGATTTTGCAAGTGGTACAAAAGACTTGGAAGATTGGATTCTTCAAGAACAACCTCTTCCTGGGTGGGATGGTTTGCAATAGTCGCACTGCTTGTCGGCACGTAGATTGTCAGATTCTTTTACTTCAAAAACGTGTGGAAGGCCAAGAACTATCAAATTTTTGAGAACACCCTGGAAACAGATAGATTCATTGAGATTATAGAAAAAAGTAGGGAAGCAATCGTCTCCGTAGGGAGGCATATGAGCTTGGATGAGTGGAATAGGGCTATTAATCTATCTATGATTGAATAGTTCGTTTTGGGTGCTTTCTTTAGGACAGGTCTCTATCAAGGTGTCGCGAGGTGGCTCCCTTGTTAGTGGTCGTATCTATGGTTATTGAGGAGACTCATGGCTCGGCTCAAGCATAAAGTGAATTTGTAATTTTTTGGATAAGCTAATATATTACACTCACCATTGTGAGTTTTGCAAAAAAAAAAAGGCATCTATGCACAAAAATTGTTTGCTTTTGCTACTTCGATAAGTCCAAAAGGCTATCAATTGGCGTATCTTTGAAAATGACCACTCGACGATCGGCTTCAAAAAGATTATTCAAGAAAGCGAGGAAGTGATCATGTCTACTGGAAACCACAAGAACTCTAAAAAGGTGGAATCAAGCAATTGAATCCATCATAGACATGGTATCAACCAATCACGAGATGGTAACTATCTAAGTAGCTCTCGTCTATCAAGGGTGGTGTAGCCCCAAAACCGTGTGTTATGACCCCTCAAGGCACCTAACGTGCTTGATGACTCTTTTCTGGGTAAATATAATTCATCCACTCACAATTGTGAGTATGGTGGGGAAAAAAAAAAGAAAGCATCTCTTTAGCTGCAAAGGTGCAAAAGCTAAAGGATAAATATAATTACAAGATGACTATAAAGCTTAAATGTGGGTTCACTATGGTAGTGGATAAAAGCTCCATCTATAGTTCTCATAGCGGTATAAGTCATGGGAAGCAAATTGAGTAATCCTACTTTTTGCTTTGTACAATGCTTTTGTCCATACCCAAAGGTCTATGTCAAAACTAGGGAGGTGTATGTATATTTATCTACTAACATAATATGGCGGAAGGGGAGCCCTTTACACGTGTCGCAATCTGCGACTTGAAGGCTAAAGTCCAAAACTAAAAAAAGCCCTTTTGCACACGATAAAGAGGGAGAGAGAGGGCTTCGGAGGCCCGCCGTACTAGTTGACTATATGGAAGGGAATAATTGTGAAAGTGGATCAAGTTACTATATGTTTTCAAACATCACCAACCACCTTTTTCTCTCTCATTCCTACAATTATTGAACGATTTTGTTTGTTAGTGGTGGAGCCAAGCCATAAAGGTAAGTATTCTTAGTTTCCTTTCCGACTTGGATGAAAACGTGACGGATTTAGAGGCATAGCCTTTTCTGAGTGTGTCTTGCACAAAAGTGGCTTTTGATCAAAAGCCACAAAAGTGGCGTTAAGGCCTTTTGTTAAAATAATGATTGATAATTCTCAAGAGAGAAACTATTCCAAGGGAATCAGCCGAGTACATACATACACACACAGACACGAGATGATTTGATAAAAATCAGTAAGAAAATTTATCAAGGATCATCTTTAAGGACTTAGTTGTCACAAAACATAAAATCCAAAACTAGCATAGGGCAAGTAATTTTTTGAGGCTCAAATTTATTTAAAATATCCCTCAATAGGTATGCAATATATGTGTCAAACCTTTATTGATACCTCTATTAAGACTGGCTACATTCAATAATCATCTAATTTGAGCACTAAATTGCACTTTTATCCTCTATTAATATATATATATATATATATATATATATATATTAAAACTTGAATTTTAATGTGATCACCTTCTACAAAAGCACAAAGGGTTTGGAGCTTAGATTGCCTTCTTCTTCATGGTCGAGTAATGCCAAACTTGTTTCACTATGCTACCTATCTGATAGCTACAAAAAAGCTTGAATAGGGGCTCATTTGGAAAACATCCCACACATGAAGCATTCCTTAAAACAATGAAGTGCTTCATGCTCCAGTGGGTGCTCGTTTCCTTCTATCCTACAATATTATGGGCATGTTAGCACAAAAAAAAGAAACAATGCTAACTCACAACGACAAAGACCGTATTCTCAGCAACATTTTCTACTCAACATCTCTCACGTCAAAAGAAGACACTCACAAATAGGGGAAATATTGGAAGCACATAGGTATCTTCTATAAGGGCCTTGTGTCCATTTGTATTTATCATTGCTTGCAGTCATGTATTCAATCATCAACCATTGTTGGTTGTGACCAGCTCAATGCTTAGGTAAAAACACATGTAGAATGTGCTCGACCCAATAGTCCTTGAAGATGTGGCCTACATACTTCACCACCAATAGTGGAAGAATACTCTCTCTCTCTCTCTCTCTCTCTCTCCAATCCCCATGAGCACCATTCTTAGCAACCCAGCCTTAAAAGAAACTCCCCTTTTCATTCTGTATAGATTGGAAGGGCATGCAACTAATTCTTCAACTTTCCACAATTCGCATGGAGGTCAACATTTTTGTAGGCTTGATAAGGGAGAGACATGGAGACTCTATGGATCAACTAAGATTAAAAGACTACAACCTGCAACACCCTTGCCAAGGGTAAAATTAGACTAAAAAAAGACAAAAAAAAACCAGTGACGTATTTTGGATTGCAAAGATGCACAACTGATCAAGTCCACAAAAACAAAGACGTAGGAGAAATGGGCCACCATGGTTTGCTTCTCATCAAAGTAAACAACATGGAGAGAGAGAGAGAGAGAGAGAGAGAGAGAGAGAGAGAGAGAGAGAGAGAGAGAGAGAGAGAGAGAGAGAGAGAGAGAGATATGATGGTGAAGGCATAGTACAAGGCAGTGGAATTAAGATTCACTCATGTTGTCAATTCTGAGTTCAATGTTTTCAGGACTCTTGGAATGAGCTGAACACTTATGAAAACTATTCCAGGTTGGTAGTTAGAGTTAGTTCAGATCAGCTTAGAACTTCAAATCAGACAAGACTAGAACTGAAATATAAAACTGGAACTGATTTATAGAAAAAATTGAAAATGAGACTGAACACGGAAACTGGAGACTGGAATTGGAATGTATTCAGATCAGTATAGACAAGTACAACAATGAGAGGCAAGTTTGCTATGGGCTTAATTAGAGTTACAAGAGCGTAAAGAGCTCCAAAATATAAGCAATGATAGTGAAGTGTGTCGAGTGTCCCCAAAAACTGAGTAATTTATAGAATTATTCTCCAGTAACACCTTGATCCACTGGTTCAGAACTCCTAGGGCACTGTGCATTTGAATCAACATTGTTTTGATCTGGATACAAATGTCCTTCATGCAGTGATAGGTGGGCTTAGTTCCTAGGAGCATTCCAATTGTAATCCCTTAGCCTACAAATAGTCAGTGGAAGTGTCATTGATGTGGGGGTTAACTGCTAGATCATCAATAGTGGTGATACACCATTCTGGCACTCTCTCTAACACTTGGACACAGCTAGGGTGAGGAGGCAGCTGACATACTTGTTGATTATGATAGCTCATCATCTTCCAATCATTGACCATCCTTTTGGCGACAACATAAAGCATCTGGAATTGCTCTACATCAGAGTAGATGGTTTCATCGTGCAGGAACTCCTAAATCTATAGTGCTTTTTGCTTTCTCAGACTCTTGCACAATGTCAGCAGCTTAGTGGAGTGATGACTCCTTACCTTTATCAAGTAGAAGTATTGTTACAGATTGCAATGTTGATTGGTGCTGGTTATTTTGTTGTGTCTGCTATACTGGGAGGAGTTTGGACCTGATTGTTTTGGTGCTTGAAGTTGTCCCTCAACATACCCCTCTTTATGGTCATTAGAACTTCTCTCCTCATTGGCCTTTGATCCTCCTTCTGTTGACCCTGGTGATGGAGGAGATGGAAATTGGTCATTATTATCATCATCCTTATCATGTCCGTCCTAGTTGGTGGGGTCTATCCCTTTGTCCTCAAGCTCCTCCTCCTCATCCTTGTCATAGTCTTCATCTTGTGCCTTCTGGTTGTTGAGGAACTCCGTCATGTCTTCATTAGCCAGTGCAAGGCTGTATTCCTTTGTTTTGTTTTGTAGATCAGACTGGATTGACTCAATAACCTTTTGCAGATCAACCAGATTCAGAGTGAGATCGCCGTCTACATCCACAATGTGTACCAGAGACTGATAGATATACTTTTCAAGTATAGCCTTATTTATTAGATTGTGAGTTTCATAAGGTGTTCTATAGTTAGCCCTTTTTAGGTTCAATAGTGCTTTAAATCTTTCCACTGCCTACTGCTGGGCAATTTTTTTCTCTTCTTCAATTACTCCATTTTTAGTCGTGAGACTATCTATCTTTTGTTGGAGGGTAGATATTGTCCGGGCACTCTGATTCTGATCAATTTGAGAATGTAGTATTTGTTTCCCCGATTCTACTCTTTCTTTCTCTAGTAACACAACTTCTGCCTTAGTTTTGTTGGAATTCTTCCTTTAGCGCAACCATTTCTGTATTAGAGAATGATGCTTGGGCCTCTATCATTTGTCCTATGGAATTCAAAATTGTATTCCATCGTGATTGGATGACAACTGCACACCCCTCCGTAATGGTATCAAGATCTGTGTGATCAATTTTGTACACAGTCATAGGAAAAGAGTAGGGCAGTAGGGCTCTGTCTGGCTTGATTATTATCAGTCTTCCCTTTAACGACTATTTCTGTAGTACTATAACCTATCTAGCTTGACCAACTACGTTGCTGTTTGATATGCTTTTTGAGTTTGTTCTGTAGTGTTGCAAGATGATCAATCTATTCCTTCAGTCTGCTGTGTACTGGCCTGGGTTGGAACTCGATTAGAATGGTACTTGTTGGCTTAGCTTCTCCTAGACCAGCCGTATCCTTGGGATGTACATGTGTGCTAGTTATCTTGTTTACATTTCCTACTGGAGCGGTAGAATGACTGATATCAATTGGTTTTTGTACCCGTGCCTTAAACTTTTCCAACAATGTTGTGGCCTTCTTCTTCTTACCAGACGGGCTTGCCTCATTCTAAGGTGCTGATCTTTTCATTCCCACTGTTGCCACTTCTTTGCCTTTACCTTTAGTAGTCTGCTCAACTTCAACGAAGTTGATGAAAGACTTATTTTTTGCTTCTTTGTGTTGTCCTCAGCTACCTTTGCCCAAACCTTCTAGACATTAGAATGCGATGGAGTGCGGTTGGCCCAATAGAGAAACTGCCACACGTACCAGGCCTTGAAAAAATTTTATGACTTGACCTTAGCAGTCTGTCGTATGGCACTGCTGTAAAGGAATTGAGTGAGATTCATACTAGCTTTGGAATTCAGAACTCTTTCCAGTAGCATATCAAACAACTTCTCTGAAACATAAATGGGGTTAGTTTTAAGACTGATTGCTTCACCAATGAATCACTGGTGTGCACTCTAGTGCAACAATTGGAATGCCTCGTCCACCTGACTTTTGCTTCTTCCTAGCTGGCTCATCTTCTTTCAAGTAGTGGCTTGCCTCATCAATAGTACATGATGCAGACTTTTTCGCACTTGGCAGCCTAAACACATGAGCTATTTCTTCTGTAGTGACTTCCAGTAGTGTTCCATTCAATTCATTTTTTCCCTTGTCAAGGTTAAAGGTGTCGATTACCTGTTTAAGACCATATTAGGTAAAGTGGGAAAATCCCAATTCCTAGGTTGGACAACTTTCAATATATCATGTATAAAATATAGAGATTTTGTCAAAAATTTGAGTTTTCTTAAGGTCTCATTCCACTTTATGCACATACAATACACAATGAAAACAACTAAAATATCATGGTTTCAATCAATTGGATTATTAGGAGAGGAGTATATTGCATCCATTATCGTTGTCTATGTTCTAATGTCCTACCTACAACTTATCTCAACATGGAGAGCTTGGTTTCTAGGTCCACCACTTGTCCAAGTTAATGTAAAAGTGACTCAAGGTTCACAACTTGTGAAAGCAAGGATCCATTGAGGAATACAATCCACTTGGCTATTTTTCCTTAATTTATTGCATGTGACATTTAAGCAAGGTCCACTTCTAATCTATAACTTCTTAATTTGAGGCATGGGGCATACATAAAATATGTAGCATATGCTCTATTGCCTCATAGGAAGGTTGGTTTCAAGGTGCACTTATCCATGCTAGCCTATCTTGGAGAAATGATGGAGCTTGCTTCTCTCCTTGTTTCAATGGAGACTAGCTTGGACAAGTGGTGGACCTTTGCTTCTCTCTATGTTTCAATAGAGTTAGCTTGGACAAGTGGTGATCTTGGAACAAAACCCCCATGTAAAACATATCATGGGTATTCCAAGTGATTAGAAAGATTACCATTTAAGATATAACCTTATAGGTTGGACAACTAGATCTTGGCTTGGAGAAATGGTGGACCTTTGATTCTCTCCATGTTTCAATGGAGTCTATCTTGGAGAAATGGTGGAGCTTGCTTCTGTCCATGTTTCAATGGAGCCTAGCTTGAACAGTTGGTGGACCTTTGCTTCTCTCTATGTTTCAATAGAGTTAGCTTAGACACGTGGTGGATCTTCAAAATAAACCAACTACTATCAATGTTGCCTAGCTTGGACAAGTGGTGGAGTGTTTCTCTACTCCATGTTTCAATGGATCTTAGCTTGGACAAGTGTTGGACCTTAAAACAAAAACCCCATGTACAACATAGAATGGATTTTCTAGATTTCAATGGAGTTTAGCTTTAACAAATGGTGGAGCTTGTCTTCATCCATGTTTCAATGAAACTAGCTTGGACAAGTGGTGGACCTTGTAACAAACCCTCCCATGTACAACATATCATTGGTTTTCTAAGTGATGGGAAGGAATACCATTCAAGATATAAACTTATAGCTTGGATAAGTAGTTGACTTTAAAACCAAATTCATCATAATACAATGAAATACAGGTCAGCCAATTCCTAAATCTTGAGACCAAACCTCCCATGCTATTAGAGATAATATATTGGATAAGTGGTGGACCTTCTATTATTTTCCCATGCCTAGTTTAGACAACCGGTACACTTCGCAGCTATAAAGGTTGGACGAGTTGTGGAGCCTTGTTTCTATCCATGTTTTAATGGATCCTAGCTTGGACAAGTGGTGGACCTTGGAAAAAAGCTTCCATGTACAACATATATGAGGTTTTCCATGTTTTAATGGAGCCTATCTTGGACAAATGGTGAAGCTTTCTTCTCTCCATGTTGATTTTGGAACTACCTTAGACAAGTGGTGGAGCTTTTCTTTTCTACTCTTCATAATACAATGAAGTATATGTTGGTTACATGGTGAATCTTAAGGCCAAACCTCCCATTTTACTAGAGATGATAGGTTGGACAAGTGGATCAACCTTCTATCATTTCTCCATGACTATATTGGACAATTAGTAGACATAACATCTCTCTATGTTGTCTAGAGATGAGCTTGGACAAGTGATGGACCCTGCTTCTCTCTCCCCTTGGTTTACTAGTTTGAAGACTCAGTATATATACTTTCTTAGATCTAACTTGAACAAGTGGTGGACCTTGCATCCACAATCTTAATTCAGTATAAAAAAGTATATGAAAAAATAACATAGGAATCTTGGTTTGAAGGTCAAGCAATTAGGTTCCAAATGCACATAATAATATATTTTCCACCCATATTAAAAGAAAGTTAAATATGCACATAATAATATATTTTCCAAATGCACATAATAATATATTTTCCACCCATATTAAAAGAAAGTTAAATATGTTATTACCAAATTGACAAAGGTAACGTCCAAGAATTATATCTTTCCATCTTGTCAGATCTAAATCTTCATCAAGGCGACATGCATGTATACATCAACTTTCAAGCCATTCAAGAATACATGCACTTAGATTCCATAGTTTTGTTTTCAAAGTCTTTTAGGTTCTAAAACTCTTTCACATAAAGTATGTAATGACAAAATTCTTGAAGCAAACATTTGTGCCAAGAAAAAGATCCCTCTCACATATTTAAAGTCCATGAATTCTCTGATCCACACTTACAAGTTTTATTTTGACATCAAACATCAATTCTTTCATAGTTCCAAATAAATGCAACCTCGATATGAATTGACAAAAAATGAATTTCTTTTACTATATGACCCAACATAGGCCCCAATCAAATAAAAAATGAGTCCCCAAAAATTTGGGTGCACTCTAGCAATACATCAGAGTCCCCTTACAATAGGATGCACTCCAATAGTACATTGAAGTCCCCTTAGAGTAGGGTGCACTCCATTCAAGTGTTCATAAAATTGACACACCTTTTATATAAAAAAAAAAAGACTATATCAAATTATACAAATGTTGAAAGATACACACTAGAATAAAAAAAGCATCTTATAGCCATATTTATTCAATGCTTTCGTGTTGACAAGTACACACCAAGGACATAATTTGTCTCAGAATCACTATACTGATTTACAATTGTGTTATATGTATAGACTCTCTTATCTCTTGCATACAACCATCCTACCAACCATGGAATTATGGTTCTCTGCAAGAAGTTTTGAAGTTGCTCGGAAGTTTGCCTCCACATCTTTGGAAATATAAGATATGTCCCTGGCATGTTCCACATCACCCTATATGGAGTGTCATCAAAAATTAAGGTATTGTTTGCATCCAAATCCTCAAATATCTTCCAAATATCACTCAGATTTTTGTGATAAACCCTTGTAAATCCTAACATGATATTTGGATTTTGGCAATTTTTGTTACTCATAAACACCTTGAACTTGGTATACTGCTCAGGAAAACACTTTTGTGTGATGCGTTGCACCCTTGTTAAGTTATAGCAACTCCATATCCATAGCTCAAAGTATTCAGCACAAAAATCCAAAAAACTTTGTGCGTCTGGTCGCACCACATGATAAACTTCATCTTTGTCCTCCACAAGTCGCATGTGTTGAGCCCAAGATGGCATAGAATCTCCATGTTTCATTTCAACTGTCTTGAGAAGTAACCCCTCTAGATCCAAGATAAGTACTCTTTTGATGTCCTTGAAAGCAAGTGGTAGGTGATAAGGAGGTGATTCATTCCTTGGACAAGGTCTTGGAGGAGGTTGGATGGGTAATTCAATAGTTTTCTTCAATTTATGCCAGCATATAGCCAATCCATTTTTCTGTAATGGTTCTGAAATTAAAGAACAAGAACACTTAATGCAAACACAACAATAGACATGATTTTTACATTGTCTACCCTAAGGTTTTATTAGATACCAAAATCCATCTATGATCTACTCATTAATAGAAAGAAAGTCAAATTAAAATCCTGACTCTTTTTTATGCTACACTCTCTCTTAGTCTCAATACCATGGAGTTCAACTAGATTTAAGTCAACTAATAACTACTACTTGTTGTTAAAGGTATGCTTGAAGTGTATAAGGCTTAACCAATGCTCTAGTGTAGAATGGGTATTTAGGTCTCAAGGTCTACCACTTATCCAAGCAAAGATCCATTTAGATATGGAAACCCAATTTTTCTTAATATAATGATATAGAGTGGACAAGTGGTGAATCCTGAGACCAAGCCACTCATGCTACTAGGGATAATAGGTTGGACAAGTGGTGGACCTTGAATGTAAACCCCCCATGTACAAAGTATCAGGGGTTTTGGGTATTTCAATGGACTCTAGCATCTTGGAAACATGGTGGAGCTTACTTCTCTCCATGTTTCAATGGAGTCTATCTTGGATAAATGGTGGAGCATCATTCTCTCCATGTTTCAATGGAGCCTACCTTGGACAAGTGGTGCATGTTTGTTTCTCTCTATGTTTGAACAGATTTAGCTTGGACAAGTGGTGGACCTTGGAACAAAATCCCCATGTAAAACATATCATGGACATTACAAGTGGTGAGAAAAAATACCATTCAATATATAACCTTATAGGTTGGAAAAGTGGTGGACCTTAACACCCAATTATTATTAATATAATGACATAGAGTGGACAAGTGGTGAATCTTGCGACCAAACCTACTAGGAAAAGTACGTTGGACAAGTGGTGGACCTTGAATGCAAACCCCCCATGTACAAAATATTACTCATGCTACTAGGAATAATTTGGTATTAAGGTCCATGTTTCAATGGAGCCTAGCTTGGAAAAGTGGTGGACCTTTGTTTCTCTCTATGTTTCAATAGAATTTTCTTGGACAAGTGGTGAACCTTGGAACAAAACCCCCATGTAAAGCATGTCATGGGCATTACAAGTGGTGAGAAAAAATACCATTCAAGGTATAACCTTATAGGCTGGACAAGTGGTGGACCTTAGCACCCAATTCCTCTTATTATAATGACATATAGTGGAAAAGTGGTGAATTGTGAGACCAAACCTACTAGGGATAATAGGTTGGAGAAATGGTTGACCTTGAATGTAAATCACCCATGTACAAAATATCATGGGTTTTGCGTATTTCAATGGAGCCTAGCATCTTGGAGACATGGTGGAACTTACTTCTCTCCATGTTTTAATGGAGCCTATCTAGGAGAAATGGTGGAGGTTCCTTCTCTCCATGTTTCAATGGAGCCTAGCTTGGACAAGTCGTGGACCTTTGTTTCTCTCTATGTTTGAATATGGTTAGCTTGGACAAGTGGTGGATCTTGGAATGAAACTCCCATGTAAAACATATCATGGGCATTTCAAGTGGCGAGAAAGGATACCATTTAAGATATAACCTTATAGGTTGGACAAGTGGTGGACTTAACACAATATAATGACATAGAGTGTACAAGTGGTGAATCTTGAAACCAAACCACTCATGCTACTAGGGATAATAGGTTAAACAAGTGGTGGGCCTTGAAATAAAACCCCCTAGAGTGTTTCAATGGATCCTAGCTTGGAAACATGGTAAAGCTTGCTTCTCTCCATGTTTCAATGCAGCCTATCTTGGATAAATGGTGCAGCATCATTCTCTCCATGTTTCAATGGAGCCTAGCTTGGACAAGTGGTGGACCTTTGTTTCTCTCTATGTTTAAATAGAGTTATCTTGGAAAAGTGGTGGACCTTGGAACAAAAACCCCATGTAAAACATATCATGGGCATTACAAGTGGTGAGAAAAAATACCATTCAATATATAACCTTATAGGTTGGACAAGTGGTGGACCTTAACACCCAATTATTCTTAATATAATGACATAGAGTGGATAAGTGGTGAAATTGGGACCAAACCTACTAGGGAAATAGGTTGGACAAGTGGTGGACCTTGAATGTAAACGCCCCATGTACAAAATATCACTCATGCTACTAGAAATAATTTGGTATTAAGGTCCATGTTTCAATGCAGCCTAGCTTGGAAAAGTGGTGGACCTTTGTTTCTCTCTATGTTTCAATAGATTTATCTTGGATAAGTGGTGTACCTTGGAACAAAACCCCCATGTAAATCATGTCATGGGCATTACAAGTGGTGAGAAAAAATACCATTCAAGCTATAACATTATAGGTTGGACAAGTGGTGGACCTTAACACCTAATTCCTCTTAATATAATGACATAGAGTGGACAAGTGGTGAATCATGAGACCAAACCTACTAGGGATAATAGGTTGGACAAGTGGTGAACCTTGAATGTAAACCCCCCATGTACAAAAAATTATGGGTATTGGGTATTTCAATGGAGCCTAGCAACTTGGAGACATGGTGGAGCTTATTTCTCTCCATGTTTCAATGGAGCCTATCTAGGAGAAACAGTGGAGGTTCCTTCTCTCCATGTTTCAATGAGCCTAGCTTGGACAAGTGGTGGACCTTTCTTTCTCTATATGTTTTAATAGAGTTAGCTTGGACAAGTGGTGGACCTTGGAATGAAACCCCCATGTAAAACATATCATGGGCATTTCAAGTGGTGAGAAAGGATACTATTTAAAATATAACCTTATAGGCTGGACAAGTGGTGGACTTTAACACATATTTCTTCTTAATATAATGACATAGAGTGTACAAGTGGTGAATCTTGAGACCAAACCACTCTTGCTACTAGGGATAATAGGTTGGACAAGTGGTGGACCTTGAATGTAAACCCCTCATGT
Organism: Adiantum capillus-veneris; assembly: GCF_014529385.1. Lineage (NCBI taxonomy): Eukaryota > Viridiplantae > Streptophyta > Polypodiopsida > Polypodiales > Pteridaceae > Adiantum > Adiantum capillus-veneris. The sequence continues at coordinate 39,705,994 of NC_140943.1, read as the reverse complement.
ACAAAATTATGGGTTTAGGGTATTTCAATGGAGCCTAGCTTGGAGACATGGTGGAGATTGCTTCTCTCAATGTTTCAATGGAACCTATCTTGGAGAAATGGTGGATCATCCTTCTCTCCATGTTTCAATGGAGCCTATCTTGGACAAGTGGTGGATGGAGTTAGCTTGGACAAGTGGTGGGTCTTGGAACAAAACCCCTTTGTAAAACATAGCATGGACATTACAAGTGATGAGGAAAAATATCATTCAAGATATAACCTTATAGGTTGGAAAAGTGGTGATGGACCTTGATAAGTGGTGAAGGATACCATTTAAGATATACCCTTATAGGTTGGACTAGTGGTGGACCTTAACACCCAGTTATTCTTAATATAATGACATAGAGTGGATAAGTGGTGAATCTTAAGACCAAATCACTCATGCTACTAGGTATAATACGTTAGAGAAGTGGTAGACCTTGAATGCAAACACCCCATGTACAAAATATCATGGTTTTAGGGTGTTTCAATGGAGCCTAGAATCTCGGAGACATGGTAGATCTTGATTCTTTCCATGTTTGAATGGCACCTATCTTGGAAAAATGATGGAGGTTACTTCTCTCCATACTTCAACGGAGCCTAGCTTTGACAAGTGGTGAACCTTTGCTTCTCTCTATGTTTGAATAGAGTTAGCTTGGACAAGTGGTGGACCTTTGCTTCTCTCTATGTTTGAATAGAGTTAGCTTGGACAAGTGGTGGACCTTGGAATGAAACCCCCGTGTAAAACATATCATGGGCATTTCAAGTGGTGAGAAAGGATACCATTTAAGATATAACCTTATAGGTTGGACAAGTGGTGGACCTTAATACATAGTTCTTCTTAATATAATGACATAGAGTGTACAAGTGGTGTATCTTGAGACCAAAACACTCGTGCTACTAGGGATCCTAGCTTGGACAAGTGGTGGACCTTGGAAAAAAGTCCCCCTGTACAACATAGATGAGTTTTTTCATGTTTTAATGGAAGAGAGATTCGACAAATGGTGGAGCTTGCTTATCTCCATGTGGATTTTAGAACTAGCTTGGACAAGTGGTGGAGCTTTGCTTTTTTACTCTTCATAATACAATGATGTATAGGTTGGTTACATGGTGAATCTTAAGGCCAAACCTCCCATCTTACTAGAGATGATAGGTTGGACAAGTGGTCAACCTTCTATCATTTCTCCATGCCTATAATTAGACAATTAGTAGAACTAGCATCTTTCTATGTTGTCTAGAGCTGAGCTTGGACAAGTAGTGGACCTTGCTACTCTCTTCCCTTGGATTATTAGTTTGAAGACTCATTATATATACTTGCTTAGATCTATATAATTACTCATTAGTTAGGTTACAAGTGGGTATGTAATTTGTTAGCCTCAAGGGACTTTGAATATTGAATAGTAAGACCAAGTGCTGGTTTGAAGATCTTTTGCTTATCTAAACTAGACTCTAACTCAATAATAAGTTTCATAAGTTCCACGAATTGTCCTATCTAGGCTCCAAAAGAGTCTTAATTGGTTTGTGCTAGATTATAACTTCCTTGATGGGGTAGAATCCTAGAAAAATGAGGCACTATAAGTTTTACCTTAGCTCAAATGGATTTTTCACTTAAACTCGACTGCAATTTGGCTATCTAGTCTTTGTCTCGATGGAGTTTAACACTAGATACATAGTAGTGATATTTAAGCTTCATGTCTCTTCACTTGATCGAGATATGAGACCATACTTTCAAGGTCACCACTTGTCTTACCTAAAGACCAATGTGAGACATGGGAGCAAGAAAGCCATCCGATATTGTTTTAAGGACTATTACATAGGCAATCAATAACTTAAGTAAAGAAAAAAAACTTGGATCTTTCACAATTAATAACTTAAGTAAAGCCAAAAAGACTTGGATCTTTGACAGTTTTTTTCAAACTAAAAAAGCACAATCTCATGCTAACAAAACTATAAATCACAATTGAAAGGTTTGAACAAGAAAAAGATCAACAATCTTAATAAGAAGGATACTTTTCATTTCATTTGATGATTACAAACTAAAATAAAGTCTCTCAAGAAATTGATAAACAAAAAATGTAGGTGACTGCTTCATTATTTTGAGCAAAAATATCAAAATCTCTATTGATTGAGCTCCATCTAGTAGTATCCTTTGTAAGATCCTGCAAGAAGGAATAAAAAGAAAGATTTGTTAGATACCATGCACATGAGTGTTCAAGCATGTGTATCAAGAATATATGACATGTCACTAGTACCTTAGGGTTGCTTTCTATCCAGCCTTAGAAGATTGTTCTCAGCTTTCACCTTATTTATATAAGCCTTTGCTGTGGTTGCCTTCAAAACTCCTTTTGTGTTACAACCCAATTGCCTAGCTAAAGTGGTCAATTGTGACGCCTTCATGCTTTCAATGGGTGTACGCTCCTTTGCCAAGATCTCTTGTATTTGGGCTCTTCTCATTTCATTGCGGTGGCTTGTGTCACTTGCATCTTCAATGATAGTTTCATCTCTGTCACCTTTTGCAGGTGGTATTCTTCTTGTAAAGAACACCTTAGCTGACCAAACATCATTTTTCTGCTTCCAATACTCCATGATTTGTTTGTATTCACTATCATTTGTCACTATAGGTTGTCCATAACGATTAGAAGCAATTAAATCACGCACATCCCTTCTCTCATCAAGCTGAATCAAGTATGGCAGTAGCTCCTCCAAGAGCATATTGTCAACCATCTTCTCAGCATCAAATTGTGGTGGAAAAATGCAATTGTTTGCTGGTGAAATACATCCCTTGTAAGGAGAGTCATCAATAAGCACTGTTCTTTGTGGATCACATTCAAACCCCATGGCAATTTTGGCTAGAGGCTTGAACATTGCCTCAACGTTTGGATTGTCGGGTCTAAACAATTTTTGAGTTTGAGCGGTGTAGCAAACATCTTGCGACCAAATTGCAAAGAAAGGCAATGTATCCTCAGCTAAGTTGTTTAGTGCTGCAAGGATTTGATACACATTATTCCTAGTAGCTGTCGACCAAATTGCAACATTAAACCTTTGTAAAATAGTCTTCAAGAATTGGATGCAACCTGGCCTGAGTATAATATATCTTTTTGAATCCATTTGCACTGAGTTGTGGTGTGAGGATGGTTGAGGGGAACGTTTCAACAATAGACCATTTAAATCCAATATAATTGTAAGCATGGATTTCTCAACATCTACGCTACATGACGTAGTACCAATTGGCAATAGCTCGTGAGTGGACTTTTCAGTCTCTTTTGATGTATGTTGCATTTTTGAAGCATCGATTTCTTGGTTCTCATTATTGGAAGCTTGCTCAAGTTGCACAACACTAGACTCTAGTATAGAAATATCATCCATCTTGGGCACTTTAGAAACCATAGAATCTATGGATTCTATAGTTGTTGACTGAACCATAGGAGCGTTATCCATCCCAGTTTGTGAATCTAAGAAAACACACACACAAATGGTATCTCAAAACCACTAGAATTTTATTCACCATATTTATATGTAGAACTCCTAGTAAGAAATTTATTTAAGGTAAAGTCGTTGTTAGAATCCTTGCAACCATTTTCAGCATTCGTACACCAAACACCACTTGTCTAAAATACAATCTACTAACTCAACATTTTCCATCCTACACTTTATTAAAGATGAGTACTTAAAGTGAAAACTAAAAGCCACCCTTGTTGAGGAAACATGGATACAAGGTCCACCAAATGTCCAACCTAGACTACAAGAAAATAATTAGAGATTTGGCTTAGATTTGGATTCAAAGGCCACCACTTATTCAAGTAAGATAACTCCACTTGTTTAAGACAGTAATGTTTGAAGCCCCACCACTTGTCCAACCTAGACATTGATTAAATTTTGGTAAGATTTATCACAAATCTAGAGTAGAATCAAGATTCTATGGCCAAGGTAGTCAAATATGTTAGACAACACACAAAGCATAAGAGCACTCTAGATTCTCGTTGAGCATAAACTAAACAATAATCAAATGTTATATTCACTTGAGATTTCATCCATGAAAAATGAAAATGATGCATGTACTTGAGATTTCCATCCATGTACAATACTTTACAATGTCAAGTAAAGTTATAGTCAGCAAACAACTCTTCTCCTGCTTCAACTTGACAAATAGTCTCAATGCATACATGGCCATATTCTTCTGACTTGATGTGTGAAGAGGTGCATTTATGCCAAGGTGGCAAATTTGGATCAAATGTATAGCGTACGTTGGGACAGACATTTGTACTGTGAGAACTATTTATATAGCCCGACACGTTTCCTTCTTCTACACAACCAATAATGTATGATTGATCTTCCTCTTCTTCTATGTTTGGATCCTCTAGAAGAGAATATTTATAAGCTCTTGGAAATATTTTGCATATCTTTTTCCAGTCTTGAAATCTATACTTATGCCCTCCATAGTTTAGAATAGTCAAACCACTTTCCAGGGTAGTATGCACAAATAGCCCATAACCAGCTCCTTCAATACATGAAAGTCGCACTTCAAAATCCACACCGTTAATATGGAAAATTACATCTTTGGGAATAGGAAAAGTTGGTGTCCCAAAAGGATCTTCATGCCAATCATAGTGTGAAATACATCTAGATTTTATATCACTTAACTCCTTTGTGTCTGCAAAAAGAAGAAAATATTATGCATAAAATAATGACAATATCAAAGAAAGATATCATTATTTTATAGTCCAATAGGTCCATTGTATGGAAGACTTAGAGTGCCTCTTACATGGTGCCTCCAAGGTTTCCAAAAAATAAAATCATTGGAAAAAAAAGGCCACTGTGTCTCCAATCTATTGCCCATTTGAAGCATAGAGAGAACCAAGGTCCACCACTTGTCCAAGCTAGACATGGAGCATTGACACAAGATCCAACACTTATCCAAGAACCCTATAGTATATGTGGTAACATGGGATGCATTGATGCAACAAAAGTAGTCTAGCCTCCTCATCCATCTCTTTTTTCTTGTAGCCTAGAGGGATTAGTTTCAAGGTCTATCACTAGTCAAAAACTACACATAGAACATTGATACAAGGTTCCACCACATGTGAAACCTATCATCTCTAGTAGCATGGATGGTTTGATATCAAGGTTCATCGCGTGTCCTACCTATACTCTATTGTAGCATATAGATTCTGGTTTGGTGGTACTACACTTGTCCAAACTTGGCTTGTTGTTGATATCTGGAGGTAATCAAGGGTCCTCCACTTGTCCAAGTTAGGCATATAAAACAATTGCAAGGTCCACCATGTGTACAACATATGATTGATTATAGCATGCATGGTCTTATTTCATGGGCAACCATCTTCTCTCCAACATGTGTCCAACCTCGGCTCCATTGAAGCATGGAGAGAAGCAAGGTCCACCACTTATCAAAGCTATTATTTTCTCCCAGTGCTTTCAAAACCCATAATACGTTGTACATGGGGGGGGGGATTCTTGTTTCAAGGTCCACCCCTTGGCTAAGATTGGATCCATTGAAACATAAAGAGAAGCAAGCTCTACCATTTGTCCAAGCTAGGAGCCATTGAAACATGAAAACCCCATAATATGTTGTATACGAGGGGTGTTTTTCAAGGTCTACCACTTGTCTAAGCTATGGTCCATTGGAACATGGAGAGAAGCAAAGCTCCACCACTTTTCTAAGCTAGGATCCATTGAAACATGGAGAGAAGCAAGCTCCATTGTTTGTCTAAGCTAGGCTCCATTGGAACAAGGAGAAAACAAGCTCCACCACTTGCCTATTATTGCATAGAGATTCTGGTTTGAAGGTCCACCACTTGTCCAACCTTGCCTTCATGTATGGAGATAATCAAGAGTGCAATGCTTCTCTAAGCTAGGGACATAAAAGAGTTTCAAGGTCCACTACATATACGATCTATGATGGGTTGTAGCATGGGAGGTTTCATTTTAAGGTTGACCACTTCTCCAGCTCCGCTTGTCCAACCTCAGATCCATTGAAGAATGGAGAATAAAGGTGTACCAACTCTCCAAAATAGGCAGGACAATCTCTATAAAACCCATGAATTGTTAATATATGCTATGCTGTGGAGTTTTGTTTGAAGTTCCACTCCTTATCCAAGCTACAATCCATTGAAGCATGGAACTAAGTAAGATATATCTCTAGTCCAAGATAGGATCCATTGAAACATAGAGAGAATCAAGGTCCACCACTTGTCCAAGCTATGCATGGGTAATTGATATAAGGACCACTACGTTTTCACCTATACTATGCTCTATCATGGATGGTTTCATATCCTACCAATTTTCCAACCTATTTAGTAGGTTGTATTATGGGGGTTTGGTTTCAAGGTACTTCACTTGTCTAGGTGGGTTCCATTGAACCATGGAGAGAAACTATGTCTACCACTTGTCCGAAATATGCTCCTTTAAAACATAAAAACAAGGTCCACCACTTGTCCAAGCTAAAGTTTCTCTCCATTGAAGCATGGAGAGAAACAAGGTCTACCACCTGTCCAAAATATGCTCCATTGAAACATAAAAGCAAGGTCCACCACTTGTCCAAGCTAATATAACAAATGGGTGTTGGTTACAAGGTGTACCACACTTGTCTAAACTAGTCTTCATGCAAGGTCTACCACATGTCCAAGCTATATGAGCTTGTTTTGAAGGTCTACCACACCTCTTGAAATTAGGATCCATGTAAGGTCCACCTTTTGTCAAGCTATGCATTTAATGAGTACTAAAACTAAGTAAATTGCAGTACTTAAATACCTTTCCAAGCTCATTAAGATTTTGGTCTCTAAGGCCGGCCACCACCACATGTCTAATCTATGCTCTAATTGATTACTTATGCTATTTCTCTCAAAGTCCAAACATAAGCTCCCTTCTAGCAAGGTTAGTTTAAATTTAGGCTCCAGCACCTGTCTAAGCTAGGTTCAATTTATGAAGCATCACCATTTAACCATGCTACGATCTAATGTATCATATCAAGGGGGTATTGATAAAAGGTCCAAAACTTATTGAGTTCAAGCTCTTAAGTAATTAAGTCTTTGTGAGTATTAAATGTTTTAGTTTTAGTCTACAGATCCACCATTCAAAAACTCAAGTAATTTACTATTTACATTCAAACCTTGAATGCTTGAGATAAAAAATACAAGCTCAATCAATACTATATAAAGCAAAATCTAACATTAAGAGTATCAAATCAGTAACAAGAAACACTAACATGCACAAGAAACTCAAAACATACGTGTCTCCATTTCCAAAAAGTCCTCCATTGACAGAGGATGGTGTTGTTGTTGTTCTTCTTCTCTTTGTGGAGAGCACTCCTCTGTAACAGGCACAATGTCGCCTGATTGCGAAGTGGATTGTTGAAGTCCAGCCCATTTTTCTATATCTTCATGAGACTTAACAAAGTCTAGCAGCATGGTCTCCATGCTTTTTGCCTCCTCCACACTATCAATTAAGCAGATGACTTCTTTTTTCTGTTGTATTCCTTCTTGTGCAACCAAGGAGCCATCACCAAAAACATCAACAAGCTTGCGGTCTTCAAAACAATATGTACGAATGTAGTGCTTGACCAAAGCTCTTTTTTTGGCCTCCAAATATTGCAAATCTGACATATCGTTATCTGCTACTTGAAGAAGAGAACAATCAATTGGCATGGGATGTTCCTCTGATCTTCTTCTCAGGTCTTCAAATGCATTGCCTTGTCCCAAGAAGGCAATAACTGTTAGGAATTGAATTGCTCCTTTGCAAGGAGCTGATGGAAAGTGATGCAATGCACCACAACAATGGTAGCTCAGATTATCTCCCATGGCGTGAAAGGCACATTGCAATTTTGTGAAGTTAGTGAAATCCACAAATGCAAGAAAGACAAATCCAGGATCTGTTGACCCTCCAGCAATAGCCAAGATCCCATCCAAAGCATTGTTAAATGTCTCCTCACTCCACTTCAAATTGCCTCCAACGTTTTTTGTCATATCTAAAACACATAAGCCAATAGGCACTTTATTATTGAAGTGGCGCATCAAGTAGAGATTGCCTTCCATTTGTAGGCTCACCACATAGATTGACCATGGCAAATCTCTAGGCTCAGTTTTCTCCTTTTGAAGGTGAATTGCCCATTGCATGTATTTTATTGCTCCATCTGGAAAAGCCATTTTCTTTGTTCCACGCGTCAAACTAGATCTGATCCATTCCTCGCATAGCATTAAAATTGTTTTATAAACAACATCATTGATGTTATACATTTTGACCACCTCCTCCCAGTCTTTACATGGTGAAGACTCATTCAAATTGTTGAAGCCTTCAAGAAGTGCATCTTGAATCAATTTGTCTTGCTTCAACTGCTTGATTCGATCATACATGTCAGTTGCATCACCATCCTTTGCACTCTTTGACAGTAAAATCTTCTCATCTCTAATCTCTTCTTGAATAGTCTTTACCTCTGATTCCTCAAGGCCACAAAGATATCTAAATACAGTTGTTGGGGGTTTCTTATTCTCCTCTTCTAGATTTTCAATGATTTCTATCCAGCAATCATAAACTAAATCAGAGTAGGTGACCATGTGTGCCTGTTTAGCAATCCAACTTGCTGCTGCACTCATTCTTGCCAATCGAAGAAAACCCTAAAAAGAAATAGAGAAATAATTAAACTATTGAGCAAGATTTGTTAATTAAACACTATCAAAAAGACAAAGAAAATAACTTACATCCCATCCGGCACGAGATGCATGTCCCTCTGCAATTCCACTTGCTGCCTTTGGTGGTCGTCCTGAGAAGATCCATTGACTCCGTAAATGTCTCAATATTTGGCTGTAAGGTTGCTTGACATACAATGCCTGAGCCTCCTCATTTGCAATGGCAGATATAGCAGTTGCAACAAATGGAGGAGCATTCACAACAATGCGAGCCTTTCTAAATTTATACACGCTAATCAGTCTTTCAAAGATCTCTTTGTTGTTTTGTTCATTGTGAAGCAAAACTTTTGCAGCATAGATTGAATGCTGCCCATCAAGAATCCAATAATGATAATCTTTAATTTTTTGCTCCTCTACCTCTTCTACTGCCAAAGGAGTCCCCTTCTTTGATTTTGCATTTCGAACAGGCATCAAATATGCACATGCTGCAGGCTTGGTCGTACTCCGTGAAAATCCAAATAACACACTTTCAGCGTGTTTTTTATCCATAATACGTGCATTATAGTGATCAGGAGCAAGCCAACAATTTTGAATAGGGATATCAAATTCCCTATATTGGAAAGGAAAATAATTTATGTACTTATTCATTCCACCTGTATCTTTTTCTTGTCCTTTCATGGCCTCAGCTTCTAAAACATCTGGATCCACAATTCTCATCTTTGACATTGAACCCTCTGTTGATGAGGATGCCAAAGATGCCTTGTCTACATCCAAAATGGAGCTAGTTCGCTTAGCTTCTACTTTCTGCACTTTTGCTTGCTTCTTTGTGGATGGTGGTCGTGAAGCTTTCACCTTTTTTCGTTGTAGTGTGGCAATGATGGAGCTTTGAAGTTGATCTGCTGTGATATTTGGATTTGATTCTGCAAACTTCCATCCTCGAGAAAACATTGTCTCTTCTTTGTTTCTAGACATGCGCTCCAATGCATATGCTCCTGGAGATAGTTGAAATTCTAGATTCATTGGAACTAGAATGTCAATGCATTCCACCTCTGGATGACTATCAACTACAGAGACAGATGCTTCCACAACTTGTCCAACATCTTCAAACAAGCTGTCATTATCCTTTTTGGCAATAAATAGATGCACCTTATGAAATTGTGCACCCTCTATACCATGTATGTCCAAATACCATTTCCTAAGATCATTGCAAGTATAGTCAACTGAGACAGCAACCCTTGCAACCTGTTTTTTTGGAGCCATCTTTCCTGAAACAAAAAAAACCAAATGTTATTTTAACATATACTTTTTTGTAATGGATTAAGTTTGTGTGAATACAAGTTCCACCACTTGTTCAAGCTAGATCTAAGCAAGTATACATAGTGATCATTTAAGCTAGTAAACTAAGGGAAGGGAGAAGTAAGGTCCACCACTTGTCCAAGCTTAGCTCTAGACAACATGGAGAGATTGGAGGTCTACTAATTGTCTAATAGGCTAACTATATTGAAACATAGAGAGAAGCAAAGGTCCACCACTTGTCCAATCTAGGGTCCATTGAAACATGGAGAGAAGGATGCTCCACCATTTGTCCAAAATAGGCTCCATTGAAACATGAAGAGAAACAAGATGCACCATGTCTTTGAGATGCTAGGCTCCATTGAAATACCTTAAACCCATGATATTTTGTATATGTGGGGTTTAAATTCAAGGTCCACCACTTGTCCAACCTATTATCCCTAGTAGCATGAGTGGTTTGGTCTCAAGATTCACCACTTTTCCACTCTATGGTCCATTAATATTAAGAAGATCTGGGTGTTTAAGGTCCACCACTTGTCCAACCTATTAAGAAGATCTGGGTGTTAAGGTCCACCACTTGTCCAACCTATAAGGCTATATCTTAAATGGTTATTATTTTACCACCACTTGGAAGGACTGATGGGGTTGTTACATAGGGGGATGGTTCCAAGGTCCACACTTGTCCAAGCTAACTCTATTGAAACATAGAGAGAATCAAAGGTCCACCACTTGTCCAAGCTAGGCTCCATGGAAACATGGAGAGAAGGATGCTCTACCATTTGTCCAAGCCAGGCTCCATTGAAATATCTTAAACCCATGATATTTCGTACATGGGGGGTTTACATTCAAGGTCCACCACTTGTCCAACCTATTATCACTAGTAGCATGAGTGGTTTGATGTCAAGATTCACCACTTTTCTACTCTATGTCATTATATTAAGAAGATCTGGGTGTTAAGGTCCACCACTTGTCCAACCTATAAGGCTATATCTTAAAGGGTATTCTTTCTCACCACTTGGAATGACCATGATAGGTTTTACATGGGGGTTTGGTTCCAAGTTCCACCACTTGTCCAAGCTAACTCTATTGAAACATAGAGAGAAGCAAAGGTCCACCACTTGTCTAAGCTAGGGTCCATTGAAACATGGAGAGAAGGATGCTCCACCATTTGTCCAAGATAGGCTCCATTGAAACATGAAGAGAAGCAAGCTGCACCATGTCTCCAAGATGCTAAGATCCATTGAAATACCTTAAACCCATGATATTTTGTACATGGGGAGTTTACATTCAAGGTCCACCACTTGTCCAACCTATTATCTCTAGTAGCATGAGTGGTTTGGTCTGAAGATTCACCACTTTTCCACTCTATGTCATTACGTTAAGAAGATCTGGGTGTTAAGGTCGACCACTTGTCCAACCTATAAGGGTATATCTTAAAGGGTATTCTTTCTCACCACTTGAAATGTCCATGATATGTTTTACATGGGGGTTTGGCTCCAAGGTCCACCACTTGTCCAAGCTAACTCTATTGAAACATAGAGAGAAACAAAGGTCCACCACTTGTCCAAGCTAGGCTCCATTGAAACATGGAGAGAAGGATCCTCTACCATTTGTCGAAGCTAACTCTATTGAAACATGGGGGGTTTACATTCAAGGTCCACCACTTGTCCAACCTATTAACGCTAGTAGCATGAGTGGTTTGGTCTCAAGATTCACCACTTTTTCACTCTATGTCATTATATTAAGAATATTTGGGTGTTAAGGTCCACCACTTGTCCAACCTATAAGGCTATATCTTAAGGGTTATTCTTTCTCACCACTTGGAGTGACCAGCATAGGTTTTACATGGGGGTTTTGTTTCAAGGTCCACCACTTGTCCAAGCTAACTCTATTGAAACATAGAGAGAATCAAAGGTCCACCACTTGTCCAAGCTAGGGTCCATTGAAACATGGAGAGAAGGATGCTCCACCATTTGTCCAAGATACACTCCATTGAAACATGAAGAGAAGCAAGCTACACCATGTCTCCAAGATGCTAGGCTCCATTGAAATACCTCAAACCCATGATATTTTGTACATGGGGGGTTTACATTCAAGGTCCACCACTTGTCCAACCTATTATCTCTAGTAGCATGAGTGGTTTGGTCTCAAGATTCACCATTTTTCCACTCTATGTCATTCTATTAAGAATATATGGGTGCTAAGGTCCACCACTTGTCCAACCTATAAGGCCATATCTTAAACTTTATTCTTTCTCACCACTTGGAGTTACCAAGATAGGTTTTACATGGGAGTTTGGTTCCAAGGCCCACCACTTGTCCAAGCTAACTCTATTGAAACATAGAGAGAAGCAAAGGTCCACCACTTGTCCAAGCTAGGCTCCATTGAAACATGGAGAGAAGGATGCTCCACCATTTGTCCAAGATAGGCTCCATTGAAACATGAAGGGAAGCAATCTGCACCATGTCTCCAAGATTCTAGGATCCATTGAAATACCTTAAACCCACGATATTGTTTACATGTGGGGTTTAACGTCAAGGTCAGTCACTTTTCCAAGCTATTATCCCTAGTAGCATAGTGGTTGGTCTCAAGATTTACCACTTTTCCACTCTATGTCGTTATATTATGAAGATCTAGGTTCTAAGGTCGACCACTTGTCCAACCTATAAGGCTAGATCTTAAAGGGTATTATTTCTCACCACTTGGAATGACCATGATATGTTTTACATGGGGGTTTGGTTTCAAGGTCCACCACTTGTCCAAGCTAACTCTATGGAAACATAGAGAGAAGCAAAGGTCCACCACTTGTCCAAGCTAGGCTCCACTGAGACATTTAGAGAAGGATGATCCCCCATTGGTGGAAGATAGGCTTCATTGAAACATGAAAAGAAGCAAGTTGCACCATGTCTCCAAGATTCTAGGATCCATTGAAATACCTTAAACCCACGATATTGTTTACATGTGGGGTTTAACGTCAAGGTCAGTCACTTTTCCAAGCTATTATCCCTAGTAGCATGAGTGGTTTGGTCTCAAGATTCACCACTTTTCCACTCTATGTCATTATATAAAGAAGATCTAGGTGTTAAGGTCAACCACTTGTCCAACCTATAAGCGTATATCTTAAAGGGTATTCTTTCTCACCACTTGAAATGTCCATGATATGTTTTACATAGGGGTTTAGTTCCAAGGTCCACCACTTATCAAGCTAACTTTATTCTTCTCATAGAGAGAAGCAAAAGGTCCACCACTTGTCCAAGCTAGGCTCCATTGAAACATGGAGAGAAGGATGCTCCACCATTTGTCGAAGCTAACTCTATTGAAACATGGAAGGTTTACATTCAAGGTCCACCAGTTGTCCAACCTATTAACGCTAGTAGCATGAGGGGTTTGGTCTCAAGATTCACCACTTTTTCACTCTGTGTTATTATATTAAGAATATTTGGGTATTAAGGTCCACCACTTGTCCAACCTATAAGACTATATCTTAATGGTTATTCTTTCTGACCACTTGGAGTGACCATGAAAGGTTTTACATGGGGGGTTGGTTCCAAGGTCCACCACTTGTCCAAGCTAACTCTATTCAAACATAGAGAGAAGCAAAGGTCCACCACTTGTCTAAGCTAGGGTCTATTGAAACATGGAGAGAAGGATGCTCCACCATTTGTCCAAGATAGACTCCATTGAAACATGAAGAGGATCAAGCTGCACCATATCTCCAAGATTCTAGACTCCATCGAAATACCTTAAACCCACGTTATTTTGTACATGGGGAGTTTACATTCAAGATCAACAATTTGTCCAACCTATTATCGCTAGTAGCATGAGTGGTTTGGTCTCAAGATTCACCACTTTTCCACTCTCTATCATTATATTAAGAATATTTGGGCGTTAAGGTCCACCACTTGTCCAACCTATAAGACTATATCTTAATGGTTATTCTTTCTCACCTCTTGAAAGACTATATCTTAATGGTTATCCCTAGCTATTATTGCTAGTAGCGTGAGTGGTTTGGTCTCAAGATTCACCACTTTTATTAAGAATATGTGGGTGTTAAGGTCCACCACTTGTCCAACCTATAAGGCTACATCTTAAAGGTTATTCTTTCTTACTACTTGGAGTGACCATGATAGGTTTTACATGGGGGTTTGGTTCCAAGGTCCACCACTTGTCCAAGCTAACTCTATTGAAACATAGAGAGAAGCAAAGGTCCACCCCTTGTCTAAGCTAGGGTCCATTGAAACATGGAGAGAAGGATGCTCCACCATTTGTCCAAGGTAGGCTCCATTGAAACATGAGGAGAATCAAGGTGCACCATGACTCCAAGATGCTAGGCTCCATCGAAAAACATTAAACCCATGATATGTCGTAGATGAGGGGTTTACATTCAAGGTCCAACACTTGTCCAAGCTATTATTGGTAGTAGCCTGAGTGGTTTGGTCTCAAGATTCACCACTTTTCCACTCTATGTCATTATATTAAGAATATGCGCGTGTTAAGGTCCACCACTTGTCCAACCTATAAGGCTACATCTTAAAGGTTATTCTTTATTACCACTTGGAGTGACCATGATAGGTTTTACATGGGGGTTTGGTTCCAAGGTCCACCACTTGTCCAAGCTAACTCTATTGAAACATAGAGAGAAACAAAGGTCCACCACTTGTCCAAGCTAGGGTCCATTGAAACATGGAGAGAAGGATGCTCCACCATTTGTCCAAGATAGGCTCCATTGAAACATGACGAGAAGCAAGATGCACCATGTCTCCAAGATGCTAGGCTCCATCGAAATACATTAAACCCACGATATTTCGTAGATGAGGGGTTTACATTCAAGGTCCACCACTTGTCCAAGCTATTATTGCTAGTAGCGTGAGTGGTTTGGTCTCAAGATTCACCACTTTTATTAAGAATATGTGGGTGTTAAGGTCCACCACTTGTCCAACCTATAAGGCTACATCTTAAAGGTTATTCTTTCTTACTACTTGGAGTGACCATGATAGGTTTTACATGGGGGTTTGGTTCCAAGGTCCACCACTTGTCCAAGCTAACTCTATTGAAACATAGAGAGAAGCAAAGGTCCACCCCTTGTCTAAGCTAGGGTCCATTGAAACATGGAGAGAAGGATGCTCCACCATTTGTCCAAGGTAGGCTCCATTCAAACATGAGGAGAAGCAAGGTGCACCATGTCTCCAAGATGCTAGGCTCCATCGAAAAACATTAAACCCACGATATGTCGTAGATGAGGGGTTTACATTCAAGGTCCACACTTGTCCAAGCTATTATTGCTAGTAGCCTGAGTGGTTTGGTCTCAAGATTCACCACTTTTCCTATCTATGTCATTATATTAAGAATATGCGCGTGTTAAGGTCCACCACTTGTCCAACCTATAAGGCTACATCTTAAAGGTTATTCTCTATTACCACTTGGAGTGACCATGATAGGTTTTACATGGGGGTTTGGTTCCAAGGTCCACCACTTGTCCAAGCTAACTCTATTGAAACATAGAGAGAAACAAAGGTCCACCACTTGTCCAAGCTAGGGTCCATTGAAACATGGAGAGAAAGATGCTCCACCATTTGTCCAAGATAGGATCCATTGAAACATGACGAGAAGCAAGCTGCACCATGTCTCCAAGATGCTAGGCTCCATCGAAATACATTAAACCCACGATATTTCGTAGATGAGGGGTTTACATTCAAGGTCCACCACTTGTCCAAGCTATTATTGCTAGTAGCCTGAGTGGTTTGGTCTCAAGATTCACCACTTTTCCACTCTATGTCATTAAATTAAGAATATGCGCGTGTTAAGGTCCACCACTTGTCCAACCTATAAGGCTACATCTTAAAGGTTATTCTTTATTACCACTTAGAGTGACCATGATAGGTTTTATATGGGGGTTTGGTTCCAAGGTCCACCACTTGTCCAAGCTAACTCTATTGAAACATAGAGAGAAACAAAGGTCCACCACTTGTCCAAGCTAGGGTCCATTGAAACATGGAGAGAAGGATGCTCCACCATTTGTCGAAGCTAACTCTATTGAAACATGGGGGGTTTACATTCAAGGTCCACCACTTGTCCAAGCTATTAGTGCTAGTAGCACGAGTGGTTTTGTCTCAAGATTCACCACTTTTTCACTCTATGTCATTATATTAAGAATATTAGGGTGTTAAGGTCCACCACTTGTCCAACCTATAAGGCTATATCTTAAAGGTTATTCTTTCTCACCACTTGGAGTGACCATGATAGGTTTTAAATGGGGGTTTGGTTCCAAGGTCCACCACTTGTCCAAGCTAACTCTATTGAATAATAGAGAGAAGTAAAGGTCCACCACTTGTCCAAGCTAGGGTCCATTGAAACATGGAGAGAAGGATGCTCCACCATTTGTCCAAGATAGGCTCCATTGAAACATGAAGAGAAGCAAGATGCACGATGTCTCCAAGATGCTAGGCTCCATCGAAATACCTTAAACCCACGATATTTCGTAGATGGGGGGTTTACTTTCAAGGTCCACCACTTGTCCAAGCTATTATCGCTAGTAGCATGGTTTGGTCTCAAGATTCACCAGTTTTCCACGCTATGTCATTATATGAAGAATATCTGGGTGTTAAGGTCCACCACTTGTCCAACCTATAAGGCTATATTCTAAATGATATTTTTTTTGACCACTTGGAATGTGCATGATATGTTTTACATGGGGTTTTATTCCAAGGTCCACCACTTGTCCAAGCTAGATCTATTACATATATATTATACATACAATATTCAACTAGATTCCCTACCTATCATGTCCAGTAGCATGGATGCTCTAGCTTGAAGGTCCACCACTTGTCCAACCTATACTCTCTTATGTAAGGGAGATCTCGCTATAAATTCAAAACCTTCCCGCCTAAATTTAAAATATCCCTCCCAAATCTTAAATATCCCGCCTAAATTTTAAACTATCCCGCCCAAATTTTAAAATTCAAACTTTTTTATAAAAATTTAAATTTTACTACTTAAATTTAAAATATTCCACGCAAAATTGATTTTAAATTCAAGTTTACCACAAAAAGATATCATTATACCACCTAAATTCAAATATGCAAACCTCAAATCATTATATTGTACATAAATTCAAACAAATTCAAATTAACAAGCCTAAACTGATATTAGTTTGCATAGATATGAATTTATCACACCTAAATTATGTCACCATGTTAGAGAGAGTGGTTAGAGAATTTGAACAAGGTCCACCACTTGTCCAACCTAGATACCAAGAAGGATTGAGTGTACAAGGTATTGTTTGGAGGTCCTTATAGTCCATTGGTCTTAAGGTCCACCACTTGTGGTAAGGGTCACCAAAAAGTGTATATATTCATCCAAAGAAATACACGTATTTTTGGTCTACATGTCCTAGTTTAAACCATTTATGTCCATTAGGTGTATCACTAAACAACACTACTATTTTTGAGAAACAGAAGTTACAATCATATCTACAAATGGATTAGAGGAAAATCAGCTCAGCATACATCCAGAACTCGCTACAAGAATCGACTTTAACAGATCACGCAAGTAAGTCTTCCATTCAATTTTACTAGTATTACAATGTGTTAGTTATTTGTGATATTTATGTATGTATATATACTATGTGTGCATATCGTAATTAAGTGTAATTGTGTATCTGCATTATGTATGAGTATTACAATGAAATAACACAAATATACATACATACACATAGATAACACAGACGCACACATACATGAGCATGTATTTTCAAGAGAGAGATAGCAAATACAGAGATAGATAGATAGAGAGAGAGAGAGAGAGATAAATAACTGTTTTTTAGAGAGAGGAGAGAGAAAGATAACAGATTTCACTGTGTTTATGTATGTGGAAGAGAGGAAGACGATGTATGGGAATATGTGCACGTATTTTCAAGAGAGAGACAACAAGATAACAGATTTCATTGTGGTTATGTATGTGGAAGTGAGGAAGACGATGTGTGGGAATATGTGCATGTATTTTCAAGAGAGAGACAGCAAGATAACAGATTTCACTGTGGTTATGTATGTGGAAGAGAGGAAGACGATGTGTGGGAATATGTGTATGTGTGCGGGGATACGTTTAAACTATGTATCTCTGTCTTTTGACGAGAGAGTGTGTGTGCAAGAAGAGTTACAGAGAACCATCTTCTCTATATGGAGAAAGACAGAGAGTGAGAGAGAGAGAAATACCTGTTTTTTCTCTATTCGTGAGGTGTGCAATGTCTCCTGAGAAGACTGCCCGATCCTGCCCTTCTGGAAAGCGTTGTGTACGCTGCTGTTTCTTTGTCTTGTGCGCGAACTTTCAATCCTGTGCACTCCACCTGTGTGTTGTGTACGATGCCGAGCTTGCTCCTCTACGCGCGCGTATACTCCAACTGTGTGCGATCCGTGTGCGCTTTCTGTGTTTTTGCTGCTCGCCTGCTTTCTCTGTGTGCGTTTCTCGTGCGCTCTCTGTGTGCCTAATCTTGATAGGGTTTATTAAAATGCCACGTATGCTACAAGTCCATGTTTTATCATAGGATTAAAAAAAACAAAAGCAATAAAAAAAATTAACCAATTCACACGGCCAAAATTAAAGAAATCATGGTTGAAAATATGAAAAACATGCATAACTCTATACTAGGAATTCACTTAAAAAAAAAAAAATCTTTGGGCCGCCCCTTGACCCCGCCTGGGGCGCTGCCCCGGACCCCGCCCAGAACAATATCCCAAAATCAACCTCCCAAGCCCCGCCATCGAGAGCGCTATATTCCACATCCCCATCAAGAGCGCTATCCCCAAACCTCACGTGGAAGCGCTGCCTTGTCACCCCATTGTGGCATTGCCCTAAGACCCCGCATCTGGAGTGCTAAATGGGAACATTCTTCATTAGTGAAATTTTGAACATAAATTATATTAGCACATACTTAAATATAATACAAATATTAACATATTAGCTATACTACTAATTTACTATAGCAGTTCTAGATTATGTCCCATACTATATTTAAGGTGCCAAAGGTTTGGCCTTATGGTCCTAGATTTAGCCAAGTGGTCAACACATATAGGACCAAGTGCACACTGTGCCACAAAACTTGGCCACCACTTCACTTGCCAAAGTTTAGGCCACATGGTCAATCCTAACTTTCCAATGTTCTTATTATGTCACCTTTTGCCTCGTGGAAAACCTAGGCTTGTTTTCACATACTCAGGCACTTCAAGCCACAATAAATTGTCATTACTCTTCGACAACCCTTTTGTTCAAGTCTTTAAAAAAACATTGTTTAAGGCCACCCTAAACCATTTTCATTTAGGGGTGTCTAAAACTAGCTTTTTGGCAATTCGAGAAGAAAATGGTCAAAGTTTTATACTTAGTTTTAACCACTTGACCAATTCAAATATTGGAAAGCAAGGTCTTGTAATACTTTTCTTTGGACATCACACATTAAAACTAGGTCCCTCACTTGTCCAAGCTATGCTCTAATACAATAAAGGGCTTTTGGTTTCAAGATGCACCACTTTCCCAACCTTGATTCCATTAAAGAAGCTTGCTCTACTTAGACATTTAATAGCAAGGTCTTGCAGCAGTTCAGATTGAACATTTTCCATGGCAGCTAGGTCCACCACTTATCTAAGCTATGCTCTAATAGAGTAAGGGGGTTTTGGTTTCAAGATCCACCACTTGTCCAAACTTGATTTGGGAAGCAAGGTCCTATAATAGTTTGCTTTGGACATTCACCATTACAACTAAGTCCACCACTTCTCCAAGCTATGTTCTAATACACTAAGGAGGTTTTGGTTTCAAGGAGAACCACTTGTACGACTCTGTTTTTGGAAGTAAGGTCTTTACATAGTTCACCTTGGACCTTGGACATTGGATACTACAACTAAGCCCACCACTTGTCCAAGATATCCTCTATATATAGCCAAAGGGTTTGGGTTTCAAGATTCACCACTTTTCCAACCTTTCTTCCATTAAAGAAAGGAGGGGCTTTATAACTAGGTCCACCACTTGTCCAAGCTATGCTCTGATATGGAAAGGGGATTTTGGTTTCAAGGTCCACCACGTGTTCAACCTTGCAAGACTCAAGGGATACTTGGACATTGGAAAGCATAGTCCTATAGTAGTTGATAGGTGGCAGTGGGTATTACAACTAGGTCCAACCTATGCTCTCATATCGCAAAGAGGCTTTGCTTTCAAGGTCCACCACTTGTCCAACCTTGCTTCCATTAAAGAAATGAGGGGCTACGTAAACATTGGCAAGCAAGGTAGCAAGGTTCTAAGGTGTTTCACCTTGGATATTGGGCATTATAACTAGGTCCACCACTTGTCCAAGCTATGCTCTGATAAAGAAAGGGGATTTTAGTTTAAAGGTCCACCATGTGTTCAACCTTTCTAATATAGAAAGGGGATTTTTGTTTCAAGGTCCACCACGTGTTCAACCTTGAAAGACTCAAGGGATACTTGGACATTGGAAAGCATAGTCTTATAGTAGTTGATAGGTGGCAGTGGGTATTAAAACTAGGTCCAACCTATGCTCTTATATAGCAAAGAGGCTTTGGTTTCAAGGTCCACCACTTGTCCAACCTTACTTCCATTAAAGAAATGAGGGGCTACGTAAACATTGGCAAGCAAGGTAGCAAAGTCCTAAGGTATTTCACCTTGGATATTGGGCATTATAACTAGGTCCACCACTTGTCCAAGCTATGCTCTGATAAAGAAAGGGGATTTTCGTTTCAAGGTCCACCATGTGTTCAACCTTTCTAATATAGAAAGGGGATTTTTGTTTCAAGGTCCACCACGTGTTCAACCTTGAAAGACTCAAGGGATACTTGGACATTGGAAAGCATAGTCTTATAGTAGTTGATAGGTGGCAGTGGGTATTAAAACTAGGTCCAACCTATGCTCTTATATAGCAAAGAGGCTTTGGTTTCAAGGTCCACCACTTGTCCAACCTTACTTCCATTAAAGAAATGAGGGGCTACGTAAACATTGGCAAGCAAGGTAGCAAAGTCCTAAGGTATTTCACCTTGGATATTGGGCATTATAACTAGGTCCACCACTTGTCCAAGCTATGCTCTGATAAAGAAAGGGGATTTTCGTTTCAAGGTCCACCATGTGTTCAACCTTTCTAATATAGAAAGGGGATTTTTGTTTCAAGGTCCACCACGTGTTCAACCTTGAAAGACTCAAGGGATACTTGGACATTGGAAAGCATAGTCTTATAGTAGTTGATAGGTGGCAGTGGGTATTAAAACTAGGTCCAACCTATGCTCTTATATAGCAAAGAGGCTTTGGTTTCAAGGTCCACCACTTGTCCAACCTTACTTCCATTAAAGAAATGAGGGGCTACGTAAACATTGGCAAGCAAGGTAGCAAAGTCCTAAGGTATTTCACCTTGGATATTGGGCATTATAACTAGGTCCACCACTTGTCCAAGCTATGCTCTGATATAGAAAGGGGATTTTTGTTTCAAGGTCCACCACGTGTTCAACCTTGAAAGACTCAAGGGATACTTGGACATTGGAAAGCATAGTCCTATAGTAGTTGATAGGTGGCAGTGGGTATTACAACTAGGTCCACCACTTGTCCAACCTATGCTCTCATATAGCAAAGAGGCTTTGGTTTCAAGGTCCACCACTTGTCCAACCTTGCTTCCATTAATATAGCAAGGAGGATTTGGTCTCAAGGTTCACCACTTGTCCAACCTATGCAAACCTTTTTCATGTTGTAGCATGATTTTTGGTTTGAAGAGTATTTTTCTATAACTATGGATTTAACAATGTAATCTTTTTACTTATAGGATGGACTTCGAATCTGGGGAGAAAGTACATATGATACTTGACAATGAAATCGTTGGTATTGGTTGTGTGTGTAGAACAGATCCATATTCCACTTGTGGTGGTACAAAGATAGGGCTGGGAAATGTCTCCATACTAGTGGAGGAATGCTTGAAGGATGTGGTCCTACCTTTTCCTACAATGGATACTTCATCTCTCCAAGGCTCATTATGGAGTGCTGTTCGATGGTCAAAGCTTCTTTTGCAATCTTTTGTATTAAATGGGAACTTAATTGATCCACACGAAAGCTACAATGGTGATGAAGAACATGATCATTCTGATCCTCTAGTTACAGATGCAATACCTATGACAAGCCCAGAATTTGAAGCAATGATTCGAGAGTCTTGGAGAAATCAGAGGGTCCTTTTAAAAGATGACACAATGATGCAAACCATGAATGAAGGGACCATCTTATATGTATTTCCACATGATTATGTCAACTTTCAGGAACTTGGTCCTGATTGTGTGGGTGTGGGTATTGAAAGAGAAAATGCAAGCATTCATGATGTGGTTGAAGTGGGTAGCATCACTTTGCTAAAGTGGCCCATCAAGCAGACAACAATGTTGAATGGGAGCCCATTACAACGCTTTGTTCCTGTTGATGGCATGCATGCTACATATGAGGATGTATCCAACGATGGCAATGTTGGAAAAAAACTTGATGGGAGTAATGTTGTCCAGTTGTCAAGGAAGAGACGATACACTTTCATGAACAGGACTCAAAAATCAAAAGCAGCACCAGCTTTGACTTTTTACCTTTCAAACAAATCAATTCAAAGGGTATCATGCATTGATTGTTGTGCACAAAAATGCTGCCAATTTGCAGATCGTGATATGGTGACAAGGTTACGACAACAATTTTGGGGAGAGTCTCAAAAATCACGCACTAATTATGTTTATGATGTTCTTTCTATATGTTATCAGAAAGATGAGAAGTCACGATACCAATTCAGGCTAAATGGCTCTATTGTTTGTTGTAGAGCATGGTATGAGCTACATGGAATACCAAAGACATCATTTTATCGATACAAGGAGAACTTTGAAAATGGTGTGCGCCAATATGTACATGGGAACACATGTACATTGAGAAGGGGACTTCAACATACTAGTTTAGCAAGAGCACTACTAAACGAGTTTGTGGAAAATAACTCTGAGAAAATGCCACATAGAAGTAGAACACTGCTAGATGGCTCAAGAGAGACTCAATTGGTGATTCCATCAACATACAAACAAGTGGATATTTTATGTGAAATCAACACGACACTTGACCAAATGGGCTATGAGAAGAAGCTATCCCAATCTTCTTTTGGTAGAATTTGGAACAAAGAGTACCCACATGTCACTTTAACAAAGACGAGTGAGTTCTCTAAGTGCAATATTTGTAGTTCAATCAAGGCAAGGTTAGAAGCTAAACCTTCTCTTGAAGAGAGAGCTCTTCTCTTGAGGGAGAGAGAAGTTCACATGGCACAACAAAAGAGTTGCAGAAGCCTATATTATGCATGGCGCACGTATTCAGAAACTCAACCACAAAAATATGTATGCATAATCCATGATAAGATGGATCAAAAGAAGACTGCCATTCCTAGATTACGCATTGTTCCCAAGGGTGTGGATTCAGGATATAATCTGCAGGTGGCATTGATTGGCATGATCACTCATGGACATGGAGAAGGTCATTACGGACACTTTGTCTTGAATGGTTTGTGGCCAGCTGATCCAAATCTTACAATTGGCTCAATTGCTAATTGTTTACATAACCTCGAGAGGATAGATAAGCATCCTCTTGGTGATCTAGTAACAAATGGACTTCCAAGGAGCAATATTTCACTACTACATGCTTTGAACTCAAGGGATGCTTTGGACTACCATAACTTGAGTGATGGAAAAGAGCCCATTGTGCAGTCGTCAGAAATTGCAGAAGAGGAATTGGGGTCAACATTTCGCAGATTGCCAGAGAACTTGTTGCTACAATTGGATAATTGTGTAGGGGAAAACAAAAATCGATACTTATTTGCCTATTTGTCAATGCTTGTTGCAAGGGGTGTTTTCAAAACCATCCAGCTGGGATTTTTAATGGTTGGGCATACACATGAGGACATAGACGCCATGTTTAGTAGGTTTTCAGAGAAGTTGAGAGTTACACAAACCTATACTTTGCCACATTTGATGGATACATTACGAAACAGCTCATCTTCATCTCCAGCTCCATTTTTTCTCACAAAGATCCCTGATTTCAAGCAATATTGTGATGGCTATCTTTGTGATGGACAAGACATACTTGTTGGACATTCCAAACCGCTTCAGTTCAGGTTCTTTATGCAGGATGAGACACCAATGATGCAATATAAGGCACATGTAGGTGTATCAAGTTGGAGTGGAAGTATTCGCCTTTGGAAAACAGACACAGAAGGCAAGCCAATGTTACCACATGGAGATCCACCTCTAGTACAAATGGCGGAGTATGTCAAGGCCCACGAAGAAGTCATTTTGGGGCTAAAGAACTATATAAAATTTTGGAAAAATTTAGGGAATGGTTCAAGTATTCCGCGATATTATAGACCCGTGATAGATTATTGGAGTAAGGTAATTGAAGAGATTGGAAAAGCAATCATATCAGAGGGAGTCTTGTATGAAATATTTTGGCCAAAAACTCAAGAATATTCTCATCTACAAAGCACTACAATGAATTTGCAACAAGGAGCAGAAAGATTCCTAGGCCTTGAAGAGTTGAACGATCATTTTTGTGGGCCTCAACGAGATAGGCCAAGGGAAGAGTTTGACCCTATGTCTGATGTGCACCAAGGTGACTTTCTTATGCTTGTTCCGAGTGACACAGAAATCTATCCAGTGTGGCTTGCAATGGCTTTATCTGACATTGATAATGAGCCTACATCACCAAACTACAGAAAATTCTTGATTCAATATTGGGCACCTTGCGCGAGAAAAAGTGGGATGACAGATACTCAAGCTTACAGTAATTGTTGGAAGGGTTATTGGGCTGTCAACTATAAGGACCCACAAGTGTGGGAAACTATAGATGCAATTGTTTGGTCCTGGAGACCCAACAAAGAAGGACCATTTTCTAGAATAAAGATTCCAGAAAGACATGCTCTAAAAGCCAAAGAAGGCCTCACTCGTGCACATCAGCCACACTTGGATCAAAGTTCAGATATGGTATCAAATGTGGAGTAGAATTATGTGGAGCTTCTATTGTGACTATACTAGTCAATTTGTAAACAAAATCTTTTTTGTATCTTCCTTTGTTTTATGTAATTTATAGTTATTATTCAAATCCATGTGTTGTACATCCTCTTGACTTTTGGTGTTTATCAACACCACAATCCTATGAGATTTTCACTTTATTTACTAGCCACACACCTCAATTTTTCCCACTTTAAGTGGAAAATTCCCAAATTACATGAATTCGGTCGATTTGGAGATTCCCATAATGTGAGATTTTTACCAAAATACCTAATATGGTCTTGTTTGATGATCTTCAGATTATAGGGGATCTTTGTGGCTTCTACCACTACTTCCAAGTTCCATAGCTTGATGAGCTTTTGTTCTTTCTCTTGGAAGACATGCTTCCCAATTTGGTGGTGTGCTACAAAGCAAAGGGCTTCTGCTTCTGATGCCAAAAGGGTTTTGTTATGTGATGTCATCTCATGTCTTGCATTTTTTTGGTTATCTTCTTCTTGCCCATACACAGATCATAGGAATAGTCATGTGTGGAAAGAGAGTACTCACTTGTTGATGTAGGAGAATCAAAGTAGGAACACCGAGGGGTTTCTGGTAGAGTAGCAGCTACTATGGATGGAGCAAATGTGAGCGAAGATGAGGTGTGCTATTACTGCGGTGATGTTGTAGAAGATGATAGAGGAAGCTCTACAGGCCACGACGTGAGTCGCACAAGTTTCTATGGGTAAAGTGAAGGATTGCCCACTTGTCTCTTGTTATAGGCACATGCCCATGAATGCTCCACTCCTTTCCTGTCTTGGTTTTGTGTGCACGATTTGTGACGTGTCGTTCATGCATTGGTCGATTTTGATTGTTAGTACTGACAAGATTCTCTTAATAATTGGTGCACTTATATTTGATTGATGGCCTTTATAATGAATTGGACTTACTGGTTATTCCCTTGTTTGAACCTGAACTGGAATTTGCTATAAATCTGCCACTGGTGTCTGAACTTAGAATTTGTTTTCCCCTACTAGTTTGATGTGAAATAAATCAAGTGGTTCATGTTTTGACTTTGAATGGGATTTTGGTAGTGGTGTTTCTAGAATCTCATCTGACGTGACATAGTATAGTTTGATCTTGGCCCCATTGTAAACTCATGGAAATAGTAATCCAGGAAGTCTCTTAATCTTACTGTTCCATTAGAGAATACCTAGCCAACCTCATAGGGTCCAAACCATGCTATCTTCAAATTAGGTTTCTTTGGTCCCAACTTTGACTAATATAATAGTACCAAATTACCTTTCTTGAACTCTGTGACCTTAATTTTACTATCATGTCAGTGTTTCCTCCTTTGTTGGACAGCCTCTTGTTCCAACATCGCACATTGTATGATCTCATCCAATTGTAATAACTCATCCAACCTCTGTTTCAAATTTTGATTGAAATCTATTCCATGTTCTACTGTCAATTTGAGGATTGTAATTGCAAACTCCATCGAAACCACTACCTCTGTCCCATACACCATTCTGAAGGGTGTCATATCAGTAGTAACCTTGTAGGCCGTCCTATAAGCCCATAGTGTTGTATGGAGTTTGGCATCCCAATGATGTGGCTCTTTTTGGACTATTTTGGTCAAAATGGCCTGTATAGTCTTGTTGCTTCTTTTTGCCTGACCATTGCACTTGGGATAATATGGTGTAGATTTTTGGTGCTTAACTGAAAATACCTCAATCAATATCTGAGTTGTTTTGTTGATGAAGTGCATACCCTGATCAGAGACAATCTCAATCAAACATCCATATCTACAGATGATATTCTCATCATATAAGAAAATAGCTATTGATATGGCAGTATTATCTGGTAGGGATTTAGCTTCCACCCACTTGCTCACATAGTAGGTAGCCATTATGATACACCCATTCTTTCTAGGAGTAACCTTCTTGAATGGCTAATCCCCATTTCATAAAGACTCCTAGTGGTTGAACTGGGGTTAAAGGTGTCATGTAAGCTGTTGCTATTGGCCTTCTCATCCTTTGGCAAATGTCACAAATTTTGCAAAATGCTTTGACATCTGCCATTATTGTTTGCCACCGAGGCATGCTTGTAGAATTTTCTTATAAGTGATGTCAGTGGAGAAATATCCACCTACATCACCACTTAGCCTTTTTGAGCATTGGTCCAACTCTCTTGATTGCAATTAGGTTTTTTTTACTAAATCTTTTCCATTAGTCTGTCCTTTCTTGGATGATGTGCTGGCTTAGTTCTTTCGTAGCTCGAGACACTAGAGCCTTGAAGTGAGCATCTTTAAACAACCTAGACTAAATCTTAACGTCAGTGTGAAAAGAGGAACAAAATATCGATAAGTGTAGTAATAAAACCTTCAACTATATGCTAATCTACCGCTAAATTTCCAATGCCTCTTGCCTAGTCCTTGCCTTGGAATAATATACTTCGGCTCTTAAGCCCATAAAAATAATATACCAAACTATGATATACCCATGCTCGTTGGCCTTGTTCCATCCAAGAATCACTCACTACTTTTATCTTAACCTAAATAATTTGATTACTATGTCCTCTCAAAATTTGATAGCTCCTTTGCCTAGCTCACATAATTGAGTTTGTGGTGTAAATTTCTGGATCAAAAGTAAAAAAAATTGTAGTTTCCCTGGTCCTTAATTTTCAAGGTTAAAACTTGGGCATTTCGGTCAATGCTAACTATAATCCATAGAATTGTCTCTCTCTTTATAAATGTAACGATTGCCATCTGTCTTTCCCCCAATTTTCTCTCTCACACCCCCCACTAATTGTCAACCTTTAGGGTCTCCAAAGGCTTGCCAAACACAGTTTCCTTTTGGAACAAAATAAGGGCACACTTCAAACTCTTCTAGTTTTTTTAAGGCCAGAATTTGAAGCATTTGTAGGTATCTACACTAGAAGTTGTAAGATTTTGCCAGTTTGCATCAAGGCAAGCTAGGAGCTGTGTAAAAATGCACTAAAAGCACATTCACACAAGCATGGTGGCAGCGTTTTTCATGTGTAAGCAGGCATTTGTCGCGGTGTGAAAACATTGCCTTTGTGCCTCCACTCTGCCAATTTTGGTAGAGTTGGAAAAAGGCTACCCATCTCTCTCATGCTCAATCCATAACTAGAAGGCCCTGCAATACAACCACAAGAAGATTTAGAAATTTTCTCATGTAGGAAAACGGAGTCTTTTCCAACGTTTTTCATACAATGAATAACATCATGAGCTTCTGCTTGAGAGGCACCGCATACGTAGCTAGGTACGATTTGGGGCAGGGGACCGCCGGCCCGGTGGGGGGGCCGGCGGTCCCCTACCCCCAATCGTACCGAGCTAGGCATGTGGTGCCTCCCTCACAAAAGCTCATGATGTTGAGGTAAGTCACAATGTGGGAATTATTGTGAGAATTTGTCCAAAACTTCTTGTGTTAACACCCCAACACTTTATGTGCAACAACCAAAACTGCTCACCTCGCTCAAAACACTGCTTTTCTTGCATGCAATTGCGCCCTAAACCATGCCTTTTTGCAAACACTTGTGTGTGTGTGTCCACTTTGAAATTTTGGTATTCATGAGTAGTTTAGAATTTATTTACCATAGCAAGTTTTTGAATTTATTTATTTTTTCACCATAAGCGCACTCCAGACATGACAAAAGAATGTTCCAGATGCATGCACCGCTGAAAAGACGATCGTGCGATGGAGGTTGGCACGGGTAATGGGGCTCTAGGTGTTTTGGAGGCACCTTGCTCCTATTGTACCACAAGAGGAGCCGGTGCAACAAGCATCTTGTGTCTCAAGAGGAGGGTCTAGCAGTCGAGCATGGGCAAGGTACAGTGCAGGGAGGGTGGCTCAACAGTCAAAGATGCGCAGATCAGCAAGTTTGCACCTTATAAGTGGTCAAGCGGTGGAGGCCAATATGCGGTGGGCACCAACGTCTCAAGGCCAGTGTGGCTATTGGTTGTCAGCACGATGGCGGATAGGCTCAAGGCAGTCCATGAGGCGCGCTAGGCCATGATGAGTGCAATGAAAGCTATAATCCAAAAGATTCTTGCAACTCAAGGGGCTGCATGGAAGAGGGTGCTAACGTGTTGCAAGAAAAATAGTAGTGCATTGGCCTTTTCATTTGTCCTTGCCGATGACCCGTATTCGTTGGCATCTTCAACAGAGGCCTGTCGTTGGCCTCGTGATTGGCTTCACTTCTCACTGCTCTATCATGTCGTCGTTAGTCCGTTGCCCTCTGCTCCTGCACCATGCTCTCACTTTTGCTTCCATTGTTCGACCCCCCTCTAAGCGCGCTATCTGTTGCATTGTCCATGGTCATCAACCAGCTAGTGGCGTCTCTCTCTTAGGACTCGAGAGTGCCACCCTATCCCTGGAGCACACAACGTCTCAACTTGCACCTTTGTGTGTGTAGAGAGAGAGAGAGAGAGAGAGAGAGAGAGAGAGAGAGAACCGGTAGTAATGGACCTGCTACAAGCCTGCAGGCAAAATGACAAAGAGAGTGTCGAGTGTGAACCCGACCTGATTTGATCTGAGAGAGAGGTTGCATGCGTGTAGGTGGGCGTGACTAGCACAGCCAGTCATGGCCCTTTTTGGGGGGCAGAAAATAATTACACCAAATAATGCACGGGATGCAAAACGTTTATAAACGCATGCACGTAGCATAGTGATAGAGCATCCGAGTGCAGAGGGGAGCTGGCCTTGGGTTCAATCACTCCGTGTGGCGTCCGTGTTGATCATTTTGGTCAACTTCTGATAGGCGGTCTCTTTTGACTGGAAAAGG
Organism: Adiantum capillus-veneris; assembly: GCF_014529385.1. Lineage (NCBI taxonomy): Eukaryota > Viridiplantae > Streptophyta > Polypodiopsida > Polypodiales > Pteridaceae > Adiantum > Adiantum capillus-veneris. The sequence continues at coordinate 39,676,222 of NC_140943.1, read as the reverse complement.
ACTCGACTGCATCGCCAACGCCCACTATGTGAGGAGCTGTGAGAAAGGCTATAGAGATGAGCTATACAGAGAGGGTTGGACTTCGGAGCCGATTGGAAAAGGGATGTAGAGCGTAGGGGGTACATGCATTGGAACTAATTGGCAGAGAGACGTAGTGAGTTTGCCGCGGTGAGTGGGAGCTCACCACTTCATTACAAGAGATGGTCGACGTCAAGGGCGGGCGTCCGTATATGTGTAGGTAAACCTGGAGGGAGAATGAAAGGAGTCCCCAATAAATAGTGCTTCCACGAGTCTAAGGCATGTAGAACTGCGAAGAGTTCTTTTCATATATGCCTAGAGCTTGCTCAACAGGGTCGAGTCTTCGACTTTCATAGGCTATGACGTGCCCTTCTTGGAGCAAAACAGCTCCAAGGCGATCACCACAAGCGTCACATTGGACCTCAAATGGCTCTGAGAGATCCGGCAGTCTAAGCACAGGTTGAGAGATAAGCTTTTCTTTAAGCTTTTCGAAAGCATTGTTCTCCTTGGTAGACCATGTATACCTAATGTTTTTCTTTGTTAGGTCATGTAATGGTCCCACGATTTGTGAGAACTTTTCTATGGTGCGTCTGTAGTATGTACACATACCTATAAATCTTCTTAGTTTATGAAGATTCCTTGGATTAGGCCATCCTTTTATTACCTCTAGATTTGATGGATCCATTTGGATGCCATCTTGAGAGATAATGTGACCTAAATACTAAATCTTTTGTAAGAAAACTCACTTTTCTTTCGATTAATATAAAGTTTATTCTCTCGTAAGACTTGAAATATTACCCAGAGGTGTTGTGTTCGTCTAGTGAATTAGAGTAGATGATGATATCATCAAAGAACACTCCAGTAAAGGTTCGGTGGGCCTGAATAGCTTCTCCATCAAGCGGTTAAATGTGGTTGGTGCAGTGGTGAAACCAAAAGGCATGGCAATGTATTCGTAAAGGCCAAGCGTAGTGCGAAATGTGATCTTTACAATGTCTTGATCAACTATCCTTATTTGATGGTAGCCACTTTTTAGGTCAATTCTACTAAAGTAGGTCGACCCTTGCAGCTTATCAAATAGGTCTTCTATCCGTGGAACGGGAAACATATTTTTGATAGTGATCCTATTTTGTGCTCTATTGTCGGACACACATACGATACGTGCCGTCTTTCTTTTTCACTAATAACACGGGTGAACAAAATGGAGATGAGCTAGGCCTAACCATGCTCTTCTCAACTAACTCATGCACTTGCCGCATAATCTCCTCTTGTTGAGCTTGAGAAACTCTATAAGGAGGTTTATTAGGCGGTGAACTTCTTGGAAGAAGTTCAATTGCATGGTCATCATTGCCTCGTTTAGGAGGTAGTTCACAAGGGATGTCGTCAATAAAAACATCTTGAAATCCCTTGAGAAAATTGGATAATTCTGATTCCTTGTGATTGTTTATATTTTCTTTTGCTAAAGCATTAGGTTCATTTTGAGAATCTTTAACAAAAATCATGTACACAGAAATAGAGCTCTTTATTGACTTATTGAAAGCTTGCGTATGTACAATGGGTATGGTGTTACCCAACTCCTTAGCATCTATGTACATATGTTTTTTCTTGAACCGAAAGTAGATTTGCCTTTCGGAGAATTTAACATTGGCAACCATGCAATCAAACCATGGTGCCCCTAAGGATTACATCCTCATGCTTGAGAGGAGAGGTAAAGAAGTCCTCTTTGTCCACATAGCTTTGGACATGGAGCCTCAATTTTCCAATTAAGGGAGTGACTAAAGATTTTTGCCCCTTGAAAGCACCATCGACGGGTATGACATCTCCCATCTCATAGGCTTGGATGCCTAGCTTGGTGGCCAACTCTGTGGATATGAAATTGTGAGTAGAACCAGGGTCAAAGAGAATAAAAGCATCATGTTCTCTTACCTTTTTCCAAGCATGGCATAGAGGAGATCCTTTGTGATGAGCATCCTCTTCTTGGATTTCTACCAAGGTAGCTCTAGGAGGCTCACTTCTTGTATTCTTGTGGGGACAAGCATGATAAGCATGCCCTTGCCCCTTTGTGTAAAGAGAACTGCTAGAGTGTGTGTGTTTCTCTCTCATCCCCTACAAGAAAGGCTCGCCCTCTCCAAGATAGGGATGTGGGAAGACTTTGGAGTCTTCCCACAAGCATCCAATTTGCTCTAGGTCTTGACCATTGGAAGTAACCTTTGAATTTTGGAACCTTAGCATTTTGGAAGTCTTAATGGGCTGTACCTTAGGGTCTTTGAAGCCCATTGGACCTAACCTTTGAATTTTGGAACCTTAGCATTTTGAAAGTCTTAATGGGTTGAACCTTAGGGTCTTTGAAGCCCATTGAGTCTTAATGGGTTGAACCTTAGGGTCTTTGAAGCCCATTGTTTGCACATTGCTCTTTTGCATATGGCCCCCTTTTGGATCCCTATTTTCCCTCCTTTGAATCCCTACTATGGCCGGTCTGCCAGCTTAACCAATATTCTAGCTTTTTCTCCCATGGTACTTCCCTATATTAAATAAATAGTTTACATGAGAAAATCATTTAGGAGAATTAGATATTAGTTATTATGACATCAAAGGTCTTGGGTGCCGGACATTACACATTTTAAACTTTGGCTATAAAAACCAACTTTGTAAAGATTTTATTAAGTTTTGGATAATAGAAACACAGTGTGAACAAATGGCGCTCACTTCTCTCCTTTTTGTGCTTCCTCCTCCCTTTTCGGTTGTCACATTGCAGTGCCGTCTGTTGCATTGCAACCGCAAGTAAGAGCTCTATGCATTGACGTAACACATCATGGTAATCCGTAGCTTTTGGCGTCGCTGACCCCTGACCTAATTTCATAATCATAAGTAGGAATTTAAGCTAGGAAATCACAAAGTAAGCATATGCGGGGTATTGGGGCATCATTGCTAAGCTTTAGATGCATTCGGGGTAAAAAACGACTAGGTCAAAAACTCACTGATGTTAATAATTGCGATATTTTCACTTCATTGAAAGTGAGGTTTGAGACCATAAGCATGTGTGCTTATGTCTTATATACATGTCCTAGAAGTTTCGTAACATTCAGATGTCATTTGATGCTGTAAAACGGGCATGTTTTGTTTGTCGATGAGTGATAGCTTTTGGTGCTTTGGTCTTTTGAGTGTAGCTTGTGTTAGATACGAGTTGTCTATTGTTTTTCAAAAGATTGACACCCTCTTGTAGCCTCTATGCACTAGTCGAGTCAGCTTCGTCCCATGGATTGACAATTATGTTTGTGGTTCTTGCTATGTCTGTAATAAGATAGGAGTGAGGTTAGAAACCCATCCCACATTTGGCGTCGTTGCCGGGGACGAGTAGACCTAAACTAGGGAGAACAAGAACGTTTAGTGTAGTTGTCCATTAACTTCCTCTAGGTTCACCTAGAGTTAAACTTTCTCTTAAAAACCGTATAGCTTACAAGTGTCGTCTTTTGCTATGCAGACGAAGCTTGGGAGTAGGTTGTACTTGCTAAGTACCTTGTAGGATTGTAGGATTAGGTAAGGATTTTGAGAATGATTGATGGACAAGACAAGCCTTAAGATCAATTCTCAAGAAACCATAAAAAACAAGAAAACAAGTTTTTATGGGGGACACTTTCCACAACCCAGTTGCAGTAGAACCTAGGAGTGGGGTAAGTAGAATCCGAGGTGCAATCTCAAATCATTGCTCACTCCAAAAGAATCATCTGTGAGTTGTTTATGTGAAGTTGCAAAATTTTAAGTCTACTGCTTGAAACAACACCAGAAGACTGTCAACCACTGAATCCGGCTGGAGATTATGTTCTAAAAGTTGTATGAACCAATGGAGTTAAGGATGCAATTGAGGTAAATTTTCAAGAGTTTGGAAAAAACTCAAATTATTTACTTTTTCTTGAGATTTTAGACCGAATTAAGTTTTGACTTGACTTAGAGGCTTAAAATAGGTCATAAAAAGAGTGTTCATCTTATGCCAAAAGTAAATAATCGCGATTATTTACTTTTAGCTCAAAATTGACCAAAGTTTATATGGTCAGAGACTCTATGCATGATTACCAACATCTTTTGTAAAGGCTCATAGAATTTGGATCACAAAACAGACCAAAACCTTGAGAAAAACGAAAATCTGTATTGATTGTCAAGAACTTGAGTGTGACTTGGTAAATCTTGGTCCAATTTAGTGAAACTTGACTCAGAGGCTTAGATTGAAGTGTTAAACATGTTATATGCTCAGATGACAAAAAAGATATAAAAATTTACTAAAAGAAAATAATGACGATTATTTACTTTTGTCATATTTTTCAACTTTTTTTGGCCAACCAAGCACACCACCAGTTCTATCATGCTGTATTGACCACACAAATCAAATTTGGTAAGATTTGGATCATTAAAGTAGAAATTGTGGCCAAATTTTGAAAAAGTCGGTCTGTAGATACAAAACTGTTGACAAATTGAGCAGAATTTATCCAAACTTGGTGAAACTTGGCTAGGCAGCTTAAGTTGAGTTGCTAACCAATTTGTATCAACATTTTGGCAAAAAGTCGCAAGAATTTTCCAATTGTAAATAATCGTGATTATTTATATCTACTTTAGAATTGTACAATGTTGCATATTTGAGTATACCACAAGGTCAAGCATATCAAGTAGACTCCACAAATCCAATTTGGTGAAATTTGGATCACAAAAGTGAGACTTAAGCCAGATTTTTAAAAATTGAGTCTGCGGATACTAAACAGTTGATAACTTGGACAACTCTTGTTCAAATTCAGTGAAACTTGTCTAGAGACCACAACAAGGTGATTACCTAGCAAAACATACCTAAAAAGTGTAAAAATTGAGAAAAGTAAATAATAGTGATTATTTACTACTGCAGAGATCCAAAGACAAGATTTTGGACTTTTGAGCTTGTTAGAACAACATAATACAAGGCCATTGGTCAAGTTTGGGTTTCATTGGGTCCAAATCAGTGCATGTTCACTCAGTTTCCAGGTTGCAGATTAGTCCTTTGGCTCTTTGTAAGGGTAGAATTTGAAAGTCTCATTTACTGACTCACTTAGCTCAGATTGAAGTGATACACATACCAATCACAATAGCTAGCAAAAATTTGAGCAGTTTGAGCGAATGATTAAAAGTGTAGTTCAAAACGGATTTTTAGTAAAATCAAGCCATTAGGGCAATTTCATGCATTGAACTATCGAATCGGGACACAAATCACATTAGACTATAGGTTAGGTTACTCAAGGCCTAGATTTCCATCATTTCAAAGGCTGCAATCAATTTTGATACTTTTGAGCTAGAGTTAATCAACTCTTGTGAGTTTAAGAGCAATCAATTGCCCAAAATACTTTGGCAAAAGCAGTCTTATCAAACTCGAGCAGGAGTAATTCTGCTAATCAACACTAGGATCTGCTAAGAGATAGTTCTTAGAGACCAAGACGACATGGATTCAAGTCGAGCCAAGAGTTCAAATGCACGAGAACCAAAGCTAACCAGTAGCGGTAGCAACACATGCACAACTGCAACAAAGAGAATTTTATAGCTATATGGCTACATTGGAGATAAAGTTTTATATACATACCCGAAATGCCATAGGTATCTTATCTGTGGCAAAAGCATCACAGGAGCCATGATCCTATTGATCAGAGTAAAGCCAGATTCAGCGAACTCCCAGATATTCACAGACTTCAGTGGAGCTAGGTAAAAGTGCAAAAGATGGATCCAAGTGGTTATCCAGAAACCTGCACAAGCCTGCAAAGCATCCATTTAGTGTATATGAAATTAGGATCGTTGTACATGGATTACATTGGTCAAATCTATAGTTGAGAGCCAGTAATGGAAGATCCAACATTTTAGCCAATTGAAGCCAATCTAATTGGAGAACCAAGTCAAAGATATTATAAAGGTCAAGATGGAGCAATCTATAGCCTTATGCTTAGTGTTTTAAAAGAAGACACCGACAACTTGACGAGTATAGAAGCTGAACTTCTCAGCTAGAGCTTGATATGACGGAACCAAATGAAATACCACCAGTCATGGCACATTTCTCAGATTGTGGAAGAAAAAGTGGACATTTTCATGAAGATTAGAAGAAATCCAGACAACAGGGACACATCAACTACCAAGCAAAGCATGGAGCAAATTGGAAATGTGAATCCCAATTTATCACCAAAGGTCAAAAGAGTGTAAGGTTTGCAAATGATTCTGCATCCACTACCACAAGTGTGCAATCATTCATGAGTCTCAGAGACACATCAAATAGGATGATATTAGTATTGTATGGTATACATAATTTATATGCACACTATGTGGACCAAAAAGGGAAACTGTACAAAAAGGATCAACCAGTGTTCAAACGGCCCACATCCCAGCTCATAGAAGTGCCTCCAGTGATAGATCAGAAAGGATGGTTCATTTCAAAGGAAAGAATCATAGCCCATCCTCTCTAGAGCTGAAGGATATTGCTCGAGTGAACCCAAAAATCTATTCAGAGCCAAACTCTCCTCCATCAAAAATTAAGCTTCGGGGACGTTGTGACCAAACGAGCATATGCTTTGACCAAAACAGTCGTAGATATAGACGAGAGTCTAAGATCTATGATGACTTTGGATCCTGAAACCACAAAAGCTCATATCATAGGAGACCCATGGGATAGACAATATCAGGGCAAAGATAATGCTATCTATAGCTTGACCTGGGGAATAATTTGTCATGTTTTACGGAGATACATAGGAAACTATGCAGAAGGTCTACAGATGCCAAACATCAACAATGCTACCCAAAGTGTGCCTTCATAATCCCAAAAGGTGAGACTAAACCAGAGCCAAACAGTTTTCAACTCTCACAATCAAGCAAGCTATAGCGATCACCCTAGGAAGGGGGAGCTGCAAATCCATCAAGGTTAGCTCTAGTACCAGAAAATGCTACACCAGTTAGAAGCCCAGGAACTTCTAGCCAGCAGACCCCTTCAAAGCAAAAACCATTGAAAGATCATATGGTTGTTGGAAGTTTCCCACTGACCCAGATCCCATCAAAATCTGCAGAAAAATGCTTCTATGAAGATCATCAAGGGCAAAAGTTTTAGCTGACCTCCACAAGTCAAAATCAAAATCCAACAAATCCAATAGTGTTAAAGTAATTTCATGTGACCAAGCTCACCCATGCATATCGAGATGCAAATGGCAATGATTATCAGTAGGTTCATGACCTTGATTATCAACAGGTTGATGACCTTGTACAAGCCCCTACGGATCTTAAACTTGGAGTCAAAGACTATCTGAAGATGATGCAAAGCCCCAAGTTACCAGAACAAGTGATAGATAGGTCAAAATCAACAGAAAAAGCTCAGAAGATTACACAAAGGTCACCACCAAAATCTCCTCACAGTGGATCTTCTAAGATCAAAATTTACTCAAATGCAGGTAGACAATGCTCAACAGTTGCAAGAAAAAGGTGCATATCACAGTCATACGAGTCAACATCAACGGAAGCAGGTGATCAAGACAAAGCCAATGTAAAAAGGGCTCAACCCAAGGACACTACCACAACAAAATCAATCAATACAAAAAGAAATCTTGTGGAGATCAAGTGCAACATCACCACTGAAAACGAAGAAAAGCTATCCAATGAAGTAAAGCTAGATTTTCAGCTAGATAAGAACCTCATGTCTTTTTACACTTGGAAAAAATGTGGCCAACCACAGCTGGAAGATGCTCCGAATTTGTAAGCATATCTGGAAACAAACGAGCAGAATGCTTGGGAATCATCTCCATCGCCATTCAAGTAGGTCCACAGATCATCATTGCCCAATTCCATGTGATCACAACAAAAGATCTTACAAATAACATCATAGTGGGAATGCCAATGGCCCACAATATGTTAGAGATACAGAGTTTAAACATGACGGAGTCATAAGAGACAATAAGGAATGGAGACCAAGACTGGTCACTTGTGGACAACAGCTCAAAGTCCTCAAGCATAGTTAAAATGGAGACTGGTATCAAAGCAGATCTTATTGAAGATGATTCATCTCCATTGGACATAACCTTAGAAGAGCTTAAAGCAGATCAGGCATCAAGAAGTGTAGATCAAACAGAGAAAAGAGCAACCACAAAAGCTATTGAGTAGAGAATGCCACCAAGACAAGAAGTAAAGAAGACCAAAATTGCAGACACCCAGGAGGCAATAGGAAGTCCAAAGGTCAGTCAATCATTGTAAACAAAGTCAACAGATAGAATTCCTAATGGAAAATAGAGTCTCAAGTCACCTTCCATAGAGACACAATTAGATCAAGATGAGACCATGGTAGAAGCAAGACAAAGATCTTCAAGAGAACCACCGATAAAGATAGCTATAGTTCTCAGTAGTGTAAATGGAGCAAGTGTCAGATGCAATGTCCTATTGGATAAAGACAACTAGAGTGCAATATGATTGTAGAGAACATCCAAAGGATCCTCCAACTCACTCCATGCAAACATGATATAGCAAAACAATGCTAGGTATGCATACAGGTAAAAAAGACATGGTTGCTATTATTAGCATCCAAAAGCATGAAGAGCAGGTAAAGTTTCAAATAAAGCCTTCAAAAGAAATGCTTGTAGATGTCATCCTTGGACATCAATGGTTAGACCAACACAAGGCCTACAAAGAAGATACAATGCTAATACTCTCTTTTCCAAGAGGTAGCCCGCAACATTTAAAGGTACCATTAATGCTAGATTCAGAGTTGCAAAAGTCACAAGAATCAAAGACAAATCTTGTAGACAAAGGTAAAGCCAAAGTGGACCTTCCACTGATTAACAAAAAAGGTGTGACAACATATGCCTCTACATCAAAGAACCCTCGTGGATGAGATACTTCTAGCAAGTCAGGCTTTCAAAACTTCAAGTCAATTGCTGACCCAACTAAAACCTCTAAGGAGACACCTAGAAAAGCAAAGATATTTCAACCAAAGTACTCAAGAAAGCAAAAGACAGTCAAGCAAGTGTTTGTTCCAAGCAAATTAATCAAAGTCAATGATCCGGTTTGGATTGAAGATAGAAAATCAACACAGAAAGACAAACACATGGGATGGATAGCATCACAATGGAGCTTAAAAGAACAGAAGTACTATAGAGGTAACAGACAGATATGGGTACCAAAACCAAAGGTTAGAGCATATGAAGTAACATCAAGTCCCTCCCAAGAAAGAAGGCCCACATACTCGACAATATCCTAGGATACCTAAGAAGCAGGTATACAACAGTACAACATAGAAAGATGCTAAAGTCTACCACAACTCTCAAGAGGATACAGAACATAGATGGATCTCGAAGAATCTTCCTCTTGGACAAGGATTCTACACAAGTTATACCACGTTGCAATTGTAAGTACTCTTGACATGTGAACTTACTGATACTCTCATTATAACTTTTCTTATATATTTTGCAATGTTTCTCCCGCTTGTTATGAGCAATGTCTCCATTCTTCACAGCTCAATTACATTAGATTTGTCATTTGTACTTATTGATACTCTTAGTTTAACTCTTCTTATATATATTGCAGATGTTTATCCCTCTTCTTATGAGCAATGGGAGCCTGTGGAGTGCATAATAGGCCTCTTCCATGTTGTTCATGCCCACATTGGTTCTCTACAGTATTCAGAGAGGAGCAGCAAAAGACTGGCTGATGAGGGAATCTTTTTTTATGACCACTTTTACCAACTCAGCTCAGGGAATAAGAATGGCATGTTGGTGAAAGTGCCTCTACCAACCGATTGGAACACTGTGGACTGGCCAGTTCCCGAGGAAACAATGGTGGAGGCAATGCGAAGTAAGCTCTACAAGGATATACAAAGGTCTCTACGTAGCTCTATTCCTACCAAACTGGTTAGAATTACAAACTTCTGTCCTATTGCACTCTTCATAGAGCTGTTTCATAGCTACAACATCCGAGTTACGAAAACTATGTTCATGTGCAAGTCATTTCAGCAGTCATCCTGTGACAAACTTCTTGACAAAGGATGGTATGCAAAGGAAGAGATTGGTTTACGGTGCGAGGTCGCGCTTGATACTCTAGTTGTCAAGTACATGATTGCAAGCCAATCACTGTTACTCTCGTTTTGGTATATGCGATCACAAATGCTCAACGGTAAGTACATTCCTATGGACCAGGTTTCTGCAGGTTTGGAAGATAATCCTGCTGTGGATGTGGAAGTGATTGATAAAGAGCATGGCCTACTGTTGGTGGTTACAATAAGGGAGCTATGCAGTCTTCAGCATTTGCGGCATGACATAATTGAAGAGTCAATGGACAAGGACCTATCAGATTTTTCCTTTTTCCTAGCTGGCCGTAAGGTGATGCGGCGAAGGGAAAAAGATATTTTGTGCAAAGAGTTGGATGGTCGGGTTGAAGTAGTGTCAATGTAACAGATATTCTTGTGAACCCAAGTGTATACAAATGAATTTCAAGACATGAAGTTTATTGAGCTCATTTTTCAATTGTGCCCTGTGAAAAAGTGTGCTTGAAATACATTTCTTTACCATGTCAAATCTCTCTCTCTCTCTCTCTCTCTCTCTCTCTCTCTCTCTCTCTCTCTCTCTCTCTCTCTCTCTATGTTAGACAAGACAAAGACATGATAGAAGAGTCATCTTAATTCATTAGAAAGTACAAACTCGTCCGTGAACAATGGACTGAGATACAATTTCTGTAAGTATGGAATCAGAATGTCTTCAAGGTAAAAATCGAAGGAATGCCCCTCGAAAGAAGGTGGTGAGACAGTTGTTCCTGGCGGATTTAGTTCTCCCTTTTCAGGAGTATCATCAATTAGTAGTGTATTAGTTGCATCAAAGGGTACACCGATTTGGCTAAACGGTTTGTACAAAAGAGGTAAGTGTGGTTTTTTAGGGTGGTAGTGGCCCTCAACGATAACGCATTTTCTTTGATCATACAAAAAGGCAAAATCTGACGTGTGAGCGTGGCATACACTGCAAACTATTGCAACTAGTGGCGACAAGTTTTGCCTTTGCATTGAAGACCATATGGCAACTCTGAAGCGCGGAAGAAGAATCTGAATTAATTCCTTGGTTCCTGGACGAACCACGACTCGACAAGTTCCCATCCGAAACATTTGCAAATCCTCAAAGGGTCCTCTGTCACCGAGAGGCACCCGCATCAACAGCAATCCATTGACGTCCAAGATAATCAACCTCTGTAAAAGTTGACAAGTACATATAAGTAGTTAGAAGCTGAACATATTTTTCCATACTTGAATAGACATTACCTGAACAACCGTATCTACAGGTAGCAAGGGTCCATACTGGGTCTCTGTAGTGTTCATGTCGTTGTTGCTCTCCTTTGCTTTATCTTCATAGTCATCATTCACATCTTCATCAGGGGTCTCCCCCATGGCTCTTTCTGCCTCATTCAAGGTTTCCTCCAAGGTCTTTTCCTCTCCCTCGGTTGATCGGCTTGCCTCATACATCCTTGCCTGATCCATATCATTTTGCTCATCCCTAGGCCTGCTTTCCTCATCCATATCCTTTTGCTCATCTATAGGCCTGCTTTCCTCATCTTGGGTTTCAGCCATAGGCTCTTTTGGCTCCTCCACTGGCTGACTTGGCTCTTTCATTGTCTCCTCTGGTTGTACCCTAGCACCTTCCATATGCTCATTTGACCTTTCCTCATCCTCGGCTCTTTCATCTTCTGCTGATATGACCCCCTCGGCCCGTTGTGATTCCACTGTATCGGATGTAGGGGTTTGTCGTGGTGGCACGTCATGTTTTGTTAGATCAATAGTGCGGTCATCCAAGCCGCTATCTTCAAGCTCTCTGGGGCTAGACATAGTAAGCAGGTGTTGTATTAAACTTACCCGGTATCTTTGCAAATAATCATATGTGTAGTTTTTTAAAGCACTCTGCAAAATTGAAAGACCACATGGTGAGAATTCTTTTATAGACTAAACCAAAACTAACTGAATGCATTGCCAAATGGGTACCTTAGTCATGAAAGGTTTTAATGCAAAGTAGCTTTGCAGGACATATTCTGCATGGAGAAGACATCTCCAGCCGCAAGAATTTCCATCGGTTTGATTTGGGACAGGTACATCTTTGATTGGGGCCTTGTATAGTTCATACCTTCCACATAGCTTGCCATAGGCAAGCAACAACCTCTTTATACAACTGCACAAAGCAATGTCAAGATGTTAGCATGAGGCTTCAAATTTACATGGATATCTATAAGAAACACTTTCTGATACAAAACAATTACAGCCTAATTTCAGGGTGGGTTCCTTTTATTGAATTGAACACCCACACTGCTGGTTGGTCAACATCAAGGCATATGAGACTCCAGTGATGGTTGTTCTCATATGGAAAGATGATGACAGTAACTTCCAGCATAGCACAGTGGAGAAACCAACTCTCAAAGGTCCCAGATGGACTGTTCTTTTGTCTAATAATCACTGACATTTGTGGATCAAGAAGAAACACCTGTGTGTGGGTGTGCAGTGGGAGTTGACTTTTGATCAGGCTGCAGAGACTCTACCTGAGTTAGCAAACCTATTATCTGAGTTTTCAAAGCTAGCAAGATAGTAACACTTACTTAAGACAAGCATAGATAATTGTGTCTGAAATCTGAGCATCTGGATTCTGCAATAAATTAATGTCCACTTTTTCCAGAGCTAGCTTTCTGGCTCCATCTACAAATGGTATCTCTGCAAGCAAACCATCCTTCATTGAAAGTAGAGTTTCTTGATTGCTTGCCTCTATGGACAGAGTCACATTGCACTCTGTTTGCCTCTGGGACTCCACTGCTACTTTTGCTTTCTCCTTAAGCTCTGCTTCCCTCATGTCCTCTGTTTGGCGAGCAATAGTCTCTGCCCTTGCCCTTGTATTCACATCATGTGTGACATCTACAACTGTGAGTTGTGGCACTAGCTCCGGGGGGTATAACAAAATTTCCCTCATTTTCTTATCCTTGCAGACATTGGGGACCAGTAGTTTGTCATACCTCCACCTTATTCTTTTCAGTGTCTCACTATCTTTGTC